>NC_137737.1:19843307-20493731 GCF_963264785.1 Psittacula echo
GACAGTTCCCATCCGTAGCGTCGATACTCGACAGTTCAGCACAAGATCAGTGACATTCTGTCTCATTAGAGCCACGCTAATTATCACAGCTAGTTTCAGGGGAAACCATGTGTTGCAATGGTCAATTTGAAGGAGTCTGTGCATCAACAAACTGGTAATAAGGATCAGACACCTTATTATATGACAGCATGCTGCCTATGATCTGATTTACTGAATCAGAGGTACTGAGGCAACACTGAAGCCTGATGGGTTATGGAATCGCGTGTACACAATGCGTATCTGAAATATGCTTTAAAAATAAAAGGGAGCTATATATAAACAATACAAATAAAAATTTTAAAACAGTGAGGTTATAATGAGGACTTCTTTCATTTGTCATTAAGACATGCAGAGATGTTCAAGATCTTGTCAGCCAGTTTTATCTTTAATCAAATCATATAAGATAAATAATTCAAAATGAAAACTGTGAAATTATGGATTATGCTAAATTACAATTCATTCCATACTCTGATTTTTCAGTTTCAATAACATGTACCAAACATTCCTTATGTTGTGCCGTCTTGCTGCTTTAACAGAATTTCATATTTTCTAAAGAGCTTCCTCTACTTGGCTCTCTTTTTTCATTTGTACATTTAATGACTTCAACTTGTACTTCTAGCTTCTCCCACACATCCGTGCTCCTTCCACCAGACAAAAATCAGCCAAGAGCCCCCCTTTGCTGTTTCTGGCCACCTGCAGGGCCACATCCTGCCAGACGCTCAGCGATCCCAGCCCCAGTGCCTCCCAGGGACATGCTGCAGGCTGAAGCTGTGACAGCATTAAGCATTAACTCCTGACCAACACAGGGCAGGTGTGCACCGCATCCCTCCAGGGAAGCTCTCCTTAGGGCTCAAATATACAGCATTTCTTGAAGCTGCTACCCGTTCTTTAAACGGCCTCTACAGGGATTGTAAGCAGCTTTTGAACAGCTCATGCTGCCACCCGCCTGCCTCGAAACCTCTTGCTGGACCCCACATGGAAAGCATGCTCCGGAAACACATTTTTTCATCGGTGTGTCAACAAATCCAGCCTTTGCCTTACGTGTTGAAAGGGCTGCCTGGCCCCAAGGAGCTGTCTGAAGAGGTCAATGCAATCCTCTTACCAGTTAAGCAATTTTGATTCTGTACCTCTTCCTTTGGTTTGAACCATTTCAAGTTTTAATGCCTTTTTTTCCCCCCTCTATGCAGATTTCCATGGGCAATTGCACATTTATATGAATCACCTTGGAGATTTTAAGGAGGTTCCTCTTCAGTGCATCTTTGTTTACTTTTTACTAGCGGGAACCCAAGACTCATTGAAGTCAACCCACTCCACCAAGGTCATGCCAATAATGTGGGATATGGCCAGAATCAGTGCTGGCCCTTCTCCAGGTCTAGCCAGGTAGAGTGACAAGTGAGTTAACTGAACTCAATTTTGACATCCTTTTTCTGAGAATTGATTAAAAAGAGAAAATCCTGAGGAAATTTCCTAAGGTTTTAACCTTTACGATTGAGATGCTGTAAAAAAAAACGAGGACATGGGGCAGAGGAAGCACGTCTTTAAGCATCCATTTTGTTTCCACAATAGAAACCCAAAAACCTCTTTCCCTCTGACCTGGGTGAGACAGAACATACTATGACTCTGCAACATGGTATTCTGTGGAAGAAACAAATCAGCTCTATCTGCCAGGTTTCACAGTTTCACTGAATGACATGCCGCTTTACGGGGCAATTCTTGATTGTGCGCAGAAGCCCATCTTGCTTTCTCGGTTCACACTCTTCCTCTCCAATCCCTGATGACACCCGATCCCATCCCGACTCCTGTTGCTCATGGCACCTCTTCAGCTGCCAGAGCAATCACCCAAGGGTAGTGGGGGGTGGGGGTGGGAATAGAACAAAAAAGTAAAATAAATGGAAGCTGTTGTGTGGTGCACTTCTGCAGCGAGTGCTTTCTAACCACTGTATCTCACCTTCCCATGAGGGCAAGGGGTTTATTTCCAGTTGGACCAGTGAAAAAAAGGGAGACATCAGAGCACAATTTGTTTCCACCTCGCGTCTCCCTGTGCAGCATTCCTCCTTGCTCTACAGAGAATTCACTGTATGCCAAGACGGGCGGGGGGGGGGGGAAGAACGTTTTTAAGCCAAGATTTAAACCCAGGAAGTGACTCAGCTGCTCTGAGGGAGACAAAGGCGGGAGAGGACCCGACAGAGACACAGGGTGATGGGAAAGGACTAAGCCCACTCCTGCTCCCTAGGCTGGACCCTGCTGGGGCAGCCTGAGGTGCAGTGCCCTGAGGAAACAGCTTTGGAAATAAATTTCAAGATCTCCCTCTTAAAGCCACATTGTTGCCAGAGGGTTACTCTTGGTGATAAAAAGGTTTCTTTTCCCCCAGCTGGAAAATAGTTGAATAGATTGTTCTATATCTGCGGTAATGGCACGTTACATCTTCGTGCCAGATCCACAATACCATGCTTGTTCAGTGTGGGAAGCTGTTTAAAAATTTCTTTCCTATTAGAGTATATAGCTTAGCCTCTAGATGGAAAAAGCCAGATCAAAGATATAGCATTTATAAAACTGCTGGTTAAAAAGATAAAAAGTGAGATAACAGACATCAATTTTTCACTATAAATCTCCAGGTTTACTACAACATTAAAATTTCCAGTAAAAGCAGGGTTTTATATACCTGAACTCTAATGGCCTATTCTGAAAATATTTATGTCAGGAAAAGCATGGTATTTGCATGCCAAAAGCAATTTAGTGCCAATATTTAGCATTCCCTTCCCATTTAACTCCTTCCTTTCTACTCAGAGTGTTAGATGCTCTGCTTAATGCCTACCTGGTGTGTCTCTGCACACAGCCTTTGGAGGAGGACACTCCAAGTGCACACTAAGGCGAAAAGTCAAATACTTCTAATAAAATACCACTGTACAAAATACCTGCCTGATGGCTTAGGATGGACTCCCTGGCATGGACTGGACCAGCGATTTTACCTCTATGTCTTGCATGCAAAACAACTCATTTCCAAGGGGCTAACTGCCTAACCAAAATGAAAGATGGGGGCAGAAGGACAGGAAATTGGGCAACACAACACAACAGCTCAAAGTAACGGGTCAGAACTCTCCGTAATAAGATGAAGTTTATGTGTAGTACTCCACTAGTTTTATTCTTAAAACTAAAACTGGAGCAGAATTCTGTGAGAGGCAAGTGTCCCACCTTCAACATACAGGCATTTTTATTCAGTGAGAAGGGAAGGCATTTTTTCATGTAGCCAGCCACACCCAGCAAATAACAGGATTGATGCTGCAGAAAAGTACTGACTTTACCTATTTATTCTACTATAAACTTATTTAGGTATAATAATGCAGGCTAATGTCCTTATACTGTAACATATGGGACTCTCGGAATACGGAAATTTATATTACTTCAGTTTTTACAAACTGCAATTTTCTAAATTTAAGAAGGCTTTAGCAACGTAGGATGATTTTCAGAAAAGTTTTGCTTTCTTCCCAGCTTCATACTAGCATGTGTAGGCCCCGGCTTTTCAGGATAAGCCATTAACATAAATGTAACTTATCAAAACACAGCAAACATACAGAAACACTAGAAGTCTCTACTTGCTTCATCTCTCCGGGCTTTTAGGTTTGGGGTTTTTTTGTTTGTTTGTCTGTTTTTATGGAATAAAATCAGATTTCAGCATCTGTCACCATCAAGAAAAAAAGCTCATTCCTGGCTCCCACATGGAAACATTGTAACCAATGCACAGTTACTGAACCATGATGCCTTAATGATCATTACACAAATCAACTTTTTTTGTTTGAAATAACGAAATTAAGAATGTGCTTTTATAATTACTTGAATCAGGCTGTCAGGTTATAAATTTAATAAACCCTCAGTACGATTAAACTGTAAAAGTGAATGTGTACCACACAAATCTATGTGTGGATTCTTTTCATTTTGACTTATTCAGGTGTGCTGATTCAATTTTAGTAAACAATGCTGTCAGTTTTGCCATTCTGCCACAAAAAATCAACAACCTGGGAGCAGACACAAAGCATTTGGTAAACCCTTCTGTCTTTTTTTTTGCATGCATTTTTCTAAAGCTCTCTTTTCAACATAATCTAAGAAAAAAATACACAGACCTATTAGGCAGTCAACTTGCAATAAAAACGTAAGGCTTTAAATACTGACATTAGTTTTTTGTCAATTACAGTTCTAGAACTCCCCAAAGATACGATGTATTCAAGCAATTTGAATTACAATATCTTCCTTAGCTCCTCAGTAGAACCATAGTAACTTTTAAAGTACATATTTTAAATTTAAAATAATTTTAATTTAGGCTGCAGATAATATATTGATCCTTAAAACCACAGAAACTTAAAAAATATACAGAATGCATACATCCTTATGTGGGAAAAGAATTCAACATCTGAAGGAATATTCTAGCTGAGTCCCCAGTCTCATTCCAAAGACAGTCCCTTTTCTTTGGGAAAGCCAACAAGCCACCAGTGAAGAGTGCCATGAAACTACAAGTATGCAAATCATCACTCAACTAAGCCAGAGCTCAACCTCACTAACATCATTGCAATCTCTTCTTGTTTCCTCCAGCTCACCATTGCCCTGCTCTATGACCTCTGCCACACTGAGCCCCCGTAGCTATCTGGTTTGTTGGGCATCAGGTCTACATGTGGTCCTCTGTCAATCAGGCAACTCTTGCCAAATGCACTAACACAGCACAAAGGAAGATGCTTGGTTTTTACCTCAGCACTAGCTAAATAGAAACTTCTGTAGCGCATCATTTAATAACTCTTCTGCACAAAGTGCTCTTGTCAGCAGAACATTATCTGCAGTCTCCTGGCTCAGGCAAGCCCAGCCACCTTGCAGATGCCAGCTGCTTAGACACCCAATCTAATGTTGACCCAAATCAGTTTCTTAAAAACCAAAATTAATAAAAAGGCCCTCCAGCAAACAACTATCTTTGTCCACTGGCAGAGCTGTTTTAGGTCACACACTGTTTTATACCACAACTCCAGACTACACTCAGGAGTTAATCAAGTTTTTATATCCAAAATATGATAAGAGCAGCAATGTTCAATTTTAGTGATATTAAAACCAAAACTATTAACCACCGCATCATTCTCTAATATGCATCCTCCAGACTTTTCACTAACTGGAAGTGATTACTCTACGATTTCCAGTTCTAAGCAGGAAACCAATAATACCTCCAAATTAAAAACAAAACAAAAAAACCCCAAAACCCAACAACAACCAAACCCCAACAACCAAACATCAATGGATCTCTCTCAAGTGAGGTTCTATTAATAATATGTTTGATTAAGCCTCTTTTTTGTGCAAGGGAAACTTCTTTATTCCTATAAATATTTCTCTGTACCATTGATAAGCCCCAATGCAGAATTTTTTATGATACAGATAACTCCTTAAATATATGTGGCTGGGCTACATATTTTAAGTTTATTAATTGGCTGACTAGTAGGCAGCTGTTTAGAGAAGGCCCAACACATCCAGTTTACCTAAGAGGTTACTTCTGTGAAGCAGTTTTCTACTATAAATGGCATCGCTAACTACAGACCCGGACACTTGCTTCACATATAAGTTAACATTGCATTGCTTAAACTGGGGAGAAAGATAACCTCTGAGAATACAAGCATAATCTCCACAATAAAAGGGAAAAGAACTATGTATTTGGTGTTGTTTGTTTTCTATACCTGGTAACAAAGTTTGTACAAGAAACTAAATCTCATACCAATGGTCTAAAAATCCTGCACCACATCTTCTGGAAGCTTTTGCGCTTCTCTTTGATTACCTGTCTGTTTTAAAGTCTGCATGGGAAGAGCTGTCCTGCCTAGCAATTTTAAGACTGTGCACTTAAATAAATATACTATCACACAAATCAGATCAGATCAAAATTATGTGGACCAATAGATTGGCTTCATACCTTAGTTTTGTGGAGAACTGCAGTGGAAAGGGGAAGGTGTAGAAAATGGACAGTTCTCTATCCCCAAGTCTTGACATGTAAATAAAGACATCTGAGGAGCACACAGGTTGGAAGCTGCTGTAACATTCTATCATAATTAGAAACATTTCAAGAGCCCTGTAATTTCCAATCAAAATTACAGTAATTTCCGATATACAAGCCATGATTCATGACAGAATTTTTACATTCCATGGGAGATTATAGTGGCCTGATGTATGACACACTGAGTACAGCACTAACATAAACAATTCAGTTTAATGTTTAAACAGCACTTGGTGTTTAGAATCCCACAATAAAAGAAACATATTATTGTAGAAATTATCACTTTGACAGTGATTGAAGGGTAGGCAGGCATGTGGCCTATAAAGCTATAATTTTTACAGTCCACAGCTTGAGTTTAATCATTTTGATATAACATTTCCAAAATATCCCTTTAAATGTTCCTTACAGCATATAACTTAAGAGACAACATCCTTTCCGTACAACAAAGTGAACTCCAAGACGTGAACAACACAGAAGTCAAAAGTTAAAAACTGTTAAATAGAAAACCAGCACTAAAATGCTGACGGCCCAAGAAACATTAGTCTAACTTCATTATCAGCTTTCCCTGAAAGATGCTGTATTTTCCTATGAAACAGTTTTAGCAAAGGAATAGTGACTAAGTGAACTTAACATTTAATCTAACGTGAAAATTCTACATTGCAAGCATTGGTACCTATGCCATTTCTTTCAAATGTTGGTATAAACATGGTTCTAGTCTTTCCCATTTTTCTGCATGTTTTCACTTACTTCTTGAGCACATTCTCACTTAAATCAATGCTTTTGCGTACTCGGTGATCTATCTCGGAACACATGTCACTTACGATAATCACACCCAGCAAGTGCTTGCTGATTTCCCTCTCTTGCCACTAAACTTGACAGAAATTCTTCACTTGAAGAAAACAGAACAGGAAACCAAACAACAAAGGTTTAAAACTGAATATGCAATATATGCACCCATGCAGGTAAACAAGCAGCCATCGTATTCCATAAGGTCATTCATGTTTTCTCAGATGTAACCTGTGTAACTGTCATTTGCTCGGTTTTTTGTTTGTTTTTGACATGGGCACCGCTGCTTCACATCCCATGCACAGCCTCACCAGTCAGTCCAAGTATTTCCACAAAAAAACAGAACCTCAAAGTTCAGCAGTGCCATGTAACTGCAAAACACTAAAGCCTCAAGATGAATTTGGTTGCACTACATAGAACTTGCCCACAGCTTCTGCCAAGTCCACGCTAGCAAAGAACTGATGAACCTGATGCTTTCTGAGACACGCAAGACTCATGGGCATGCAGAGAAAGCATCTTGCAGGTGGGGAAGAGGGAGGGATGCATCTCAGAAAGATGCTTTTCAACCTGCCTGGCCAAGGGTAACCAGAGATTACCTTTGGACTCACAAGGAGCTCCAAGTTGTGGCACCAGGCTGCTGTGCTAACCCAGCCATTTGTTATAACTCATACAGGAACAGATCAAGACCGGGATGGGGCAAATAATCACACAGACAGGGAGGCCATTGCGCCCTGGGAACAAAGTTTACCTGGCTTTTGGTTGCCGCAACCTTTGCAAACAGTGCTTGAGACACCTTAGCTCTCTTCATTTCCTGCTGAATCTCATCGTAAATGGAAGCATTAATGTTCATGGAATTATTTTCTGTCTTTCCGTTCCTCTCTGTGGCAATAGTAGCAGTTTTGACCTAGAAAATAAATTTTATGAGATATTTTTCATTATGAAGAAGTTATTTTCCTCTCTTTCCTTCCCCAAGTAGCTCCCCATTCCATTTTATTCCTTTTATTCAATCTTGCTCTGATGTTCTTTCAGCTTTTCAGAGATCGAACATTATAAGTTATTCGTGGTTCAGGCAACTGGGAAACAAAAAAATTCAGCATATTGTTAACAGGTGAGTGCATCTGAAATATGAGTTATCATTAACTGACCACTGTGACTTTCAACAGCATAAAACAAATCAGGTGCAAACCTGTCAAACAGTCTTGTAAGGACTGGTGAATCCTCACATGATTTCTTTACTCCATGCAAGTTACGTGAAAATTGTAAGTGCAGCATAAAAGAGCCTCTAATGAAATAAACCCCTGACAGATATATCTTGATTCATGCCTTATGTCCAGTACACTCAAATGCATGATAATGCAGAAAAGTTGTGGCTTTAGATTTAACTTTAAAAAATATTAACTTACCCATTGAATTCTTATGCTGTTTTTAAGAAAGCAGTAATTTAGAATAATGAATATTTTAGCCAGTCTTTCATGAAATTAAGGTAGGGCTTTTAAAACCTTAATTGTAGTTGTATTTCACTTATATACATCAAATATTTATTCTTCTTGCAGTCCAGGTTAAAAAAAAAAAAGCATGAAAACAAGACAGAATGATTACGCTACCACATCTGTGCTGCATCTGCAGCATTAAGGAAAATAACAAAACATACATCAGTAGTGACATGATGTGCAGAAGAAAATCCTTTCCTTCAGCCTCTGGAAATGACTGAAGCGATGTTTTGACATCAAGAATCATCCCACCAAGGCTACAGAGCAGTTTCTGCAATATCAGTTGAGAGGTACAAAAAATCACCAGGTACTCAGTTTATCCTACAATATTCTCAATAGTTAAGGATAACATCTTTCTTTAGCAGCTACTTTTACAATGCTTGCCCAAGATTAGTGGACCTAATGGACGCCTAATCCTAAAGCAGACCAGAGAAAAGGAAAGACTGGATTTCTGCCAAGAACCCACAAGGTGAGGATGCAAAATCAAACCCTTAGATTTCAATTCAAAGCTACTGGGTCATACTGAAGCTCTTGAGAGATGCTTTAGTGTAGCCATGCAGAAGTTACACGTCTAGCCTAAGTTAGTCATTCAGGCTACCTTGAACAGAGCTTGGCACTTCCAGAGGGTGATTCAGTCTACTCCTAAGTAGGTGCCTAAACCCACACTTTCACTATCAGTTTAATCCAGTGCAAGTCAGCATCTTCCTGTGCTCTAAGGTCCCTTGAGGTTCAAAGGGAAATCATGACAACATGATAATTTATCTTCTAATCTAACTCTCTATGATCTTTCATATGTCACAGGTCTCACAATATGAGTGTGAAGGGTGAGATACGTACTTAGGCAAATCATCAGCCCATTTTTTCCTAGAAATGCCACACTCAATTTGTGTTAACTATCCTCCATAGTGCTTTCAAGATAAAATAATCTAGCCCAGGAACTGGGAGTGTATGCCACTTTCGTTGAGCCTGATTTGTCTATGAGGCTTTTCAAAAGGAGCTGTGCTAACACATGCCCATTAGCTGCAAGGGGCAGAACTCCAGCAAGAACAAGGCATCAACACACACCTCCACCTGCCGCCTTCTGGCAGGCATTAGCAACTTTCTCGTATCTGACAACATGAGTCCTAAATAAAAAGGAAATGAAGAGAAATCCCAGAATGTGGCATAAAGTTTATGCCGTGATTTGCTTCACCTGAAAACAACTGGTACTTTGCAGACATGACCTGGACAGAGAGGTGTTTCCTTTTCTGCAGTGTGATATTTTCAGGTAATGCTACAATAAAGGATGGCCAAGCCTGGTTCAACGCCTGCTCAGAAACATCTGAGGCACCTGGCAGTGGGCAGTGTGAGAAGCAGCAAATGAACCTCCTTTCTTCCTACCGCTGAGCAGGAAAACACATGCCTCACACTGAGCAAATCAGCATGTGGCCACAACAGCAGGTGCAGCTCTTGAATACCACACAGTGAAATCGTTTGGGAATTCCAAAATCAGTGGCAATTTTGTAACCTTTAAAGTAAAAGATAACTGACAAGCATTGGTGATGTTAAATACACAACTGGAGACAGCCTTCTTTGCTTGCTTGTAAAAATCAGGCTAAGATAAACTACAAAATGAAAATGAAATGGTTTTGTCAACACACCTTGGACATCAGGTTTAAACTTTGGCAAAGTTACTTCACTCATTTCCAAAGAAATATTTCTGACTTGTAACTAATCTTTCAGGGTCTTAAGGGGAAGATGAGAAGATGATGGTATTCAGTTAGCACACACAAGTCCATGGTATCTTTTGGGAAGGAAACACTTTGCTTTTGTGATCCTGATCAAAATGTCTTTTCTGTTAGCACATTGCCTTTTCGATTGCTACTCAGCTTCAAAAGACAAGTTTCACGTTGTAGCAGTACTTCACAGACCACTTAACTGAGTTGCAAACACCCAGATAATCAAAACTAAGACTTGTACACCATGTTGGAGACATAATTTAAACTGTGTATCTTGGTCCACACTTTTCAATACCCAATTTACTACAGATATGCATTTAGCCCAGGGGAATTACTAAAATCCTCATTCTGGTTGGTAAATCGCATCTATTTTTATACAGGTACAACAAACTCAACAGCATCTAATGTATCACTGAAGTTAAAACAAACTCCTGGTGTCTTCGACTGGTATTGCATTAGGAAGTGAACAACAGAAACCACTAATACAGAATCATAGAATGGTTTGGGCTGGAAGAGACTTTTAAAGATCATCTAGTTCCAACCCCTCTGCCATGGGAAGGGACACCTTCCACTATATCAGGCTGCTCAAAGCTCCATCCAACCTGGCCTTGAACACTTTCAAGGTTGGGGCATCTGCATCAAAAAGCCATATTAGACCCAGAAGCTTGAAAAGAATAGAAGTCTTAAAAGTTATAAAATTATCTGTTTGGGAATTATTAAGAGTTGTTGTTCAAGCCATCCCCTCACCCTCCCCAATTTACATCATTGCCTAAGTATAAAAATTCTTCCCCTCTCTCTTAGTAATTTCTCTTCAAAGATCAGGTATAGACTCTGGCTGGACTAGATGGACCATTGGCTTGCTCTGGTCTGATGAATTCCATGCAATAATGCTAATTAACCTCTTGGAGAATATCCATACATAAAATTGTTTCATAATTTATACATAGCAAGCATCTAGGCTGTTGTGTTGAATTTAGAATTGAGTTCAAGACAGAGGCCATTTGAAGCTGGGTTGAAAAAACACCCTCCTCCTCAAAAAAACCGAACAGAAAACAAAAAAGTCCTCAATGATGCAACTTCAGGACTTGGGAGAGGAGGTGGAAAAGGTATTCATTTTGGAGAGAAAAACAAAACAAAACATAATCTCTCATCTTATCCACACTTAAGCACACCACCCACACTTACAGCCACATTTTCTGTTTAGGAAAGAAACCATAGATCAGCTAATTTTTTTAAACTAGATTTTGCAAACACTAACTGAACAAGGGAGCTATATTTTACAAATGGAACACACCAAGAATCAGAAAATCATTTGGCCATCTTCCTGTCACCAATCAATTTAGTCTTCCAAAAATATTTGGGAAAAAACCCAACCCCAAAACATCCATCCCCTCCTGGCCTGCCCAGATACATCTACTCATCAAATAAGACTGATTACAGTAGCAAGAAGTTCTGGATTAATTCAATTTTCCTAAACAAAGGACAGTTTTTTATAGAAGGGATAACCAATCTGAAGTGGTTTTCACAAATATGGAAGCTTGCTTCTTCCTCATTGAAAGTGAAACAAAAAAATCTCTTATAACACATTCTCATAAGTACTGTTTTAGCTTGGGAACAAAAATCTTCTTTAATCCTGGTTTAGCTTTTAATATTACATCGTACATTAAAATTCATAAAGTAGTTCATTCCAGGCAAAACAAACTACTTTTCAGTTCTGCTCTGCAAATAGCACAAGAGGTACAATAAATGCTATTGCTTTCAGAACAGCTTTCATCAGGACAAGGTTTACTACTCCATTATTACAGTGGCGCCTGGAAGTGCAGTTATAGTTAAGTGTCAGGGTTTCCATTAACTCTCCTCCATGGTGGTTTTCGAGGGGTGGTGGTGAGAGGGCTGCATTTATTATTTTGTGCATTTTTACTTCCATTAAAATGCAACTTGTCACAAAGATATCAAACAAATTTTCAAATAATTTTGCTGGTGACGATGCATGGTGTGTGCATGTATCTGAACTCTAGACTCTACCATTAAGATTCACAGGAGCTTCTGTTATCCAGAGTTCCTTGCAATGGAGGTTCACTGGTCCTCAAACACCAGAAAAGCAGTGTCCTCCTCTGACTAGTCTTTCAAGAGTGACATCCTGTCTTTGGGACCCAAACTGAAATTGCTTTAGCATGAAGGAACTGCAATTTATCTGTAGCCAGAGGGAGGCCAGGAATGAAGTTTTTTGTTAATCGAGTAACCAGAACCATAACTCATGCAATATTTGTTGATACTTCTTAAAACATCATCATGTTAAAATGATATTCTGCTCTTGACATTACATGAACTCTGTTTACAGAGGGTGATAATGACCCCCAAAAGTTAGCATAAATTTCCTTTGGGGAATATGGGCTTTTTTTAATTCCTTCTAGGTTGGAGAAGTTAAACTGTCTCAGTGATGCAGTACCTACCTGATGGAAGTGCTAATATTTATAAACTTCAGAGCCCAAGAGCCTGAAAGACAGGCTTCTGCCCCAGGAGGTAGCAAGATGAACAATGTCCAAGGGAAAAATCCTAGTGTATGCTGACTCCCTGTGCTCAGTCCACCAGCATGGAAGACAGCAGCAGACTTTTACAACTTGATCAGCTTAGGCAGCTATACACGTATCCCAAAAGCTCATGCATTAGAGGCTAATGATGTCAATTAAAAAAAAAATAAAAAAGTAAGAGTTTGGGTTTTTGCTTAAGTCAGAGAGAAAGCAAGAAGTGAGGGGGACAAAGAGCTTCTTAAAGGATTTCAAAAAAGAATTGGAAACAATCCAGATACATTAGCTCAAGTAGCAACTAGTAAGAATGCTGTAAAAATGAGATAAATTCAACACAGTTCCTTTTAACTCAGGCACCAGGGTTTATGCTTGGTGAGTTCCTACTATCCTATCAGACCTCCAAGGTTACGCTTTCTGTTTCTGTATGCAACTGTATGCAAAATTCACACAGAACAAGCCCAGCTGCTAAATGGTTAAGTCTGCTCTACTGTCTGGCCACCAGTTGGCAACACAAAAATGCAAAATAGATCCTTTTCAGGATGTTTATTTTCACATCCTTCCGAAACTGATAACTTGCAATTGCAAAATAAACCTTCATGTGTGGCATATTAGCTCCCATTTTTCATGGTTTCATAGTTTAATTGTCTCAAATGTTACAGTGGTCTAAAGATTTAATATTAAATATGTTGGCTCTTGCGTAAATTGTGTTGTCAGGATAAACGGTCTATTTTGTCTTTCAATAGTCATCCAAGAAGCTGACAGCTAGCTAGAAAAATCTTATACTGCATTCCTGTATAGTGAATTTTAAATAATTGCTTCTAATAAATTTAATAGTAAGGATGCTAGTAGTTTTATTTCTTTAGCATCAAATATTAAAGAAACTGTGGACTTGGGGGAGGGGGATATCAGAGCAGTAGTTTGCATTAATAATTTTGCGGTATCCTAACTATAATTTATTTCTGCTATGATTTGTAGTTATACTCACCAGTGCAAAAACTAGAACAATTTAACTATTATTTCTAGCATTAAGTGTACTTATGTTACCAACACTGATATTTCAATTTTCAAACTCAGAGCTCTGAACATTCAGTAGCAGGTGGCAAGCGCTCCACATGTTTATAAGTGAGTAATTCTGGCAACATGTAAAATAGTAGCACAGAATCGCAACTCAGAGTTTTCTACATCCTCCATCCATCCACTAGGTAAAGTACGCACATTTTGCTGAATGACTGAGAACAATACAACAACCAGAAAGATGTCTGTTTCGTTCTGTAGACATCAAGTATTAATCTATAAGGTTTCCTTGCTTTCCTTTTGAAAGGGATCAAAACTGTATGCTGTTTCCACTTTGAACTGTCACAATTAGGTTAACTATACTCCTGACTGCTACTAAAAAAGTGAAATGTAATTATGAACAAGAGCACAGCAGAGACAGACAGATCCCCCCCTCCAACCTCTAAATTTGGACTTACAGTATGTTTTGTCAGTTAAGAAAACCCCTAAGTCTCACTTTTTTTCTGGCTGCCAGGGATTTATACAGTTTAAAGTGTGATTTAAAACCAATACAAGCACTATCTCTGACTTGACATCCTTCTGGAAGGTCCTGTAATTAACTCTGTTCTTTAGCTGTGAAATTGCCCAAGACCACTTGAGACAGAGTGAGACATTACCTTGGCAGAAACAGATAAGAAGGAGGGTTAGCCTTTGCTCTGAATTACCTGGGCTGTGGGAGCAGGTACACATATTAAAACAAACTCCAATGTTATTTTAAACACAGTTATCTATATTTAACTATTTCCCACTAAAGCATTACTATGTAAATAGATTCTCATCCTTTATCTTGAAAAGTATCTATAGTGTATTTCACAGACTAAATGTAGTTAATGATAACAAAACTGGACCATTAATTTTAGACAGTCTGTTCTTTCTGCTAAAAATTTTTTCTCTTCTTGTGAAAAGTACTGCAGCAGGTCAAAGTGATCTGTCCTCGTTTTCCTACAGTTCTGTTACTCATTACTTTAGTGTGGTCCTTAGCATCCATTAGCTGCAGGAAAATTAGAAAAATAATCTTGAGGAATTTATAGCATTGAGAATGAGTATGGCAGAGAGTCACAGGCACAAGCCTAAGCCTGGTTAGTAAAAAACTGCTGTGTTTATGTACTCAAACATCACAAAACTCCCACAACCCCAAAGCCTTGCTCCGTATAGCAAATTCAGACTGCGTATACACCATGATTCCCACACATATGCAGATCAGTCCATTTTCTCCTTGCATAGGTACAATCTTGAGCCACATCAATGCAGAGTATTTCAGAAAATACAGGTTTTTGGAGTGTCTACTCACAACCGTGTTTTTTCTTTGTAGAAATCCAATGCATTCCTACAGCTCACACCTGTATTCCTCATGTACCCTAAAATCACCATTAGTTTCCTTGATAGACACAAGGACTACACCACTGAATTTCTGGATACCACTGGACCAAACTTGATCACTGTGAGAGAATTAAACCAATAGCCCCACTAGATTTTACAGAAATCAATAGGAGTTTCATTTGAACAAGTACTAAATGAAGCTTTAAAAAACATATCCATATCTTTCAAGAGTGATGGACATAGCAACTCTGGTATGTTACCCAGCTGTCAGTAGCTCAACCTGGTAAAAGTGTGCCCAGCATTTTGGGATGGAGTCTTCTTTCTCCAACCCTTACCTGTTCATTTTCTGGAAAATAATTTTTAAGACAATATGATGTACTCATACTTCTGCTTTCATTCCCACTCAATTTAGTGGTCCAAATGCTTCAACATCGCTATTTGAACCTCTAACATTAAAAACACCACCTGAGAATTACAGAAAAAAAAAGACAGCTAAAAGCCAGAATCTTAAATAATTAAATAAAATGAACAAAAAAAAATATGTAGGGGCTGTAATGGATAGAATTTATCTTAAAACTAGAAAATAGGTAGTAATAAACTGCTGCCATCATCCGTTATACTTCTTAAATTTAATTTGTGATATGGACTGCAACTAATGATTCTACAAGCGTTAGAAACATGTCAACAGTAAAGACTTTCTTCTTTTTAAGAAATGTGTCACCCAGCAGGACAGCAGAAAAACACAAAGAGCAAATCTCAGGGACAGAGAGAGTGGTTTACTTGTGGAGGCCGGCTAGGTGGTGTGCTTATGAGAGGCGCAGGGCCCATTGCGGAGGCTGCATTCAAGCTCCTTTCCCTTTCGTCCTGGTAAATTCGATCTCGTTCAGCTTCTGGCAGCTGCAAGAAGTTCTGCATAGCCCGAAGGTTTACCAGCAAGGACTGCGAGGCAGTCTTGGGATCCTCTTCCTTTCGGAGGATTTCTGAGAGCAAGCCCTGTAGGGAGGGAAAAAAAAAAACACTAGAGAGTTAGCCTAGGTGAGCACCTGTAAAACTGTCCTCTCCAAAGCCACTGCTTATCCGTCCTCTTTCTTCTTTCCACTGGGCTGAGAACGAGAGCAGCAAATACACTATTCACTCCACAGAGGAATATATTAATGGCATTTTAGGTAGCGAGAAGAGAGCCTCAATTGTACCCTTAATTTTATTAAGCATCTGTTTTACATACAACATAAATTGAATCTGCCTAATAGGTCTCCTTCTTTTTACTGGCTTAACTTGCCATGAAATCTTTCACAGTCGACAGACAATCACAAGACATTAAGAATAAGTGAAATACAGATAATCCAGAGGCATGACACTGGGGTGTTCTCAGGCTTCCCAGACAAAACGTATAGCCAACCTAAAAAAAATGGCTTTGCACATTTCTAGCAACTTAAACAGCTCTTTGAAAGGAAGTGATATTTCACAACTGATCTGTGCAACGTTTCTAAAGTACTGCTTAACTGACTCAGGTCCATGTGCTTTTACAAGTCAATATTTGTTCTGAGAGTTGTATACTGGAGTTTAACAACAAGTTAGGAAACTCGCTGTTGAATGCTCCCTCATCCTTCACCCTCCTCCTCCTCCCACCTCCTCTTTTCCACAGAACAACCCTAATTCTCACCCACCCCATTGCCTGGGCTATTTATCTGAACACCTGCCATGCAGGTCCCTTTTCCTAATTCCACTCCTAATTTCCTAAATCAACTGTTGTCCTTTGACCACTTTCAAAGTCCAGCAAGGATAGATAAAAGCACGCACTGGGGAATGAGAGAAAAGCAGCATTCAGGGCATCCGTATGGCAATGTCAGAGATGGGCAGGCTGCAGGCAACAGCATGCCACCAGCAGCTTGTACAGACCACATCAGGTTTCCTACACAATCATTTTATCTTGGTTCTCAGCAATGGAGCAGGCTTGGCCATCTTGAACTATTCTTCCTCCCTCCTCTTTTCTGGTGTCCCGAAAAAGAAGGCAAATAAATGAATTACAGACAAAAGTGGCATTTGGGTGGAGGATACGTTCTAAAATTTTTCTTAAGAATTAGTCTAATAATAAACTTACTTACTAGCAAATATGGAAATTAAATTCTTGTCTGCCATTTTTTTTTGCTACTTCTAAGTACTCAAATACACAGTTACTGCTCTTTGTCAGTCGTAGGGTCACATGACATCCTCCAAGAGAGGCAAAGCTGGCTGCGGAGCATAAGATGTACAGGATAGTTTAGGTTGGAAAAGACCTTTAAAATAATCAAGTCCAACCATTAACCAGGAACAGTCACGTCCACCACTAAATCATGTCTCTCAGTGCCACATTTACACATCTTTTAAATACCTTCAGTGATGGTGGCTCAACCACTTCCCTGGGCAGTGAGTTCCAATGCTTCACATCCCTTTCCATGAAAAATTTTGTCCTAATAGCCAATCTAAACCTTCCCTGGTGCAACTTGAGGCCATTTGCTCTTCTACTGTTTGTACCTTGGGAGGAGACTGACACCCACCTTGCTACAACCTCCTTTCAGGTAGTTGTAAACATGTGATTTCTGACTGCTACTGTGCTGAAAACAACCAGGACTAAAAAGAAGAAAGAGAAACTAAACTCAAGTGGACTGGCAGGAAAGGAGGCTCTTTACTAACAGCCATCCAACCCAGTGTCAGCCACAGCAAACACCCTCGAAAAATACTTCAGCCCATAATAGAAAATATTGGCTTGTATAAGTCCTTCCCACATAGTGGGCAGCTAAAAAAAAGAGTAGAAAAGGCTGTTTTTCTTGTATAATTTTTTCCCTCTCAGTGAAATAAGTTAACAAAGAAAATAGGTTTTTGTATTTTTCCTGTATTTGTCAGTATAACCGTTGATGCAGGTGATTAGAAATGCCATTAAGCATTCATCTCCCTCTCTTTTCCCTGTCACTGCCATGGCTCTGCATGAGCTGGGAGCAGAGGAGACAACACAGATGCAGAGAGAGGAGTGGAGATGAGAGAGCGGGAGGAAGGCAAGGAGAAGGTGTTTGCTTCTAGGAGCTTTGAACCTAAAGGTCAGAATATGTGAAGAAATAATCTGAAACATAAGGTGTAGCACCAGTCACAGGCAAAGTCTTAAAATACAGTTTGCCTGCTTCAAATATTGCTTCCTTGCTACTGCTTCAATTTTCTGAGAACAAAACTTCAGCTAAAGATTGTTGGACAAGATGTAAAATAGGAAAAACCTAGAAAGAAAACATCATCTCTCACATCCTGCTCCATGCTGACATGCAGAGATTTACTGTTCATTTTATCAGGATTGAACTGGTTTGTCAAAATACAAGTCTTGGTGTGATCTCCTGATATTATACCCCAGGTTGAATAAAAGCTAAATGCTGTTTTGAAGAGAGATTATCAACACTGTTAAGCTCAGGGTCCTCACTGTTCCTCCAATGTATTATTTCCTTACTGGAAATTAATTTTCTTAAAATGTTACCAGATCCCATTGAAAAAAAAGAAAGTTTACGTGTCACCACAAGTAGAATTCATTACTAATTGCACAAAAATGTTCAATAAAAATTATCAGGGCTTTCAAAAGCTAATTATGAATTCTTTAAAAATGGAGATAAATGAAAGTGTCTGCCAATATGAACAAAAACACTGCCTGTCTGGCCCCCAGTTTGTCCCCTCTTTGAATGCAATCACTGATTCAAATAGATTTTATCAGCCTGATAGAATTTCAAAGCTCTCGGAAGGCATTTGCCCAAAACATGCAGAACATCCCTGAATGCTATTCCTCTCCTTTGCAGGGTGCTCCCATCCCATGTCCAGGTGGAAGATTATTCACAAGCTCCACCCATCAGCCTGGATCCCTGCCAAGTAAGTTATAAGCAGACACATTTATCTATGTCGCTTAGTAGCAAGAGGAGAGCTGTCATGATAGTGTAATAGCACCTTTTTACCTTTTATTCAATAGTGATACGGATAGTGTGCTTTTTCTTAAATTACACTACGAAGAATTATATGAATACAGTGGCAATTTCTGTTATACTTAAGCAGGCAAATTTCTCTCTACCACATAATTTACAGAACTCAAATTCAATAAAACATTACATGATGGTCCATTACTGTTATCAATTTTGAATAATCCATCTTCATTTTTCATTTTACTGGAAAATAAAGTGTGCCAAAGAGAAAGTGGAAGGGAAAAAAAAAAAGTGCATGAGAAGGTGGTTTGTGTAAACTTGGATTCTGTTTTAAAATTACACAGAGCCCTCTATTGCATCAAGCGTTCTCCCTCAAAATAGGAATTGCCAGGAATTAGTATTAGCACAGCCCTAAATACACAGAAGTTTTCACATATGAGAAAAGGCATTATATATGAAAGAAAGGCTACGTATCCCAGCAGCTGATATTTTAAACAAGCATGGGGGTGAAGCAGAAAAGAGGGTGAGTGAAAAGGTATATGGCAGAAACAGAGAAGCACCCAAAACCTTGAGATTAAAAACCATCACTGGTGGGCAAAAGCAGCAAAAATCGATCCCTCTCCTTTCGCAAAGATGGAGCCAAGAGGTCACCTCTGTACAGCAGCGCAGAGTTCATGCAGCAAATGTTATGGTTGAAAGTGTACACAGACACGGGCAGCCCTGAGTTACAGTTCCAACTAAACCATGACTAACACAATTCCTTGCTCACACAGTACATACATGTCAGCCTGCCATGCACCAGGGATAAGCTACACCTCCAAGTCAAACATCAGCCTTGCTTGTGGCAACCCAAGCTTTCCATTTCCTGACTCATGTTTACATTTACAAACACACAACAGAAATGTAAAGGAGTTTGTTTATTTGTTTAGGGCTCTGAAGGTAGTTCAGCCTATGCTCCACTCCAGCTCTCTCAAAAAGAACAAAAGAGTAGAGAACCTTCCAGTTTGACTGCAAATCTGCAGGGGCAGGCTGAGCCTCTCTGCTGATGGGAGGCTGCGGGGGAGGCTGTGGTGGAGGCTTGGTGTGGGGCATCACGCTTTGGGGGGCTGCCCAGATGCATCAGCACCATCACCCCTGTGGCTACTTGGTGCCACCTGACCCAGTGAGTGGATTATAAATGCCATTTTCTGGCCAGCAAAGTGCATGAAAATACTCTTTCGAAAGAGCAGGTGTCTGCACTGACATCACCTGGAAAAAATATTGCGTATTCAAACAGCAACTGAAATGCAATAGGATCAATTTACCAAAATTACCCTAGCTAACAGAGAGACCAGTAGACACATTTGGTGAGCCACAACTGGTAGCCACGCTTGAGGTGAAACTCAGATCTGCCAGCACGAATCCTGACTCAACAAACTTTTCCATGGTGCACTACAAAGAGGGATAAGAGGATTCAGTTTCTTTGCAGCCAGCAAGCTGGAATCGCAACTGCTGAAGGACAAAACTTCAGACCTGTCTGCACCCTGAAGCCTTCTTTGAAAGACCACTGTAAAATTTCTTATGGGGAGAGGTGCTCCATCATTCAAATCTGCTTCTGCTTCTACAACCATTCTATTGTGCCTGTGTAGATGTTACTTTTCATTCAAGTCATAGCTATCTGGACTCCTCTGATTAAACTTTGCAAGGCATTCCCTGAGAACTACAGTTTTGAAACTACAATTTTGAAATTAAGGGTAGGAGGGATGTTATCCAAGAAGATATTAAGGACACCCTTTCAATTTTACAAAGTGTGTCTGAGGGTTTTTTCTGCCTTACAAGTAGATGATAATTAAAAAAAACCCCAAACAAACAAACAAACCCAAAAAATAAATTCCCCAAAAAGACATCCTATTTTTCAGAAGTAATTTTATCAAATTCTTTCATTTGAGCTGGGAACAGGTACAAATATTTCCAGTCAATTTTTGCTATTTTTGCTCCCAAATCAAAAATTCTTGAAAATCACGGCCAAGTGTTGAACTTCCACACTAAACTTGTAGAACCCACCCTTCCCATCTAAAACCACCACCAAATGCTGCATTCATATTGTAGAGCACAAGTCTTAAAGAAAGAGGTGCCGACATGGTCAGTCGATTCCACCAAAGTCCATTTTTACATTAAGCTAAACTACTCTATCATTCACTTCCTTCCTTAACTTTTACACTGAAAGCAGATCTCCCCCCTCATCCGAGACCATATCTCAAAAACGGGTTTTTTTTTGTGTGGAACTCCTAACCAATTTCAGTGAGATCTTCTACCTTTAGAAACTGATAGCATGATATGGTCCCTGGATGCAGCTCAAATATGCTTATGACAGTTTCAAAAATGTCAGTGGTAAGCCTGAATTAGGTTTTTATTTCAGAAAACAGTAGATGAATTTAAACAAGCACTTGAACCTGCTCCAGCCAAAAAGGAAAAAGAAAAAAAACAAAGGATATTACATCAATATTAGAAAATAACGTCTAAATAGCATCAGTTATCAAAGTGATGCCCTAATTTTAATTAAACGTGATGTATCCTTGAATAAGCTCTGGTGAATTCACAAGTACAGCAAGCAGAACAAATGTACATATTTTCATGTAGGAATCACGGGTATCTCTACGTGCATTTATGCTTGGACATTAGCTGTTACTGTTGGTAAAATGAACAATTTTCAGTTTTGCAAAGGTGAAATGTGCCTACAACAAACTACTCTGGATTTCGGTGGGGCTTCACTTCATATGAAAAGCATACTGAGATATTTCTTGGCAACAATGAGGCTAATATTGTTTAGGCTCCTAGTATTTTTCCTGTTCCCTACATTTGCCACAATACATAACATAAACTTACATAGTTATCTGCAAATATTAATTTGATTAGCTAGCACAATTTTTAGGACATAGAGATACTACTCTGTGTTTTGTTGAGTAGATTTGATTGAAAATTGTCCAAATACGTTACATATCTATTTCATATCTCCTTACGGGCTTTGTTTTCAATGCTCATTTTGGGGCTTCCTCACAGTTTTAGGTCACTTTGAACACATTTTACCAAGCTGGCTAACCACAACACCTGTGAAAAGCTTCAACAATATTTAATAATGAAAAGAAATAAAATAAATAAATAAAAAAAAAAAATTGTAATCAGGAATCAGTATTTGCATTAGAAATCTGGTTCTACATTTGCATTCATCACATCTCAAGAGCATCTTCTCATACTGTGCCATATAAATTCAATGTCCAGTCAGAACCAATCATCCTTTTATTCAGGTAACAAATACTGCGATCATGCACAAATGATAGATCAAAAAGCTGTATGAAAAGCTAGCTGACAAAGAAAGAACAAATTGTACTTTGGAGCGGGAAGAAAGTTGAGGGAAAACAAGATGCTTTTAGGCAAGTCTAAGAAACAAGTAAATATTTAATAAACTATTTATTCTCTGAATTATTTGTTTGACTTTTTGTCCAAGTAAGATGGCAGCTGCAAACCACTATGACTTCAAGCTATTATTACTAATTCAATACTTTGTATTATCAATAGCTAAAATATTAAACACTCTATTAAACAAAATTATATGCCATTTTTTTGTAAATATAATAACTAAAATTGCCTGGACCTAACTTACACAAGTAATCCTTGCATGAGCTCATGTATCCTATGAAATTCTGTATGAGAGACCCAGATATTGAAAACCTCCTCTGCTGCTAAAAGGAAAGACATGTACACACATAGCTCTACAGAGAATTCACACAATGACTCTCCTTTCTCTTAGCTAAAGGAGGATGTAAAAATTTTTAAGGCAATAATAACTCAAAATACTTACAAATGAGATGCTGATTCAAACCTGGTACCAGTGCATTTGAAATGGAATTTTTATTATCTAAGCTATGCAGGAAGACACACCAACATTTCAAGAGAAGCCTAAATTATGATTTTTTTTTTTACTATATTCTATAATGGACAAATACTTGTTCCTTAGGTTTAAAAATGTGGAATCCAAAGCAATTTGACCTGCATCTTTTTTTAAAATATTTTCTGTACAAAAAATATCATATTTTATTTTCTGTTATAACAGACTTCTAAATTTTGAGATCTTATTATTTGTATTGGATATACTGACATTTCTTCCATAATTTCTGCTTGATTAAATTCCATGCAACATGGCATTAAGTTAAATTCATAGAGCAGAATAAATTATAACAGGGTTAGCTTCTAAAACAGGTGTAAAAAATAACACATTTTAGTGTTACTTATCAGCTTTGCTAGGGCTAGCTAGCTTTTTCTGCATTGAAGAGCTGAAGTATATGTTCTGACGTGGACATCAGCAATCTCAGCAACTACTGTTTTTGCAACAAACTACAAAAATACATGTAGAGTAGATGATCTAAAAATAAAGCTTTTAATTTTTAATCCTTTCAGAAGCCTGAAAAGATGTTATTAGGACTTTCACTAAAATTAAAATAAGGGAAAACAAGAATAAAAGACCATCTCCAGTATACCTGTACAAGAAGACAGATTGTTGAGCTCATGAATGTGGTCAGTATACCTTTGCAACACAAAAGGCAATCTGTTGGGCGACTTTGTGAATGATTCTGCATAGAGCTGTTCATTTCCTTTCCAGGGAAGATTCAGCTATTTGCAAACCATCATAACTGGAGAGGAACCAAGGTGTCTATGAGAACAGTGCGTATTTCCACAACCAGTCACTGAAGATTTCTGTACTGTACCAACATAGACACTGGTCCTGCAAGGAAGTGTGGTTCCTTCACAGGAGCTAAGTGACAAGGCAGAAATGAGGAGAGACTTAAATGATGATAATTACTAAGCAGAGAGAGAAAGAAGGTACTCTCAGATTAAAGAAAAAAGAAAGAGAAAAAAGATGACTGACCTGAGTTCGGTTAAAAGCCACACGTGCAAATACTGCCTGTGAGATTCCTGCTCGTTTCAGTTCATCACGGACCCACTGGTAGATTTCGGAAGACACCTCTGTGTTTGTTGAGACCTGCTGCTCCAACGGCTTGTTCATGGATCTACTGACAGGAGGAGGGTGGTTCAAGTACTGTTGGTTTAAGGACTGCTGGGCTAGAAGTCTGTTCACTGCATACTGCTGGTTCAGCAACTGGGCCATTACCAGCTGCTGATTTACCAGCTGAGGGCTAATGGGAGTAGATACAAGTCCAGGGTGGAGGTTTGGAAGCGGGGTCCGAACTGATGGTTGACTACCATGAGAAAGCTGAACAGGGGATGGAGGCTGTTCGGCTGTGTTCCCTGGGACCGGCTGCTGACCGAAGTTGACATGGTTGGCACCTTGCTGAGATAGTTCAGAAAGGCTATCCATCTCAACTATGGTGGAAGAAAAACATTGAAAAAGCCAACATAAGACTGAAAATCACAAACTTCATGCTCTTCCTGCTAATAAAAATAAACAAATATAAAATGGCACACTCAGGTTCATGCTTCCCATACTCTCCAGCATAGATTAGCAGGCATGTAACATCACTGTTGCAGCTATTTGCTTTCAAAATTCACCTACAAATAATGGTATAGTGAACATTTAAAAAAAAACCAACCAACCAAACAAAAACCCCAACAAACTGGTCATCATCATCACTGGGCCCTTGGAGGAACCAGCAGAACATCAGAGACAAAACCACTCCTTTGCTTTATGTGCTGGAAACCACATAAGGCAAAGGAGTAACTTCCTGAGAGTTTTGCAAAGGCAAAACGCAACTAAACCACAAGTGTGTGGCTGCAGAGCACATCCCCACAGCGACGGATGCAAGGGACTTTAGACATGGCAATAAGCAACTAGAAAGGGGGCAAAGATCAGACACAGGAAACCACTCCGTGTGCTGTAGAAGATGCAGGTGAAATGGTCAGTGCATCTGCGCAAAGAGTAGGGGACTGTTACAGGAAAGCGCACCCTGACTAAAGAGAAAGAAGCCCTTGGTGACTGGTTTTGTTCTTCCTGTGGTGTCTCTCATCACGACATCTGCAGTTCCCAGCCACTGGAAATCTGTAACAAGCAAGGTAGGGGTGTGGACCTCCCCGTGCTCTGCTAATTTCTAGATGCTGCATCAATTGTATGGGACTGCTAGGAACTAGTATAATTTATGTAAATTACACAGATGGGCTGCTTTATCTTGCAACCATGTATGCATAGTTTTTTTCAGTGAGTTGCAACATGGTTGAATTTTTTTCTTGTATTAACTCATCTGCCTTGACACACCCTTCTTTTTAATTAACAACACAGTTTTTTAAACTACAAGAGTTCTTACAGAATCCCTCTTGTGCTTGATAAGACAATATAAATGAGTCCAGGCTGATGTAAAGGACTTGCCTTTCTATCAGTGTATGGCACTTTTTAATTTTAAACAATCTCAGTTCTAGAGCTTTGGCAATGCTGGTCAGCAAATAGCCTTAAGAAAGCGTGCTGTATTTACAAACCAAAATGCCAGCATCTTCACAAAAGTGTTAGAGTGTTTTTCTTCTTATAGTAAAACATATATTTTAAAAAATAAAGGCAATGTCTGAGCTTTTCAACAGTAATTATGATCTTCACTAACAGTCATTCAGTGCAAGACCACCCTTTCGTCCACAGGGATGAGAGCCAACAGAAATCGGCACCTGGATTCCCACCCACAGCCTTGGTTCCCCCTCTGGCCTATCATGGGTAGAAATTAACAAATGAAAATTAAGCCAGTTGTTCTGCAGAGAGGTTTGGTGCCCATAGCGTGGATCAGTCCCTCAGTAGAGCATCAACTGCTCCTCATCCATATGGCTTTGGGGGCAGTGCTGCCTCTCGCCCCAGCATTAGGTTAAGGAGGAAAACACACCCCTATATGTGTTTCCTATGCACTGACTTCACTGTCCCTCAAGGAACGGGTGATGGACCAGTTCTGGCAGGTCACGTGAGGAAAACTTCGAAGAGTTGTGCAACACAGGAGCATTGCCACCATGGAGGTGGGAGAGCCTGCTGTGGAAAGGTCGCCCTCCCATGCACGTGCTCAGCTGCTTCGCACACAGACCACAGGAAACCAAGTGAAATCTTACCACCGACTGTGGTGGTCTCGGAACAAGGGTTTGGTGTTGCACAGAAGGTACAAAGTAGATAACAGAAAGAAGCTGCCTTTTTTTCACTAGTGGAAAGTGGAGATCAACCCAAGTGGGCCATTCACTTGGAATAGTAATTCAAGCAATTATCACAAAAGTGATGCATTGTCTTCATTACAGCCTTAAGCTATAAAAGGCAAGGAACCCGTTTTGGTAGACGAATGATTTTGCTTCAAATACTGAAAGCCAAGTCAAGCTCAAAATTCAATCCAAATTGAGGTCCCATTTCCTCATTCTGTTGAAAATTATGGAGGAATTTTCAATGCAAAGTGTTCAAAATCATGTTTACAGGTTTAGGAAATAGTTCTAAAAATGGGAAATACAGAAAGATAAAAGGTATTACAGAATTAATATGTCCTGCTGATGGCTTTTTCTCTCCAGTAATTTACTTGTGCTTACTACAACAAGCAAACAATTGTCACAACAACTACTTGTTTAAAATGAATTGAAATCAGGGTCCCAAAGTTAGAGAAAGGTGTGAATTTACAAAATTATAGCATTCTTGTTGGAAGGCAGTAATAGTTATAGAAGCCTGTTTCTTTAAATATACATTAGCCGGAGCAAGAAAAAAATACATAGATTAAGAAAATCAGTCCGTCACAGTTCCAGGAACAGGTTTTTAAACTATTATTCTGGGCGGTAGAAGATGTCCAGATTTACAGAATGACAGCTTTACATCTCTGGCAACCCAAGTCAAGTTTGGCTGTTTCAATAGCAAATATTTATTTAAATGAATTCTTTCACTATATATGCACGTTCTACATCTACTCATCAAAAGCATCCTAAACTTATCGTGAAGGGATCTGGCTTCTTATATGACTGTGACGGACCTCGATATGACACATAATGGTATGTATCCACCATTGCGGCAAAAATGATTTTTTTTGCTTACCCATCATATCTTTTGCCTTCTTGAAATGTTTATACCACCTTCCAAATTCCTGACATTTTGCTGCTGAGACATTTGCATAGTAAGTGCTGTTCACAATGGAAGAAATCATACTCTGTGTGAAAAGGGGAGAAGAAAAAAAAATCTGTAACACAGAGCAGTACAAGTCAAAGCACAAGATATTTCAATTGTTGAAACCATTATATTTTTAGAGTTTGAGAATCATATTGCATTTTCAATCCTATCATCCAAAGGCTTTCAAAAAACTCATTAATTGAGCATAAAACCAAACCAAGGTATATAGTAAATGGGAAGGAAAAAAGCCCACCAGATGTACTAAGGGAAGAACAGAGTTATTGACCAAGAAACATCAAGCAATGGGATGGGCACTGGATGGAAGAAGCTAATCTTGAAAGTGCATTTTGTCTGTACTATTTCTGCTTTTAAATTTTATTGATCCTTCATGTACCCACACAAGTTTACAGGCATACAAATCCTACAGATTCAAAAAATGCAAGCAAGGCCTCAAGTTCCCCATGCCCATTGCCCTTGTGCTACTTATCACAGGGCAGACCCCAGAAAGCCATAGGATAAAAAGTTATCTGAATCACCTATTGGTGGGATAAAATAAGGGGGGTTATAATAGAATAAAACATGTATGCAACAACTCATAATGAATCCAGACTTGGTTTTCCTGAACAGGGTATTTTAAGTGATTTGCAGAAACAGGCTTATGAAAAGCTCTTATTGTCATGTTGTTGTGGTTTAAGCTAATTCTGTAACTGAATATTAGCTGTAAAATAGACCAAAGATGATAGAAATGATTTTTTTCTCAAAGGTTCTCGAGATATCAGATGGCTACAGTGAGAAATTTACCTTCTGCTCAGTTTTGACCAATTTTAAAATAGTGGAATTTACAATGCATAAAACTTTTAGTTCCAGTACATTCTTGTACAAAATCAAGTAAGGCTACGGCTTGCAAAATGATATAATGCTCCAACTTGAAAATTATATTCAGTATATCATGTATGAAAAACAAAATTAGCAAATGTATTTTCAATATACTGAACTTGGCCACACTTTAGATTTCTATGTGGAAAGTAGTTACTTTTAGCTTAACTACAGGAATTGTCCGGCATATTGAGGAAACAATGACAGTCAAGAAGACAAAGCCCTGATTATTATGTTTCTTCACTATTCAGCACGTAGCATTTAGCTATATTTGTGCTGTCGTAAAATCAATGTATAGCATCAACCTTTTGTTACACAAACTGCATAACTCATGGAATAAAGAGTTTGGAGTAAAAATGCAATAAATATTACTGTAAGTCTTCTTTTATAAGGCTAGTTCTGCTTCTGAGTAAAAGTATCTTGATTATTGATCTTAGTGAAGTTCATTATAGCCATTTTCTAATGTATTACTCAGTAACAAGCTATTTGTGGAGGCTTAGAACTGCTAGAGTGAGGCAGTATTATTTATGCCAAATGTGGATACCATCTACTCTCCAGGCAGCTATTTTAATGTTTCTCTGAATCACCAAAATTCTTACCATTCCTTGATATTAATCTGGCATTTCTGAAATTAGCTAGAAGCCTTTTGTCAGTGGTAGGAAAGGAGAATGAAATCTTAATAGACTACAGCAGCTCTAGCCTGAATGACCTGAACCAAGCTCAGCTGAACCCAATTTCAATTTCCAGTATAATAGCAGTATCATTAATGTCTAATACTTACAAAATTATTGTTTAAGCTGTTTTACAGATTAAACCATTTTAAACATGGGCACATGATACATAAATCCTGTGGATCTGAACTGGTGAATTATATGAATGCACAGTTACTCTACAAGCAAAACCCGCAGATCTGCATGTGCAAAATGGGGAGCTGCACTTGTAATGGGCCACCATCCCATACTAGTCTGTGCATATTTTGAGGATGCCACTTAGGCTTCAAGGTGGTTTTCTCTCATTTTACTTTGCCCCCTTCAGATGTCTTCTTCTGCCCAATAACTGCAGTGAGTATGAAAACATGTATATCAATAATAAGTTTAGTAAATTACCAATTATTGATGAAGATCTCTGTCTAGGATTTCCTAGTCCTCCTTTCCATGTCATTTTACAAAGAATATATGGCAACGACATGGCAGTTTGTGACATCCTCTGCTTCTTCAGGAATAAAATTAATGCAGTTACTTTATTTTACAACCAAATTCAAGCTGGCCTGCTTAAATAACAGTGCTAGGAATTTCCCCTTTTTTGACACAATGTGAATTTCAGACTCAGATGGCTAATACTGGCATTTTACTCCAGCTCTTCAAAGTAGATTAAATAAAAAATAAAAATCCCACAGACATTCTCAACACATTTTAAAATGAAAATTATCCTGCATTTTCTCTGAGAACACTTCATGCAAACATTCAAGTGATATTACCTATGCTAAGAATCCTCATCAGGAGGAATCAATGATTTATTTACTAATTCACTGAAGGAAAAATTTTACAAGCCAGATAAAATATTACTACCTTGTTAACTCAGAAAATAACTTGACAACATTGAATTTCATTGTTTCTATGCTTTATTTATTGTCATCAAACCTGCAGTCACGTCAGTGCAGAGAGATGCACTTTGCTACAGAAATTCCTGTATAATTCCTATTGCTGTACAATTCCTATATTTTTTTTTAATGGCAACCTACATATACGAATGCCCACTATGGTCAGGGCCTAAACCTGAAGATTAACCCTATGATTTAGGGGTCTTCAGAGATCCATGATCTAGACTGGAGAAATAGTGAAATTTTTCTTATTTCCTGAGTCATTACACAAGAGGAGCTCCCCATGTCCTGGGGATCAATAATCAAAATGAAAATGATTGTATTTGAAGCACATCATTTTCAGGTACAACTGTACGTAGGCACCCCTTATCTGTAAGGTACAGAGGAAGACGCTTTCCATGTAGAGGGATGACAAATACAAACATATCATACAAATCTTCAAATGCATCACATTCATCATTCATAATCTGATTTTTTTTTCACACGTCACAAAAAAAAATTGATAGAACACAAAACCTGGCCACAGGATTTGCACTCTTAACGTTATTTTCCAGAAGTTTATCCTCGAAATTAAGTTGCGAGACTTCAAGATCCCGAACTTCTGTCTTTCCTCTCTCTCCATCCCTCTCCCACCCCAACCATGTCACTTGCAGTCCTGTTCTGGAAATCAGGAGATCGCATCTGAAATGGTGCCACCTTCACAGAAATCCCACTATTTTGGAATTATACCATCTGCTGCAGCCCAAGTGCTCTTTTTTTAGCCAAATAAGTTAATTATAATTAGGCATCCAACAACTGTGTGGAGGTAGGGGCAGAATTCGTTCTGAAGTTCAGATGAGGTTCACCCAGCGCAGTTTGAACGAAATCCCATTCTCTCAGGAAGATTAAATACCGGAGATTTGAAAACCAGACACTATCATTTTTCAAAGAAGTTGGGGAACTCCCTGGGGAAATATCTTCAATCTCAACCAGAACTCTTTTCATATGCCCATCAAATAAAACCTGATAAAAAGGTAGAATCAGACACCTTTCTTATTGTGCCAGATTCTAATGGAAGGTGCATCCTGCAAGACACGGGAAGGACCCGAGCCTTTTGTGCTAGCTGGTCGGTGCAGCCACCACTGCAGGTGCTACAAAGGAGGCATTTCTGAGTCATTGCCTCTAACACCGCTCTCCAACCAGGTGAAGTATTGTCTGATCATAACTAAAAGTATACTGTTGCCCTTTTTGCAAAACAACAAAAACAATGTTAATCAGGTTAATTCAATCATCTAAACCAAAACTGTTCATGCTTTTCTGCCAAATCAACCAACCACAGCAAAATCTGTTATCAGTGATTGCTCAGCTTCCAGTCAAAAAAGCTTTTAACCCCCACAGTCCCAAAACTTCCTCTAAATAACCTTAAAATTATTTTTATATGAGCAGAATGAGGTTGTTTTCATACCTCATGAAGGGGTAGTTGGGCTGCAGCATTTACACAGAACAAATACATGCGAACTGACTTAGCACAGAGTAACAGACACAGCAGCTTCCTAAAACAACTCAGCTGAATAAGATATTGGGGATTCCTTTTCAAATGAAACATTTCCCTCAAAAGGAGCATTGTAACCAAAACTCATATAGGCCTTCCAGGTTGTTTAACTAGGAAAAAAATCCAAGCTTTTTCTCAACTCATTCATTGGTGTTTAAGGCTTCAAGCCTGCTTGGTGGAAGGGGCAAGGGCTGCAACAACTTATTTACACAATTATCTAAATACGATTAAACAGCTGATGGACAAATATTAAACTGGAAAATGTATAGTCATTTCAGCTTAATGTAATCCTCTTTCTGTAAACACCCAAGATGATTTTTTTTCAACCAGAACAGTCCTGACATCTCATAAGCCTAAGGGTGAATAGCAAGAGATTGTTTTTGATAGTTATAAATATTCAAAAGACATGCAGACCATCTGCTTTCATAATACAGGTAAAGCAAGACTGAAATGGTGACTGCTGTATAAAAATGGTTCTTTTAACAAAGTCTTCCTCTCCTCGAAAACTATAAAGACAGATGTCAAAAACTGTTTACACAGGGTAATCAGGAGCGTGCAAAATGTAATATTCCTTTTACACACAGTGCTTGCTAAAGACATTTTTTTTTCTTTTTCTTCCCATCTGTGTGTTGCAACACATTTCTACAAGTTAAAAACATTTTTTCAAACAGAGATCTCATGAATACCCAAAAACATGCTATCTGGTTTCTGAATGCTAATTAATTTCAACTAAGGAATCTGATTTTTTTTCTGTAGGAAGGAATGCATGCTTTTGAAATGGAGTACTTCAACAATAACAGACACTGAAAACAGAACACCCCACAAGTTTAATTTTGCACTAGTTTGACATTGGCTATTTTCACAACTGTTTTACATTCAAACCCGCATCTGCTAAATCTGGCTGTAAGACAGACAGCAACTATTCTCCTGCTTTTCAAATGAGATTTTATTTATGTTTTACTATTTATCAAGTTTTTCAGTATAAAGCCTTGTAACAACATAATGGTTTTGTCAAACGGTAAGTAGAAGATACCTCATCTTCCAAGCGAAGTATGAACAGTGCTGCCCATAAACCCTACAGTCAATTTTCAGAGCTGAGACACTAATCTTGACAGTAACCTTTTAATGTATTATATTAACGGCACAGAGGCGTTAAGCACCTTTTTTATAATTCTCAATAAAATGAACATTTACTGAACAATCTGTCAAACTACTGGCTCCATTTTTTAAAGCCAAACTTTTAAGGCTCTATTCTATTTTCTCTTCCATGAATCCTCCACTTTACATCCCTAGACACCAGCAGGGTAGCATGTTCCAATGCTACAACCCTTACAAGTCTTTGTCCCTAGGCCTAGTTTGAATAGTGATAAAGTTGCAGAACAGAAGAGAACTTAAAGATTGGGGAGGGGGAGCGTGGGGGAATCTTTTCATAAAGGACAGAGGAACTTTGTTTCCCCCAGTCCCAGCCACTATCAGTGCCTTTTGTTTGTGTGGAAATTGCAAGCATCAGTTTTAATACAAGCCATACTCTTAGGAGTGCTTATTTCCGAGGAGGCTCTACATTAACATTTTTCAAATGAGAAGGGAACATTCAAGCCCCAACCGGATAACACAAGATTATCCCCAAATCAAAAGATTTTTAGCCTGCCTGAGCCTACGCCAGCCCACGTACTGCAAAAACTCAACCCGGGCAAAATGTTGTTCCTAGTGTTCTGATATGGCAGAGAATTAGCATCTGCCACTCTGAATAAAAGCAGCCTAAATATATCCAGCCAGTAGCTGTTTTTTGGACAAGGAATCATGAAATGGACAGTTTAATTGCGTATGAAGAATTATGTTAAATTCCTTGGTCCATTACCTTGAGCTATAGCAAGTAATGCAATGGAATTTGTCGTCATATGCCCTATAAACACGTGTGACAAGTGAAAAACTCACAGATGGACAGAGAAGAAAAAAACTTTTGTTTGTGCCTTTGGCATGGCACTTGGATGGCTATCTGACCTCCACGCTGTCGCCAGGGTCAGGAGAAGTAAGGATCTGCACAGCAAATACTGGTCATATAAGTTAAAACTGCCTAAAGGCAGACTTAAAATGACAACACAAGCTTTTCTACCAATATATAACCATGTCTTTCCTCCTTTCTCCTATCCTTGCAAAGCCTTAATTATCCCCTCCTCCTTTTCTGCCTTTAGCTCTCTTTAAATATCATAAAGGTACATATTAATGTAAACATAAAACATTGAATGCAATGAGGAAACATACAAAACAAAAAGAACCCAAATCGTATATACACAGGTTTATGCATGTATAGGAATATACCCACACACAAGAAGATTTTGAAAATCAGAAATGAGGATTCAGCATCTGAAGGAACTGATCCTTGCACTATTTTTACCATTTTGTAATGTAAATTCCCAGTTGCTGCATGACAGAGCAGCATTCTCCCAATGTTTTCCAAGCATCTCCCACTGACAGATATAAATAAAGCTCAAATAAAAAGCTGCTTCCCAAGATACTAGTCTCATATCTACAAAGGTTAAAAGCTTAAAAGAGAGAAAGATAGGTAGGTGGGAAATGTTAATTCAGATTTGAAGAACTTCATAACTGCTTCACAAGCTTTATGGCATAGTGCCTTAGACTTAAAAAAAAGAAAGAAAAAGGAGTCACAACCTCAACCTGTAAAAGATAAGGAAACATAACACATTTTTGTATTCATTGACAGATGTCCAACATGAATATTTTTAAGAATCCTGATTTTTATTGCACACAGAAATACTGTAAATGGTGAGTACTTAACATTAAAAGCCCTGGCAAAAGCTCTCCTAAAGTCAACCTGGATAAAATATAAAATGCAACATAATCAGTATTTAATAAGTTAACTCTCATTTATTTTCTGAGAGGGTGGTGAGGCACTTTAATGGGTTGCCCAGGGAGGTTGTGAATGCTCCATCCTTGGCGGTGTTCAAGGCCAGGTTGGATGAGGCCTTGGGTGACATGGTTTAGTGTGGGGTGTCCCTGCCCATGGCAGGGGGGTTGGAACTAGATGATCTCAAGGTCCTTTCCAACCCTAACTATTCTATGATTCTATTTCATGGAATGAAAATGGTCCTATACTTTGAGGGGTGAATTATTAGACCCTAAGATTTTGATTCTGCAAGTGCCTTTGCCAGAAGAGCTCTGAAATCTGAGAGCTCCACATGGTACGGAAAGCACTATCCATTTTAGACGGGAATCTGCTTAAAGCTGTTATGAAGTAACTAGATCGCTTTAAACTGCTCTTTCAGCTTGAATTGGGAATGCACGTTTTCAAAGGCTCCCTCCATTGCTCCTACTTCGGTGCCCATCACAAAGCTATTTTGGGGCATACAGGCAGAATTTCTGCTGGAGGAAAACCTAACCCAAAAGCTATGCTCCAACCAGGGCTGTGTTGTCCCATAAGGTGGAGACAGGGTCCTCAGCCCCTTTTCCAGATTGTTGCTGCTCTACACGACGCAATTCACTACATGAAGCCTGCATGCCTATACTCATCTCTTCTCCTTGGGATGCAAGGAACAAGACTAGAGGAAGCTGAAGCCCAAGAGGACAATCCAGATCATGCACAATGGATATGAATAGGGCAAACCAGTACTTCTTGTACAGAAAAAAATCTGGGGTGAGGCCTTGGAGGTCTCAAAGACTGATCAATGACTGAAATTCAACAAGGGCAAGTGTAGAGTCTTGCATCTGGGCAGGAACAACCCCATGTACCAGTACAGGTTGGGGGTTGACCTGCTGGAAAGTAGCGAAAGGGAAAGGGACCTGGGGGTCTTGGTGGATAGGAGGATGATCATGAGCCAGCAATGTGCCCTTGTGGCCAAGAAGGCCAATGGCATCCTGGGGTGTATTAGAAGGGGGGTGGTCAGTAGGTCGAGAGAGGTCCTCCTTCCCCTCTACTCTGCCTTGGTGAGGCTGCATCTGGAATATTGTGTCCAGTTCTGGGCCCCTCAGTTCAAGAAGGACAGGGACCTGCTGGAGAGAGTCCAGCGCAGGGCAACTAAGATGATTAAGGGAGTGGAACATCTCCCTTATAAGGAGAGGCTGAGGGAGCTGGGTCTCTTTAGCTTGGAGAAGAGGAGACTGAGGGGTGACCTCATCAGTGTTTACAAACATGTAAAGGGTGAGTGTCAGGATGATGGAGCTAGGCTTTTCTCAGTGATGTCCAGTGATAGGACAAGGGGTAATGGGTGTAAACTGGAGCATAAGAGGTTCCATGTGAACATCAGGAAAAACTTTACTGTGAGAGTGACAGAGCACTGGACAGGTTGCCCAGGGGGGTTGTGGAGTCTCCTACGTTGGAGATATTGAAGGCCCAGCTGGACAAGTTCCTGTGTGATGTACTCTAGGTTACCCTGCTCTTGCAGGGGGGTTGGACTAGATGATCTTTTGAGGTCCCTTCCAACCCTTGGGATTCTGTGATTCTGTGATGTGGTGAAAAACCGCAGTAAGAGACACCTTCAGCCTTCCTCTCAGGGGGATTGTTTTTATTTCCAATTACTCTGTTCCAGGTCAGAGTGCTTCTGACATGTTTCCTATCTGGAAATGCTAATCCTAATCCACATGCTTCCAAATGCTATCCTAATGCAAATGCGTTGCATGATAAGGGTCATTTTAGATCTATTAATGCATTAAATTCAGCTTTGGGCACATAAAACTTTTCCACAAAACAATGTACACTCTCTTGATAGAGATGTTGACAATAGCTCTATCTTCAATGAGCCCCAGTGGTTGTTTTCACTACAGTTTTTGTAAAAGGCTCTTCAAAATTGCCTAGTGTTATCCATCACGTTAAGGAAGATTTCCTTGCTGGGAAACAGGACATGATTTTCAGCAAGTCTCTTCTCAGATTCCACTGTTCTGCTACGCAAAGCATCAGATGTCTGGCATGAAGTTGAGCCCTAAGGCACAATGTCCAGACAAGAAGTCATCAGACTCAGTAACACCAACAGTTGTTTTGCTGAATTTCTTTTGGTGTTTAAGATAACCCTTTTCTTTGATCCCTTTTCCTACAAAATTTTTGTAGACTTTTCAAGCCAAAAGGGACCATTTTAAGCATCTATTTGGACATTACATCAAAAGAGACCCTAGAAGTTCATCTAGCAATTTCTGAATTCAGCCAAGTTACCTGTGGCTGAGCTAGAGCAAACATCTGATATTGATCTGAAGACTTCTTGTGCTGTATCTTTGACCACATCCCACGGTAATCTCTCTTAGTAGCTATGTGCCTTTTTTTTTCTTTTAAATATACGACTAGCTTTCAGTTTGAACTTCATCGATTTCCACTCCTAGTCAGTGCCTCTCTCATGCCTTTGCTTGCTTAAATACCCCTCTATGCCAAATATAACATCCCTTGCCTCTCCTTTGTTTAAATGCTTAAGTGTCAGATTTATTGTTTCAGGCCATGTGCCTCTTTATGAGCCACCTGTACATCTGACTATTCTTAATCATATAGATACAAATTCTATGAGGGTATTTATGCTGCTAAAGGCCTATAAATAATACACTATTTTCTGTCCTGAGAAAAATGTAAAAATTTGTCAGGAGAAAAATCAGTTACAGTAGGAAATTTGCTATGGATTCTTAACTTCTGCTAAGCAAAGTCATATGAAGATGACATTTTAAGAAGCTATGTTAGCCAAGACACCAAGTTTTGCTGTGTGTTGCTGCCTTGCACTGAGAAGAGCTTATGAAAACTATTGATGCTCTGAAAAATCATAAAATATGCCACATTCAATGAAGGTAAATCAAAAAAGAAACATGCCAGCTAGCTTTTTCCATGTGGAATCTGCACATGCACGTTGAGGGTCTACTTATTAACAGTTTCTTTCTTAGTTACCCCGTATATTAAAATATATAAATTAGAAAAAATGTAGCTAGATTAGCTTTAGTACACAAAGCTCATCCTTAACAAAAAAGTACAGAACAAGGAACGCAGCTTAAAGAGCTTGGGGACATACTAGCTCGCAAGTATATTTTGGTGGGATTTCATTGTCATGTGCATATATATATACACACACACACAGAGAACCACTCAAAATTCTGAGAGAGTCTTTATATACTGACTCAAATAAAAAATACCACTAGGTAAACTTAGGGAGCTGAAATCTCCTCTCCATTTCTAGGAAGGCCATTGACACTAATGCCTTTCTTGTGTGCCTCAGTTTTTCATCATCACAAAACCCATCCTTCTCCATGACAGTTTACCAAGAAGTAACAAATCCTTTGGAAAGGTGACACAGCCAGGCACAGGTTATGGTTTAGCACAGTGCAAGCTTACAGAAGGACTGCAATTCTCAGCATAGGAAATCTTAGGCCTCAACAAATAAAATAAAAATAATAGAGAGGTGTATAGGAGCAGAACCTTTCATCTGTTCCCATCCCTGGGGAATGGAACTCTTCCCTTTCGAGTAGTTTATCCCATGGCTTGGAGTCAGGCAGGTCTGAGGTTGCTGCTGTCCTGAAAAACCTGTCTTCTGATCACTGCTGCAAGGCACTGGAGGAATCTGATACTATTTGTGCTGTTCAAACAGAAGCGTCCAAGGAAAGAGACACAAAGCTCACCCCCACCTTAGGTTTTCCTAACTTGGAAATATTCTAAAATATTCCTATTCTTGGAAATAAAAAGGAAAAACCTAATTATTAATTTAAAAAAAATTAGAAGGTGTAGGGGACGGAGCAAGGTTTGAGAATTTTGCTCAGAGTCTGTTTGAGAAATGCATCTCTTTCCTTCCTAAGTTATGATTAGAGCAAAGACATTCAATGAGTCTGGTCTGACAAGGTGAGAGTTGCTCATGTATTAGCACTGCCTCTCAGTAAGTGGATCCTGCTTTGCTTTCATTCCTGTCAGGTAAAAAATTATTACGAATTCAAGTCATTTTCTCCCAGTGCATCTTTTCGCCTTCACCCCTGCGTCCCCTAACACAAGCATACCTCAGCTTTAAATCTGCTGACAGTGACGCTACAGCACCTACAGAATTTGCTCAGCTTTTGGGTAGGTTTTATAATCTCGCTGATCTCTGTGCCTCCCACCACTGCTAGTAATAACTGAACCAGTCAGGGAAGGTCTCTGCAAACCAGTCACAGCAGTGATTAAGATGTAGACATACGTATCTCCTCTCCCTTTAAATAGAAGGCTTAATTGGTGATGTGGATAGCAGCTTCCTAATGGACAGAAATTAAACTCCATTTAATTCCTGAGCAGACACTTCCAATGCACAGGGTTTACCACACATTCGGAGCGGGGAAGGAGGGGGAAGGAAGGAGCCACATGCACAACTCTCTCTACCTCTGACAATCACTGAGGAAAAGCAACATGAGGACCAGAATGGCATAAGTGTGGCAGGTGTGAATTGACCTGCACTGGCAAAGCTGTGAGCTGGGAAACTTGCAAATCACATGATTGTGCAATACTTGGCTCCAGTCAGTGCTATCATGTTCTTTGTAAAAAAAAAAATAATAAAAAATAATAAAAAAATAATAAAAAATAATCTTAAAGACATGTACATCAAGTTAACGGATTAACTGTCAAGTGACATTACTGAAACAGAGACAATGTATTTCTTTATTGTTAATGAAATTCAGTTAAAAGTGAAGGAAGTGATAAAGAAAGTACTGTTTTGTAATGTATTTTACATAAGAACGTAATATAGAAAGGGAAGTGCAATTAAATCTTAATGTGGACTTTTTTATTTTTAGTTTATCATCTGGTTTACATTTTGAGCCCCTTTGCAGCAGTAAATTATGCTGGCATTTCTTAGGGAATAACTGCCATGTTAATTTAGTTTAATAAAATAACTGACAGAAAAGGGGGAAAAGAAGCAAGAAGAGAGAGTACCCCCCCAACACTCACTCCTTATCTTTAGCTAAGTATTCAAATGTTTTCTATACGAATTGTCCGTGGTCCAACTCCAGCACCATGTAATAATACAATACATTACAACACAGTACAATACAATCTTGGGTTTCTGTAGCGCCCTTCATGCAAGCATCCCAGGGTGCTTTACAATCATTATGAGTTAAAATTAAAACTGAAGCACATACAATTCCTAATAGAATAATTTTAAAAATGCTAAACAGAACAAATAACTTTTAAGTCTAGATTTAAAAGTCCCAACAGCCAGAGCTTTCCTTACTTCAATAGGCAATGAGTTCCAAAGCTAGGGAGCAAAGCGACTAAAGGCTCTCTCATGTTATGTTAAAGGATCTCTCATGTTGTTTATACTTGTGCAGCACTCTACAGCCAATAATTTGCCAATAAGATGAGAAAGAAAGACTTATTTGCAATCTTGCTTTAAGGAACATTGGAGGAGTTGCTTGTTAACCCTCTAATAAAATTATGGGAAAAAAATAAATAAATCAAGGTTCGCACTTGGCCATGACTGCATTAAGAAGCATACGAGAAACAAGAATGAATAAATACAGAATTTTGTAGCAGTGCATTACCTGACTGCCTCTAACATAAAAAGGGGGGGGGGGGGAAGCATGTTCACATATATATGTGTATATATATAAATAAAAGAACATCATCACAAGTCTTTAAAATGTGAGTTAGTCTATATAACATTTCAGGACCACTAAGTGAAAACAGAAGTCAGGTAGGGCTCAGTTCTACAACTGCACGTTTTAGGAGAAAAATGTATCAGAAGAAAACGTGCTGTGTTCTTTTTTTATTCCGTCACTTCCCTGAACTTGAAGTCCATATAATACAGATAACCATTCACATGGTACAGTTCTCAAAATTGCTGAGATACAATCCCATGTGGTTAACACACAAAGTGGGGAGCACAGTCCCAAAATTGTTGTTCCCTTAAAACGCATGAATTTTGTACTTTTTCCACCAGAGAGCCTGGCAGAAGACAGCTGCTTGGATCTCCATACAACTGAATTTAGGAGTATACGAAAAAAATAAGAAATGAATTGGACTCTCCTCCACTATTTCAGAAGCAGAAACACAAGACCTCATAACAGCACACATACTAAGGGACATGCTGGCATCTTACAGAGTCCTCTAAAATAAGAGACTGCATTTATTTGAGAAACAAGTTACACTGCCCTCCTCCCCAGATTAAGTCCAGGCCCTATAACTGTTTTGGAAAGGGATTCTTGACATCCTGATTTTAATGTTAATCCTAATGAAGAGGTAGAAAAAAATAGCTATGTATTTTCTCTTTTCACAGGGCACTGCTCAGATAAAACAGTTGCAGATAGAATGACACAGACTTAACACTGAGAGTGTTTAAATGCATCTAAAGAACATAAATCAGTGATGAAAAGATCAAGCAATTGAAAGGTTGAGTGTCCTGTGAATGCCCTCACACAGCTCTACCAACATGTGCATTTCATCTTCCCCATCTCATCAGCAACAGGCTCTGTACTGCCTGTCCTATCTGGCTGACTAAAAATCATGGGCACAAATTTTAGTAGTTAATTGAAAATGTTTTAAAAATCTAGATACCACATCAGCATGAAGAGACATCAGAGTGAATGCTCTTAAGCAACTGAGGGGTGGGTTGATAGGCTCTGCTTGCCAAAACCTGAATCCAGGCCCTCAAGGATTTACTTCCCTGAAATAATTAATGACATCTTTAAAATCTAAAGTATAGTAACTTCTAAGTTACAGAAAAAGGAGCTACATTCCTTACTGAGGTTATTAATTACTGGGGGAGGGGAGGAAGAGGAGAGAAGGATAGAAGAGAATCAGAAGCAACAAAGAAATCTAAAGACTTGATCTCAGGTCTAGGCAGGTAAAATTGAAAAGGTAAGGTAAAAAAGAAAACCAACCACCTTTCAGTTTTGTGAAGCATGAATTAAAAATTGCTCATGAAAAGTATGTATTTTAGCAACTCTTAATAGCTCATTCCTTGGTTATTTATAGGTCTGGAAATTTTAGTTTTAGCAAATGCAGCTTTTTTTTTTTTTTGGTAGGATTTTGGAGGTGGGATGGTCAGAACAGCAGTGAGAAAATGTGAGAGGATTTCTATCATGCTGCTTATTTGCTATGATGCCAGGTGCCTTCAGATCAGGTGAACTGAGAAACACTGATGTTCTGAGCAAGCTTTCTGTCTGGCATCTGTGCCAGATCATACGAAGTCGGCACGATGTCTGCATAAAACAGCATGCAAATTCTGGGCAGGACATCTGAACAGAAAGGAAATTATATGATCTATATAGTGCCTATGTCAGATGCAGACAACCATACACAACAGCACAGAAGTTTGATCAAAATGCAATCGGGATAGCTATATTTATCACAAGTGCAAAACTATTCAGACTTGGGTATCATAACAGCACTTGTTCTGTGTGTGCATACATTTCATGGAATGCACGTGTATATCCCTCTATCTGACAAAATGCCATTCCCTCTTCATCAGGAGCAAACTTATGTAAAACACATTACAGGCATGGCAGAGGGGTGGGGGTGTGTAGGCACACACAAATATCTTAAAAAATAAATTAAACATGGAATGTCTGTAAATGACTATGTCCGTAAGTATCACAGCCTCTGGATATAGTGCGTGCAAATATTGCACATCCCCTACAAAATATTTAATAAATAAATAAATCATGAGATTTGAGATTCTACTACACGTCAGGCCTGGAATTTCTCATCCATAGTGCACAGACTATTGGTTGTATATATACAAGCAGCTTCAAAGGATGAGCAAAGGGAAAAAAAAACCCCACAAAACAAAACAAAAAATCGCCCACCTTCACATTTCAGGATACTATGAGTGAAAAGAAAAAAATCCCTTGCTTCAGAAGTGCTTTTGCGGTGGGTTTGATAAAATGCCTGGTTGTGAATACTAACAAGAGTCATTAAAAAAATCTTTCTGTATAAAAAAAAAAAAAAAAAAATAGGCAAGATAATACCAGTGGAAAAGTCAACGTCATTTGGTCACATATTTTCAAAGGGGTGCCCAGATACTAATTCATCTCTACGATCTCTTCATTTGGTAGGTGACTTGTTATCTTCTTTTCACGGAAAAGGTTACAAGAACTCAAGATAAGGAGTACATCTAAATGTTCAAAAGCATACAATGAGTTTGTTCCAGAATTATTAAAAGAATTTCTAGCCTTTTCTCAGGCTGATAGCCCATGTTCTTCTCTCCCTCATAAAAGGTTATCTAACTATATGTGTGTGAATATATATATATATTCACAGAGAATGAGAGACAATAATTCAATAGGGACAAAACAACAAAGAAAAAAACCTTATTAACATTGGTTTAAATACAGTCTGTAGTATTTCAGTTATTTTAACTGTGGAAGTAATGAGAGACTTCTGTACTAAAACCCAAACCAGAGCAAAACTGTGAAGTATGAAAATTCTAGCACTAAGGCTGAGTAGAGAGATGAAAGGACTAACATTAAATAAATAAATGCAATAGGCCTGCCTGCCTGATCACTTTAGAGCAGCTCCCAACAGACCAAGGTAGAATAGAGCTTCTGTGTAAGGGGCTGGAAATAAGAATTGATGGTAGAACAATTTCTTTACAGCCCTTTGGAGACTGGAGAGCCAAAACAAGAGGGAAATGAGATCTAGGCCACTCTCGAGATGCACCAATTTAATGGAATGCACAAGATGGCCCAAGATTGAGTGCTAGATTAAATTCCAAGTTGCCTTCCCCAACAAAAGAGGTCTGGAAAGGAAGCAGAAATTAAGTGAGCCGTGCATATCAAACGCAAAAAGTCTTTCACCTGGCATGTGTGTAGGCTGCTCCTCTCTAGCAATAAAATCTGCAAATACGAGGTAAAGCATGCAAATACACACGGCAGCATACAATTCAGAACAAGCTTGGCTTTTCTATACAAAATTGCAGCATGCTTTTACCTTGCCCACTTGATACCAAAAATTTGAGACTAACTCTCCTGGATACATGCTTGCAACTCCACAGCAATTCAGAGCCATGCATTTGCTCTGGTCTATCACGAGTACTTCAAGTTAAGTCAACGGTGATACCCTGTGGTATAGGCTCATACACTGAGTGACAAACCTGGCCTTCAGGTGTGGTCACAGAACCCACGAAGTGAGACAATTACAGTAGGTTCAAAAGAGACCATATATTTAGCTCTCCTAATGACAGCAAGAGTCACAGTGGTATTTTATCAAGGAAGGCATGAAGACTTTATTCCTGTATGCCCTATGGTTTTGGTTGGACAAGAAAAGAAACGGGGCAGAAAAAAGAAAAGAAAACCCACCTAAGTAGATGATGTTGTTAAGTTTTCAAGACTCTATAATTAAGGCAAACTGGATCTCCAAGTGTGTTTGCTCACATATTTTCAAGCTATTAAATATATCTTCAGTATAAAAATAGTCTACTTGGGTTTCTTTGCAGTACATAGAATATCAGTATTCTGAATAAATATGAGCAATTTTTTTAATACACAAAATGTAAAATTAATTAACAAAATACGGTAAATTCTAAGTGACAATGACGACTCTCAGTTTTCCATGTTTAGATGGGGCTTCGGAGATCCCATGCATTGAGCACAGCAACTTAAATACTTTATGACAAATCCTTCTGTACCTACACAAAATAGAGCACTGCTAATGACAGTGACAGAAAATGATAACTACTCTCATTTCCACTTTCAGTCATTTTTCTGTGGTTAATAAATTATATAACAGTGCTAATAAGTTATGGTACAGTGTCACTGCATTAGCTTGCATTTGTGATGAAGCACTTCGTATAGCATTACCTATGCCCGTGGAAGTACATAACGGGAGAGATCACTTCTCTGCTCTTAGAAGAATCTCCCATGATGGCATTTTGATGGACCCTCTAAGGAAACACTGCCTCCTGGCCTCTGCCGTGCTCTTACTTCTCACGTCTGTTGCAGCAGCACACCACTGCATGGCAATTCACAAACTAATATGTTTAATAAAACGCAGACACTCTTAAATCAGTGCCCCTTCCATATGAGAGATATACAGTAAGTTATTAGTTAAGCAAATATGGGAAACATTCAGCTGAATTTAGTCCTGTGAAAAGGACACCGTCAGATCAACACATCCTCCCTCAAGCTCCCGGACGGAAATGTGAATATCTAAACTGACTGATGGGTTCTTGATCAACCACTGTAACAGCTGTTTTTTCCAAAAGTTAAGAATAAACAAGTGTATTTTAAGCTTAATGTGATTTGGTCTTTGAAGAAAGAAGAAAAGCAGAAGCTATTTAAATTCTTGCGACCCAACTACCATAGTGCTAGTGAAGATAGAGATGACAAAATAAGTATGCTTTAAACAACAGAAACAAGCTGACGGCTTTAAGTATCTTCTTTTAGTGCAAAACAGTAAAAAAAACAGCCCAAAATCATAGTTCTGTATTCTAGGGTTTTGGTTATCTCAACTGCTAACGTCAAGAGCTGTTATCAGGCGACATGGTTTTTGTCCATTAAAATTATTACATAAAAATCCAGCATAATTTAAAACTCAACTTTTTAAAAGTGTAATGATTGAATTTTCTCCAGTACCATGATACTGTCTCTAGTGAAGTATGAATTTTAAAAACTTTTTTCTGCTTTATCATTGCATCCTCTACATATATACAGAAGCTGCTATGGGAAACCTGGTGTCCAAATAAAAATGAAATATTCCATCTCGGTAGAATTTACTTGCTTTCCATCAGTATCAAGTACAAGCCAGCACTATTAAAATGGAGAAAAATCCCAAATTATCTGCAGCTTCCATAAGCCAGCAATGCAAAAGCTCACATGTTTTTATAGTAGGCACATACAAGATAACTTTGCAGACACACTACTGGGATGGTTAGCAACCAGTGCAAATAATTTTGATTATTTCCACTTCAAAACTTCCTATATTGGAGCCACTGAAAACAATCTAACCATAGGGGAAAAAAAGCAATGGGAAAACAGCCTGCTAATATATCCGCTGGAAAGACAGACAGAGAGTAGTCCTTTATAGATTAACTGAAGTCTTTCAGAGGCAAAGACTCCAATATTCTCAGCAAGAGAAATAAAATCCCCATAAAAATACCTTGACTTCCTTAATTTCCTTTCTCCATTCCCTACCACAACCAGCACCATTTATTTGTATACTGAATTTGCCTCTGCTGCTGCACAACAATGCACATTTTTTTAAGTTTAAAAGGTAAAAGAAATATGATGTTCCCACCACAGCATCATTGGACACCGCAGTGCACAGAAAAATAAGTTGTGCCTTTACAGTAACTGGACAAAACAATTACAAAAAGAATGGCAGAAAAGAACAATACTGTTAAGGCTTGAGGAAAGCATCAGTTCAATATTTAGCAATGCATAAATTGAGGTTTCATTTTTGTTTAGGTATATTTTGATTAGAACTAATAAATGACTGCTTTTCCTTTGGTTGTTTGCAACAACAACACATCATCCAAGGAGCTTTATTCTTTATTCCCTTCTCATATAGCATGCCAAAGACTGTCTCATTTTATGAATTAGCATTTAAAACTACTGTAGGTTATCTAACAAGCATTCAGATTCAGTAGTACTTTTGACAGCAGTAAGTAAAGAGCCTTTTAACATCTTGAACACACGCTTGAAAAAAGTAGTTGCATCAAAGCAGTTCAAAGACTAAAGACAAAAACCAGTTAAAATCCAGTTTGCTGTGAGACAATTTTAGTGTGGTGTAAACAACCTTTCATGGCTCCCCATGGGAAACGTTGTAAGACTATGTTCAAAATGAATCAGGCATATTTATAAAGATCATGAAGTGGTCAAATGAATTTGCATATTTGGCAGATTCACTCCACGGGTACTACTTGCTACAGTCTGTAGAAATCTCAAATCTCACATCAGTGTTGCCTATAGTGCTTTATTATTTATTACATGTTATGCTAAGTACCTGTGAAAGGGGACATTCCTTGGCCAATGAACTCTGGTTCATATCCTTCAGTAAGTCCTTCAGAGCATTTCTTACTGTTGTGTGAGACCATTGTTCAGGAGGCAAGTCTTCTAGTTTAGGGCAACTATTTGAAACACAGATTAGAAAAGGGATTATTACAAGATTGCATCCTGCTGCAGAACATTCCTTTAAGACAGACAGATTTCATTTTGCGCATCAAGCAGATGCATCTGGAGATTGCTCTCGGTCTCCTGATTGTTCCGATTAGTTAATTACTTTATACAACACATCTGCTGTATTGATGCATGAATTATACATCAGCTGCATGTGGCGACTATTTTTTCATGTTACTTCTACCTTCCTGCTCTGATGCGCTTGGTAAAACAATTTAAGGTGTAATGCTTTCTCACAACTGATCATGAAAAGCATTAATATATTAACCGTTTTTTTCTTTTTTGTTACTGTGAATTTAAGAACCTAGACAGCAACAATAAGTGTGAGCAAGTCATTCTTCTACAAAATGCACACAGATGGTACTGTTCATGATATGCAAAAATATTTTTCTCTTAAGTAAACTTTATGTAAAATGCCTTCTTGTAATGCATCATTTAATTGACTAAAATGCAATATAGTTTTAATGAGATATCCAAAGAAAATCTATGTATCAGAGCTATAAAAGTTTTCTGCAATAGTATACTGTAAGCTAAAGAAGAATTAGAGTAACTAAAAAGGAATTTAGATAAGCCTTTGTACTTTGAGCACACAGCACAGTGGGAATTAAACACGAGCCATATGAACAGTAAGAGCAGACAAGTAACAGTTTACCTCCCAGAACTGGTATGCAACTTACCTGTGTAACTGGATTTTCAGTGTGACCACATGATACACGTCTTGCAGCATGTCTGCTACTGTAGCATCAGGGGCATCTGTCACATAGGAGAGTGGAACTGGATTCCACTTCCCAACCTGGATAAGCCCTGTGGGATTTTTATTTTTTGAGGGGAGGGGAAGTGGGCAAGAAGGGCAGGAAAAATTGGGGGGGGGGTAGGGGAAGAAAAAGTAATTTACCTGTTAATTCCTAGGGGCAAAAGAAGTACCTGATTTTAACAAGATCACCACCTTTGTTTCTAGCCTCTTAAATCTAGCAAAAAAAAAAAACACCCCCCAAAAAAACTCCCACCCACACATCACCAAGCATAGGCTTTATCTATATTATGGAATTATATAAATGTATTGTAGTAGCAATTTTTTAATATGTATAGAAGTGTATTTTCCTAAGTTCCCATGAATTCAAATAGGATATAATACCACTCCTCTTGCTAAATTCGGAAGGATTTTGCAATGCAAGGACAGAGTACAGAAAAAGAACCCAAAAAACCAAATACTTTCCAGTCTATAAAACCATCAGGAACAAAATAAAAGAAACAGAGCTGGATATTCAGTCATAAATGCAAGTTGACTCTCAACAGTCCATCTGCTCAAATATGCTTTACACTTCCTTGTGGATCCTCAGTGGAGCAGATTATTAAGGTCAATAAGCATACTAATGATTCAGTTGAAGTCTTTTTTTTTCTTTAAACAAAAAAAAAAAAAAAAAAAAAAGAAAGAATTTACCTCCACATTCCCCACAAACAAAACGTGCAGTAACTAAACAAAAATAAGTGAATGCAAAAAAGACACACAGAGACAGAATCTGCAAGAAGTTTAAGAAGCAAAACCTGAATCGCGCTCCTGAAAGAAATCCTGCCCCTCCCCCAAGACCCCACAAACAAACAGAATTCATCGTACAATTTTGTAATCGTATTTACCTTTTGCTTGGGCAGCAGAGCTGTGAGAATATCCAAGTGATAGCAATGCCATTTCAATCAGTTGGTTGAAAAGCATATCCTTCCTCACCAACACAAATTCTGCATGCTCCTCCTTAGAATCGTACTCAATAGCATTTTCATAATGTTCTACTACACAGAAAACTGGAAGCATACTTCCTATTAAAAAAAAAATATATTTAACACATTAAACTTGAGTTATGGTACAGTAGGTGGGTCTATACAGCCTTATGTAAATAAAACCTGTACGAACAGGCAGAGGAGGCATCAAGAATCATCACAAATATTTGATAAACATATTTCCCGGGTCCTTTCCCCTCACCCTGCCCAAAAAAGAGAAAGTTCTACAAAACCTACATCTCTCTGAAAAGCAGAAATGCAAATTTATCTCGCTTGATGGGTTACAGATTTAAAGAATTTACCTTCTATAGAAATAGCAAGGTTGACTGAAGAGAAGTTGATTCTCTCTGTCCTGCCTGATTTGTTGTGAGTAGCAGGCAGCATGAGAACCTAAATACATACTGCAGATGTCTTCACTGTAAGCCATTTTAGTACCAGATACATAATTTTGTTCGTTAACACTAAAACTTTCTTAGTCCTGCCAAAAATATTTAATTGCTTTCAACATCAACAACAAATCACCTTGTGTGTTATACATTCCCCCTGAAAACAGTACACAAGGAAACAAGGCAAAAGTTAACACTAATTCATGCTTCATTCACTGAGTGCACTTGAGCAGTACTTTCCCTCGCATCTTTAAGAAACAAATCAAGATTTCAATGCTGTTTTAAGAAGCATACCCGCATTTCAGGGTTTGGTTTTGGGTTTTTTTTTGTGGTTGTTATTGCCGCCTGCCCTTTACATTCCACATTTCTGGTATTCATTGCTATTTTGGGAAACCTAAAAGCAATTACTAATTTCCAGTTTTGTAACATCATACAACAAACCCTTCCCTACCCTGCACAGAATATTAGGCAAATAACCTTTTCATTTTGCTTTTTTTATTTTTTTCCCCTCCCTTTTTACAACAGACAGAGAAGTAACAAATGATCCAAGCTGGTTTAGGGACAAAGTCTCTGCTGGTAATCAGATTCCTAGACTCTGTGAAAATCCCTCCCGGCCTCCCAGACGGACACAGATGACACGATGACCTCAGACCTGCAGTTTCAGGCCCCAGTCCTGTCCCACTGTTTCCAGCAGCACAGGTTAAGATCTCTTAATGACAGAAAGCAAAAGGGTTAAAAGCAGATGTACAGAACTGTCTTATGGCAGCCTGCCAGAGGGGTATCATCTTTAGCATAAATGATGACAAGGGTTATTTTAACAGGGCACCCAGGAACTCCAATTAGTCCTACAATGTTAATGCCTCTACAACCACTGCCCTCTGGACTTAGGGAAACCTCCTAACCTGCTAAGGTGCATCAGGCACGCTGTAGTACAAAAAGATTTATTCTTGACAATAGATAAACGTTTTAAGACCACGTCTGTTGATTTGTGCTCTAATGTATAGCAAGAAATCACAATAAAAAAGATACCTCTTAAGCACATATATTTAAACTACATCTGTTCACCAGAGAGTCAATCTCTGGCAAACAAACCCCTTCAGGCTTGCTTGGAAAAGCTCACAAACTCACTTCAGTTTGCCCAATAGGCTCAGCACGAAAGACAAGACTAAAAGCTTGCCAATATTTATGTAGTACAGGAAGGACCTTTCTCTTTTTTCTTTGGGCTTTTTTTTTGGGTTTTCGGTTTTTGGGGGTTTTTTTTGGTTTTTTTGTTTTGTTTTTTTTTTTTGGTTGGTCTGCTTGTTTCTTTTAAATCTAAGTGGGACTTGGTCAGAAAAGGAGAGAAGACCAAAGCAAAAGCAGTACATGCACACTGGTGATTTCTTCACTGATTTTAATTAAGCTGTGGAGAGCTTTCTAAAACACACACGATTCATCTGCAAAAAGGTGGTGGGTTTTCTTTTTCCTCCCTTTCAGGCTCTCACAATTGATGTTTGACCTACTACAGCCTGACTCAGGGTAAGGGCTCAAAATTCTTAAGTAGTTTCACCATTAATACCTGAAGATAAAATGTAAACAAAGCTTCATTTTAACAAACAGTGCAGACATACTGCAAAGCAGCCAAAGCCTATTTGGTTTTCCCCTTATCAGTTCCTACAAATTAAGCTGTGATCAGATACAAAACGAGCAATGCACTGGTACTTAGCTACATATCAACACACTTTTTGCCAGGTACAGAGTTTCCCGAGTTGCAGCATTCTGGAAAACATGGTACTTTAAAGAATGCAGGAGGACCTCCTGGCCAAATTTTGATGTAAAGCATAGGTTATCAGAGGTGGATGCTGGTAGCACTGCACAGGTATCATCTGACTACAAATCAAGCCACTAAATCTTTTAGCAAACTGTCACTAGTGTCCTTCTGTTAATGTGAAAAATGTTATACAGGAGAGCACAATCTCAGCTGGCTGATCGCTCCCGCTAGTACTTGGCAAAACCTCCAAGTGCAGCAACTTCATAACCTTCTAGTATTAAAGGGGAGAGCATTGGTCACTGCTCGCTGCTAAAAATACAGCATGATTTAAACCTGAAGGCAGTGTTAGAGCTTTTGCTGCAGGTTTACGAGTCTGTGTAAACAGCACGTCTGCCATAAGGAGCAGTGAAGTCTGTAGAATCCTTGTCTAAAACTGTCCTGGCATTAAAGTTTGCTGTGCAAATATCACATAATACCAGAGACAGCTGAAATCTCCTATTTAGGAATTTATGGAACTTATATGTTTGCAGGCGTCAGAAAGTCCTTTTTATATAGCCCCACTGCTTCACTGTACAATGTTAATGCACTCTGCTTGAAAAGCCGTAATAAATTATATTTTTAATGCTCTTACCCTGGCTTTCTTAAGATGCATACATTCTTGGCAAACAATCAATAAATAGGGTAATCATGAGCAGAGGCCAAAGAATTTGCTGAAGTGCTGTTTTTCCATTTTTAATAGATAAAGATCTAACAATACGGACTGCTGTGTCTGTTCATTTCAGGATCAATATATTCTTTGTTTTCGCCAAACCGAGGAAAAAATAAATGATTGTACGATAAATGTTATGCATCAGACACAATGAAATTCCTCTGCCTTCTAACTTTGTGCATTTAATAGCCTTGGTTGCATTTTGCACTTTGCTTCGCAATTGCAAGAAAAATCTGGATTGTAAACATAACCAATTATACCAAGAAAAGTAGAGGCTGTTTTAAAACAAATGCCAAATTACACGCAGCATATTTTGATTTAAATTAGCAAGCCTGCAGGACATGGTCAAAAAGGCTTACACATTTCGATAAGCAAAATCTATAGATTATTGTCCATTAAAAGTATTTTCAGTGCAAACAAAAGCCATCCATACACAAACATCAATGATTCTAAATGTGCCTTTTCCTTGTGTAAATGTCTAATTACAGCAAACCAGCCACTGAAAAATATGACACCCAAGTTGTTCATTGTTCAATAATGAATTGTACTTAAGAAAATAAACTGCAAAGATTGACATCATAAATGACTTTTCCAACGTGATACCTAAAGATTTACACTCTCTCCTTTAAACCAACTTGCAACTGTTATGGAAACAGTGCTGCCTTTCCAAGCTTGGACCATCATTAAGAGGAAAGGTAAGAATTTGTTTTGAGGGTTTGGTATTTACTCTTAGATATTTTTGCGTTTCTTAGCCCAACACTTACTCAAAGAATTAACGCATTATATTACTTCTATTTCAATGTAGGAATTTCCTTTAACAAGAGCAGCTAGCCTTTACCTTAACAAATATCAGACTCCACCCTGTAAAGCAAGATGCTCCACCCAAGCATGAAGCTTACATTTCCCAAATGTGATTTATATCAGAGTTGGGAATATATAGTATTTTAAAATGGAGATTTAATCCTGAAATATAAATGAAGTAGAGTCTGCAAAAGTATGCTTTCCCCAAATAAAATATTATAAATCATATTTCTCTAATGCAGAATTATCAAAAGTGTTACCTTTTCTAATATTAGTTTTCATCAGGTGTCCAGAGTGTTTTAAAGGCACTCCTTGCATTTTAGTTCCTGTACTTCCAAGTCTTCCTCTTCCTAATGGACTCCCATTCTGTTCCAAGCGCGCAATTTTGGCTGGTGGACCCTTCGGATCGCTTACATTGTTAGACATTTCTGAATGTTCTTTCCCCTGAGTTGCCTCGTTCAAATGATCCATACTCAGTCCCGCCTCTAAAGATCACCTGCCATGATTAAAAAAAAAATATATATATGTTGTACACGTGTGCGCATATGTATACGTACACAGTCTGCACATGTACAGAGAGAGAGAGATGTACCATAAACTCATAAAGAATAAATAACTATTTCAACTGGAAAGAAGATGCCTTTTTTTAAAAGAAACAAACTTATTCTCCAAAAATGACCTCATACCGCAGTTTACAGAGAAATCGCATCATAACGTGGTGGAATTATTTTTTAAATGCCAACTAGAGTATCCCTTTCAAAAAATATATATCTTCAGAGATATTCTACTAAATCAGAGACAGACTGAAACTCATATAAATGATGATGATTGTCAAGGTACATGCTCCAACACAGCTATTGTTACACATCTCACAGAAAGGTTTGTTATTAATCCTGGGTGTTTTTATTGTGTTGGGAGAGACAGAGAGAAAGAAAAGGATTCTAGTGAAACATTTCTCAATCTACTTGATTAAAAACATGGATGCACAACAGTAGAGAGATTGTTAAAACTTTAATTGAGGGAGCAACAGATTTATTAAAGATGTAGAACATTGTTCATTTACAATTCCTCCCCCCTTAAAAATAAAAGAGAATTTAACATTTAGCTCTGGAAAGCAGTGGCGGGAGATGGTTGCTTTTGAGTTTCCTAACCAATATTACACAAAGAGTTTATCAACTTTTGCAAAGTTCAAAATATGCATGTGAATTTTTTTCAGATGTTAAGCTTTAAGTGTTAAATGAAGTAGCTTATTGAATTAAGAAAAATAACTGAGAAGAGAAGGTAGCATCTCACAAAACATGATGCTGGGGAAAAAAAAAACCAAACAAACAACCCAAACACAATTTCTACAGTACTTTTAAAGCCCTTAAATAAAAAATAGAAAAGCCCTGGGTGATGCTATGTTATGTGCTGGCACAGCTATTTGAAACCAAAATGCAGAAGTAATTTCTGTATCAAATTAAGAAAAGGTATATGTTGCATGCTTTTATTTCCCTTTTTATAAACTTTTGAAACCTCCGTCCATGAGTAGCAATTCCACTTAAATCCCTAAAAATCTTCCAAGCCTAGAACATAGCAGAGCAAGTTTTGAGAATTTTTGACATTCATCAGAATCCATTTTACCAAATATATATATATATTTTTAAATACATAAATTAAAAATCAGTAGCTGAGAACAGAGACATCTTTGGTTCTGATTTCATTCATCAATACCGTAGTGACTGTTAGGCATTTTACCCTACCTTTCCCTGACTGAGAAAGCTGTGACTACACCGACAATTATGTTATGTATATAAAATAATCACTAAGGACAGGTGACTAGACATTAATTTATGAGCTAGTATTTACATTAGCAAGTACAAATACTAATACTGAGTAAGTCTTATTTAGAAAGCCTGGTGTGAATCTGATAATTGCTACTTTCTTTCAGTTGCCTAGTAATTCAATATATTTTCTGCACATTTCATAGCAAAGCTATTAAAGCCCAAACATCTTGGGATTTTTGTACACACTTCTATGCCATTGATATATATGCCAGTGACAATTCTGTAAACTATTTTTTTCTTCTTTGAATATCATGCTGCTTTTCCCGATAGGGTGAAGAAAGAGGTAATATATGAATCTGAACATTTAAAGGAACCTCAAAAATGCCACTGAATAGCTGAAGTTCAGAAAATTGTTATTTTGCCTTATGCTATAAGGTGACAGGCTAAGGTTTACCATTCATCCTGATCCCATCTGGCTTAGTTTGTGCTCCCCATTATCAGTAAATGTGCCTATTTTAGCCACTTTTCAAAGAGATATTTTTTTTTCTTTTTTACTCTGTTAACTGCAGCCTAAGCAAAGAATTACAGGCTCAAACCGTTAACATCTTCCGATGTTTCTGCCCATGCTAACATACTATAGGGCTGCTTTTCTGAGACTGGTCTCTCATAAGAATAAGAGGATTAACAAGAAAAAAAAAAGGGGGGGGGGGGGGGAAGGGGAGGGGAAGGTAAAACCAAACCAAAAAAAGCCTTGAACAAGAAAATCCTTGTCACTTTTGGCAACTTCAGAAGTACTCTAAGGCACCGAGGTTCTTTGCTACAAAAAGTATCTAGTCATCATGAGTCAGAATTGCACTACATCATGTACAGCGAATAAAAGTGATAGATCACAGTTTAGTTAATACACTGACTACAACCAAAACACCAAATGGGTCATTTTCACTTGGCCTGAGAATACCCACCCATCGGCATCCTTTCCCCGCTTAGTCATCTTGTAAAAAGCTTTATGTTACAAAGCAAAATTACATGCACATAAAACACCTAATTTACTCATTTAAACTCCATGCCCAAGGCTAAAGTTCACAGAAACCTCAGTTTGGAATAGTGATGAGCAACAACCAGCATGGCCTGCTCAGGAAGAGGGTTGCAGGGAAAGAACTATCATCTCCGCCAGTTCCAGGCCAAGAGTTTTCCTGGGTTTCACATTTAGGCATCTTTCATAACTACAAGTTTTCATCACAAGGCACTGAGAGAAGAGCACAATTTCAAGGCACAGTTTCCCAGAGACAGCATACACGTACAGGCACACCGCACAATTTCTGAATGAGAGTCGGTGCGATATCTCCTTTTGTCGCGATGTAACGCCGCCGGTAGTATATTATTTCTTTCTCTTCTCCTGAATCAGCCCCCTCCCCATGCCTTTCCCCTCCTCTTCCCTCCCTCCCCCATAAAACCCCATAATCACATCTGAGAGAGGCTCCGCACTTATCCATTCCATATGGCTCTCACAATCCAGGCCAAGCTTTCCCTGTGACCTTTTAAAGAGACAAAGAAGCAAAGTACTTATCTAGAAACAGAAACACTGCAGTTTTCTGAGTGAAATTAGCAAAACCGACCCGAAACTCACCACTTCAAAACTTGACAGCATATAAATAACAAAAACAAAGGAGGTTTCCTTTGCAGCCCGAGGTCTTGAAGAGGAAGAAGTTCAAGACTGGTGTTTTCTAGGTCCCCCCCCCTTTGGGGAAGGGGGAGAGGGGGGGCAGCAGACCTGAGGACTACTTCCCCTAATATTCTCTTATTTTTTCTTTTTTTCCTTGTTGCTATTTTCCTCTAGGCGGGGAGGGGCAAAAAGAGATAGCGAGAAACAGAGTAGCCATGAGCAAAAATGGCAATGGACAAAAAACAGAGATTAAATATCTTTTACGAGAGAGCCAGTTTTCGAGGTTTAGCAACGGAGGAAGGAGCTGAAGATCAAATTGCTCTGACAAGTGTAATGCTCAAAACGAGGAATTCATCATCATCATCAAAAAAGATAAAAGTAGCAGGTTAAAATTGAGGTGGAGGGTGACTTAAGTCTGTCCTTTCAAAAATCAAACCAATGCGGACAGGAGCAAGTGAGAAAGGGGGTATTAAAAAAAAAAAAAAAAGGCAAAGGAAAAAAAAAAGCAGCTTTTCTATCCAGTGTGAAGAGCAGAAAGTCTACTTCTATGTTGTCACTTACACTATTATTCTCCAATAGGCACCCAGAGGAGCAGCACACACAGAAGGAGCCCGCTCCCCTCCCCCTCCGCAAAAATACACACCGTAACAGCCCCCAAACTTTCTGCGGAAACCTCAGCCCCAGAGATCGCTACTGGAGATTACAAAACCAACAACAACAGGAAGAAAAGTGTAGAGAAAATTGCAGGGAAAGGCACGGAGATGCCACTTTGAATCTCGCCTTTGCGGTCCGGTGAGGGAAAAAAAAAGAAGAAGAAAAAAAAAAAAAAAAGGCAGAGAGGACCTGTCTCCTCTCATTTACCGGGGGCTGGTGTGCGAGGGGGAGGGAGCACACTGGGAGGGGGGGAGAAAAAGAACAGAGGGGAGGAAGGAAACACACACAAGGCACACCATCACCACTACAAAAAGTGACGAGGTTTCACTCCCTTCGAGTCCAAAACCGGGAGGAATTAGAATTTAAAAATCCCAAACCTCTCTATTAAAAATAAATAAATAAAGAAAAATAAAAAAGGAAAAAAAGAAAAAAAAAAAAAAAACAAACCTCCAAAAAATTGGTTCTGCTTCTGCAAAGGAAAAAAAAAAATCTGGGAACTCCGAGAAGAGTTACTCGCCAGAAGGGATAAAAAATATAAAATAGAAAGGTTGCAAAAAGCCAACAACAACAAAAACCAAGCCAGCAGGAAAAAAATAATAACTGAAAAAGAATAATAATGGTAGGCTTTGTTTTTCTGTCTCTCCCCCCCCCCCCCCCCTCTAATTCTCGCTTCCCCTGGCTGGCTGACTATGGTTGTTATTTAGGCCGGTTTGGTGGTTGTTGCTGGATGTTACATGGATATATCTGTGTGTATGTGTGTCCCCGGACGGAGCTGCCTTGCTCTGCTCTCTTTCCCCCCCCCTCCTCCTCCTCTCCCTCTCTCTCTGTTTCTGTCCCCATTAAATTATTAGTTGACTCATCACTACTCCTCCTCCTGCTGCTGCCGCCGCCGCCGTCCCCTGCTCAGAGCCTCCTCTCCTCCTCTCCGCTACCGCTCGCTGCCGCTGCTGCCGCTGCTTCTTCTTCCTCCTCCTCATTTTAATACAAAATAACACCGAGGCCACCGGCTTTTTTTTTTTTTCCCCTTTTTTTTTTTTTTTTTTTTTTTTTTCCACAGCCCTAGACGGGAGGAGGACGCAGCCTCCCTGCTGCTGCCCAGAGCCCTTCCCGGCGGCCCCGGATCATCCGACGCGTCCTGGGAGAAAGAGAGAGAAAGTGGCAGAGGAGGTGGAGGAGGTGGTGAAGGAGACAGGCGTGGGGGAAGGGAGACCGGTGGGGACGAAGGGGAGGGGAGGTCGGCAGAAGAGAGGTGGCAGAAGGGGACCGCAGCGGGATGGGGGCGCCGGGCGCGTCCAGAGAGTGTGGGGATCGGCCGCCGGCGGCGGTAGGTGATCGGGGGGGGGGGGGGGGGGGGGGGGGGGGCAGGGGAAGAGGGCGTGCGGCTTCCGGGCGCGCACGAATTTGCAGCCAGCTGGGTGCGGGTGAGGCGGCCCTGCCTGGGCCGCGCACAATGCCCGCCGCGCAGGCAGCGCGCCCCCTGCGCGCACGCACGCACATGGCAGATGGGGGCCTGCGGCGGAGGGGGGCGAGCCGGCGGGAGCGTGGTGTGGAGGGAACAGGGGGGAGAAGAGGAGGAGGAGGGGCGGCAGTGGTGAAGGCTGAACAATATCCTGCCGGCGCCGCCGAGCGCGCCCGCCGCGACAGCGCAGCCTCCGCCCTTCCGCGCGGAGCCTGCGCGGGCCGGGCCGCGGCCGGCAGGTGCACGGCGGCAGCGTTGCGGTGTCCGCTCCGGAAGGAGCAGAGCGGGGTTTTGAGGGGACCCTCAGGTCGTGGTGGTCCCCCGGGAAGCCCACAGACCACGCGGGGAGGGGGCAGCTTTTCCTGTCCCACTCCCTTCGGTGCCAGCAGAGGTGGAAGGAAAGCACCTGGCGCGCTTCGGTAAGGCGGCAAAGGTCGGGGGAAACGACCCCCGTTCATCGGAGGGGAGCCCCCCGCCGGGGTGAGGCGGTGGACGCCGCGGCTCGCCAGACAGCATTCCCGAGGGGACAGTAATGCATCACCCCGCGTTCGCAAGGGTGAGATCCCCATCACTCCAGACGCGGGATGTCACAGAAGTGTCGCCGCGGCGTGTCGGCAGTGAGGGAGTGAAACCGCCCGTAAGAGGTGCGAGCAGGAGGTGGTAACTATTGACAAACCAAACGACTGCGAGACAGACATAACTTTTTTCCCATCATGCACCTGGAAAAAAAGTAACCCAACGAGACCAACTTGAATGCAACAAGTTTGTACAAGCTACGAGATAAGAGAAAAATTAAACTTTCTTTATTGATAAAATGTGTAGCGTTTGAATATGCCATGTCTGAAAGGAAAGCTGCATCATCAGCCACAGGAGACGTGAGTTACTGCACAGGCAGACATATCGCCAAAGCGTTTAGGGTAGTTACTTTAAAACAAGCAAACAACAAAAAAATCAACAAAAATACCCATAACAAACTGCACACACACACTCAAAGCAGCAGCAGAAGTAGGCAAATGGGGAGGTGAACACCAGTTCTGTAACACACAAAACAGCACGGCCTCTGAACAAAGAAAAGGTGAATCAATAAATCTATGAAGAACAAAATTATCACTACACATACATCACTAACTATAAAAGAAGAGGAATGCAGTGGGACTGGGTAAAGAAACAAGCTTACGTTTACCGAAATAAACATAAAGGACATGCAGGAAAAAAGAAAATGGTAATAGGGTGAAATACATGCAATATTTATCGCATTCGGCAATGCACAAAATAGATTATCATCTCAGACGCAAAGAAATGCAACACTGGAAAATTAACCGGCTGTTACATAATAGTGTTACTCAAAGTGGAGCGAGTGGTGGTGGCATGTACATAGGAAACACAAAAAGTTGCACCTATGTCGCATGTCCTGAGAAAGGTTACTAAGATTGTTACCGAGAATGCTGAAAAGGAAGGGAAAAAAAACCCCAAGGAACATGTGTCACAAAGAAAAACAAGGGAAAATGTAGATGACATCTTCTAAACCATATGATCAAGGGATAACTGCTTAGCAGGTTGTTTATTTAGAAACCAATCTTTTTTTCCAACAAGATAGATTGAACATTATTCCGTCCCTCTGACAAAAAATAAATTTAAAAAAAAGGGAAAAAAGGGAATGTTTATTTCCCAGTATGTTTGAATATTTGGAGGAAAACCGGCGTTAACCAGTTGAATTCAAACTTTGCAAGCACAAGTAAAATGTCCACATTGTATCATTTTTCATCCTCTTCAGAAGAGAGAGCCTGATGCACAGTAAAACTTCAGCAGTGAGCAGGACTGACCGCTAAAGAGGAAAATCATGAAGGATGAGAGTTTCAGCTGGCACTATGCTGCCTGCAGCCTGATGGACAGAGAGGGCATTGAAGATAATTTTTGAGAGATGTGGAGCTGATTAGAATAGAGCAGATATTTACAAATAAGATTTGGAAAAAAGGTTTGGGACTAAAACACCACCTTATAAAAATGATTTAGAGATATGACTATAACACACACACACACAAAAAAAAAAAAAAAAAAAAAAAAAAAAGGAAGGAACCAGAAAACAAATAAACAAAACCCCAAATGAAACAGCAACATTTAAATCTGCTCTAAAATAATCTTTGCTTTGGTGTTCACAAACCATTCTCCTCATGGTCAAAAAAAGTCCCAACCCTTAAAATGTTCAGATTAAAACAAAGTGATTAATCTAAAAAGCAGAGACGGTGAATTAAAGGAGCAGAGAGATAACAATCTGATAATACAGGAGCACAGAAGGCCTAATAATGATATTATTACGCACACTAACCAAACACTGACAAACAAATATTCTGTTAATTATATAATCATGCATATGCTTCCTATGCTTGAGCTACATGATTATGGAAAACAACTCTCTTCTTGAAACTGCATATATGTGCTAAACCTTATAAACTCCCTACAAGATGGATTAATCTAATTCCCCTACACCACTTATGCCTGGTAAAGTATTTACTACAGGCTTGAAAGGTTGAGCGTGGAAGCCTTGCTTTGACTAAGAAGCACGAGTTACTGAAGGCTGCTGTCTTGATGTATAGACAACAATCAGATATCTCTTATCAATACCAAACTACTTGAAATAAATTCAAGATACAGATATCTGATTTTCATTTGACCTATTCCAATTTGCACTTCACTGTGTCAACTTTGATATTAAAATGTTCCACTAGAATAAAGATATTTATAATAAAAACATATATAAAGAACAGAAGATGAATAGATATTGTCATGGATACATATGCAGGCAATCATTTAAACATGCGGCAATGGTAACATCACATTTTTCATAGCTTCTAGTCGACATTCAGCAGACAAATATATGCTTAATAAAGCTTCTTAATCCTTAATAAAGTTGCTGCACTGTGTTTATGATATATAAATGTATTTTGCAGCAGGTTGTGTTGAAATGAGACAAATACTTTAAAAGTTGGACTGCATTTTTTCAAGCCCATAGTGAATTAACTCTCGATTAGCAGTCTCAGTAGCTGCAAAACAAAACAAATTCTCCAGTGTAGCATGCTGCCTCAGTACCTTCTAAGGTCTCTATTCCAATCTTTTCTTGTTCAAAATAAATTAGGAAATATGGGCCCAAATCTTGAGGCTTGGCTCTTGTGCAACACAAACAGAAATGACCTGGCAGCAGAGCAAAATCAGCATGTCTGTGCATTCTCTTTTATCAGATTTCTTTGGGGAGATCAGGCTGATTGGGTTTTACACATACGTACTTCTGACAACTCTGCAGCCATTTGGGTAACGCATGAGCCCCAGCCCATGCTGGAGGTAATGCAGAGCTGTGCAGCAGCAGTGGGACTGCCAGGAAACTCACTTCTGTGGGGATATGAATATTCCCCACTGCAAGGGGTGATGTGTGCACATCTAGAGCTAACGGTGACTGCTGGACAGCAAAGCAATGAAAATACCAATCTGTGCCTGTCTGAAGGTAAACATCTATGGCCAAAAGGTGGATGTCTTCCCAGTGGGCTTGTGCCTAATTGCCACCTGGGTTAGACGGAAGTGAGGGTTAAGGGGAAGGATACGCTCCGCTGTCCTTTCCCACAGCTGTCTATCTGTGCATAGTCACCACTGAGGTGCAGACCCGGTCCCACGGCCCTATAAGTTTTGCACCTCTGATTAAAGTAATTTTACTGTCTCCTCAGACTGACTTGCCCTCTGTTTTGCCCTGAACAATAGTTGCCCGACACTGTTCAAACACTTTAACCAACCTGACTGTGGCAATCTACATTTACATACGACCCAAGAATCTGATGCGCACCGATGTGAATCACAGCATTCTGTGACATCCCCCACGCTGAACTCAAAAGTTACATACCAACCTAGATTTTTTTTTTTTGACTGCAACCTGCCCCAGCCTGGATAGGATGCCTGTCAAAAAGCAAAAGTGCTATGAAATGAAATTCATAGCACTGAAAGGCATCACACACAAGCTGTCGTCCCCTCTCACATTTTGCATGAGCAATTTCTGCTCGTTTGTGTTCTCTCACACACAATGTCCTCAAACAGTTACGTAAAATGAATATTTAACTTGCGATAGTCAGCTGTATTGAACTGCACTTAATTGCTTATTAAGTGAAGTAAATTACCCTTACCGTATTCGTCAGAGGTGAAAAACCTACATATATGGCTACATGTAGTGCATTCATTAGTTTATGGACCCTAAATCCCTTGGAAAGTATCAGATATCTACACAGTGTCCCATGGTGCAGCATTTTGTAGCTGGATGTCTCAGCTAGCTTGCAGATATGTAAAATCATATACAAACAGACATCTCCCTATTGATTGCCTCTGTGACGAGGCTCGTTTACTCCCGCAAACATTTTCTGCAGTGTATTTCAATCACGTAATCTTTTTTTTTTTTTTTTTTTTTAAAGGAGTTGAATAAGAATATGCAAAATGTGGTTCTGGATAAAACAAGTTACTTTGAGTCAAACTACTGCACCATTTTACATAAGTCCCTTTCATAGCTGTATGTCTATTTTGACTAAGATGCTTGTATAAGTGAAGTAAATACATACATTTGCTGATATGGCCCCAGCAGTCATTTTAGTTTGTCCCTTGGTGCCAAATGACTCACAGAAGGAAAACTATGGAGTAAAACCCAACAAAACCGTTTGGTATGATGAACTGAAGGGAGAACATGACCGCTAATGAGAATAGAAAGTCTTTCACCTCTGGTTGCCACAAGAAATCCTGGCTGGTTGAAAGTCTAATAGATGGGTGTCCAGTTCCCCATAAAAGATCACAGCAATGAATATTAATAGATTAATCACATAAATCTCAATCTGTGATTGCACAGTCTCTACCTGCTATGTGGACAAGTGGGGTTCACTTCCTAAACATACTGGCATTGCAACTACCACAGACACTATCCATACATTATTGAATATAAGGCAATATTTTTATGACTGTGGATTTCAGAACTACTTTGAATAGAAAGCTTAAACTTAAAAAAAAGGCATTTTGTAGATGTGAACCATATCCTCTTTCACCCCTAACAGTAGACTAGATCCTTGATAAGTCATGCTAGTAATTTCCATGTGGCAGCTACAGTTCTTTTTGGTGCCACAAAAAACAACAAACAAAAAAAAGCAATAGAACTTTATGTAATAGCATTTATTGCAATTAGGCAGCTGGAAGAAAGGAGGAAAGCTGGCATCTTAGGACCAGCCAAGTTACCTGTGTCTTAAGTGTATGTTCAGCAGGTGACTAATTTCACAGCTTTCTCCCCAGAGGTATAATTTTTAGGCCTATCATATGAAGATGTTTAATGTGGGACATGGGGAGATGAAAAAAGAGCAGCTCCTGTTAAAACCCTGATCATCATAGCACTAGATAACTCCTAGGCATGAGACAGGTGAATAATTGTTACCTAAAAGAAGAGTCAGTTGGTAAATGGGCTATTTTAGGGATATGTGCAGGTAGAAGCTCTATTAATTTAATAGTGTGTAAACTATGATCCCCAGACATATAAATCTGTAGTTTCAGTTATTTTTGCTTGTTAAAACAAAGACACACCACGTTATCTCCAAGGTGGTTTGTAATGTTGTTGACTGATTCTGCTTCTCTTCCCTTTCCTGACCCACCACCTCCACCCACTGCATTTTTTCCCTGATTTGATCCAACAATTCTAGGTGAGGATGAATTTCACACAGCCCAAGCAAAGCTGCACATTATGGTAGAAAACAGTCTGAACCATTGTGCTTAGCACTACAGAGGATTATTCCAGCATTACTAGCTACAGCTTAGATGCTTATGCCACCAAGCTCAAACCACAGTGACTTCTTATATAGGAATACTTGATCAACAGAACAATTATCTTTTTCTTTCACCTGATAGTATGAACAAAATCTACTGACGAAAATTGAAAACATGGAAGAGTTTAGGTCTAAGGAAATGGTTAGAACTGATTGATGACTTGAACTATGTCAAACTTTCATTATGAAACCCAAAACCACATGAAATGTCCTGTTTCCAGTTTCACTGTTAACTCAGAACTCTGCCCAGGTTCTGCTACACATTTTCTAAGATTCAAAAGCTTTTAAGTAAAACTGTGCATTTAATTATGGCCAAACGTGGCAGGAGTCAATATTCATTTTACATAAAATACATGCAAAATGTGTGGTTTTGGTGTAAAACAAATTGAAAGTTGGTGGGTTTGGCCGAATTCTCTTTTTCTTCTAGGGCTCCTTTCAATCTCAAACAGAAATGATTCCACAATAGCAAAGACAAAGTGAATGAGTCTTTCACAGTTCTTTTCAGCAGCAATTAGCTGCTAATATTCACAATTCTTTTAAGAAACAAGGTACCTGTTAATATTCAGACCCTAACATAAAAAGGTTTAGAATATGCAGTGTCACTGAGATAAAGGTCATTTTTACACGTGTTGGAGTGCACTTAGTTTAAATGCAAACAACATAAGGCAAAACCAAGTCACTTCAAAATGTTACTCCAAGTAAAACAACTACATTTCTAGATTTCCTGCTAAGTGGCTACAACAGAAACAAACAGAGAGAGAGCAGCAGTTGGGAACCCACCAGAATATGGTATTTTTAGGTCAAAATTAAGTTAACATTTATGACAGTTCATTTATAGTCATGCTAACACTGGAATGAAATGCCTGAATAGGTGTGTAAAAATTACTTTCCACATTAAATAAAAAAAATTGGGTGAAAAGTTTGTATTTTGTGTTGAGATAAGAAAAGCTGGGTAAGAAGAAACTGAGGCATGTACATGAAGTTTCACAGCTGAGCTTCAACTGCGATAGAAGAAATAACATTTGAAACTAATTATTTTCACATTGTCCATGTTAATTTCCTTAGGATCTCTTCTATATAATTTGCTTCTGCCAGGTTGTACTACAAACTCTTTCCTGTGTTAGATTTTTTTGCTTCACAAATGTTGGTAAGATGCTCACGAGAAATTCTGAAGTGTTCTGCTCATGAAAAAGCTGCTGTGCATTCTCTCAAGTAATTTTTCTTTTATAGGTATACAGATGGAAAATAACCCTGCACCATATCTGAAAATGTGCTGCTTCAAAGGTAGGTGGAGCCAGGTGAAGAAACGCTCAAAATTATTTCAGCCATAGAACAGTAATGTCCAAATCAACTTAGCCCTGTTTCTGAAACACAGGACACCTTCAAATACAGGAGTCCCTCAGCACCCTGCCATGAACAAACTAGACAAAGACCCTGTCATCTCACATCTAAGCCCATGCTTAAAGCACTTTTACATATTTTCGTGTGAAAAGAAAAAGAAAAGATATTTCTCTCTTTTTTTACTTAATATCAACTGGTTGTTGCTGTGGGCATATCACAAAGGGTTATAATTCTTTTTGCTTAATTTAGGTCTGTGAAAATCTTTCCATGTCCAAATGAAATATTATGCCCAGTCCATACTGAACTTTTTAATAAAAAGCAGTAAAGCAATCTGCTTCATTGTCAAATGATTGAAAGAAATTTAATTAATGCCTTTGGAGGGAACGCCTATATAAGTATCACAATCACAAGAATGTGCATATATGCATATATGAATACATATGCACAGCCACAGTCTACCCTGTTGCTTTAATATTATAACACTATAGGCCAGGAGCAACTGAAGGCAGAAGAGAACTCATAGAATTTAAAATATCCTGCTGACACAATTTTAAGGTTAAATGACATTGTGTAATTTATTAGAAGATTAAATGCTGACTTCATCACAGGACAATTTAGCCCTAGAAAAGGGAAGCAGTATAGAATGCTCACAGACAAACAAATTAAAAATAGTAAGCTATAAACAGGGGAAAATGAGTTTATGCCACACCGGCAAAACCAAAAAGAAACAAAAAAAACCCCAAACCCAAGAAGCAAAAAAACACACAGATGCATGAAAAGCAGTATGCTATGTTAGATGTTTATCTATACATAAGAGACAGGTGTCACAAAAACAAAACAAAAAAATCATGAAGCTAAAGAGAAACTTTAACTCACCAGTTTCCATCTGTTATATCTGAATTCATGCATAATTGATTATCCATGACTGGTAAGTTCTTTTTTTTCACTAGCCTAACACAGTTTTCTAAACATTATGTGATAAATCACCACCAAAGTAAAGGGTGTTTGAGAAACCGTAAGGGCAGAATAAAAATTTTTTAATGAAAAATAACATGTCAGTTAATAATAGAGCTGACCTATGTTTAAGAGAGAAATTTTAATCATGTGCATATTAAATATTAATAACCTATTCTGTTATTGTTATAATAAGGTTAAGTAAGCTTCTCCATGCTTAAGGATAGAGAAAAAGTAGGAATATCTAACAGTGAAAAAAAGCGCTGAGAAGCAGAGACATAAGGAAAATGTGTCAACAATAAACAAGAGGAAATGAGAAAGAAGGAAAAGATGAAGGTGGAAACTAATCTCTATGTGTCATTATGACTGCCAGAGTACTGGCAAAGAAGCAGCATCCTTTTATTTCAATTTTAATCATTTCTGAATTTTAATACCCTGCTCCTTTTGTAATTCTCCTGGCATTCCCTATATGCATCCATCCCAGCCAAAACACCAGTGTAAATTAAATGGCACGCAACCACACCACTGATGTAGTTCTCCCAGTAGAACCAATTGAGTGACCAAAAAGCAGAGAAGGTATGACTATTTTGTGTCCCCGTAGACCATGGGCCAATTAAGTGACTTAATGTTCTTCAATACCTTTAATTTTGAAAAGAAGGGCAGTGGTTAGGTAACCCAGCAATATAGAGCCATTAAAAAAAAATAAAGCAAGCCAGTAGTAATACAATAATCAGTGACCATCAGGGCCTGGAAAAATGAGTTTGCTCTCACTGGCACTAAGGAGCATCACATGATTATTTAATTACAGCTCTAATTTTTGTCTCGTGGATGGCAACATATCAACAATTAATAGGGCAAATAGAGGAGACTGCATTTTTAAAGAGACAGAACCTATGTGAAATATTGCTTGGAAATGCAATTTATCAGACAGTATAATGCTTCTTAAGGCGTATCTGTCATCATGACACACATAAAAAATTGTCCTGGTTCAATTTTCTTGCATGGTGTGTATAAAATTCTTCTGGAATGCTTACAAAATAGTAACTACACCTATGAGTATCCTAATTATCATTTTAAGTGGCAATGCAGTAGTTAAGTTTCTTGTAGGACATGCAGTCCAAATAAAGAAAGTATTGGAATCACAAGCCTCAAATATAAAAATGTTATCATAAAATTATTACATCCTTTATCTTATAAAGACTGTAACAAAATTCTTCAGGAATGGCGGCCAAAAAGATTATGGTATTCAGCAACTCAAGTGAAAAAAAAAAAAGAAAGAGAGAGTCAAAATACAGTCAATGGGACAAACATTGATTTTGATTGATTGACTTTACTGTTTTTCTTACAAAGCATACTGAAACTAGGGGCTGTGCACCAGTATTGTACCCTTTCTGCACAGTGCCGCTAGGTAAGAAGTGAAAAACAAAACGCAAAAGAGGACATACATGTGATCAATTGCAAAGCTCTGCTCTAAAAGGCTGGATGCAGTTCCTCTTATGCTTCGTCCTGCAATGACCGCAGTTCAAAACATGGGGAACTGTGGGAAGTTCAGTACATGGAAGAGCAGCACTTCTCACAAGCTTCACAATTACCGGAATCTGCAAATGTATCAAGAGAAAAACTCTAATTTTATGTTCCTGGTTTTTTTTGCAAATGTACTCACTTTTCCACAGCGATGTGTAGACCAGGTTACGGATGCTGTAAATTTGCATTATCAAGTACATATTTCATGCAGTATTCAATATCTGAAGATAGGAAAGCCGAGCTCCAGATTTCCTCTAAACATTAAACTGTACATATGAAAACCCCACCAAACTACTCTTAGTATTTTTTTTTAATCTTATTTCTCAATATACAACTTAAAAATGCTTTTTCATCTGGTATTCTAAAATCTATCCCTTGAACAAGCAAAGAAACACTGAAAAAAAAAAAGCTGAACAGCACTTCAAGAAGTTTAACTACAGAAGAAATGCTATTACAGTAAATGCCCCATTCCTCCAGAAAATTGTGTAAAATTAAGTTGTTTTCATTGAAGACATTAACATTCTGGATTGGAGATCTTAATCTATAATCTTGAAAAGAAAGCTGGCAAGAAAGAGCTTGTATGTAAAAGTATATATCATTCTTTTTATGCACTGGTTACTATACAGATAACATGTCTCACAAAGACTGTAATTAAATGTCTAGTGCTGAAGTAACACTAAAAAGCATACAGTATTATTATATTACAATGAATCCTTAGAAGCTAAAACTGTCATTTTTTTAAGTTTTAAGATGCCTTTAATTATTCTTGAGACTTCTTACATTTATCAAGGAAGCCCACCTATGATGAAAAGCATTAATGATTTAAAATCTTTTTAATACAGCTCTCCACAAAAATATTAATTTAGACTTCGATTATAAACATTTTAAAACTCACTCTGCAATTTCTCTCCACTTCGTTTTTTGCCTTTGGTCTTCCTGTGAGTTTGCGTCATGTACTCCCTCTCCCACTCTCTCTCCCCTCCTCTCTTTCTGTCTTTTATTTAACTGTTACAATTGGGAATACAAGGCATGTGTTATATTTAGGATTTTTCTCCCGGTCATTGAAAATGTTTTTAATTACCTGGCTGTTACAAACATATATATTCTAAGTGCAGCTACTGAAAAGCTACCACCTTTGTCGCACCTTTGCATGTGGGTATGAGTTCAGAGCAGAAATTCTTTGTACTTGTGCTGTACAACGTTTTCCACTGTAGGAGTGATTTACAAATATAAAGAATTACTTCATCCTTCAATGTTCTGTGAAACATATATATTACTAATTTCATAGCTGAGTAAATAAACTGGGGGCATATTAAGGCCGCATTTATAGAGGGATTATGTGCTGCATCTTCATTTTTTTTCATATAAAGTTGTGAGTGCTGAGCATTTTCAAAATCGACATTAATGACTGCAAACACGGCATGGTCAGTTATTTACCCAAGATCACATTTTTGTCAGGGCTGAAACCAGAATCAGGAGTCCAGACACAAAAAAAGATTACAGGTATATGTAATGTGAGTGCATCACCACTTCTAGTGAGCAGCAAGTGGAACAACACACAAATGATTGCTGCTGGCCAAATAAATCCTGTCAGAGCAGGATCCTGGGAAGATGAGATGCACTCGAGGTTTAAAGCACCTCCCTCATCTCCTCAGGTCATATCATGTTATAATGTGCCAAGGGAAAGAGATAGAGCAGGTAGTCAGTAGGAATTATGCGAGGCCAACACAGCCAACACATGGCCCATTCCGATGTCTGCACCCTGGGTGCTGGGTGACTGAGGTCCAGCTGCAGACCAGCAGACTCTTCTGCCTGTCTAACCACCGTTCACAACAGAGAAGCATGAGGTGGCAAGAGGTAATTCTTGTCTTTGGAGATGTCTTTCCAACAATGCTTTACAACTGCTCAGAGAGTGAAAGAAGAGCTGGTGAAAGGAAGCCTTCTTATGACCTATTCTAATCCCAGCATATACAAATGCACACAGTCTCATGGGAAAATCATAGAATAGTTAGGGTTGGAAAGGACCTTAAGATCATCTATTCCAACCCCCCTGCCATGGGCAGGAACACCTCCCACTAAACCATGCCACCCAAGGCTCTGTCCAACCCGGCCTTGAGCACTGCCAGTGATGAGCATTCACAACTTCCCTGGGCAACCCATTCCAGTGCCTCATCACCCTAACAGTAAATAATTTCTTCCTTATATCCAATCTAAACTTCTGCTGTTTAAGTTTGAACCCATCAATCTCCAAAGACATCACTGCATATTGGTATCCTATATAAATAGCTAAAAGGTGACCTCAGCATAAATACTAAGTGCTGGTGTATCCCCCAGTGTGGCTGAACACCTAACACTGATCCCCCTTATAGAGAACTGTAAAAACAGAAGTCTAGCAACCTCTGCAGTGATACACCAGTGTGAATGTGAGGAAAGTCAAGCCCAACAAGTTTAGGAGATATTTACAATTCAGACTGTGCCTGAGGTATGTTACTACACTCTGTTACTGCACTGTATTATTACTATGACATTCCTACTACACTGCACCAGATTTACACAGGTTAAGAGTAGATTACAGCTGATACAGGGCTTGAGGTCCAGATCATTACAGATGAACAAACGCAGTACTAGCAAGTCTCTTTAAAATTAATGTCTAAGATTTATACCTACTGAGAGCAAAGCAGTGCAGAGACCATCTGAAAGTCGACATTTGCAAAGCAACAAAATGGATATCAATTAAGTAACGAAGTGTTGGAGATAACTGTGGTAAGCTTAGACACCACAGGATGGCAAATGTTCACAAACACCTACAGTTTTGAAGGGCACATTATAGTATATCCTTTCTGAAGTAACAGTTACAAGTTGTGGTTGGGGCTGTTGAGAGTTCAGGGTACCACTGACATGGGAACTGACACACAAGCTAGCTTAATGTTAAATATGATAATTTCAGAAGCTGAGGCAAAAATGGACCTCTTAGGTAGGGGTTATTAATGGAATCCTCTGATGGAGAATTTAGGGAAGCTTTCTGCAAACTGTGGGTTATTCTGACTGTGATGATCTTCAGTTCAAATGCCAGCTCATTGGACGCATTAGTCCAAGATTGAAAGTAATATCAACAGGGTTTTCTGACATGGACTTTATAAAGTTGCAAAATTTCAGTATAACAAGCAGTAAGAACTGCAAGTTACTCTTTAACCATCAAACTGTTTTATTTTTATTTTTTTTTTAGAATCAGTAGCAACTTTGTGACAACTAAAGTTTAAAAAATGCACTTGATTGCATAGTGACAGATTTGCAGAACATTTTTCATCACACACACATATGTGCTTTCAGTTATTAATAAAATGCTTCTGCCCTTAATCTGCCATTGCCTGAATATACAATTTCAGTGACTTGGATAGACAAATACTGTTAAGGAATTCTGTTTTCCCTGTTTGAGATGCAATTCAAATACACCCGGTAAAACTGAATACTATGTCTTTAAAACTGGCTCCTGCATGCCACAGAAAGGAATACTGAGTCACTTTTCTATTAAGTTCCTCGTGGAGTGGAATGATAACACAACTTTCTTTTCTTCCTCATCCCCCTCTCCTTTTTTTTTTTTTCCTCATTATAAACAAGGAAGAGCCAGCTGCCCTGGGTAACACCACAGGTAGATATTAAAAACGAGACAGCCATTATTTAGTGGCAACAGGAATATAAATACATGCACTAACCTATAAACTGGTGTTTACTTCAGGAAAGTAAGTCATATTTTTCCTCTGATTGCCGTGCTGTCAGTTTAATGCAGCGTAAATAAACAGTAGGTGCATGATAGCTTTAAGTAGAAAGTGTTCATTCCACAAGAGGAGCAGATTACTGAAGCCTGATGCCTGCAAAAGCAGGACTTCCATTTTACCTGAAAATATAGCTTCCCGTGCTAAGAGACTTGTGGCTTTTCTATTAAATTAATTTGTCAGAATTCTATGAAAAATATTATGTACTCAAAGAACTTTACCAAAAACATTCATTTTTGCAGCCCTCAACTTGAACCATTCGAAAAAACAAAAGCCAATCACTCCTCTGTAATTTCATCATCCCATTGCTCCAAATGAAAGCTTTATATAATCAACCTAATATAACAGAAAATAAAATGATATATAGAATTGCCTATACTTTGAGTTATTTTGTTCTTATAAATATATTCCCTCACTGAAAGTAAAAAAGTCTCCTTTGGAAAAAGCAATGATTTCTGAGAAGATTGTATATACACTCTACATCTATTAACATAAATTATAAGAAAGTAAAATGCTCCAGATGTGTTTAAACTGTTATAGAAGGAAAGTTTGTGGCTTCACTGGATATATATTAAATATATCTAGAGAGAGAGCAATGGCAGTTATATAGAAAAAGGCAATAAAATGCTTCAGTAGTATCTATATTAAAATAGCATAGTTCCTAGAAATATGACTAAAACATTTCAGAAGTCATGTTTTCTCCAGTTTTAATTCAGAAATCTACTTTTAAGATATACTTACATATAAAAATTGTAAACTATTTTACTAATTTTTTTTTTCACCAAATTCAGCTGAAAACCTTAAGAAGAACTTCACATTTATCTGACAATGCTTAAAAAAATAGATGACAATTAAAAGGTGACAATACTTCCAAAAATTGAGTAGTAAATGCAATTAAAAGGTTTGTTGGGGTTTTTTTCCCCAAGACCACCAGACTTTGGCCGACGCTCTCCTAAACGGCAGTTTAAACTCCCCTCTATCCCATGAAATGTAGGACGTTAGTGCTTATTCAGGACTTTCCTACTCTGAAAAGGTTTCCGTGCTGAAAGGGTGGATGTGCTTGCGTTCCCGGCAGAGCTGAGCGTGGCAGTGGTGTCCATGGGATGCTGGCAAGGCTGCAGGCAGGGCTGGCGCTGCCTGCACTGCCTTGCCTTGGGAAGCACAGCAACCAGAGGGCAGGTGCTCCTTGGATGACCTGCTGGGCCTACGCTGCAAGCTTAGGCTACTGTGGCAGACCCTCTCTGCTTCTCATTCTGCCACAGCCCTATGTCCCATTAGCAAGTCACAGATCATCTCTGTCTGCCTTATTGTGCTTTCTCAGAGGTGCACAGCAGCAGGTTAGGATTCATGCGTGTGTTTGAAATAACAGGAGAGGACCGACTGCAAGAGTTACTTTCCTATTTAAAGTATTAAGAATAAAGACTATAAAAAGGAAACAGCCAGTTTTTCAAAGTGTACACACAAAAAGCATTCCATTTAAATATTTTTTGTTCCAGTATACTCTTTTGCATACAAAAGACTTATTTATTACATATTTGAACTTGTGGGAAAAAGGGAAGGAATGCACTGATTCCTGAAATAACTCTACAGTCTTTTTGGAGACTTTACTCTTCTGTGCTCTTGTTCTAGTCAGAACAGTTTTATTCCAGGGACAGAGGAATTCCTTGAAGTCAGTTGTTTCTTTTCCACTAGCTGTTTGCATTCAAGAGTGGGCATACATAGCATACTAGACAGTGTTTTAATTTCTCTTCTATTGCCTTATTATGTGCGTGTGCTATCTGTTCAGATGCATGCTTATATGTGAACATGTTGCATTTTCTGCCTGTTTTGTTACCTACTCCATGTTATTACACATTTCTGTGCAAACCATCGCTTCAACTTTAAAAGCAAGGTAATATCAAGTTACAATCTCAAATAGAAAATGAATTAGAAAATGAGCGTATGTATAAATGCACTAAAGAGCATATAGGAATACGGGACTGAAAAGAGCAGTCTCAAATCCTACAAATAGTGCTGCCGAGTAATTAAGAGATAGAAATTGCAGAGAACATCCTACATTCATGTCTTTACACTCTACGCTTACTGCTTCGAGTTGTTTTTGAATAGTGCGCCTGATTTGACACATTTCTATCTGGTGATTGTGTTAAATCCTTTAAGAGATAGTGAAATATCCAAGCATTCCTTGTGCTAACTACAGCTGAAATTTTACACTTATTGTAACCTTTCCTAACAATGTGAGAAAAACAGAGTAAATATATTAAATTTGTTTCACAACAGATGCTTAGGTTGTTAATATTTAAGATGCCTATTCATGCTATTCCTGTCTGCACATTTGTCAAAAATGTAAGCTTGAATGCTAATGTTTGCCAGCAGACTACAGCAGACAAATATACGAATGCACGGTACCAAAATAATATAAAGTAGAAATCAGAGACTGCTGCTCGCTCCCACCCAAGCAGCATGGATCAGAATGAAAGGGCACTACCAGATCATACACCCCGGCTCCTCTGCATCTGAGTTTGCGAATTATTCTCACAGAAGCGCTGCGCTCACTTGGACCGACGAAAACCAGCGGAGAGCTTTCGTCAGTTCGAACTCATCGCAGCTTAGGAGCCGGTGCAAACTATTTCATCAAACTTGCATTTTTAGCGAAGTTTCTCTCGCAGTCAGGGAAGCCTGGAGAGACAGGCAGAGAGAAACTCTGGACCGGGCAGGTGCCTGTCAGGAGCGCTCCCTGGGGCAGCCAGCGGCGACGGCGACAAAAGGACGGCGGTTTGAACAAAACCTCGGCTGCCGCTTTTGGAGACGGAGCGGAAAAAACAAACCCCCATAAAATCCTGGAGCACACAGGCGCGCTCCTGGCACCGCTCCCCGCGGTAGCGGCACCGCCGGGTCGCGCCGCGACCGGGGAGCGCGGGGAACCTGCCACCCGCCGCCACAGGAGAGCCCCCGCCACCGCCTCCCGCGCAACCCCCGCGCCCCGCGGAAGCGCCACCGCACCGCCCTCCTCCCAGCGCCCCCCCCCCGTTCGCCGCTCCGGCCCGCAGCCTCGCCCCGCGCCCCCAGCTGTCGGGGTGCCGCCGCCCCGGGCCCGCCGCTGCCGGGCTGACCAAACTTTGCCAAACTTTAGTTTCCCCTTCTTTTCCCTCTGCCCGGGTCCACCCGCCTCTCCCACCCGCGCCGGTACCGCGCGAGGTGGCGGCGGCGGGCAAGGGAGCGCAGCGGGGCCGGAGGCCGGCAGCAGCGCGGCGGCAGGTGTGAGCCCGCGCTGGCCGGGAAGCTCCGGCAGCGGCAGCGCCCGGCGGAGCTCCGCGCCTCCGGCCGCCCGGAGGTCAGCACCGCCGGCCTCAGTAAATCACCGTGGCGGGTGACCCCGGCACGGCCCCCGTGTCCCCCCACCCCGTCCCCGAGGAGCGACGCCGAAGGAGCGGGACCGACTCACTCATGGGAGCGCGGCGGGCGAGGCCGGCGACACCTCCGGCTTCCGAGGCGCCGGCGAAGTTAATTGCACTGAAGTTCAAGTTGTCTTTTCACCCATCAGGAGTGGGCGTTTAAAGGAAGGAGAGCGAGGAGGAGGAGGGGGAGGGGGAAGGGGGAGAGGGAGAGTCGCTCTCGCTCGCTCTCGCACACACACACACACACACACACGCACACACACGTACATACACACGCGCGCGCGCGCACACACACGCATGCACGCGCGGACACACACGCACACACACTGACACACACACCCGCCCGCTCGGCTCCGCTCCCGAGCTGCCTCAGCAAGGAGGAGCCCGGACGGAAAACACCCGAGCAGCAAGGTACCGGCGTGGGGCAGCCCTGCCTCTGTGTGTCTGTGTGCGCGGCTGTGCCTGTGTGTGTCTGTCGTGTATCTGCCCCCCCCCGCCTCCCCGCCTCGTTCGGCCCCTCGGGCGGGGAGGTGCGCGCTGCCCCCGGGGAGGGCCCGGCAGGGCCGTCGGGGCACCGCGGCGGCGGTGGAGAGGGACCGGCTGCGGTGGCGGTGGGGGGAGGGAATCCGCGCCCGGCATCTTCGCCAGCTCCGTGCTTGCTGCCTCCTGCCTGCGCGGCAGCGGGGGTCTACGGGGCGGGTGTGTGTGTGTGTGTGTGTGTGTGTGTGTGTGTGTGTGTGTGTGTGTGTGTAAACCGAGGGGCGGCTGTGTATGTCTGTATGTGGCGGTGGGGCAGACGAGGTGGAAGTGCCGGGTCGGGTGGCGGGGTGCCTCCATATCTCCCCCCCACGGCCCTGCGAGAGGGACCAAAGCTCCCCTACGGCCCTCCCTGCTTTCCCCGCGTACCGCGCCCCCTGTCCCCTCCCGCTCCCCCGCGTTCCCTCTTCGTCGTTTCCTCGCTCGTTTATTCCCACACCTGCCTCCGCGCCCTCCGCCCGACCCCCGCCGCTGCTCCGAGACAGGCAGCGCCCCACGGCCACCGGCCTTTTAAGGCGGCTGAGGCAGAAGCTCCGCAGCCGCGCTGGCGGCCTCCGCGGGACAGGGCGGCCGGGGTGAGGGCAGGCATCCCCCGGGGCAACTAACCGCCCTCCTGCCGCCGCACGGCTGCCCCGTCGGGGCCCGGTCCCTCCGCGCATTCTCCCCACGATTGTTTTGCCTGGTGCTTCACCTGGCACCACGTGCTCCTCAGTAACGCTGTTTGAGAATTGCCTTTATCCATGTAACTTCTCCTTGGGGAGGGACTTATTCTCTCTGCTTTTGTTTTTAAGACCTTCTTTCCCATCTTCGCTGCTTCGGGATTTGGAAGTGGAGTTCCTGGAGAGTGATCCTGGCAATGAGCGCATGTTTCCGTGAAAGCTGAGGCTGCTTCTTATTTACTAGGAGACTGAGAAGAGAGGGGACCCTGGATGTCAGTTCATTCTCCGTTTTTCATTTGTCTTGACTTTGAGGCAGATTTCCTCTTTCAGCTCTGGAAACTGACAGGTACAATTCCTCCAGGCACCTTTGCATGTCTCAGAAACAGGACAAAGACCATGAAGTTGATATGTCAGTGCTTTTCCTAGTTAACCAGTGGTACGCCCTTCTATTAATTGCTATTAGAAAGTGCAACCTTGTAGTACAGTTATTGAATAATCATTAATCCATGGAGGATACACAAGCCCAAAGGTTAGTAATAGGAATAACAATTAATAATGTTGACCTTGCCAGTAGGGAGTGTATTTTTGTCATAGTTATTAAAAGGCACATGGATTTATTCAGTGTACAGTGGTGTAAATTTGGACCCAATATGCTTAGTACCAAATTCTGCAGCAACACCAGAAATTAATTTTCCTCATTATCTCCATGATATCAGGCCTCTGACTTTTTCTCCCTTTAAAATGTATCATCTACTACTCATTTTAAACAGAAATGCTGTGTCTTTAATCAATTCTGACATTTGCACTAGAAAATAACATAGAGCTCTCTTACACAGATAAAAATTTATTTGCCTGCAGCTGATTTGTTGTAGTGCTTTGGACCCATTAATTTCTGAGAGAGGACTTAGTTTTTTATGGTCGTCAGGTACCACGGGGTAATAAATAGAAAGTAAGTACCAAGGGGGCATTCTCAGTTTTGTAGGTCTAACTCTTGGCTCCCTAGAGCAGCCTCCTTGCACAGCTACTCTGACTAACCAGTACCCTTCTGTCGTCAAAGACCCGTCTTCTTTGCCTATATCAGACTCTTCTGACTGACTGGTCAGTAAGTCCTAATAATAATCACGTTTCATGTCTCAGAATTCTAATAATCAAGTTACTCATTCTTATAAATTGCAGCTAAGCTATTTGGGTTAGTCGCATTATCCCCACTTTAAAGGCAGGGAAAATTAACACATTTGCCTGAGGCCACGCATGGGTTTAAGAGTAGATCTAGGACTGGAACTGAATTTAGACTGAGCTTCCTCTTAAAGATTCTAAAGTGCACTATGGAAAATGCATCTTTGAAAAGGAAATTTAATGTAAACTTTATTTTTCATCAATTTTGTATATTAGTCAAAATGCACACACCTTTTTTCATATCACATTACCTTTTCTAAAGATAAGGTTTATCCAGGTTTTTAAAAAGGTGTGGTGATAGTTTTCAATGACATAGTGCAGTATACTGTGGAAACAAGAAATATTAATATGAGATTGTGAGCAGTAATGGGAACTGAATTGCTTGTTGTTAGGTTACGGTTAACAGTGTTTGCTGGGTGTTACGGTGTCAACAAAATATAGTGAGAAGTCTGGCATTAGTATCCATAAGGTGCTGTTGCTTACCTAGTGTGCAGTGGTTTTTGCCATAATGCTCCTTCAGCACTTTCAGTATCAAAATACTTAACATGTGTTTAAACATTGAAAACATACAGGGCAACCATATACTGTGTTTGAGAGTTACAATTTATAGCATTAAGCAGTGAGTTTTACCAAGTTGTGTCATTCATGTCAATGAGGAAGGATGTATACTGCCTGCCCTTTAGTGTGGCATGTCATCAAAGCTGTATTAAGGTATGACTGAGCACAAATGGCATGCCTAAAAAGCAGGTGTACAATATAACTTTCTTATTACTGACACACAGATATTTCCTCTTCCTGAATGTCCACCCCCAGATGTTTGCTTGCCCAACCTTCTACAGGAACTACAGAAAGTCCTGCTCATCCTGCTCATCCCTAATGGCTGGGATTGTACAGTCAAAACCCTATACAGAATAAATGTTCACATATATTTTTATGTATTTATTCTGACAGCTACATTCTGAGCTTTTTTAGAGTCCTGGTTTGAGGGAAGTGGGTGCAATCTCACTCAAATAATCATTCTCCAATACCATTAGCATTACCTGCCAAAAATGAAAGTGGCATATGAATCACAGTAAGCCACTCATGAATTTGTCGATTTAGAGCCTGCCAAGGAACACCAGAAATCCATAGGATTTCAAAGTCCCACGACTTTTAGGGACTTTGAACAATATGTAGAAGTACATTTATTCAAAGACCATTTTACTTATGACCCATCCTATAGGGACTACAGGCATAACCTACTCAAGTGAAGGGCGATATTAACTGAAACTATTTCTGTTCCAGTGTTTCTCTTTCAAGTGAGGTAGTGAAAGTGGTGAATCTGCTAGTTGAAACTATGTCAGGGGCCCTTCCTGAGGTGTCCCTTATTGAAGTGCTACTGTGATATATTGATGTGGAAATACGCTTTTGTGTGAGAAGAGATACTGGATCCTCTGGGAAATATCACAGATGCCTTCCAGTTCCTTTCAGACATGTAAATATCTTGATGTTTAGACATGAGTAAAGAAGGGTGGGAAGTGAAGCGAGGAGTAGAGTGGGGTTAAAAGCATCCACATAGATCCAGGAACCAAATAAATACATGTGGGTTGTTTTTTTCTTTTCTGTATCTGACGTTAACTGGGGCTTGAATTGAAATGTTCATTGCTGAGAAGACACATTACATGAACGCGTGCATACCTGAGAGTGACCCAACCTTGATAGAGAAGGCCATCTTCTGCCCCAAATTATACATGATCAACAGAACTCTCAGTAATACTCAGATACTTAAGTCGTTCCTAAGTAATATGTACCTTACGAAGTATGGGTTTTTTTCAGCTTGTAGTACATGGCTAATGCTATAGCAGTGAAAAACACGAAATGTCATCTAGCACTTCTTATGATTGCTTGCTTTTTGCATGGTTTGTTTTTAGCTAAGCACATCAGAAATTGGAAATAATGTTTAAGTCTTTTTTACCTCTTAACTTACAAACCCAGAAGCCTAAGTTTTGTAGTCTATTTATATATTAGTACGTGTGAAGCACAGTGATAAAACCTGCTTAGTAGCATGGTCTACACGTAGCTGTCTCAGCAGCTTGATGACTTAGTTTGAGTAACTATGTTCCAATCTGCATTAGCATTATCTGTCATAGATGAAAAGGGCAGTGAACGAATACAGTCATTCTAGAGTGGCCTCCTGTGCATATGTTAAATGCAAGTGGACATCATTAGCTGTACCATAACCTTGTTTGATGTTTCATCTTGCTGGTGGCTCAGTGGAAGACGCTCGGGTGATTTTCTGAATGTGGCAGCTGCTTTCAGTGTATTTCTGTAGTTGATTATTCTACTCTTTGCTGATTAAACACCAATCTCCTGAGCTTAAGCCTATGCCATCTCACTACCTGAATGTCTCTCCAGAAAGTTTGTCCACTGAACTGTGTATCATGTCAATAATAACAAATTCATCTGTCCGTCTCCAGACCAGCTTACGTTTTCTCCAGTCATTCACTGAAAGTTCATTGTTTCCAGGCCCTGATGCTACACAGTACCTCAGTCCATTCGGCTTCTCTCCAAAATGGTAACTACTTTCTGCTTCACATCTCTGTTACAAGAGATCTTTTGATTACCTAAAAAAGTAAACTGTATCCTGTAATGTCCTCTTAAAACTTCTGCTTTATGGAAGAGAAGATTAACTTGTTGCAGGTGTCTCAATGATATCAGACTCAATTCTGTTTTGCCTGACCGCCCTCTTTCTTCTGTCAGTCTAAAATTGCCATTTTGAAAGGATTGAAGGGGTTGTATTAATATTTGTGTGAACCACTTTTCCTGCACATTGTATCTGCTTTTCTCCTTTCCTTTGGTGTCTGGTTTGTCTTGACTGCTTTTAAAAGTTCTGTTGCCTCTAGTGAGGGACCGCCAGATTAAACCAGTGAAGAGAAACCAGGTGACTGTCTACTTTTACAAATACAGGTTGTGTATAATAAATTCAGGTTTTACATCTATGCAAATTACATCATCATATGATTATGACTACATGCATTTTTTATCAAATACGGCATATCTTTCACAAATTATATTTAACTTGTAGTCATGTTGCTATTCTTAATACCTAACTAGGAGTTACAAGGTGTGCCACTAGATCTTAGTAAATAGGTTTATGAAAACAGAATAAATAAGGCAAAAATCACCTTTTTTTTGTTGTATTCCTGGTAAGTCCAGTGGAAAGGTTTTTCCTGCTGCAGGTGATAATGTATGTAAACACTTTACCACAGAGCTGTTTAGAGACACAAGTATAAATGAGTATTAGAAATGTAGAGATTCTGTAAAGGCCTAAACAAAATATGCCCAGAATAAGGAAGTTTTAAAGCAATGTGTCATTGGTCTGGAGTTTAGTGCATCTAGTTAGTTTGAAACTAGTTAGAAAATAGGATTTAGCACAATTCTTCCTTTGGGGTTCATCGACAGACAGGGCAGTTTTAGTGTAAAGCCCTAAGCCTTGCAATGATTCCTAACCATATGTGCACCATACTTTGAATAATCAGTCAGCTGAGCTATGGCAAGGATTATGCTGTGAAGGTAACAACTCAATGCTTTCAGTGTTAACTGTCCTCAACAACTGCTTCTGGTTTTCTCATAAATAAAAGGATATTTTGGTGAGCACAAAGATGTCTCTGTTAGTACTTATGTTGCGTCAATAAGAGGGTCTGGGTGGTGTGAAATGTGGGACTCAGGTGGAATTTAAGCGTGTGAACAAACAAGTGTGATTCAGAAAACCTCTGTTAAGCAGTTGCCTAAATCTCAAAGCACTATGTTTGCCTCTCATGATTCATGCCTTGGAGTTAGTTACTTTTCCACCTGGGACTCTGGAGCGGCCTTTCAGGAGTGTACATGCCCAAGTTCTCTGGACCCTAGGACCATGACATTTCTCCATCCAAGTGTCCTGGTTGGCGTGACCTCCTGGCCACTCGGGGATTATTCCTCAGAATCGCTGACACGACTATCGACTGTCTTCTGACAAAACACTGCAGGGTCACAGTGGTAATGCTGGTACTTAGTCATGGGACTTATTTTTATTTCTTTTAGGGGGTTGTTGTGTGTATTCCACAACAATTTAGCATAGCAAAGACAGAAATAATCCGAGAAAAGTCAGTGTGTGCCTCAGCCCTGGGAATAACCTAAACATTAGATTATGATCTAAGGAATCTTGAAGCTGTTTGTGCTCAAGGGCACTGTTTCAGCAGAAGGGTCAAGACTGCTTTTTCTAAAATAACCGTCAGCCTGATGGTCAGAGTCCTCCCTGGGGTGAGAAGAGTTGTGAATTGGGGCCTTTCATGGCAGGAGAGATGAATCCCATGATTGCATGAGTGCTCTAATCACAGAGTTGTTATATAGAGGGAGATGGGAAGCCAGCTTCTCCTCCAGCTATGTTTTAATAAAACATAAGTTTTGAAGGAAAGATCACAGGAACCTATTTTCATAAAAAGGTTCGGGGTGTAGATACTGAGTGGATGGAGGCATCGCTCAGACAGCCTTGGGCAGAGCCCTGTCTTTAGAGGTAGCTCTCAGGTAGAGCCCTGGCTTTAGAGAAAAGCAGGATTTTAGATTTGGGACAAACTCATTTTTTTCCGGGTTAATTCCAGTCGGCATATGTTGAGGTAAAGGCACGCTGTCTTGACTGTTCTCCAAGCTACCCAAATGTCTCTCCATTTACACTAGAGGAAAATCATGCTCTTGAAACATGATTCTAGATACCTGGTAGGGGACCATGAGCTGAAAAATTTGTTGCTGGAGCACCAAAGGTTTTGGAGCTCTAGAATCCTGTATAGGATTAGGCCATAAACCATGTAAATCAATTTATTCATAACAGTTGGTTTCATATTAACATCAATACTTAGTATCTGCTGGTGACTGTTTTTTCAGTATGAGTTTCTGGTCCATTTTTATTTTTCTATTACAAAGGACAGCACAGGAAACTGTTGGATTGCATATTACTTATAATGAAAATTCTCACTGTAAGTGTTTCCCATTAGAAGCTGTAATGGCTAGCATGGCTAGACACTCATATTGGTTTGAGTCCTGTGGGATACAAGGTTAGAATGATATCTTTATAGAGTGTAACTAAATTAAAGTGAAAATACATACTAAAATTTTGACCTTTTTTAGGAAAAGTGTAATGATATTCAAAGATGCTTATTTCTCCCTTAAAATAATTTCATTTTACCTAGTCACAAACTTCCAAAATCAGGGGACAATATATTCCTCCAAAAAAGACAACAACATGATGGTCATTTAGTGCACAGATTTCCTCTGCCATGGTAGCTTACTGCTTTGCCACAGATAGGACGTACAGGCACAATTCAGACAGTCTGTCCCATGCATGTTTCCTTTCCCGAACTTGCTTGATAGAACTGAAGAGGAGGTTACAAAGCTGCCCTGGAACCCTTCCACTTGTGATCTGCATTGTACAATATGGAATATTCTAAATATCATGGGCTTTCCCTAGCTAACAAGCTGGTTATTCTGGCTATGCATGAAGATACAGATTTGGGTCTTAATTAACATCTGTAGTTTAATCAAACCATTTATGATCCTGAGAAATCTGAACTGTAGACTTTCTGGTTTTTCTGATGACAGACAAATGCCATAAACAAAAAGGAAGTAAAATAATGGTTTAGTACATAAAGTGTTTGCACCAGCTATGGCTGTGGTGACTTTTGTGGAAAACTGGGAATTCTGAATATCATTTTTTTCAGTGTCTGATGAAGATTTTAAAGGTAATAAACATGAGAATAATATATTAAGGGCCTCAGAAAAGTTTTTAGTGTTTAAGTTTAAACTGTACTCTATTTAATTTTATAGGGGCTAACTCTCGTCCAGTGACAATGCTGTAAACCTTCAGCTAGGCCCACTTTTATTATAAAAGAAGTTGGCCCAAAAGAGAATTTCTAGAATAAATTGCCATGAAAGTGGATGGGCCTGTTTAGTCTGGTGACCTAGTGAAACAGTGCAGGACTTTATAATCTTCAATGCAGACAGGTCTTCATTGTTGAAGGAAGCAGGAAGTGCAAAGAGGGCTGTAATTGCATATTCTTTAATAAGATATATAATTGTTGCTTTCTCCAAACAGATCTCAGACAGATTTTAATAGTGTGCACACATTGAAAAGCCTCTGAAACACACCCTTCTACCCTAATTTGTTCATATGCATTGATATATTCTAATGTATTTACACCCTCTAAAATTGTAGTCCATGTAGAGCATTTCTGATGTGCAGGGTTCCTTAATCTTTTTTTTTTTTTTTTTTGTTCCTTTTAGACTGACTGTGATGTAGAAAAAGATAATGGAGCAAGATTCAGTAAGAGGAAAAAAGGTCCAGTAGATGTGTTTCTTTTTATACTTTCAAGTTCCTGTCTTTAAGGGTTCATCATTGCCATCACTATAGTGGTCAGTCTTTACTGCAACGTCAGGGCCAGGCCATCTTTCATATTCATTGAAATACTGTTTTTAAGAAAACGTTTTGTTTCAGGAAAATTCAAATTAGGAAAGTACATTTGTGAAGTAATATAATTTGCTGAATTTAAAGGGATCACACCTTGTGTTAAACTAATATCTATATAAATCTTGGTCAATATGAGGAAAAGTGGTGTTGTACAAATCCCATAGTAACTACTGAGTATGGAGTTCAGCAAAAGCAGACACGAGCTTCTCGCAACACAGAACTATTTTTGGTGGCCAAAATACAGTTTTTCTTATTCCCTCCTTTTCTATATTTTCAGTCAAACAAACAAATGGTCTTCTTAACTGGCATTAGGTATATAGCTTCTCATGAACCATGGTAACTGAGGCTTGAGATTTATGAACAATTGCTTAGTGTTCATCAATCTCCCTCAATCTGTAGATCTAAGAAAAATCATGCCATATGTTTGATGTGAGTTCAGTAGTGACTGTCCTTCAGCAGCTGTGCTAAATTTGCATTGTTCTGCAGTGCCATGGACAGCTTTTTTCGGGACAATTGAGATCACAGATATATATTAAATTAGTGTAATTTCCATTGAGCATCATATTTTAAAAACCTTAAATAATTCTTTCGGTGAAATGTGAAGTTAAGAAAACATTAGCTGTTCATCCCAGGAGAGTCACACCTTCAGTTTATTTGTGAGATTCATTTTATTTGTAACTGGACTTGTAAGATTCTCTGTGATGACCCAGCGTTAGAATAATCAGCTAAAACATGTTAATGTTCCAGGCTTTGTACCCATAAAGCTCATCTATGCTTTTGTTTGTTTTACTACTGAAAAGAAAGGGGAAAAAAGCTGCATTATCTTGTAAATTTGACACTGGCTTTAGAATATAAATGCTCATTTGTCAGTAACTGATGTGAGTTCGTAGACTCCTTTTATATATTCCACTAATCAGTTACCCCTGATAAAGGCTTCCATTGCTCGCATGACCTATGTGTGAAGTATCCCACTTCAGGTCCCTGAGGGATATTCAATATAATCTATCTGATCAAGGAAGATTAGGACAGTCTGCAGCATCTACTGATGATATTTATACAACTGGGATTTAGAAAGATTTTATTAAAGAGTATCTGCAAGAAGAAGAAAAGGACACTACTGTCTGTCATAGTTCATATGATTTGTCTTTTTCGAAGCCATGTGTTGAGGTAAGTTGTATCCGTGAAAGCAGGAAAATGAAATCGTGGTTTGCTACTTTTTGGTAATATTTATGCAGTGAGTCAGATCAACAATACTGAGGTTGAGAAGAACACAAGCCAAGGAGGCTGCCCATGCAAATGATACATCCTGGTTGCTTCCTCATGAACTCTTCCATGAAATCTTGCTGCACCCATCTTGATTGCATATGCTAATCCTGGCTTCTTAATTGACTCATAACAGATTTATCTGGATTTCCAACTTCCTTTTCTCTTTAGAATGTTAATTAAAAGAAAAATGATTACACTTAAGATATTCATGACAATAAGAGGTTTTTGCTAGAGGTGTTCAGAGCCAAATTTTGCTTTTATTTATATGGGACTATTTAAAATCAATGAGCTTAAGTCTGCTTCACTCTAGGGACGTTTTGATACCCACATAGCAAAAAATGGCCTGAGTGAGAATGGAAAACAGTTCCTATAGTATGTTTTCTAAATTTTACTTCATATTAAGTAAAATAAAGAAAATGTCTCCAGCTTTTAGAATAAAATATATATAACGAATCAAAAGCCAGTTTGCTTGGATGAAAATGAGCTCAGAAGTGCTCATGCAGACTTGTATATTCTCCCTCTCTTCCCTTAAATCAGTCACTGCCACTATTATTACTACTGCAGAAGTAGGAAAATGAGGGCTTCGATATTCTCCGTATGGAATATGGAGATTTTGAGTCATGTCACTAGCATAAATGGATAATTGTCCTTTGTTATTTCTTAAGTCAGATCCAGACTATTTTTACTAATGATTTAGGAACTCTTTAAACAATAGTTATGGTTTTTGTCATATGGACAACATGAGATTTAATTAAAGAAGGAGAAGTAGAATGAAAATGCTTTTTCTTTTCCCTTTTTTTAAATAAAAAACCAAAGTAATTCTTATTGTGGACTTGTACAGGGCACTTTTTTTCATATCTTTTTTTCTTTGCTGTTTTTTTGTTTCTTCTTAGCAAGGTACTTTGCAGTCATTCTCTTGCTTAGTACCCCACCATATTGTTGTTGGTGATTTGCTTGGGTTTTTTTATATATTCAGTAAGTTAAATCATATTATCCTATTTGGGATCTTCCCACCATTACAGCTTTTGCCACCCATAACCTTATTTTATGATCAAAGGGAAATAAAGGGAAAGCAGTAATGTTAATAGTCTTTCCCATGCAGTCTCTCTGGGAATGGTCTTTTTATAAGTGTCTTGAACTTGACCTCTTCAGAAGGCCCAAAGGTCCAACACACATTTTTAAAGTTGCATTTAAATTTTAATATTTTTATTCTGTGAAGCCATTTAAAACCTGGCCCTCAAAACACAAAGCATAAATCTTTCAGGACAGTCATACAGTAAAATTGATGTGTGCGGAAGAGGAGTTCCGGAAAACCCCTAAAGCTCTGTTGCTTTGCTTTTCATGTTGTTTTATAGATACGTTCCCTACAACACTAGCAAATAATCAAACAAAATCCAATGAATAATATTGTGATTTCATCACTCTGGCATTTGAACTTGCAAATACAATTTAGCAATGAATTAGGAGAGGAAAAGTTTTGCATTGCCCCACCCTCATTATAAAAATGTTCTTCAGAGCCAAACATTTGAGGCATTAGAAAGATTTACAGTAATAATATAAGTAGCTATAATGAACTTGGGAACAAGGGAGTCTTGTAAGAGGTTCTCAGAATGAGAGAGAGGGTTTGTAAGCAATTCTATCAACACTAAATAAATATTTAGGAAGATTGTCTTCTCTTAGTGAGTCTGTATAATAATTGTGGTGCTAATAGGAAGTATGTGATTTGGATATGAGAAGATAGGTATCTCTGAGTCCATACAACTTGTTTGTGTGGGTGAATCTAGTTCTCATTAAAGGTACTGGTTTGACTGTCCTGATTGCTGCAGACTTCTTTCCATGAAAATAAGTCAGCTTTGTCACCAGCTGTACAAGGTTTCCAGCCATCCTTCAGTTCATCTGAGGGCAGTCTATTCTGTCTGCAATCTCTTTTTCTGGGATGGTCAGCAAGGCAGTCAGATGTGACAGGTCAATTTGATAATAAAAAGGAAAGAAAAAAGTGTGTTTGATTGGATTTGACCTGTAGGTGGGGGTCACACTGTTGCCCATCACTGTAATGTCAGTGTGCACTTCCGCAAGCTTGGTAGCACGCACAATTCCTGTTTAATTTTCCTCTCTTTGCTTGTGCAACTTTCCTAGCCTCGAATTCCTACTTCCAAATCCCTGCCCATGTGAGTAAACAGAGAAAACTGGGGAACAGGGAGAGGCAAGGCATGAGGGAGGCAGGTGAGAGTGGCTACCAGTTGCCGCTGGCATGTCTGCCCTGACACCCCCATTCAGTTCCTGCTGCAAAAGGAGTGGCTGGGATGGAGCGTGACCTCCTGTTTCTGACACTCGCCCTGGCTTCCCGTGTGCAAAGCTGAGCCGAGGATGTGGGCACAGAAACAGGGAATCCCATTGAAATTGCTGGAAAAAAAGCTCTCATTAACTTAATGAGATTTGGAACATTACAAGGGAACTCCAGCTGGAACCAGATCTGAACCTGAGTGCGAAACATTCCTGAATATACTACCACAAACTTGTTTCAAGGAAAATATGTGCTCAGACATACAAATGGCCAGATTCTGATCTCGGTAACTCCAGCGTTAGTGACTTGACTCATATAAACTGCACTCAGAGGACTAGCCCTGAAGACTATAAAATGAAGAAACACACATGCCACAGGAGACTGTGAAAGGAGGGTGGAGCTAGGAAGATGTAGCCACACACCTTGCTGGAACACCTTAAGACAGGTAGACCTGGCAGCAGTTGGCTGAGATGGGACTTTCATCCTGCATAATCATTGCTTTCCATAATTAAGTGCAGAGTCTGACTGGGTTCACACTTCACTGTGCTGAAAGTAGTCTAGCTATGCTCACATCCCTAATAGCAGGCTTCTTGTCCAGCTCTCACACGCACTTTGCTTTCATTTCTTTAAGATAAGTAGCTGAGCTGCCATGACTGTTGGCCTTCGTGGGGGGAAGAGGACTGCCTTGTGAGTATCAAAAAGAGATGGAGGAGAGAAGAAACAGGTTCTCCCTTCACCATAATGCAATAAGGCAGCAGGCTGGGCTCAAAATAGGCAGAGGAAGTGGTGAATGACCCAAGTGATGACAGGCTTGGTGGCATTCTCCTGTGTGTATAGAAGACACTTGGTTTGTCCCTATGTCTCCATACTATAGCTGAGACGCTACTGTAGTGTTCTTCTGGAATGATATTCAAGCTGCGAGTTTAGTCTGAAGGAGAAAGCCAGTCTTTTTCCATCTACTTTATAAACTCTTGAAAAACATCAGTAGAATGAAGGTCTCCACATTAACTAGTCAGTATTCTTTTCCATCTGTGGAAGCACGACAAGCTCTCACTTTGATCAAAGTTAATGTGAGTTTTCCTGGAATAAGAATTGACCCTTGATAGAGCCTTGACTTGTCACCTATTTAAGAGTGTTTTCATTATTTTCTGATTACTCACCAAGTGTTGCCAAATTTAACTTTTCTTTATTAAGTAATTTAATACTCGGAGCTCACAGAAAACTTAACATGTCATTCATCTCTTTCATTTTAACTGATTCAAAGCAAACTATTTCTTAAAGAAGATCCTTTTTTTTTTTTTTTTCCATATTGCACATCTGAACTTGCAAAGACTAATACAAAACAAATAAAAACTTTCTTTTTTGAAACTTTTGAACAAGTAAAAACACATCCAGAACTCTATTCGCAGTAATTGATACTAATTAAAATGCTGAAGCTGCATTAGCAAGAAATGAAAAGGAGTATTTTGGGTCTTATCTTTTGCAATGTGAATGTTTTTCACGCTCAGCTTTTCATTAATGCGGAAATATTATACCTTGTATTATTTCCGTGAAAAATGCTACTGCTGTTTGGCATTTTATGGGGTGTGGTTTATAATTTTATTAACACCATCTGTTGTTTAAAAGATAATATGGAATGTTTAAAAATTACCAAAAATGCTGGTGTACACAGAATCAGGAGCAACATTTGCAGTTTGCTCTTTGCCTGGCAATTTATCTGCACATAAAGCTGATTCATATTGAAGCAGTTGTATTTAACTCCTTATGGTTCTTGTGATGCTTTAAATATCACCACTGCACTGTGCATTAAATGCTGCTAGCATCATGAACATATTCTGTATCTGAAACAGCCTTGGCTGCCAGACATCCTTAAAAATACTAAAGGGCAAGGAGGGAAATGAAAGGCCATAGTATGACAGGACTAAGGACCCTGTAGACCATCTTCAAACAGAATTACATGTCTTGAAAAAGGAAAGGCAGGCCAGCAAGATGAATGAGAAATGGATTTGTTTGCATCACTTATGTTTCTGCTAGAAATGCTTAGACACATCTAAAGGCAAAAAAGAGTTTTTAATTACTGAATAAACCTTTTTTTCCTGAAGGTGAATGGAAATACAGCATCATGGGCAGGTGGTTTTACACGTTTCACTCCACCCACAGCCTGAGAGCAGAGCCAGTTAAAATACAAAGGCAGGGGAGGTCATAAATACAGGAGGTAAGGGATGGTTGAGTGAACTTGGAGAAAGATCAGTGATAAAAGACCAGAGAGATGCCTGTGGTTGGCCTGCATCTTGGCCAGGTGGAAAGCTATTTCAGTTTTGCTTAAACAGGCAAACCATCATGGCCTCTTCTGATTTTTATCTATTACCTAAGTGCTTAAAGTAACTAGCCAGCTGCATTTAGGGGGAAAGGAGAGACAAAACACTATTAGATAAGAATTTGCCAGTCACAATTTGACTCTTCTGGAATTATGGGGTAGAGAATATTGCTTTCTTTTGCTAGAGATGTTCAAAAAAAGAAGATACTTTCCATCATGATCCCACAGAATAAAATCTGTAACACTTCAGCTTCCAGCTAGAAATTTCATATTTGAAGAATATGCTGAGGAGGAAGAGTCCCCTCTTACCAAGGAATGGAAATAAACATGTCAAGGAAAGGCCCATCAGCCTGTTACTGGCTGCCAACACAAATATTTTGGACTGAGAAAATCTGCACTTCAAACTAACAAGAATCCAGCTGAAAAACATTTCATTTAACTTGATACAATAACTTTACCTATAAGGAAAAATGGCCTAACATAGCTATTCCAGGGGAAAACAGTTCCAGCTATTCTCGTACAGTATTCATATTCTGGGGTGAAAACCCTAGACAAACAGACAAAACCTCCTGCATGGGTGCATACACTTTATCTTGGAATTAGGCTGGTTTTTATTCTAGAATAATTATTCCCCTCACAATACAGAGTAATTATTCCCAAATAAAGTCTTTTTTTTTATTGCAATGAAGTGTCCACAGGGAGCTATCATGGAGTAGTTAGCCCAGAATTGCTGTGCTGCTGAACTTCCCCCATGTAGACAAGCCTTAGGAAATCACATCCAAAAGAAGATCGTGGAGGAAAAAAAAAGTGTCTGCGCATGTGTTACAGCATAAAGTGTGAGTGCTAAAAGTTATACGTAGTAATGTAGATGCTGTAAACCACACGTTTATCCCAGCAAGTTACACCATAATAGCAGCAGAAAATGCTTTTGTGGAAATGTGTAGTAAGAATTAATGCCTTTTCATTTAAAAGTTACTTCCAAATATTTCAGATTGAGCTTTTGTCTATATTCAATGCAGATGCACTCTTTACTAAGCAATTTTATGGTATTCCTTCTCTGGATCTGCTGGGAAGCCGTGATTATCAGGGATGTTCAGTCTTTTGGAATATGGGAGCCCCAGTATGGTGCTGGGTCATAACTCCTTAAATGAGCTGAAATGCTCAACCTTTGGAGTGTGTCTCAACAACAAATTAAATTCAAGGGCAAGAATGAAGAATGCTTTTATTAGCTGAGCTGGTAAACCTCCTATTATATTAATACTTTACTGAGATGCATATTGTAGTCCACCCTCTCTCTTGCTTCAGGCAGAGTGAAATAACTGTATTTATTATATTTAGGTCATGCTTTCCTGCTCTTGAAACTTGTAAAAAGAAAGCACAAGAACTAAGTCAAAAGACTGCTGGAGTTTGTGGTGCTGGGCAGGAGTTTGACCATCCTGCCACTCTGTGTCACTCTCAAAGCTTCCTTAACTATGGGTGATCCAGACAGGGTCATAATTTCTGACTGCTGTCATATCCTGATGAGAGAGGTACCCTTATGGTATCCCTGGAGTTTCCCAATCTCATTCCTGGGGCATACTGTGTGACATGCCATTGGACTTGTTGCCACTCCCACAGTCACTGTGGTATCCCTGCCAAAGCCCTTCTGACACTTGGTCCCATCCATGGGTGCCACCAGTATGCACACATGTTGCAGTATGTGGCCATTTGTGTGGATGGAGACGGTGGGGAGGAGAAACATAATGTTCAAGCATGACGTAGAAACTGCTAGTTCTGTTGGGACCATCTAAACAGGCCAATCAGCTGCTATGTTTACTGCCCAAGGCCCCATGACAAGCACCACAGTTAACTCCGTGCTGAGTCTGCAGCACCTGGCTGGTGAGAGCTGCCACCTCCGAGCCCAGGTTCGATGTTTCTCGGCAGCTGTGGGTATGCATCACAAGCCAGACAACGCTGTGGTGGCCTCTCAGGCAAGGAACAACCAACCCTGCATCTGTAATTCTTGGGATAGGTAGAGGAGCACCACTGTGTCTTGTTTTGCCTTTTCCTTTTATGCCTGGAGCAGGTAGGTCACCCACCCCAGGGCAAAGACTGGTGGGCATTGTCTTCCGGAAGGTCACCAGGTAGCCCTCCCCAGACTGGAGGAGAGCAGCTTGTCATTTGCAAACCCACCAGCCTTTCGAATCCCAGCAACTGCAGGGGGAAAGGAAGCTCTGTAAGGTCTCTGCCAAGCCTTGCTGTGACCTTAGGTGCTGCCTCAGTGGGCACGGCTTCGGCAGGGGGAGAGCCATGTGTGGTGCCATCTGGGCCCACGCTGGCGAGGTGACCCTCCCTCCGGCACTCCGGCTGTGGACACCTGTGCTTCTGTCTGCCTCCAGAGCCTCAGACCAGGCTCCTCTCTCAGATCTCGCCCTGGGAACCTCACAGGCACAATCCCTCTTGTCTCTCCTCTCTGCAGGCAACAGTGAGGAGATGCTGCCTGTGCACCCCGGATAGCCCAAGGCTCAGCAACACACACAGTCGGGATGTGGATCCCCATGGTCCCTGTATCAGGATGGTGAAGGTACCTCCTGGGACCCTTGCTCGCCCCTGCAGCCACACAGTGGGTGCAGGCACCAAAAAGGGATGGCTTGTCTCCTACCACCGCAAGCTCTAACAGCTGCCCCAGAAAACGGGGGAAAGTTTGCCTTAACGTGCCTTTGATTTCGGTCAGTTTGAGAGGACACCCCCAGCAAGTAGGAATAAATAATATTCTAATTATTGAGAAGAAGCTCTCAAAACCTGTAGGGACAATTTTCTCAATATGTGAACACTCTTCCTATTTTCTTGTTCAGGAAAATGTGGAAAAAACAGGGTTGGGAGGGGTTGTTTGTTTTTGTGGGTCTTCTAGCTGTTATTGTGTTTTCATCTTGCTCAGCAGGACTGCCAGACCTTTCCCTTCATGTTCTGATACTTCTTTGTGATCTGGATGAAAACAGTAATTGCAGAAGCATTCAAATTTTTTTAAAAACCTGTTACTGAACTTTTGTTTTAAAAGGATTGTCAGAAATGTTTGGGCTCAAATTTGAGAGCTGGCTGATGAATCCCATGCTGGAGTGATATTATTCCTGTCTTTTTTGGCACCAGATACTGGTTTGTGTTGCTTTCAACTATTTTCAGTCAGGAAAATAATTGTGCTGATTCTGATAATCAACCTGTTCTTCCACACTTTCTTAACTGTGATATTGCTAAGGGTAATCTTGTTACCCTTCCAAACACCATGAAAGGATGTCACTGTGGATGCCTTTGCAATAAGTGGGGCAGTCTGTCCACAAACTGTGGAGGTATTCTCATATTCGACTGCACTTAGTTCATGTTTTTTTGTACCTTTTCTTCCTGCAATCCTGGTTGTTAACACTAAGAAAATGAGCCATGCTACAATTCAGGGTAATTACCACGTTTTAACACATTTTGAGTAAGAGTAGTGCTGTTTGAAACTATGTCGGCAGGTTGCATGCTCATGGGAGTACAACTTATCTTTCTACTCCGTAACACTTGTATTACTGTCCACTCAAACCTTTCCCTGTCATGTCCTATATACCTCACCGTAGTACGTGGAGCCTGCCCTTGGTCCATCAACCGTTGGAACTGTAATAGTAAGAATGTTAACTATTTGGCCATGATTTCTCTTGTCTTGTTTTCCCTTAACTTTAGGGTTTCTCTGCCACGTCTTTAAAACCTGGGGAAAAAGAAAAGAATAAATGCTTTTCTTTGTTTTAAAGCTTGTTGCTTTTTGTTCTGCTATAGGTAAGGGAAGTAAATCATTCTGACACCTGAAAAGTCCAGGTAGTGCACAGATCTGCAAGACAATACTTGTTATAGTTGTACCTTGCATGACTGAGAGAAAAGTCTTTTCCATCCAGCATATTTCCTGCATTTCTGTAGGGGGCTCATTTTGTGAATGCAACTTCTGTTGGGATTTATGTCCCCAACATTCATTTGCAGAGATGTGCAAAGCAATCAGCTTGACATCTCTGGGTCTCCAGTTGAATCAAAGAGATTGAGCTTGGAGTATATGGAATGATCTTAGCCTCCTGAAGAGCAACATGAGGATACCTTGTTGGTCTGAATACTGTTTTGATCTTGAGATGAGACAGGCAATGAAAATTTAGCCTGCATTTTCAAAGTGGGGAATGCTGGAGTGAAATAGGTGGCCTGGAATCTCATGGTGGTGGGCCTCACGCTATTCATGTCAGTTCTTAAGTTCTCCTTGTCACTTCACTTAGAAACCCCCTCCAACCAACCTTCATTAAACTCCAATGTTTTACCAAAACAATGTGTTGGAATATAAATCTAAGGGCCCAATGAGAGCTGTACAGGCCATTTATGTAACATAGCTATGTGGAGACACTACAGTCACTATGGATTGTCAGTGATGGAGCTAAAAATGGCATTGACCCTGGCATGCCATCTTGTGTACAATAAAGTATATTTGTTTTGATGAAATGTCCATGACCCTATTTATTCCTTATTACACTTGATGTTTCACCTCCTCATTCTGAGGTGTATCAGAGTATAAAAACATGTATTTTGTGTGCATTTTATATAAACAGAATCAATTTAAATGTGCCATTTTTCTCTCACAGATCCAACAAAAAGTCCCTTAAGATTCAGGTTGATCAAGTGTGTGAACTTTACCCAAGACCCATAGTGCTGACATCTCTGTATGATTCATAAAGAAACGTTCTGTTTACACATCAGCATGAGCCTCTACTGAGTTTAGACGTGGCTTGAAATATAGGACAGAAATTGAATGTAATAGTGAAAAGCATTTGATTTTCACATAAAAGTAGCAGATACAAGGTCAGCAAGTGAAACATGAATAGATCTTAGAGCAGCTTCCAGTGCCTAAAAAGAGGCCACAAGAAAGCTGGAGAGGAGCTTTTGACAAGGGCCTGTAATGACAGAACAAGTGGGAATGACTATAAATGGACAGAGGGAGATTTAGATGAGATAATAGGAAGAAATTCTTTCTTATGAGGGTGGTGAGGCACTGGCACAGTTTGCCCAGAGAAGCTGTGGTGGCCCCATACTTGGCAGTGCTCAAGGCCAGGTTGGACAGGGCTTGGAACAACCTGGTCTAGTGGAAGGTGTCCCTGCCATAGCAGGGGTTGGAACTGGATGAGCTTTAAGGTCCCTCCCAACCCAAGCCATTCTGAGATTCTATGTGTGTTACTATCAATGCTTCAGTCAGGCTCTCAGTCTGAAGCTTTTGTTCAGAGGATAGTGACTCATCTGTAAATATTTACCAAGGTGGCAAAATTGGCACCAGGGAGCTTGCACTTAAAAGAGGAGGTTTTTCTACGCAAACATTTTATCAGAAGAATAGGCGTTCCATCTTGAAGTTTTGTGAAATGATGTAAGAAATTTCTACTCTGAGGCACAGTATTCTAATGCAGAACATACACGACTTCAAACAAAAAATGCACAAATGGATAGTTTTGCATTTAAGTTTTACTTTTTTTATTTTTTTAAGCCAAGCTTGGGTCAAAGATTTCAAAGAAGAAAATAACCAGCTTTCAAATACTTAAGAATAATTAAACCATAATTCTCTTGTGTTTTCAGGAAAAATATATGTGTTCTAATAAATCTCAGAAGCGTTATTTCACTTGGAAATGCATTCGAAAGAGCTGTGTTCTCAGAAGTGTAGTCACATTAGAAGTAGCTCATTAAAACGGTTCTAACTTTTTGAAGCATGTTAAGTCTGCAGTATCTATTAATGTGAGGTAAAATTGCAGACTGAAAAACTTGTAGATGTCTGATAGTACAGAAGTTACTGTTGTTACAAATCGGTCTTTTCTGTGGTTAAATGATAGGGTGGAGAAGGGTGAGGGTGAAGCCAGTAACTATCTTTCTTCTCCATCTAATTTGAGGGAACATTAAAAGATGAATGAGAAAAGCATTTTCTTAATTTTACAGCAGCTCTTCAGCTGAGTTGAGCTGCTGGGGTTTTTTTGCTTTCTGGTAAAATGGATCTCGATATAAAGCAATGTGTGAGATACTGTCTTTTCCAGGGCAGCATGCTCCTAGACTGAAGAAACAGTATTTCCAAGCTGTGTCAGATGCTGTTTGGGAACAGAATCTTACCTCTCTCTGCTCTGCCTCCCATATGTCAGCTGCTATGTTGTAGGACACTAATGAACTCTAATGGACCTTAATGATAGGCAAGTTCTGCTCAAACCAAAGGTGTACACAGGGCAGCACAACTTCACAGTAGGACAACAATCAGAATTGATGTGCAAATGGCCACTGGCAGATGTTTGTTAAAGATCAGCGACTTTTCTAATTATTTATTTCTTTAAAATTTTTTGGAGGAAGTCTTTGATGGCTTTCTAATTTACTAATTTAGGTGACAAAATGTAAACAGGAAATGAATCTCTTAACTGTAGGGCTGCACATCCACGATCCTCACTTTTGAAGAACAGCACATGTCCAATGTCTCTGAATATCAAAATGATTTTATTTAGGTGTCTCTTTTTTGGGAAGCTGCAAAAGAGTTATCTGATTTACCATGATCTGTGAAATTGCATCCAGGAACTGCTTAAACTTCTAATTTCTTTTTTTTTTAATCCATCATTGTATATTTATTATTTAGCTGCTGTGGAGTATTTGGTCAAATAGTAAGATTATATTTACCTTCTAGCAGTGATACGTGGACTAAGTCAAAGATTAGGGTTGAATAATGTTATTTTGTGAGCTGTTTTGTTTTTGTTAAATTAATAGGAAAAAGATTATTCTGACCTAGCAAGTTTGTAATCAAAGTCTACAACAGGATGGAACAAGGGGCTAAGGCAAACGAATAGGCAGTAAACATGTCAGGAGGAAGAGGAGGAGGAGGAGAAAAGAATATTTTTTTCCACTTTTTACCTGTTTGGTCACTGTTTCTTCTGGGACACAGATTCCAGGAAAGATTATATGCAAGTGAATGAGTCCTTCATCCTGCAAGCACCTGTACAGGTGACTAAATCCATGCATTTGCTTTAGAGGATTGAGGCTTCAGGGTTTTACACTTTTGTACCTTTAGCCTTATGTTTGATTTTGTTACCTTCTTGTCTAGTGTCATAGTGACAAAATAGCAATCAGGCAATTCTGCTTTTATATTTACAGTAACTTTGAGCGATCATATGGGGACTCACACAGGAAAGCATAACTTACTTTGAACCTCCTACCCTTTCCTCATATATGGCTTAAAATAAGTAGGCACAGTTATCAAACTCTTGTCAGGACTTGTAATTTGTCTGCAATAACAAGGTTAACCAGCAATAGCAGTCTATGCTCTGTGGTTCCATGCCAGTAAAACACTGACAAATTGAAAACTGTAATGAGAATAAACACATTATGAATATACTGAGCACATTGACACTTTTACATTAGGAACTGCAGTCATGGTAAGTTGACATGTCCTAATCAACCCCTCTGTTTTGAAATAAGGCCCCTTTGTAAACTTATCATGTGCTCTAAAACAGTGGTAATAAATATGTCCTGTGTGCCATAACCCTAGGTTTTCAAGACATGGTTTAAAATTATTTGCCTGTTTGGTGTATTCCTACTTCCCCCAGTAAACAAGACTGAAAGTTAATAACAAGAATGGTTTCATAAATGAAAACATAAATTGTCATGGAGCTGAATAGAGTTATAATTTATAGACAATCAGAATCTTCAAGTGATAATTGTTCTATTATTTTTGTTTGGGTTTCTTTCAGTATTTTTATTTTTTTCCCCTGCCGACACAATTTGGCATGTGTTGATTAATAAAACATGCACTGAAAATCATTTTCCAGCAATGAATCCTCCTAAATTGGGCTCACTGATGTTCTGCAAATCACGTAGAGGACTCTACAGATAGGAAAGCGTGACTTCCTGCTTTGGTGTATAGCACGTGTATATGCAGTAAGGACATGAAGGTTGGGTTACTACACCAGGACTGAGAGCTATAGGTCTAAATTTAGCTCTTTGCACGTAGAAGTGGAGTGAACGGGGTTGTTCAATTACCCTCTGCCTCATGTATTGTTTCGGAGCATGGCGCAGCACAGTCACAGGCAGTCGGTGCAGTGGGCAGCCCTGGCACAGAGAAGCAGAGCTCTCAGCAAGCAGGTGTGTCGCAGTCAGGAGCGAGCTCCATTGGCAGTGATGTGTGGGGAAGTTTGTGCAGCAATTGCCAGCCCTGGCTAGAGCAGTCATTATCTTTCTGCTTTGTGTGAGCCTTCTTAACGTCTGTTTAATTTTCCCCTCCTTCCTAACTCAGGTGAGATCTGGCCGGTACCCATAGGGAATATGTCATGCAAGAGAAGGATGGAACAGTAAGAAGGAAGCTTTGGACCCCGGAATGATTCAGGTAACCCAGGGTGATGCTGCTGGCGGCTGGAAGTGGAAGTGAGCACTTCTGAGTCTGCAAAGCCATTTATGCTGTGGAGGATCTGCTCCCAGCCGAGCCCTGGCATCCATGCAGGACCTGACAGGCTGCCTGTGGGTGTCCTAGGCAGCCCAAGAGCTACAGCACTAACCTTTGTTGTCACTCAGATTTGGGGAGCAGGATGTCAAAAAGGCAAAGGAAAGAGGTGGGGCCATAGACCTATTATCCCTCTTTATCAGCCTGTGGAGCGGGGCCAGCACCTGAGGGAACAGTGTGGAGCATGATTGCTCACCTCCCATGAAGACAGGGTGCATGCCTTGAGACTGTATCTGGGTGGTTTTACTATCTTGCCAAAAAGTCAGAAATTTCCCTCTTTGTATCAGGATGAAACAAGTGTTCTAAGACAGCTCTGGAGAAGCAGTAACCTCGAGGTTATAAGAACACTCACATGGAAGACAGAGACTCATGCTGTCAGCCCTGATTTTGCTTCATTTGAATCGGACATTTGAACCTGCCAGAGGCCACGTAGAACGGATGCCCTGTTTTCATCACCCTAGCATTTTTTCAGGGGTGGGATTTTCCCCACCTCTCTGTACAAATCTCTTCTCCACTCTGTGTGAATTGTTTACGTAGTGAGAGAGAGGCCAAACAGAAAAGATGAGAAACACCAGTCTAGATTAAGACAGTGTGAAGCTACAGGATTCAGCACTAGGCAAAGTTTTGTCATTGCCTTATTTCAATCAAGTTCCCTCCTGGAGAAGAACAGGTGATAGCAGAGGGAAAAGGACAACACTATTCCTCAGCAGTAGACTCAATCCCATCTTAATCTTGATAGTAGAGGTGACAGGTCACTGACACTGAGGAGAGGATGTATTATTTGCAAACGGGCAAGGCCGCCTGCCTCTCTAAATGTTTTCTATGGGCTGTAATCATGTTGTCTAATTTCAGTGCCCTGAACTAACTGATGCAAGGGCCATCTTTCTGTGATGCTATATAGAGAAATTAGGCTCTCAGATCAGTTGCCTAAACATGGGAGTCAGCTGCCATTTGAGTTATCCTCACGTCACCTGCTTGGCCTGCAGCTGCAGCTCTCCTGTAATGCCTGTGTTGTAGCTATCAAGCTTGGGCTGATTTTTTGGCTTTTTTCTGAACACAGTTGGGCTCCTACTTTTAATTACCTGGAATTGAGACTTGTCTAGATGCCTGGAGTGAAGCATGCCTATATAGGTGGTATGACAATCTCCTGTCTCCCCAGGGTCTGAGCAGATCAGCAGGGAGCCCTACTCTTGCAGTCCTAGCACCCTTGGGAAGAGCACAAACTTGTTTTGGAAAGTTCATGCAGGAGCTCCCATCAATGCTGGGCTTTGCTGACAGAGGTGAGGTGGCAGGACTTATGTTTCCATCCAGTCTCTTCTCACTCTCCTGTTTTATTTTGTTATCTCTCCCTGGTGGTTGATTACTAGCCTCATCTGTGATTCTGGGCTGAAGCTTACATTAATGCAATTTCTTGGATCACCTTCAGATTTTTCAGGCTTCTTCAATACAAATATGGTATTTGCTTCTTTTCCAATCAACAGACTTAAATGCTTTCCATTTAAGTAGTTTACAGATTGGGATGGCAAGGAGCTGGCTCTTGGAAAACAATAAATAAACCAGATAAAAGTATTGAAGTAACAGTATTAATTTAGTTATTTTCCCTTCCCAATGCATTAAATATAGAAGTGATGCTCTACAATAATTTTCTTTTGAGTGAGCTGAGGTTTGAGCTTTTAGCCCAGGAACAACTTTTCTAAGAAGATTTATCATTTTAATTACTGGTTCTGTCAGGTCATCTTCCATACCAATGTGTTTGGCATATCTCTAATCTTTCTTGCAGCTACAGAAAACTTTTTCAGTGATTCTCTGCTTTTCTACACTATTGCCTTTGGTTACTCTTAGTAGCCAAGCTAAGGATAAAACTGTGTTGCAGAGAGCAGTATTGCATGGAAATGTACAATAATGCACAGGTTCATGGAGGTTACTATGCTCTGCCAAACAGACTTTGGCTGAACTAAGCAATAGCCACCATCTCCTATTCAATTTTATGTGATTTAGTCCAAAACCAACTGTCAGTCACAGTAGGGGCTGTGTTACTGAACTATCAGTGCAGTGTCTAGCGGAAAATGCTTCAGGTGCATGACAAAGTAGTACCCACTCAGTACTCTGCTATAATTACATGGATGTAACTAACAATGGAAAAGGTGTTGTAAATCTTTTTCATCCAGTCTTTCACTGTCCTCTTGTCTTTCTCCAAACTGTAACAATGACCATAAAAGGCTTGGAATATTGTTGTTAAAATAGCAAGTGTTAAAATTCAACATTTTTAAAAAAATGAAGTCCATTGCAACGAAAATTAACCCTTTGTAAATTTCCTCTTTATTTTATTTTTCCTTTCCAATGTTTCAGATTATATTAGCATTTTGTAAAGATTCTTGGTAAGTATGGATGTGGGAAAGAAATATTGCCAAGGTATCTGCCACATAGAGCTTAGTAAAAGTGCATATTCACATCAGAAGGAGAAATACAGTACCTGACACCAAGGCAATGAGTTTGCAGAAGACACAAGTACTCTAATCTCAGTTTGATTTTGTTTTATTTAAATATTGTTTTGTTCATGTTAGATTAGGTCTTAGAAGCTATGGCTGAGAACAAGACCCTAATGAATATGCAAAGAGTAAAGTGACACTCTAAAGAAAAATTTATTGTAAGAGCTCAGCAATAAATGATTTTCAAACATTTTCAAAAGTTATATTTCTCTTCCAGAAAAGGCTGAACTGTCAGAATCTTAAACAGTAAAGTATTTTAGTTACCATATTGCATTGTAGATAAGCTCTTCTATGCTTCTCTGTTACTGTAAGCTCTGGTAGGCTTATGAAATTTCCTGCAGTCTAGAAGGGTTCAGTAAATCTGGGCTTATTTTCTGTCTTAAAAGATATAGAACAACTTTTCCTCTTCTTCTAGGATCTTTCTAGAAAATGGTGGAGCTTCTCTTATCTCTAATTTTCTATAGCCAAAGAAGCCCCAGCTACCTACTGTGTGGGAAGAGGGGCTCTAAACCATAAACAGGCTAATAATACATCACACCATCTGATTGCAATGAATGAGAAAGCAAAAGATGGTTGGAACAGTGCCAGTGAAAGGTTGTTTCAACTGGAGCAGAGGAGAAAAGGTTGCCCAAGTAAGTGAAATGGAGAAGGAGATGAGAAAATGATGCTGAAGCTTTCTCAGCGGCAGGAATCAAAATTAAATTTCCTTGACTAAGTGTTTTGTAACTGTGCCGTCTAATCCAGGAAAGTATGCTAGAGAGAAAGCAGAAAGTTGTGATACTCAGGTTAAGCCCCTCTGAGGCTATGCTTTCTATCAGGGCACTGGTAAGGGCAAACTTTTAATGATATTTTTCTGCTAACATCTGATTGCCTTATCTTTAACAGACAACTCTTTAAGAAAGTGTTTTAGCATAAATAGCATAACATACATTTTGTGAAAGTAACAGAATTAAAATACAGTGCATGTTATACAAATAATTTAGGAACTAAATGCCGCTGCCATTTTATTGAAGGAGCTGTTTCATAACCTTCCATCTCTTCTCTTTTTCATAATATTGAGCACTGGCTGTTAAAGTTATCCCTGCCAAGCATTTGGACAGACATTGATTATTAGGTAATCTGCTTATTCTCTTGTTCTCTGCTTGTATGAGATGCACACTTTTTTATGTCTACTATTTAGCAGGTTTTCTCAACAATCTATTTAAACTAGGTAGAGACAGCTTCAGCAAGCAGCAGTAATATGTAAGTGGGATAAATTTATCTTTCCGAAACTTACACTTGATCTTGCATGTTTTCTTGTTATTAAGGTTAGCTCTCACTCTCTTTCTCTTTTTAAAATAAGCAGTCTTACAGTTTTAGGTAGCCTGCCAATATAGTTGTAAGTTTAGGGTGTCAATTTTTCCTTCTCACTCAAAATTCAATTCATTTATTCTCCATGAACTTAAAATCATCTTCATAATGTTTAGTCCCTTCTGGCTATAAAAAATCTATGAACTGAAAAAGGCATGATGCACTGCTTTATAATGCTTAAGAGTAATGTTTTTCTGATAAGACAATAATTTTTGTCTTATTTAATTTAATTAAAATAAACATTAAAATTGGTCTTCAAGAGCTCTGCAAGGGTAATACTTCACTTGTAAGGTAGTCAGAAGAGTTATTTTTACTTTGATCATTCCAGAGATCTGGTTTATCTCACAGCCCAAGTTCTAGTTGTGTCGGCATGACCAGAGGGAGGCAAACTGTGAAGTGGGGAGTGGGAAAGTGGGTAGGAAATAGAAAGTTTCTTCACTGCCAACTCCTCTGTATCATTTAATGACAACTTACATCCTTCCCTAATAATTTTTCACCAAAATTCTTCTCCAAAACAAGGGTTACTTCCCATAAAATGACCACCAGCTGGGTTAACCAGGGAGGGCAGGTTACTGCCTAGGCTCTACTTTCATTAACCTTCTTGCAAGCAGGATGTAGTCTCTACCGTAAGTGATACGTGCTTTTTCACAGCTCTCTCCTCACATCTACAAGGTCAGATAAAGTTTTTCTGTGGTTACTGGGAACGAATCACAAAGTAGCCAGCTCATCACACTGTAACTCATTTTATCTGTATAACTTTTAGCAATAAGAACAAGGATGAAAGAAAATCCTTCACTTTAGTGCTGCTTTGCAGTGTGGTTCTTGGAAAAGCATAGTTTAATCTAAGTCGTCAGGTATTGGCCACCAAGACTAATTTTGAAGCGACCTCAGGGTTTCCACCTCTCAAAGGTATTGATTTAATCACTATTTGCTTTTCACAGACATTTGGAGGAGAAATTTTACAGTAAAACTCAAGAATGGCTTAACCAACAGCATATATGGCAACAGTGGTGAGCATCACAGGACAAGCAACCTGGGAAGCAGTTGAAATATCTGCTTATAGGTCCCTTTCGTTTTGCACATAGTGGGTACAAACAGCTGGCTGTTACACTGCTCTTTTTTTTTTCCTGGTAGGTTGTTTCTAATAAATTGTATATGTGACTTTGGATACGTAAAGTACTTTTACTATCATTCTTATGGGAAGCACAATAGAGAAAGAACTCAGAAAGGAGCAGCACAAGATTTATTCACTGAAGAAGAAATAAGAGCCTAGAGGATGGCTTTAAATGAAGCTGCAAAACATTGGAGAAACTTCAGTTTTACCAAGTGCTGATGACACTTGAAACTACTTGCAGCTAGTAGGGATTCACAGGAAGATGATGCTGTCTTTCTGTTTCTCCATGAAAAGAACATGTAAATATGCACATAATTCATTACTTTTAAAAGGCAGACTATCAGTTAATTTTGACAACTAAGTAGTTCCTTACAAATATGCAAACTTTCCAGCATTTGCTTAACTTTCTGCAAGTATTCCTGAGCCTACAATATTTTCAGCCTCTTTAAATCAGAGAGCCTGACAAATAGATTTTGGAAAAACCAAAGGCCTCCTTGTGTTGTACCACTGTCATACTTTTCATTTGAAACCAAACAACAATTAGACTTAACTGTGAATATTTCATTACTATTACCCCCATTTTGGCTGATTCCTCACTCATTGAAGTGGAAATGAATGCTGGTAATTAAACATTGCAACAGCATTACTAGCCACTGCAATGCTGAGAAATGCTGGTCTATATCACCTAATCATTTTCCAAGCCTAGTGGTTGTGGTTCACCATGGAAGTTTTCCTAAGCTAACTTTCACAAGCTAGCAACATTATCACAACAGCAACAAAAACTTTCAGATCTGTTCTGGTTCCTATTGCTATAGTATACGCACATGATATATATAGGTACACTGTCTACCACTTCCAGCACAGTGCGGTGGAAGTGGCTCAGCCAGATTCATGTTCTCTGGCAGGTGAAGGTCATTGCGCTAAGTGATCTACATTTACTACCAACTTGCAAAACAGGGATCTGGGCATGTGGCATATCATGGCAAGAATGTTATTCACTTCCTAAATTCCCGAAAGATAATGGAAAAGACATGGGAATGTAAGTTTAACATCAACAAGAACATGTACAACTCAAGTAATGCAGGAGATGGGTAGGGGTGAGCATATAGGTGCAGTCTGGTCAAGGTAAGACCAGACTGTGACTGAGCTGTTACCAAGAGTGCATCACTTGTCTTCCTCATGAAACTAACAAGCTCTTCTCTGACACATGCTATTATAAGCAGCTTTTTGATTCCTTGCAGACTAAGATTATGCCACGCGTCTTTTCTAGTGGTTATATTTCTTCAGGAACTATAAATGAAATTTGATCCTTGAAACATATGTGTAGAAATGTGCTTTTAATGATTTTGCACTGTGCATCTATAAAAGTTTAATGTGCTATATTAAGGTTACAGAACTAATCACCATCCCTGTTTTTCATCACCCTCTTTTATTCCAGCATGTTTGAAACTACAGCTTGATCCACAGTCTATTGAGGCCTGTAAGGGTCTTCCCTTGGCATCTGAAGGCTTTTGATCAGTTGTGTCAGTTCCTCAAGACAAAGACCCTATCTTTTATCGGTGTGTGGTTTACGTTGGTAGTGCTTAGTAAATGAGGTGAGTTCGTTGGGTTAGAGACAGACGATGTGTTGCGAGTTCACACATGCTCTTAATTGCATAGTAAAGACCTTGCTCAGATCATGGTTCTACGAATACGGCGAAAAATAAGTGAAATTCAAACTCTGAAACTATGCAATTAATTTCCGTTCCGGAGAACTAAGAGAATCCAGCAAGAATGGGTTCTCAGGTACTGAGGTGACCAACATTTCTAAAATACGCCAGCATGCAAGCTTTTGCTGAGTAAACTATAAACTTCTACGCTATTGCAGAATGACTGTCAGTTCCTGCCTCATAAAATCTAAATGTAACTTTTTTCAAAGAGTTAATCAAAGTACACCACCAAGAATAAGTCATTTCAAGAATTACCATCAACGAACTCATTTGAACCTAAACCAGCTGCTGCCTGCAGCTTCAAACAGATGCAGTACTTATTCCAGGCACTCTCCCATTCTTCATTGTCCATCACACCTCTCTGGAAAATGGGGAGAGCAACTGTTACAGCTACAGAGGAGTCTGCAGAAGGTTTGACATCAAAGCTGTGTTTTTCCTTTCTCAGTGTGCTAATTTTCTTTTCACTTTTACAAACAGTGGCTGCTATATGTTTTGGCAGGCTTGTGCTTCTGGCTTGATTTTACACCACCTATTGTTAAAGGCCATTTGGTATTACAATGAAATAGTAGGTTTGGTTTGTTTATTTACAATATCTCTTTTTCTTTTGGAGTTTTTCTATTAAATGAAAATCTCTTTGCCCACAGAGGAGCTGTAGTAGCTTTCACTGGGAAAGTAAGTTTCTGTCAGTATTTTTTTGTACGTCTTCACTTTAAAAAAAAAGTGTCATGAAAAGAGCTGCAAACCCCACCCTTGCTTGCAAAGAAAAGAAATTGTAATCAGTTCCTTACAACAGAATAACAATTCTTTAATATTTGCACTATTCCCTAGGAGTTCATTCATGTAACAACAGCACATCCTGTGAATCACACCTTAACGTTGTTGAAGCTTTTTTTAGTAAAATAGATTAAGGGTGGAGAATTCAGGTAAAGGGACAAGAATGTAACTCACACATTAGTCAGTGATTGTGAATCAAAATTATTCTGGGTAATTAAGTAAGTCTGAAGGTGTTTAAGTGCACTAAAAGAGAGCCAAGACAGTGTAAAATACTTCTGGGCTAAAGAAAGCATAAATCATAGCAACTTACCCCAGAATTCGACTCAGCCACTGCTTAAGTTACATACTGTGTAAATCCATAAAGGCAGCTACCACAGGCTCTCAGTTTGTTGAATGTTTTAATTAAGGGGATTCTGTCAAGGTATTTCTCATTATTAGCAGAATATTGTATACAAGATGACTAGAGATGGGTGAATTCATTTTACCTCATTACAAGCCCATTCAAAGACCATTTCTAATCATGAAATATTATTAGCTTCTTGTTCTTTTCAGAAGATGATCACATAGAATAATACCTAATGATAAAATAAAGGAAGTAGAAGAGAAGAAAGCAACATGGAAAAACAAATATGAACATAGTGTGAAGAATGGATTAGATAACATGGAAAGAGGATCTGAAAGAAATACGAGTAATACGTCCTGCCCATGGTCCAAAGAAGTGTCTGACATGTTGTGTAGCTGGGTGTTATTTTCTGACCTGCTAAGTAAGGTTTAAATTGCATCAAAGAAATGGCTGCAAAGTCAGGCTAGCTCTGCAAAACCTGTGGATCATAAGAATAATGTAAGATGTTCACAGAAATTGAGTTTGCTCAAGACTGATGATAACCCCTAGTGAAACGCAAACTGAAATTTCTTTGCCTACCAAAATAAGGCCTTTTTCTTACCCCCCTTCCCATTCAGAAACACAGGCATGTTGTTGGCTTGTTATTGTAGTTTATGAATGTTGGCCTTTATTCCTGTGAAATTAGTGTTATCAACTTCATTTGGCAAAATGTAAAATTCTATGTAAAGCTGACAGACTTGGAAAAAGTAATAGAAATTAAAAGGAGATAAACATAGCTTTATGAAACTGTGTTTTTTTAATAGTTCTTTTACTCTGAAGGGCTATGCAATTACACCAAGCCATATGTGTGTCTTTTTTTTCTTTAATATATATTCCTGAAACTGGACAAGTGCTAATAGCACCACTCAGGAGAATGACATCTATCATCTAGAAAGTTCTCATTATAGCTTACTTTATCAGTTCCATGATGGAAAAAAAAAAAAAATCAGCTATAAATCAGAATCTCCAAGAAATATTTTAGCTGAACTTAAAATAATATTCTAAGGTCTGATCATAAAAATGTGGGATTAGGCAAAAGCCAGCCACACTAGGTGTCACTTCTCGTTTACCTGGAGACCTACATGATGAATTATATTATGCTCACATAGTACAGGACAGGTGGAATTTGAAAAATACATCCCATAGCATATAAATCATATGATATAAAGCAAACACTTCATAGGTTATGGGTTTTAGTATTCTTGAATCAAGATTTCTTTTACCAGTTGGTAGCGTTTTATGCTCTTCATTGGTCTTTTAATAACAACCTATTTGATCTTTCTATCTAATTGTTCTCATGTTAATAATTATGTGGGATTAGGAAAGCCCTAATTCTTGACTGTGCATATGGGAGAATGTATAGTTATGACATCCCTGTAAAATCTTTGTGAGAAAGACATGACCCAGGGCAGTGCGGAAACTCTCAGAAGAGCTGATGAGCTGGGCATAGTGCCACGCTGACGTAGCTGCCCTGTGCCAGCTTGCTGTGCCGGCCTGGGTGGTCGCCATCCCTCAAAGCCAGACATCCTCCACAGAACTCCTTGCCTGAGGGTGGCAGGGGAATTTCTAGCTCCAGTGCTTTTATAGGCTCTATTTTAGCTATGTTAGAGTGTGTCACAGTCTTTTGGTTACTTGCTGTCTTAGACAGGGAAGCTGCTTTTTGCAGGTGGTGGGCTGAGGCTCTGTGAGGCTTTCAGGACAACCTGGGAGTCACTAAGCGGGATCTTAAAGCCCATGTCTCTGTATCACACACAAGAATGGTAGGAACATTTTTCTTATTTACTGTGACTGATGTTGGAGACTAGCAGGCATTTTGTCTTGGAAAAGCTGGCTGAAGACTGCTGTCTTCATGCTTATTACAACAGCTCCATGAGGCAATACAACAGATATAAATTTTTTGGTTTTGAAGCATTTCTTCAGGCTGAGCTGCTTCAGTCACTGCTTTGGTAAGCAGCCCCACAAGCATGACGGAGGGGCAGAGACTGATATGGTCTTTGAACTATTTGGAGTATGGGAGAGGTAGAAACATGTCAGACTTGCTTTGTTTCTAGAGTAGTGTGTTGGAATAACAAGATCCTCTTGTTTTTTAGCCACGCTGCTGTTGCATAGGACAAGTTGGAAGTGGAGGGGGAAGGAGAAACTTAAATTCTTCACCTTCCCTATGCCTGCATGGGAAGCTGAATTTCCTGGTAGGTACTTTCTGCTGGCCACTTTCATTGTTTCCATGGCCAGAAACACACCGTGTGGCTGGGAGGCATAGACTGCTTCATTTCCAACTAGACACCATGAAAATCTTGTCCACTGTGTGGAAAACCATGTCCATTTTGGCTGATGACGGAAGGAAGGATCTAGGAAGAAGGAAGAAGAGAAGGCCATGGTGGACACAAATGGTCGTGGGTAATCAAATGCTTCAGTCATGCTGCTGTTTGAAGACATAGGGACTGGGGGAATCCCATATTAGCCATGCGGTGTGTGGGAAGCCATCTTTTACACCAGAAAAACAGGTCTGATAGGTTACTGGACTGCAGCACTCTGCAAGAGGATGGGGCATGATTTTCCCATTTCCTCATGCTTCTCGATTCATCACATGAAGAACTGGGCTGCAAGGACTTGGGTGTGCTTGGGAGCAGATTGGTTTCTGTTTCCTTTCCACACCTGCTCTGGGGTTTGCACAGTAGTCCCTGCTGTGAGAAAAGATAAACAGCAAGAGGGGAGCTCCAGGTGCTTCTTATCCTGCCTGTTCCTCTCAGCCCCTCCACATACCCACTGCTTGTTACTGGTAAAAAAACCCCAAAACACAAAAAAAACCAAGTCAAGTCCTTTCAGCAGATTAAACTCTTTCTGACTGAACCATTCTTGAGGTGTTACTTCCCCTTGCAGTTAATATTTGTCAGCATAGTTGCTACTAACTCTCCATGCAAAACACACTACCTTTTTCACGCCTTTGCATTATTCAGCATAAAACGTATTTCATGTAACAAATACCTTTTCTCTCCTCTGAGTGGTCTTTTCTAAGATAAGGCTAATCCTTTCCTTTCCCCTGACAGTAGCAGAAAGAACAGGGGGATCTTTCCCCTTGCTTGCATATCTGTGTTCGCTCACAGAGTACCTGAGGTGTTCACAGGTCCTTGACTCTGCGGCGGTAGGGTGTGATACAGGGAATTAGCTCAGAATAAGGGATGGTGCAAGGATGGGGCTTGTGAGAACTGTGCCCTGCCTCTCCTCTCAGTGACAGTGCTGTGATTAGAGCCACGCAGTTTACTGAGGACAACCATTACCTTTTCCCATCCAAGTAAAAGCTTTTCTTGCTTCACTGCCCTGCCTTCCCCTCGGTGTTTCAGCTAGAAAAGCTACGTTAAATTGCACCAACTCTGGGGTTGTGTCTGTCTCTTGTCAAACCCACAGCGCACACCTGAGAGCAGCGTTCGCTCGGACGCGCATGGGCTCAGGAAAGCCCGGATGGCCATGGATTATCCTGTTTCGCTGGGAAGGAGAGGAGCGGGAGGAGTGCGGGACAGGCAAGGCCTGCCATGCTGCTCCCGAGGCGGGACGCCAGATGGCGCCGTGTGGGGTGACCCGGTCCCCGCTGGAGCCTCGGGGGCCGCTCCGGGTGAGGGAGCGAGTCCGCGTTTCTTGTTCTGTCACATTTTAAAGGCGCTTGCTCATCCCCGGGTCCGCCGGAGGATGGGCACACCCCTCCGGAGAAGTGCTCGGCAGCCCGGGCTACGCTGGGAGGGTTTAGGCCTGAGATCTGACTGAGAGGGCCTCAGAGGCCGGTAGTGCCTGCCCTCTGTTAACCCACAAAGGGAGCACCTGGTTTTCCAGGCATAAATATAAAACAAAATAACAAATAAATGGTTATCATTAGGAAACGGGTGGGGTAAGTAAGGAGGTAAAGGTGAGAACGGCATTGCAGGGACTTTCAGGGCTTTAAAACTTGGCACAGTTTTTTTCTCTCCCTCGGTCCTTTGAGGTAGGCTATTTCTGTGAAGAAAATTCTGCTCACATTACAAAAGGGGCATGTCAGGGGGTTTGACTGTCATTGAGGTTGAAATGAACTTTGTCACCCTGTTTAAATATTTAAGTCTCCTGACACAGGCAAATACATTGGGAAGTGCTAAAAAATATATTTAAAAATACAGCTGCCTTTGAGATGAAGCATTCCTATTCCCACTGTATCAGTCCACTTTGCTCAAGCAACCCTGAAGTATAAAGTATGGCAGGAAACTGCAGACCAGAGAAGCAGCTGCATTATCAGAATCTGTCTATTTGTGCATCTGGAGTGGTAACACTTTGATTTACAGTTTCAGCCACTCTATTGATTAACCAAGAGGTTAAGCATTACAGCGATAAGCATGTGTGTCAGTTTACTTTCTGCATCCAGTCATGCTAGTGTCCTATTCTCTTAAATAGCTGTGTTTTTATTATTGTTTTATACCTGTTTGCATATTGGTGAAATTTATGGAATGTTTTTAATTTTCTTTTAACAGTCTTAACTTCCCCCCACAAATACAGGGTTTCCACTGTTTCATTGGTACTGTGCTTGTATTAAAAGTGCTGATTTAACTTAGAAAGCAGTCTTCAAAACCCACTCTATAACACATCCTTGCTTTGGATGTAACATTAAGGAAGGTACTGGATGCACTTTAAATAAAAAGTCATTTTTTTAGATTGAGTTGGGTAAAATAATTGTTAGGAGAAATTGCTGTAGTGTGGATAAGGGCAAAAACCAATTTTGTGTTGGTGTGTTTTGTCTGAGATGATCTCAAAGGGCAATAGCTTCCTGGGCAACTGCGAGCGTGGAAGGTGAAAGATGGAGGGACTTGTATGAGTGGGAGCCCTTAGTCACAATTTCAAGTCTTATCTCAAGTGTAAACTGTACACACCATACTGACAGGTTCGTCCCTTCCTGTGGAGGTGGAGGATCATCATGATCGTGCCACTGTTTTCATCTCTTGTGGGTCACACAAACTATTCTCTGAGAGGTTGGAACTGGGAACTAGGGTGGAAAAGGCTAGAAAAGGACTGAGAGAGATCACCTCATATGCATTGGTGGAAATGATACCATAAAGGTAACACAGCCCAGCATGAACAGCAAACCTCTGTTTTTCCTGATGGTTTCTGAACCTCCAGCTTAGACCCTGTGCTGATTTGGTTGTGGTGGGTTTAACTGGTTACACAAACAGCTTGCAACCTCCAAATGCTACAGAATCCCACAGTTAATGAGTAGTGAGTCATTTTTACATCCTAACAGATTACTTTGTTCATTTCTTGAAGGCAGAAAATATCCAAGACATTTTTTCGCAAACATTTTGAGTAAATTCTTCTCTATCTGAAGGAGGAAACTGCTCAGGTTGTGTTTCTGTCCTTACAGTAACAGGGCTATAGAGGCCTTATTCTGAAAAGTGCAGAGCATAGGCAGCACCTGCCAAGATAAATGCGGGATGGAGATTCTCTGGGGTACTGAAATAATAATCACTTCAGTTTCCCTACTACAGTTCTTTTTTAGTCTGTGACTGTATAAACCATACATCACATATTGACATTTATGTCCTTTAGATGTATGCCATCACTTGTCACTTAATGTAAATTTGTTCAAGCTATACAAAAGCCAAAGCAGATCCCATGTCTGAAATCTGAGCTTCTAGTTACGAAGGAACATATTCTTACTGACTGACTCATGATTTCTTTGCTTTTATGTTCAAACTAGTAAAAAAAAAAGAAATAGTCAGTGTCTAAATAAGCACTTCCAATGAGCACAGTGTGATGGGGATTTGTTCAGTGTGGCAATGATGTGTTTGACCCATGGTCGGCCTATAGGTATGTGTCCATGCATGGGCAATGTGGACACTATCTGCATGACAAAGTATGTACATGATAAATATATTGGGCCAGCGGCTTCAGCAATCTAATAATATGTTTGGGGTATATTTGTTAAAACTTTATTCTTTGTGAATAAAGCAACTTATGTTTGTAGTCTGCAAAGACACACTTGCAAAGATTACCTCTTTGTCTACCCATCTTCTGGCTCGCTTTGGTTTTGGACTGTTTTGTTGTGAAGTGTTACTTTAGGGATACGCAGTGGGATGTATGTTGTGGGATATGAGATGGAATATATGTTGTGTTTGAGGTGATGAGTCTGTGGTCCTCCTGTGCACACCGGATGTGAATTCCTTTCTAGCTATGTGCACCAGCTGCCGGCCAAGCTTTGTCTCCTGCACTAACACGTTTCTGCACTGTGAGAGACACTTTGTTCACATCTGGAGGGTAGCTGATACAAATTGTCATGATCACAGAGGACAAAGCAATAGTTCAGACCTGCATATAAGTGGATGTGAAAATAAACAGGCTAAAATCTTAAATATGACTGTGCCTTCAACAGGAAACCAGCAGAGGAAATGAAGTGATGATGTGACATCTTTTCAGCAGAGAGGCTGTTCTGATCTAAATCATCTTTCTGAGATTTCAAGTCTGGATACGTGAATATTTGTGAATTTTGGCCACCAAATATTCATGGATTACTGTAAATAGAAATGCATCCCCTATCTACAGAGAGAAGAGAGCATTTTTGAAAAGAAGGATGAATTATGTGCTAGGAGAGAGGTGTTCAAAGAAGCCTCAGCCTGAGCCCATCTGTAGTTATCTGAGAAGATGTTCTGGGAAGGAGAGACACTTGTGTGGGTGATGGTGATGTCTTCAAAATGCTCTGATGAGGAATGTGATTATGTGATCACATTTATGTTTCTGCATGGATGATCTGATTAAATCCATAGGAAACATTTGGGAGAGGACAGATGTGAGTTGCTCAGTAAAGAGAATAGTGGGAAAAGAACTAAGAAAATATGACAGGCCTTCAAATACGAAAAGGCTAAGGATATAGAAGAAGTAAAAGTTAGATCAAATTGAGTCATGTATGGCTTGGTTTTATGTGTTTATTGGAACAAAAAGAAAGTTGAAAAATAGAAATTCTGTGCTGAGCTCAGGAATCCTCGTATATGACAGCTGCAAACTGGGAAGATGTTTTCAAGTCCAAGCTTTGCAACATCACTGCGATATAGGGACAGACAACTTGAAAACCAGTATTATTTTCAGCTTTGGTCGCTGATGTAGATAGGAGTGAGTGGATGTGCACATCTATGCTACACCTGTTGAGCCCAGATTTGGGGTGATCAGTTTATCATGCAGTGTGGTTTGCCACTCTTGGCTTTCTTCACAAAGCTTAAAGAAATATGAGAAATAATAGTTAAATTATACATTCTCTTTCCAAAGAGATAAATTACAAAAGGAATAACAGTCTTTTTAGTTACTTGGAAGCTTTATCTAAATAAAAGGATGTCACAGAACGTATTAATTCTTTTGTTTATTTGGTTTTGTTATATGCTTTTATAGCTTTGCCTGGTATTCAAAGACTGAAGCAACTTTACTGAGATCAATTAGAAGCACTGATCCATCCCTCAGCCTTCCCCAGACTTCTCCCTCGTGGCAGCTCCAGAGCTTTAACACTCCAGGTGGAGTGTGTCTGGCTCCAGGTAAAGTCTGTCAATATTTTTTATCTGATACAGTGTATGTATTTTTCATACACATGAAAAAGGCAAGTTCAGCACTACCAAACAACTCAGAATTTTATTTCATTCTATCAAGTTACTTGTCAACCAACTTTACCAACCAAACAAAAAAAGTAACTTTCTTTAAACTCCTGAAAAGAAATTTGAAACATAGCTTTTTTTTTTTTTTTTTTTTTTTTATTACAATACTTTAAAATAAATAGTATCATCTGCTGGTTTGAAAATGCCATACATGTTCAATTTCTTCTGAAATGTATTTTTTAGAAGGAAACTCTCAAAATCACAATGAAAATTCTGTTTCAGGTTAAGTTAAATATTTTAATGCAGTTCAAAAAGTTGTTTAAAAACTCAGATTTGCTCAATGGTTTTAATTTTGTCTGAATGTCCTATGACTGGAAGCATCAACAACTACACGGCTTCAGTGGCTGACTCTAATCTAGCTCTATATCCCTGAAAAAAGGCTGGTTTTCTGTCACTTATAAGTAGGGTCCTGTAGCCAATACTAGTGCTTGTTTTCCAGGAATTTAAGCAGTGAGGTACTCTTTTTAAAGGACACATAGCATATGGAAGGCAGAGTGCAGATGGCATGCAAACCAAACTTCTTTCGGTTTAGATAAGTCAAAAGATACTCATTCAAAATAGAGAAATCCCCCTACTGCTATTCCCCATCTTGATTCCTTTTATGCTTGTGAGTGTTCTTTGGGATTCAGACAGCCTTTTTTTTTGTGGGCACCTCATTTTATTCTGATCCTTCTACAATTTCCAACATCATCTAGCTTTTGACTTTCCTGATCAACTCCAGATCAAGGTGGCTTCGGGAAGATCATTGCTCTGCAATCCAGACTGAGAAAAAAGAAGCTTTTTCTTCCACCATTCAGATGTCCACACTGATCTTACCAGTAAGGAAGAGATACTCAGGATTGTTCCTTTTCAAATTAGCCTGGAAAACAGACACATGCCTCACCACATGGTCATCTGTAGATCATAGTGTCTGAACATAAGTCAGTCTAGAATTTGCTAGTGGTATGATGGGTTAATCTTGCTAGCAGTCAAATGCCCATCCAGCTGCACTCCCTCTCCTCAGCAGGACAGGGGACAAGAATGAGAAAGCTTGTTTGTCAGGGTGAGGACAGGGGGGTTACTTTACCAATTACCATCACCAGCAAAACAGACTTGAATTGGGAAAATTAATTTATTGCTAGCATAAATAGATCCAGGTAGTAAGAAACAGGAATACAAACATTAAAAAAACACCTTTCTTTCCACCATTCCCAGACACAGCTTCACTCCTTCATTCCTGATTCCTCTCCCTGCCCTGCTGTGTGTTGCGGGGAATGCGCATTATGCAGTTTCTCTCTGCTCCAGTGTGGGTCCTCTCCATGGCCTCCAGTCCTTCATGAAAAAAACTTCTTCCAATATAAGCTCTCTATGGGCTTCAGTTACTTGAAGAATATCCATGTGCTCTGGCGTGGTCCTCTCCATGGGCTGCTGGGGAATATCTGCTCTGGTGCACAAAGAACCTTCTCCCCTGACCTTGGTGCTTCCTCTGTTGTTTCTCACTTTTTTCTCCCCCTCCTCCTCTGCTGGTCCAATGTTTTCTACCCTTTCACAGAGGAATCCCAGACTCCCCTGATGGGCTCAGCTGCGTGTGTGTGTCTACTGGTGAGCTCACTGAAGCTGGCTGTGTTCAGCGTCAGGCAGCCCCCAACCTCTTCTCTCGGAGGTCACCCCTACAGCACTCCTGCCAAACTCAACCAACACAATGGCATATACATAGGTTTGCCACATCATCCTTTCCTGTTCCTTTCTTTTTCCCAGAAAGCTGTGGAGACACTGCAATGGAGACTGGTAGAGCTTGTGATGACTCCATCAACATACAGAGGGAAAAGCAGTGAGAGAGGCATTTGCTGTATGTGCCTGAGGCTTTAAAGGCATCTCCCTATATCTAGGAAAGTTATAAGATACCAAACAAGCTCGTACTGAAAAATGCTTGTTCAGTAACGGCAATAACAACTGTGTCACGTGTTCACTGCAAAGATGCCCAAGGACATTCACCTGTATTGTATTAAAGAGGAAGAGACCAGAAATGTATTAATGCTGGATAGATAAAATATTTAAATGGCTATAGCTAGATGGACTGTAGAGATTGTAATCTGATATGTATGCATGCTCTGAACATTTTTATACTAGAGTTGCAGCATAAATGACCCCATTAAATCCTGTTATTCTCCTAATCCAATAAGCACTTAATCTCATTGCAAGTGTTGGAAATAATTATTCATTTATACACTTGTTTTTGCCACACATTTTATGTCAACAAGGAGTGTGCCTTTGACTAATCAGTTAAAACAGCTGGCGGATAAAGTAATGAATAAGAATCAAGAATGTGCTATTACTAGGAAGGACACTGTTGTTTTTTCTTTGGTCTGAGATGTTATTGATTCTACAAAGAAATGTTGTATTATACACAAAGAAAACCTTTTGTAGGACAGTCTCTACTCTGTGTTAACAACCACCAGGACAAGGGTGAAAAATAAAAAGCTTAGTGGTTCTCAAGCTGCCTCAGTTTGCTGCTTTACTTATCCCTAACTCCTTGAATTTTGCATCTGTGAATAGGTGGAAGGACTCAACTCTTTTCAGCACTCTTCACTTCTCTTACCTCTCAAGTGTTTGCCATACTGAGCTGGGTGAAGAAGTCAGATGTGTGAGTTTTGCTGGTTGACAATTCCCTCCCAAAAGAGGAGACTGTCATGAAGACCATTGCAAGGAAAATCTCATTCTTTTGTGCTCCTGCATGAGCTGCAGCAGATAGAGTCTATTCTGATCACTAAGGACTTGTTTGATGGTCAGACATCTTTAAGTTTATTCACCTCAATTCTGTCACGCTGGTCCACACCTCTCTTGGGAAACACTTTGCTCACCTCTTTAGAAACAATCTGTGCGAATGCTGGGACTTACGTTGGGCTTACTGTTCCACCGCAGTAGTCTTGTAAGACACTGGGGTGGAAGTGTGAGCCACAGAGAAGGGTAAGCCCTCCCAGCTGGGGGTCTTACTGCTACAGACCAATGTGGTGTCACTTGTGGGAAATGGTCATGGCAGTCACACCTCAGGTGAGGACAAGGAGACAGACAAAAAACAAATAGATGTTGGACTGTGGATATTTTTCATCCCTACTTGCTATACTTGTGCATGTGTTTATTACAGCTGTAGATGTAAGTATTTGTCACTAAAGAGAAGTCCTACCCTTTGTCAGGAGAACAGGAAAAAAAGGATGATGATTTTGCTGTCACAGCAGTTTCTGGAATATAATGCAAGTATTAAAGCATCAGGTAAGAAAGGAAACATTTTAAAGGTTAAGGAATCCTTCAGAATAGGTAAGCTGAAAGTTATTTTTAACACAGGTGTTTCTGTAATGGTGCTGTACTGTATGAGGAAACTTCACAGTTCTCCATGACACTCACACTAGGTGTTACACCTTTGTAGAATGATGGCTTTGTAACTTTGGCTGTAATGTAATAAGATTAGGAGTACTTACAAAATCTACTCCTGCTAAAGGTACTTCCCCTTTCACAGTCAGTGCTTTTCACACAGGTGTTTATTTCTATAATTTGTATTTACAACCTTTCCTATAAAAGAGAACTATATTTGAAAATTTGGGAGAGTACCTGCTACTTCTTTAGTAACTCCACTGAAAACATTAAAAATAGGAAATCAAGGGGATATACCCATTGAAAATAATGTGTCCTAATGTATATTCATTAAGACAAAATACCTGGAAGGCTTCCTACAGTCAGTCCATCAATTCCATCATACATAACCAAGAAATACAAGGAAAGATCTAAACCTTACCTAATATCTAGAAATGCTACGTTAATGGCCATGTTAGAAATGCTGTTGATAGAAGAACACTCTCTTAGCTTCAAGCTCAATAATGACAGCAGAATAAGGACAATAATGAGGAAATTTGTTGAGAATTTCAGGAAATATTATCAATGTTCTTACACCTTTAAGTAGAAAAGGTGTTCTCATTGAGAGTCCTTAGATTATCCCATCAACTTCATGTAACGTTTGTAGAGTGAATGCTGGGCAAAATTGCAGATTGTCTTCCAATAGCCATTATCTTTCTGCCTTCTGCCTATTGTAGCAAGGTATTTGAAAAGGGAAAAATCACATGTGTGAGCCTTCCTGGAATACATAACATATTGCAGACATGCTTCCTAAGGATCAGTGGTATGACAGTATCACAGCTGCTGGATGCATAATCAAGGATGTATCTCCATCAACAGCCAATGGCACTGAAATCTAGGGAAATGCATTGCTCAGTCACGTATGCTCCATGTGCACAAGTATCCATTACCAGAAAGCAGTGGTGTGACAGAAGAATATTGAAGTGACACTGAAAACTGTTGAAAGACCCTGCTCAGGCCTTACCATTGTGAACTGCTTGAAAAACTTATTTGTATTCTTTGCAGATGTAACTGACTGGTTTTTAGCCAGAATATGCAAATAGAGGACCAGTTGTGGGTCTTGGGTCAATGAGATAATTCCTCCAACCTCATAGCAAATTTAGCTGAATTGTATTATTCATAATGTGGCCTGTGACTATTTGCTCTTATTTTAGGATCCTTAAATGGCAATTCAAAATAAGACGGCATTTTAGAGACTTATAGACAACTACCATGTATCATCTGGCATCATTTTAGGATAGCTTTTTGTATGCCTATTTAGATCTGGAGATGTGGAAGGCTTGTTTTTGCACCCTAAATTCAGTTATGGGTGCAAATCTATAGATTGCATCAATCAGGACTTGTCAGTTTAAGTTACACAATTTAGAAAGTCAGTTATTAAATATATGGGTACCCTTGTGCAAATGTAAGAATCAGGAAGCAAATTATTAAAGCCTAAATTACATGTGTGGATAAAACCTTCTTGGCATTAGCCTATTCCAAGTGATTCCTCTCAGTGGCTTAACCATGGCTATTAGAGGGACTAGGTGTCAGTGCGAGTATTAAAATTGAAAATGGGAAAAGTATTTGATTGATTGATTAATCTACTGAACAACACTGACTCATGTTAATAAGGTTAGTATCCTTTGTGTGGCCTTAGAAAACCAAGTGTGTGTTTCCAGCTCTGCCCTTCACCTAATGGATGACTTTGAGTGCATAGCATTGCCCATCGCTTGAGGTTTCCCATTAAAAATGGCAGTAATATTTCCTCACTTTTGTAAAACTCCATGAAAGCAGTTAATAAAAAGCATTTCACAGGAGTCAGGCATTATTCTGATCTATTATTGTGGCAATTCTTGTAGGTTACGAGAGAAGACATTTCCTCTGCCAGCATGTAGCCAGTATGGAACTTATAGCTGCTGTAGTTACAGATCATCTGTAGCTGCAGAATGATTTGAGGTCAGATCAGCAATAGCTATAGATTTTCACAAGTCTTAAAGGCTGCTTTTAGATGACAGTAGCTGGAAAGACCGTGAATATCCCAAGGAAAAAAAAATGGTGACAAATGTTCCTTGTAATTGATTTGCATCAGTCAGAATATCTGTGAAAGACAAAGGTCAAGCAACTTATGTAAAAAACCCTATGTGAATCTAAGATTAGCCTTGACATTTTCAAAACCTCAGAAAATTAGGGGAAGGGCTGCAGCCCTGAGGATTGTAGTCCCTAAGGCTGACTGGAGGAGAGATTATATTAAACATTTTGAGACCTGAATGATCCATTCGGTATTAGAGAAGATTTACAAGATCCTCAGAGTATGCTTGAAACATCTGACTGAGAGAAAGTCTATGGACTTTCTGCTTTCTTGTTAGGGATTCTCAAGGGTACCATTAAGGAATCAACTATTGTGATTGATGGAAAAATAAAGAAATTGAAGAAGAAATGAAGACAAACTATAATGTGGACTTTTTCCTGCAGTCCCATGATATCTTCAACATTAAGTGATTTTGGCAGATAATTTCTACTATGAAGCATGTGGATAGCCAGAAGGCTATTAAGAGAGAATGATGCTATAATATAAGCATGGAGGATTCTTATAAAGTGTATCTTTCTCTCATTCAAAGTACATGATGAAAAATGATGTGTCCAGAGTGCTAACAAATTAAAACAAAGTATAAATTCTCCCTATATATATATAATACTAAACTGCCTTTATTATCATAAGTTACCATTCTTCCCCCACATCCTTACTACCCTTTTCCTATTTATAAAAATAATTTCAACTATATCTTTTAGCTAATCATGGCTAGCTCCATACTCAGGCTGACAATATGCCTGAGGTGATAATATGTCTGGTCAGTTAGACCAGTGTGTGGTAGATGTAAAATGCTTAAATGGGAATGCAGAATTCTGATGGAGTAAGACCCCATGTTTGCTTTGTGCAGATGAAAATTGTTTCATCATGTGCAAGATGATAGGGGGTAAGAGTCCTCCTTTCTTCCTGGTATGAATTAAATCTGAGTGCCGTAATGAATATACACATGCAAACAGATGAATTTTCTCTCTCCCACCCATGTATATAGCTTATAAAGTCATCTTATTGGTTTGGTTTTAATCCAGTTCTATGAATTATCTGTGGATAGATTGGTTTATTTATTTATTTTTGTTAATTCATAATTGTGTGTGTTTCATTAAACCTTTCTGAAGAATGACTGTGAGTCTTTGGATTACTATAGGGCTGTGCTCACTGTGGTATTACTGTCATCTCAGCAGCATGGTGTTACTCCCAAGCTCTGCCTGAGCAATTGCAAGAATGATGAAAATATAAAGCTCCAATTTCTATCTTAAGAGGGGTCTGTGTGTCCAAAACATCTGTTTTTTCCATGCTACCATAGGTTTAATAGAGGGCTTTCCTTCTCCCTGTTAACTCTGTCGAGTTTCTATGCCTTGACTATGGTCATTATGAGAATATATCATACCCCAACAGCATGTTAATTTTCTACTTTTTCATTTTGCCCAGGGAGAGAATACAAGAGCAGTTTGCAGAGCTAGATGATGCAGACTGGCATTCAAAATGCCATTTTGCTAGTGCTTATTTTAAACCTTCTTCTTCTTGGGCCAAATCGGACAGACTTCAGTCTGTAACCAGTTTCTTTCAAGGTATATCTACTTGCATCTGTGCCAGTACTCTGGGCACTATGATTATGTGGTACTAGCTGCAGTAATGTCAATACTGGTGCCAATAGTTTTATCTGCATTAAAGCCAATGCTGAGGCCTTCTATTTAAAAAGCAAAAACCAAAACCTAGCTCTTCCTCATGGCAGAGCTGATGTCAGGCACAGTACAGAGTATTCTGAGAGCCATTTAATGAGTTTATTGGTACACATTTTTTTTTCCATCACCATTACAGAACATGTACAGAAGAAATACATGTATCAACATTAATCAAGAAATACCTAATGTGTGCTTATTTGGAGCTCCTAAATAAGGGTAGTTCTGGATAGTAAATAAAGGCGTGTCTAAGACCTATAGTTGCAGGTGAAGGAGGGATCTGACTGAAGCTGAGTGAATATTTCAGTGCTTCCTTTGTTAAAATCAACTTTGTCTGCTCCATTCTGTGTATCTAGATTTCCTGTCAACTTCACACTCAATAAACTGAAGTACAAGTCTCAAGGAGAAACGGAAAAGATTTATTGTATTTGCTTTCATAGAAGGAAGATGTTAGTGTACGCAGAGTTGGGATAGGCTCCTATCGTGACAGAGCAAAACTGGCTTTTCAGCTAGCGCCTTACCATAGCAATCTGCTTCAAAGGAACAACTGTCATTTTTGATAAGGATAGTGAGAATTACTGTTGCCTGGAGAGATCACTATGCCTCTAGGTTGTATAGTATATTACAACAGAAGGATTTATTCTTTAAGAGATGAATAATTATTCCACTACAGCATTTTGTTGCTGTAGCAGAAAAGACGTAGCTTGTATGCTGAATGATTATAATGTAGCTCTTTAGCTCTCTCTTTTATAGCAGGGAGTCAGGCAGAAAAAGTACCCAGTCAGTGAAAACCTTTACAGGGAAAGTGGATTTTGGGAGCGTGTGTGCACACAGCATGCCTCCCCACAGCTAAGATCCAAAGCAGAAGCTCGCAGAAGCTGTGCAACTGAGTTATTATGGACAGTTTCTTTGTGGCTGAGCCAGTAAGAGCTGGGTGCTAAACTCGTTTCCGCTTGAAGTTGCTGTTTGCATACTTGTTAAGGCAGAATGTTCTACCTTTTCACCTCTGCAATACTGGGTGTGAAACATGAGCCTCTAGGTGTTTCCTGGCTGGCAAGAACTCAATGGTAATAAAATTACTAGTAGAATAAATGTTTCAGAGGCAGTTATGCTCTCTCACCTGTTTGTAATTTTTTATTAATTATTACAAATGTGTTTAAGTACACTACCTGATTTTAATCTGCTGTATTCCCAGGATTTACATATAAAGGTCTTTTTCCCACAGAATAATGAATAATTGCATATGTTAGGGTGTGGTGTTAAAATGCTGAAGGTTGGTGATACACCTACCTACTAGCAATCGTTCATTTTGTTAAAGGCTGGGTTCTGTAAGTAATTTGCTTTATATGGCCCCGATCCAAAATTCTGTTGAAATCAGACTCTTATTGAGTTAAAAAGCCACGGATCTCGTCCCAAATGTTCTTTTATGGGAAGTGTTTGTAGTGCCATTGTTAACAATATATGCAGCACTGGGCGTGTGAACTGTATAAGTAGAAATTTTACTTTTCCCAAAGCTCTTGCTCACTTTTATGCATTCTTTGCTCAAGCAAACAGCAGGTGGCTTACATGAATAGTGGGGTTAATGAGACTACTTAAGTGAGCAACTCTTTATCAGAGCAAGAGTGGAAAAAAAAAAAATCACAAACCAGTCCTCTGTATGAGAGAATTCAGGACTTGCCAGATAGAGCTGAGAACTATAAAGGATTAATATTATTATATATTGAAAGAAAAGCTGAGTGGCATGGTGGTGGCAGCGGGGAGGAGGGTTTGTTATTCCAAGAGCAGCAGAGCTAATGAGATCTAATGCTTTTGTTTCTTAATCCCTGCACTGAATTAATCCCTCTCTCTTCCCATGTGACATCATCCCCTAGGTGCAGGGAAGCCACAGAGCAAGGTGCATGCTGCCTGGTCGGTCAAACAGAGGGAGACAAACTGCAATTCCCCCTAGTAAAGATACTCACCTTGTCCCTGCTCTCCTTCTACTTTTGATTCTCACGAGTTATATAGAAACATAGTTATCTATCTATGGCATTTCAGCTTGGATTGACACAGAGTCATGAATTCAGAAGCTGGGAGGAGGGAAGAAAAAATAATGCAATTGAGTAGACTGCCTTTCCTACTCCCTCTGCCCCCAGCAAAAAAATTGCACCCTGAACTCCACTTGAACAGGGCTGAATTTACCTTGCATTTCCCCATTCAGATCCCATAACAACATGGCGCTCATGAGTTTTTGTACACTTTACCTTCGGAGTAATTTACCTCAAAAATAGTAAGCCCTGGTAAAATAATAAACTATCTGTATTAGGTAGTGGATCATATGGGTAATCTTTGTGATTTCTCAGTAACCTGTCTTTCTGCCAATTTGCATGTTACCTTTTACTACTGCCAAACTGGATAAACATGAAATATATTATATGGGTTTATGTTTTGTTCTGCGTTTTACTTTTTCATTTCTACATTACTGATTGATAAAACACAAACAACAGAAATACCAACATGTTGCAAGAAGTAAATTTTACACTGGCTATATAATGTTTGAGAAGGAAACAGTTTGTAACTAACCAAAGTCTTGACAAACTTTGAGAACCCTGAATTTTGACTGCTAATGGATCTCAAACTGCTGCTAAACAGCTGAGCCCAGTGTTATCTGGGCAAGTGTCAGGTAGGATTTCACACTATAATGGCTACTCAAAAAGTAGCTAACTCTCTTTTCTAGCAGACAAGGTTTATAAATACGAACAGTTAGTGTTTGAAAGTTAGGGAAGTCACAAAGACCCAGCAACAAAGCAATCCAACAGAGGAATCTTCTTCCCACTTTCAAACTCAAAAAGTGATTTCTCTGAAGCAAAAGTGACATCAAATGCTTTTTTAGATAAAAGATACTACAAATAAGAAAGATCCTCCAGGAGAGGCTTTAAAGTATCTTTCAAAATTAGCAAGCACAAAAAGCCCATAGGTCAAGAATCAAGTCCTCTCCTGTAATCTGTATTCACTCAGGTAGCGTTTCAAACTCAAGCTCCTGGAACTGAGCTTCAAAAAGTCATTTCTTCACAAAATGTGTGTTACGCTATTGTTACTATTCATCCACTTCTAAACACTTGGCATCAGGCAAAGCTCAAAAGAGTCCAACAATGAACTGACCCCTTGAGGAAAAAACAGTAACAGCAGCACCAGGGCCAGTCTGAATACTGGAAATGGGTATCGTGTGGTCAGTGATCTTGACAATTACAAAGTTTGAAATAAATTGTATTATAAAAAAATAATTTCCTTTTTGTGCATATTGCATATATAACTACAAGCATTTTCATGCTGATGAGACCTGCATGTTGCTTGGAATTAACTAATATAAGAATTAGTAGAAATTGCAGCCATAACAGTGCCTCCTCCAATTTTGTGCTTGAAAACAATTTCAATGATTTATGAAGTGGAAATAAACGGTAAAGGTAACTTGTAAAAATTACTGACTCATAGAAGTGAGCAGAGATCAAGAATAATTTCTGAATTTTATTTCTTGTATTCTTGTTATGTGAATTGCTATTTCTTCTTATTTGAGACCTTCCTGATGCACACGAATGCAAACCTCAACTGACTCAAGTGTGGGGAAGTCCTGACACAATTCTCTGAAAACTCCATGGGCTTTCTGCTTTCTATTAAAAATGATGACAGCTCTGAACTTCCCCACAATATCACATTTAAGTATTTGGTGGCTATTAATAAAAACTTGTTGGGATTCACAATAGTTATCATGTATGATAAGTTTGAAAGCTTTGGGTTAATATGGATTAAGGTGTCAAAGGTGGGAAGAGAAACTAAAAACAAAGGAAGTTCATCATAGATGCAATTTTATTTCTTCTGCAACTAAACCCGATAGTATGGTTATTGAGAAATCGGATTCATGAACATGTAAAGAATCCCAGATGATGTGGAGGGCAGAAATCAGGCTTTACTTGCTAAGAAGTTGAGGAGGGATAATTCTGAGCTCCTGGCTGGGCTTGGCTGGAGCATTTAGCCTTAGGAAGACTAATCAGTCAAAACCAGAGCAATGTGTGGTACATGCAGCTCTTGAAATGGGCACAAAGACTGCAATTTATCTATCTCATTCAGTTTTAGGCTACAGTAACTTGGGAGGGGTCAGGAATCTTACTTTACTACAATAGCAGCCATGAATTATGTTTGTGACACTTGTGGGCCCATAGACCTGTGGTCTTATGGATATAGAAGAAAGGGTCCTTTTATGGCCTATCACCATAAGAGAGCTGACTTCTGTACTGGAGATCTACTTGCTAACACAAAGCTGATGGATGTCTTCTGCCTGCCACTTCCCAACAAAAAGATTGCACTGGGGATAATAGAATTGTGTTAGGATGGTGAGACATGGTCATATTGGAATGCTATGGCAGAGCAGAGCTTTGCTGTCAGGGGACTTGGTAAGCATCTGTGCAAGGAGTCAAATTAAAACAGCCAAACAGCCAGTTGGCTCCTCTAAGTCTTGACCATTTTGGGGTCTACAGATCCAAAGACTGGAGGCTCAAATGTTCTCACAGTTTTACTCTTAAGAAGCAGAACTTGAGCTACAGAAGAGAATATAACTTGGAATATTACAATACGTTGTTGGATACCAGATCTATTTTCCTCTAATGATACAGGAGATGTTCTGGACAGGACATCTAGAAAACCCTGGAGACATGTCCTTTAAAATCATGGAGCATTAACATTAATTTTTCTTTTTTCTTTTTCTGAAAAGTTGTTCATACCCTATGGGAATTTGATATGGTTTGGGGGCATGACCCTGGTTTGTTAATAAGATGGGCACTTTTAGGTTTTAATGGAAATCTTGTGCTTAGTTATGTTTCTCAAAAGGGATTTAAAGGAAATTTTTTTTCAGTGGTAAAAATGGTATTCTGGTGCTTATATTCCCCACTGAGTAATACATCTGGATTCCCTATCATTTCTTGGTAAATGAATAGTTCCAAAGGATCAGAGTAGTAAATGTCAAAATAGATAAAGTTAAATGGAGACTAATCACTTTTATGGACATAAGGTATCTTCAGATATAGAATGCTCACTAATGTAATCCTACAAAGTGTGGATTAGGTGATTTAACTCAAACTGACCTGTGAAAAATAAAAAGGAATGTATAGAGAAAAAAATTGCCAGAACTGGATTTTTGGATAAAGGTTTAAATGCAGAGTAAAGCTGCTGTGTTCCATGAAGTTGCTGAAGACTCATTTGCGTGTAAGTTAAATCGGAGTCTGGCTCTAAGAGTGACTTAACAGTGACTCAACATGCTGAATTGTTGCTTCAAATAGTAGCTATCAAAGGCATCTTGGCTTTGCGTAAATGACTAATATAATTAGCTTATAACATCACCATAGGCATTGGCAAAAGTAATCATCATTACTATCCATTGTGTTCACAACATCTGAACCATTCATTTGGAAGCCTGTGAAACAGAAACTTCTACCCATCTCAGGAGAACTTTGTTGTCACCCTCCAAACATTTTCTGCAGGGGCCTGTTTTCCATGCCTCCCCATCCTCCTGCCCATTCTTAAACCGCTTACAAAATGTAATTAGCATTGTTCCTGCTTGCTTCATCTTTATTATTATTTTTTTTTAAGGAGTGAGGCGGAGATGGGAAAAAAGTGTTTTTACAATAAAGACAAATACAAAAGTCCTTTGTACAGAAAACCTTCTCCTGCTTGGTTAGCTCAATTAAACATGTACAGAAATAGGCTCAAAAAGTTGGTTGTCTTTTGCTTTTAGTTCCCTTCATGCAATTCTGAAGTTATATGGATGTAACCAAGGTCAGAATTTAATCCATTGTATGCTCAAAAAAGAAAAAGAAACTACTGGGAGAATTTAATGTTTCACTTTTCTAACAAAAAGGATGTACTTCCATAACTTTGAAAGTAAGGACATGACTGGAATGGTTTACCGTCACTGTGATACTAAGATAACTAATCCTGAATGAATCCTGAGATTGAATGCTGCTCTTTTTCAAGAAAAACAAACATAATGAAGAATAGGCAGCACTATTATTTTGCTATGTAGGACTCTTTTTATATTATTAGATGTTTGTGAAATTGCAATTAAAAGCTTGCCTTATTTACTAATAAACTCTTTTTAATTAAGAAACTCTTGCTGTGAACTTTGCCTTTTTTGAACATGCTTAGGCTGTGGTGTTAAAAAAGGGTTTAATCCTTCTAGACAAAGAGACTCTTGTTCATAGGCCACTAAAATGTTTAAGTCACATCTGATTTAAGACTAGTTTGCTCAGCACCTTGTAGGATTAAGCGTGGTCACACCTTCCTGTTTCTTGTTTTAGCGATACGTAGCATAGTAACTCCAGTTAATAACTGAAATAGTGCTTCTTCAGGTATCCAGGTAGGAATTCAGGTCTATCAACTCTGCCAGTTTTGGCTACTGGTTCTCTGTGATTATCTACTACTTACTGCCTTTGGTGGTGATCTTAACTTTGCTAGATTTGGTTCAGGTTATAGGCTCACAGACAACCAGCTCTGTCCTTGTGTAGATCACAAAGAGCAGATTTCACGAACTGCCCCACTGATCAGTGTGTGCTGTAAGCTGGGCATGTTTGGAATGCACCGCACTGTCTGATATATCCTGTGTTAGACTTCCTGCATGCACGCAGGTAAACTGCATGTGTGAAGTAAGTCCAGGTTGTCTCCTCTCAGATCTGCTTTTACAGTTGTGTCAGTTCCTATCTACTTTGGACGCTCTTTCCAATGTCAGGTCTCATTCCCTTCCCTCCTCTTTCACCATCTCTTTGGGCCTTTCAGGAAAGGAAGATGTAATGGGCACCCCTCTCTTATTAATCCCTTTCCCTGATGTTGATTAACCATGCACAGAAAAACCTTGAGAGTAAACTGTGCATGTAGCTTCCTGTCTTTCAGCAGCCTCCGTAAGTCAGAAAGTAAGTTTATTTGTTGGAAGTCAGGAGATGTCCTTCTTTCCATTATTTATAGTACATGTGTTTTGATTAGACAAACAGTCACCGAGGTGGTGCTTCTTTTATTAATAATGCAAACACTGTACAGACTTATTGGTTTGTTTATTATCTGGTATGATTTATTTTTATTTTAAAGATCAAATAAAAAAGACAAAAAAAAAGTTTTGAAAAGTTAATATCTACAGTGCTATCAAGAAACCTCCATTCCTCCCTCCAACCCTCAAACACCTACACTCTTAAAAGGGGGTGCTTTAAGCTGTGTTCCCAGGTTACAGACACCTAAAATAAAGATGTTGCTTCCAGACTTGTGAAATATTCACAATCCACAATTAGAATAATTCTGAAAAGAGCTCAGCAGTCCTTTGAACACCTTACAAAACCCAAGGATCTTAAAACCTCTTTTCCTCTATAGACGCAATCAGGCTTTGGGATGCAGAACTTCCTATACTCTTGTTTTTGGCTTTGCATCCTTGTTTTCTTTAAATAATGAAGTATTAAATAAAATATTATTGAATTATTTGTCATGCAGCCCAGTCCATGGCTGTGGTCTGATGGTGGTAAGCCAAGACTGAAGGATCCCACCAGTTCTAGCTTTGCTTGGTGATGAGAACTGCTGCAGCTCTGCTCACAGCCAGGTAGTCCCTCTGTCCCAAACTATACATCTGTCCATGCTGGCTGAAGACAAGCAGCTGAATTTAAAGCAACCTGAGCTAGTATCATTGAGAGATCGGTTTAGCTCTCAGTTTGAGTCAGGGAGTAGCAATTGAGATCAATATGCACAGAAAAGTCATATTTAAAAATCTCTTTTGAGCTGAATATTTGAATGCAAACTCTGATCCTACAAAAGAGCTCAACTGTGGAAGTGTAATGCGGTAGCATTTAAAAATAGTGACCACCAAGAAGCAAATTAGCATGGAGGAAAACCTTTTGGAAATGTTTGGTGATGCTTTCCACCAGGCAGGTTATGCACAGTTTTTATATAGAGTAGGTTAGCATTTCCAAAGGGCAGAGAGAGATGAAGGATAAAGAATAATCTTTTGTAGCTTCAAGGCATGTGAGCTTTATGGATGCTCATTTGCAGCTGGGGAGCCCAAGCAGTGCTGTCTTTCAGTCAGGTCTTGCTTTACTCAAGAGTTTTCTTTAACGTGACATGGCAGAAAATTGACAACATTAAGAGCATACCCATTTATGTGCTTCCTTTTTAAAGGAGTAAATTAAAACTCCATTCCATATCAAGCTTTTTGCAACACCATACACTGTTTATGTCTCTGACAAACAATGCAGAGATTTGAAACCTGCCCAAAACATGTTTAAGAGCTGCGCTGCTGTAGATTAATGCATTTGTAACATATTTTACTTTGATTTATCTCTGCTTATATGGAATGATGTATTTTTCCTCAAGAACAATACAGATAAAAGCTGAAGATTACAGTTTGTGTTAGAGTGGGTAAGCACAGATAAGTGTATTTCTCATTGTGGAAGATGAAACAAATAGAAGAAGAGCCTAAGAACAACAAAGACACCCTTTCACAGCAAGAGATATATTTGATGACCTACAGTAAATATTATAAATGCCTGAAAGTGCTTTTATATACAAGTATTGCTTTGTAGTATGCACTTTGTAGTATGTATTTGCTATTCTCTTCCAACACAAATAAATCCCAGGCTAGAGGAAAGTTATATAACCACAGGATTAGGAAGATGATGAAAATGCATCGTCATTAGCTACTGTCAAAGATACCAATCTGCTAGCAAAGGGACATAAACTCCTCATTGATTTGTTTGCTACATTATGTTTAGGACTAATGTAAGCAACCTTAACAGGTAGGTTGATTTGGGCAGCAAATGTTAATTACTGATTATACTTTACAGTGGAATAGGAAATGATGGGGCAATGCAGTATGGCAGAACCCTCCCAGTTAAAATACAAATGAGAGCTCAAATGTAAAGTGAGGGCCTGAACCGCAGAATGAGTTCCTGCCGACAGGGTCATGCAGGAAGTTAAGACTGAAGAGATCCTAGCAATAATTCAGAAATATGTTACCGATCTTGAAATCTGTTTCTAGGGACCAGCTTGAAGACATTTCACCTTTGGCTTGAACAAGGGGCAGTAAAAGCTGGCAGTATCATTTGGGAGCTCTTGGAGAGCTTTCAAGCACCTTTCTCAGTGATGTAGAGTAGGCTTCAAGATGCTTTTCATTGCATTGTGGGATATTGTGAATCAATGAAAAGGAGACAGAAAGGAGCCTCTTTGTGCCTCCACCTGTAGGACATCCCATTTCTCAGCTCTGTGACAAAGCAACCTTACTTCTGAATTCACTTGAGAGATACTGTTGACTGGCAAGATGCTTCCAGCAATCTAGAAAGAGGGAGCACGGCAATGCATGCAGGCTCATGAGGAGCTGAAGAGCTGGATGGATCAGAGCCTTAATAAAAAAAACAATCCAGAGTGCTTAAGAATTTGAGTCAATGTATTTTTTAGGATTCTCAGCTCTGATAGCCAGAAACTCATTATCGGGGCTCCAACTTAGTAGGTCTAGATATATATTGAAACCCCAGCAAATGAGCCCACTGGGGAATTTGGTCCTTTCTGTTTGCACATATATTTTAAAATTAAATCACTTATGACTTTCCTTCCTGCATTTCAAACTTTGCTGCTGCATTTATACCCAGACATGCTGCAGCAATAATGGACCTTGTGTTCAGTGTAGCAATACATTCTCCCCTTGGCTCCTGGGAAGAAGTTTGGGCTCAGCCTTCTTTCAGGCTCATAGGAGATGACAGTGTTAGAAGTGGGTTACAAACGATGAGAAGAGGACAGGGTGAAACAGAGGAGTTAGGAATAAATGCCCGGCTCTGGGAGCTGTTGGAGCTGTTCACTTCAACAGCCCCTCTGCCTTCTGAAGCAACAGCAGTGTGTTACATGTTGCTTTTCTCTTTCTCTCTCCAAAACATGAGGTGAACAGCAGTTATTGATCACAGTGCTAAAAGGCAGCAGCCTGCCAGGATGAGGACAGCTGTGAACAAATGAGGAAGTGGCCAGGGGACATTCCTCAGTGAGGGGAAACAGAACTGAGGTCTCATCAGGAATTTCAGATGTCACCATGGAACATGTTGATCCAGTAAGGCAGACATTCTGGTGAGGGACATTCGCAGGAGTCTGGAAGTGAGATTTTATAATGTAGGTGTGATCACATATTGGCCATGAAAGTAACAAAGATGTCACAAATTAACCTGCTTTTTAGTTTTGTCTTCTGAAGTTAGCATTGTGTGAGAGAGCAGAATATAATGCTAGATCTGTAGGAAACATTAAAAAATGAAGTAAATCTAAATTATAGTTTAGCTGCCCTTCTTTTTTTCCTAATGATTGCCTTTATTCACAGTATAAGAATAACCATGGCTGTTGCCGTTAGTCTGAAAAAAGCTTGCAATTTATTTTCTAAATTTTAATGAAAGCTTAATGGTCACCAGCCAAAAATCTTCATGTTAATCATATTTAGTTTCTCTGTTTTAAAAAGACATATTTCTTTTTGAACTAGATCTGATCAATGCACAAAATGGGTTTTTTGCCAAAGACTTTTTAAAGCACTTAGCTTAAATTTGTCCAGATTTTTAATCGAATAATTTGGAAAAACGTATCTGGTTTGTTCTCACATTGAGGAATGCTTTTCTCCTTTTTCTCACTTCCCTGTTTTTCCTGTCCTTTTGACGAATCCTGACTAGAGCTCTCCATTTAAAGGCTGTGAGCTTCCCGGAGCGCAGGAAACCTTCTGGGGCTGCTGATACACAGCAAAGTGCTCAACCCTGCGACTGCTCCCTTCTCCACCCGCCCACTGTGCAGCACAGCCTCTCAGACTTCTCCTGAGAAGTGCTGAGGCCCTGCCAGTTCTAGTCTGGGAGCTAGGCCTGTTTAGTACCTCTGAATACTAACTAGGCTGTTTTTACCCAACAGTAATGTGTGACAAATTAAACAATATAAATTTTATCTTGATCTTAATTAAGGCAACAGCAATATTCCCATTAACTTCAGTGGGACCAGGATTATATCAAATATTATTTAAACATTTATAATAGCATTAGATAATAGGTTTAGAATAATTAAGAGTCTATTGAAGAAATTTAGCTTGATGGTGGAAAGGAAAATTATGTCAAATGAACAGGAACTGTCATTTATGGAGGCCAATTGAGATAGTCTTGTTTATTGAGGGAACAAAACAAAGCTCATAGGAATCTTTCAGGGGTAGAGTCTGAAAGTCTTTTTGGGACTGAGAAGGAGGAGTGGAAATATTAAACAGATGTGTGAGGTGGGAACAGTGTTTTTAACCATCACACAGACTCAGCAGTAAAGAGCATCCAAAAATTAATTTTTGATTGGTAAAATGAGATCCTAGGTTCAGTGTAGGCTGTTTCAATTAGGTCTGTGCAGATACACAAAATTAATGGGTCAAAAAAGTAATTAATGGTGTTAATATATCAATCATTTTTCTAATAAAAGTGTCTGAAATGAGTCAGGGGAAAAAAATCTAATAATTAATTTGAAAACTGCTATGATGCTTCAATTGATTTGGGGCTAGCAAAAAAAGAGAATAATTAGTAAGGATCAAAAAACAGTATCACATTTAGTCCTCCAAATGGAGAGGAAAATTAAACAGAGATGGGATTGAAATATCATTTTTTTTTAATCCCTGTAAGAAGATTGGGAACGACAATTATAGTAGAGACCTATTCTTTATTTAAAACAGCTACACTTGCCTTGTCCTTCCTCACTTCTACTCAAGTGCACAGTCCTTATTCCTGTGGAAGGTCATGTCAACTCAGGAAGGAAACAAGTGGCTTTGTGTTTGCGGTGTGTTTTAGGTTTTCTCCTTAACCCAGAACTCTAATATTTTAAGCAGCGCTTTTCCCAGTTTATTGCTATTATAAAATAATAATGAACTAGTATAAGAGCCATAAGTGTATTTTTTTTAAAAGCATGCACATTTCAACAGAAAATGAAGGGTATTAGTCAAAGTGATCGCTGATAGACTGCTCACTAGACAGGAGGTGAAAAAGAGAGGGCATTGCATGAAAGAGTTTACTCACAAAAATAGGTTGTGTGTAAGTTCTTTAATTTTTAAATGAAATTATTGAGATCTGTGGGTGTGTTCATTTTTTTAGATAAATGCACTTGATGAAGACACTGGTGGAGGTACAAGAACCATGAATTTGTAAAGGTAAATGTATAAAATTTCCTTTTGGAAAGCCTTTGAGTGACCACAGAGCGCTACTGAGTTTGGTCTGATCAACTTCTGCATTATTGAACGAAGGCATAGTGCTGTCATTATGAAGGATAGTTGTCTACTATAATTTAACCCTGAAGCTTTGAATGGAAGGCAATAGTTAAAAGTACTTAAAATAAAAGGAAAACCAAAACAAATGCAAGCTAACTCAATGTTTTTGAAAAGGTGATTCTTAAGCAGAATATGGACAACTCTATTACCTACCATTATTTCAAAACTGTACCATGAAAGCTGCCTCTTAGGAAGCTGAGACACAGGTATTGGTGTGGAAATACTAAATAACTAGGAAGCATTAGGGAAGTGGAACGTTACTGATCAGATGACTGAGAATTCAGACTGTGGCTGTTCAACGTACTTCAGGTCAAGGAAGCAATCCCAAAAAGGTTTTCAGCTAAGAAATGTTGTTTCCTTGCATTAGAAGCAGCTATTCTCTCTTCATTTTTCCATGAGTTAAACTCACTTACCATATCCCTCTCTTCTTCCTGGAAATGTCTGTTTTAATGAAACATGCACCAGTTGGTGTTTGTATTCTTTCTTATATCTAAGTTTTTCTCATATTTATTCCAGGTCACTGCTGCTGGGCATGATGTGACAAGCATGCTAGTTGCAAGGCTATGGTGTACTTACAAGAGTGATTTTATTTGAAGAAGGTGTTGCTAGGTAGACATTTTATTAGCACTCATGCAAAGCAGCAACTTGCCACAGTCTGCAATTTTTTCATCTTTAAAGTACACCTAAAACTGGATCCCTAACAATAGACCAAGAAGTAGGAAAACACATTTGGTCTTCCTTAGAAGAAATGGACTAAGCAAGCAGAGTGAAAAAAAGAACAACAAAACCCCCCCAGAATATTTCAAATAACACAAGGTAGTATGATTTCTAGTAATTTGTAATTTTTGTACAACATACAACGCATATAGATACCTTATTCTCTTTTGTTCTGTATGTTCACTTATAAACAAGTACCTTCCAAGACCAGCCAATATTCTTGTAAAACCCTCCTTGCAGCAATACTGGTTTGTGTTCCCTTGCAGTCCTGTGCATAGCAAATAATAAAGAGTTTTCACTTTGTTTTGTGCTGACATCAATTGATGCTGATAGACAAACAGAGATGCTTTAGCATGATAATGCACTTCACAAGTTGAATTTCTAGTTGTTAAGCAAATATGGCTGTGTTCATTTCATCTCTGTTTAACACTCCTGGGAAAATATCAATGTCAAGAGAAAAAATTATTTTCAGGCCTCAAAAAGGATGCCATAAACAATGTGGAGGAAAAAGGCTAAAATCTTTACAAAAACCCAAAACGAAAAAGCTTTAGAGCTTGCTTTTTTGCAGTTCAGTGAATTGGTTCTTTTTAATGGTTCACTAAATTGTATCAAGTAAATACTCCTCTCCCACTACGATACTCAAAGTATACACTAAACTTCTTTTGACAGCTTTGCAGCCCATGCTGAGATCTAGCATGCCACAGCTATTTGGGTAAAAGCTAGCCCATTTAATAAGACTCATCTGACATAGCCCATATAAGAGTCCTTGACTACTCTATCACCACCTTTGAGCAGTGTGGGGTTCAATGGGCATGTTCACTGGCAGTCCTCCCTCTGCAGCATGTGTCTTCTTGGGGTGGCTGAGTTGTAATAGGACATCTGGAAGTCCAAGAAATGCATATATGGTCCTTTATGGAAAGGATGAAATGAACAATAGACAAAAGGTTACTTACCAGCTGCAATCTGTAAAACTGAAAGAAGACAGAAATGCTCAGTGGGAACAGAGGTGTTCATCTAGCCCAAGAGTCCGTTTTCACCAGTGGTAGGAGATGTGGTGCAGAAAAGCACATGAGCCTGGCCTTTCTCTGCAGCCTGTCGTATTCCTGAGTGACTGTAATGATTGGATTAGGGACTTCAGGGGACACATCCCTGACTGATCCATTTTTGTATGGGCTGATTGATCTGTTATGCATGAACTTACATACGTCTAATAAGATGTGCCTCTTGAAACAACAGATTCGGAAGTTCACCACCCCTTGTATAAGCAGGTACTTCTCTCTTGCTATTTTCACTATGTGCTCTCTGGTTTAATACTGCAGGCCTTAGTGAAGGACAATTCTGTGTTAACCCTGATCTACTACCTGCATGATTTTGTGAATCCCAGTAATATCCCTTTTTGGCCGTATTCTTTTAAACTGAAGTCCCAACCCTGTCTCCTTTGTAAAGTTACCGGTACACCCCCTCTATTACTTTAGTTGTTTTTCTCTGTAGGTTTCTTACTAGTTCTAGTCTGTCTACTATTCTGTCTTAAGATGCACAGATCAGAACTCCAAATATATTTACAATATAGGTGAAGCAGGTGTCCCTAGTGGTAAAATTATTTTCTTTGTTTTGCTGTGATTATTTTTCCTACTGATACCCAACATTTTGTTCCTGGTTTTGCAAACTTAGCTCCGAATTTTGAAAAGCTGTTATTGATGACTCCAGTAGCATTTCCATGAATGGAAACTATCTGTTCCGGGTACAGCATCAGGTAAGCAAAATTTAGGTTATGCATTGCTTCACAGTGGTCCACAGGGAAGCTCACCTGCTGTACACACACACACTGTGTGTCTTTTGGAGTTCCTTACTGTCAGTGTGGCATTTGACTGTCTGGAAAAAGCCTTGGTATTATCTTCACACTGCATTCTCCAGATCACTGACAAAGATGCTTACTAATACCGGTTCTGAAGCTGATCTCTTTGGGTTCTTGAGATTTATACCGATGTGTCTTGCACATGTTTAGCAACACATTTTATGACATAAGAGTTTTTATTTATAGTCATTGTTTATTATGTTTTATTCAATGTTAAGTATATTTAAGGTGAATTTCCGTGTCTTTTTCAGGCTTCAAATGCTTCTGCTTCAATTTACTTTTAATATTTACAAATATTTTGGCTTAGTGGTTGATCTCATGGCAACACACCACTGTCTCCTATGAAAGACACTTCTCCAGGTCCCAGTGCTAGCAAACAGACTAAGGGCAGACTTAAAATTTGCAAACCGAATTTGACTTTTGTACAAATTGAAAATGCCAGGCATCTGTCTCCCTCTGCCTCGGCCTGTGCATTGTGTGACATTCCTCTATCCTGGCAACAGAAGTAATATCAGAGAGAGACTCATTTGATAATGATCCTTTTGCCTGGAGTTAAGAGAGCACCTTTCCAGTTTGTTACTTGTTGACTGTCATTTATTCTGCAATTATATCAAATGTGCTCTTGGACCTGTTCTTCCTTGGAAAGTGTCAGTCTGTGAATGACATTTCCAGAGCATACCTCAATCCAGTGATTTATTGAGGCAATATATCATCCAAGTAAGGTCCTTTAACCATGTTTTTGCTCACTGGATGATACAATCCAAAGAGAAGGAAATCTGAGTCACTGTTTAGTTGTGTAATAAAAGGTATGTCAGGAAGCAAGACGCTCTTGAAGCACTAAGCATGTTTGCCTCCAGGTATACTGGCATCTTTGCACCTTCTTTGACAACCATTTTAGTGTGCTGAATAGGCTTCCATACCTGGTCGCTAAGGTCTTGGTCTCCTTGACAACTTAACTTTTCAAAGATTACATGAAAAATGTTTTCTTCAGCCCTAAAGCTGTTTTAATGCTTTAAAATGTCAGAGAAAAGATCCTTTAGTCCCAAGAGTAGGGAAGAGGTAGTAATGGAGAGGGAACAGAATATTTAAAAACATGTTTACAGGGTAATTCAGCACAGGACAGCCCAGTAGGAATGCCCTCCAAAAAGGGGATCTGAGTTTTATTTTTATTTATAAAAATATATTGCTTGAGAATAGATTGGGCTTTTGTTGGCAAAGTGAAACATTTCATCTCTAATTTACCTACCTGAAATCACCTAAGGTTGGTAACAGCAGTGCTGTCTTAATATGCTTTACGGCTGCTACTGCATGGTTAAATTCAAAGGGAATGAGCTTCAGTTTTGTCCTCTGATTGACATTTTTTGTTAGAAATACATGGTTGTGTTAGCTGGGATTTGGAACCCCTGTTTGGGTCAGGGTTGAGGGTACATTTGTCTCTGTGGTGTCCTAATTTAGGTAGTGCTGAAACAATGAGTTAGTTGGAATAAATGCCAGTCTCTGTATTCCATAATAAGCTGAATAGCGCTGTGCTCACTGTTTGGCATGAGCATTCACATCCTGGTGCTACTGATCACTACCAGTGCTGCCAGGAAAAAGCGGCAGGTCATAATAGTAGTGGACTCTACTTTGAAAGCAACAGAGGCACCCATCTGTCGGCCTAACCCAGTCTCGAGGGAGATGTGTTGCCTACCAGGAGCATGGATCAGGGATGTTGCAGAGAGGCTGCCTGGTCTAGTAAGTCCCATGGACTATTACCCACTCCTAGTTGTCCATGTGGGTGCTAGTGATATAGGCAGCAGTAGCCTGGAAAACATTAAAAACGACTACAGAGCCCTGGGAGAGGTGGTTAGGGGCTCTGGAGCTCAGATTGTCTTTTCATCAATTCTCCAGAATAAAGGAGAGGACCTTAAAAAGGCTAAGAGGGTTGGCCAGGTTAATAAATGGCTAGAACCGTGGTGCCATAGTCAGGGGTTTGGGTATCTTGAACACGGGACGCCAGTTAGCAGGCCAGGTCTACTGGAAGCTGGTGGAGCTGGTCTGACAAAGAAGGGGAAGAGTGGTTTTGGTAGGAGGCTTGCCAGACTGGTCAGGAAAGCTTTAAACTAGATGTGTGAGGGTAGGGAGGCATCACTCCCAGTCAGTTGCCAGCACCTATAACAAATGCTTGGAGCAATGTAGAGATATTTCAACTGCTCCAGCCAATGAGCCAGCTTCATTTGGAGCTCGGTTCAGATGCCTCTATACAAATGCCCGTAGTATGGGGAACAAACAAGAGGAATTTGAGATGTGTTCATGTCTACGGGGGTATGATATAATTGACTGGAGTGTTGGAATGGAAGGTTACAGGCTCTTTAGAAAAGACAGGCCCAGCAGGCTGGGAGGGAGAGTTGCTATTTATGTTAGGGTGTTGTGGTTTAAGCCCAGCTGGTAACCCAGAACCTTGCAGCTGCTTGCTCACTCCTCCCCCTTCCTCCCCCTGCTCCTGGAGGTATGGGGAGGAGAATCAAAAGAATGTAACTCCCACAGGTTGAGATAAGAACAATCCAGTAACTAAGGTATAACACAAACCACTACTGCTACCACCAATAGTAATAATGATAAGGGAAATAACAAGGGAAGAGAATACAACCGCTCACCACCTGCTGACTGATACCCAGCCTGACCTGAACAGTGGTCTCGCCCTTCCAGGTAACTGGCCCCAGTTTATATACTGTACATGATGTGCTGTGGTATGGAATACCCCTTTGGTTAGTTTGGGTGAGGTGTCCTGTCTTTGCTTCCTCCTGACTTCCCCTCCTCCCCGGCAGAGCATTGAGACTCAGAAAGTCCTTGGTCAGAGTAAACATTACTGAGCAACAACTAAAGATATCGGTGTTATCAGCACTGTTCCCAGGCTGAAAGTGAATAACACAGCACTGCACCAGCTACTAAGAAGGAGAAAAATGACTGCTACTGATGAACCCAGGACATAGGGCTAGTATGGAACTCCGTCTGGAGACAGGTGATCAGTTAACAGAGAGTTTGTGGGTCAGGGTTAAAGGGACAACAGTGATGGGAAACATCACTGTTGCGATCTGTTACAGACCGCCTGATCAAGAGGAATCTGTGAATGAAGTGTTCTATAGACAGATAGGAACAGCTTCACGCTCGCAGGCCCTTGTCCTCATGGGGGACTTCAACCACTCTGATATCTGTTGCAGGGACAGTATGGCCTAGCACAAGCAACCGAGAAGGTTCCTTGATTGTGTGGAAGACAACTTCCTTCTGCAAGTAATAGAGGAGCCAACAAGGAGAGGTGCCATGCTTGACCTCGTGCTCACCAGCAGGGAAGGGCTGGTTGGAAATGTGATGCTCCAGGGCAGACTTGGTTGCAGCAATCATGAGATGGTCGAGTTTGAGATCCTCAGGACAGAGAGATTCAGAGCAGCCCTGCAGAGAAGGACTTGGGGGTGTTGGTTGATGAGAAATGAACATGAGCCAGCTTCACTGTGCACTCACAGCCTAGAAAGCCAACTGTATCCTGGGCTGCATCAAGAGGAGCGTGACCAGCAGGTCAAAGGAGGTGATCCTGCCCCTCTACTCTGCTCTCGTGAGACCTCACTTGGAGTATTGTGTGCAGTTCTGGTGACCTCAACATAAAAAGGACATGGAACTGTTGGAACAAGTCCAGAGGAGGGCCACGAGGATGATCAGGGGACTGGAGCACCTCCCGTATGGAGACAGGCTGAGAAAGTTCGGGCTGTTCAGCCTGGAGAAGAGAAGGCTGTGTGGAGACCTTGTAGAAGCCTTCCAGTACCTGACGGGGGGCTATAGGGATGCTGGGGATGGACTATTCATCAGGGACTGTAGTGATAGGACAAGGGGTAGCGGGTTAAAACTTAAACAGGGGAAGTTTAGATTGGCTATAAGGAAGTTCTTTACTGTGAGGGTGGTGAGGCTCTGGAATGGGTTGCCCAGGGAAGTTGTGAATCATAGAATCGTAGAATAGTTAGGGTTGGAAAGGACCTTAAGATCATCTAGTCCATCACTGGCGGTGTTCAAGGCCCGGTTGGACAGAGCCTTGTGTGACATTGTTTAGTGTGAGGTGTACCTGCCCATGGCAGGAGAATTGGAACTAGATGATCTTAAGGTCCTTTCCAACCCTAACTAATCTATGATTCTATGATACTATAATTCCCATGCAGAGACAGCTCTGCATGCAAGAATGGTCCTTTTCCTTCAGAACAATTTTCCACTTTGGGCCCCAAACAAGACAATGCCAAGGGTGTAGGAGAGAAAAGAGTAAAATCTCAGTTGAAGTGGAGCCACCAAGCTGTTTAGGACGTGGACCTGGACAGGGGTAGGCCCTGGCCCAAACTGGCCCTTTGGAGCAGGTTCTTCTGATGGGTAGTGGAGCTTTCAGCAAGTGTGCCCTTCCTAAAGAGTGACATGGAGAGCTTACATGGAAAGAAGGGGCATGGCTTGTTTCCATGGCTCAGAGGCGGAAGAGCTGAAAGTGCAGTGAGTCGAAAAATGATGCTGCACTGAGGGACCAATAGGGACCACAACTTTGGGCTCCTTTTCCAGCAGGGCTTGCACACTGTCAAGGGAAAGCTTGTGGTAACCTCCCTTTTCTAAGTGGTTGCCAGCACCTCAAATGGCATTTACCTGAACCTCTATTTACAGAGGCAATTAAGGAGGAAGTGGTAAGGAAAACAGCTGAAGGGAAATTTCTACCTGAGGCTCAATAATTGTAGACCTGGAGCAAGACCCTGTTGTCTATAACCAGCAGTATCTATCTATTCCCATCTATGGAAACAGTAACCTCAACTCATTTTCCTCTTCCGCGCTGACTCGTCTACTGGTTTGTCTCAGATTGTCATTATAGTTTTGTATCTGCATTTATGCTAGTCTCCAAATGCTGGGAGCTCTGAAAGAAGTTTTCAGACTAAGGGCCACAGTCTGAGACCAGAACACCTAGGAATGGAAAGGCAGGTAATGGGCATTATGTACATGAATGACTGTGAATTTGCTCATCTTCAGCATAGTGCCTCTTCTTTATGTTTTTTGTTTGAATAAATCTCCCTCTTCAATTAAAGTTTTTCTTGTTCTGCACATGTGATGCAAACTGGTGCAATATCCGTGGCAGTTACAGTCACTTGTCTGAAAGAGGACTACTGTCATTTTTGACTGGCACATTTACTTGCTAACTCACCCAGCTGACATGATTCAGATTAATGGAGTGCTACCCATTGGGTAAACAGTAAACCCTTGTGGATCTTACTGCAGAAGATCTGTGATTGACGGCAAGTAATTCTATTATGAAAGAGGAGGTTGATTTTTAATCAACGTACCCTTTGCTGATGATTCTTCATTTAGCATACCTTACTCTAACCAGGCACCTAGACTTGGTTGATGACAAGCTTCAACGCAGAATCATAGAATCATTTAGATTGGAAAAGACCTTTAAGATCACAGAATCCAGCCTTTAACCTAGCACTGCCAAGTCCACCACTTTTGTCCACCAAAGTCCACCAAGTCCACCAAGTCTTTGGTGACTCCCCCACTTCCCTGGGCAGCCTCTTCCAATAGTTGATAGCCCTTTTGGTGAAGAATTTCTCCTGAATATCCAATATAAACCTCCCCTGGCACCATTTGACACCATTTCCTCTTGTCCTATCACTTGTTACTTGGGAAAGGAGACCAACTCTCACCTCAGTACAACCTCCTTTCAGTTGTAGAGAGTGATAGGGTCCCTCCTGAGCCTTCTCTTCTCCAGACTAAACCCCTCAGTTCCCTCAGCTGTTCCTTGTCACACTGGTGCTCCAGACCCTTCACCAGCTTTGTTGCTCTTTTTTAGACACTCTCCAGCAACTCAATGTCTTTCTTGTAGTGAGGAGCCCAAAATTGAGCATAGTATTTGAGGTGTGGCCTGACCAGTGCTGAATACAGGGAGGCAATTACTTCCCTAGTCCTGATGGCCATACTACAAGCCAGGATGCTGTTGGCCTTTTTGGCCACCTGGGCACAAACTGGCTCATGTTCACCAGCTGTCGACCAACACCCCCAGATTCTTTTCCATCAGGCAGCTTTTCAGCTGCTCTTCCCTAATCTTGGAGTGTTGCATGGGGTTGTTGTGACCCAAGTGCAGGACCCAGCACTTGGCCTTGTTGAACTTCATACAATTGTCGTAGGCCCGTCAATCCAGCCTGTCCAGACCCCTCTGTGGACACTTCCTGCCCTCAAGAAGATCAACACTTCTGTGCAACTTGGTATCATCTGCAAACCTCATCCAGATCATTGATAAAGATATTAACCAGAACTGTCTCAAATACTGAGCCCTGGGAAACACCACTTCTGACCAGCCACCAACTGGTTTTAACTCCATTCACCACCACTCCCTGGGCTCAGCCATCCATCCATCCATCCAGTTTTTTACTTAGTGAAGTGTATACATATCCAAGCCATGAGCAGCTAGTTAATCAGGGAGAATGCTGTGGGAAATGGTGTCAAAGGCTTTACTAAAGCGTAGGCAGACAAAATCCACAGCCTTTCCCTCATCCACAAGCAGGTCACCTTGTCATAGAAGGAGATCAGGTTAGTCAAGCAGGACCTGCCTTTCATAAACCCATTTGACAAGGCCTGATCACCTGGCTGTCCTGTAAATGCCCCATGATGGCATGATCAGCTCCATAGCCTTCCGTAGCACTGAGGTCAGAATAACAGGCCTGTAGTTCTCCAGATCCTCCTTCTGGCCCTTCTTGTAGATGGGCATCACATTTGCAAACCTCCAGTCAACTGGGACCTCCCCAGTAAGCCAGAAGTGCTGATGAATGATTGAAGGTGGCTCAGTGAGCAGCTCCACCAGCTCCCTCAGTACCCTCAGGTGGATCCCATCTGGGCACATTGACCTGTGTGTGTCCATGTGATGTAGCAGGTCACTGACCATTTCCCCTTGCACTATGGGGGCTTCATTCTGCTCCTTGTCCCTGTCTTCCAGCTCAGGGGGCTGGGTACCCCAAGAAGCTGGTGTCATATTGATGACTGAGACAAAGAAGGCATTAAGTACCTCAGCCTTTTCCTCATCCTTTGTCACCGTGTTTACCCCTGCATTCTGTAAAGGATACCTATGGATATCTAGGAACTATATGAATCTAGACTGAATTCTGAATCTCACTTGTCTAAATTATGCTATCCTATTTTTAGTTCAAGTGTGGCAATACAGTCAACTCATAGGTCTCCTTTCTGTTCGTACCTATTAATGTTGAGACCTGCATTTTGTGGTTCACCATTCAAAGCCACAGTAAATCACTTCAGCTTCAGTTGATACATTCTGCGTATTGGCCTGTCCTGCCCAGCAATTTCAAGTGCAGATACTGTACTGCACCTGTTAACCTCTGATCTGAAGCAGTGATTCCTTTGGCTCTAGAAGATATTTAATGTCTGATCCAGAAGTTGGGGATGTATGGGACCATCTCAGCTAAAGGATTGCCAAGGAATTCCCACCTTTTAATACCTTAAATGGATGTCCATGACTGTTAAATAAAGCTCTGTCCTCTTGCAGTTTTATGTAGGTGACTTAGCCCTGCTCTAACCACAGCTGAGAGCAAGTAGCCTCTGCATGCTATTAATAAACTATTTTAAGCTCTTGAACAAACATGCCTTTTCAAGAGCATAAACTCATCTAACAGGATGCTACGAGCAGATCTCTTTCTGCACTTGGTACAGGTAAATCCTGTCCTATTCCTTGCTTTTCTAATGCTCTAGCAATATTCTAGTATTTTATTTATGATATTGAGAGGAAGATATTAGACTAGGATGTAGCGGCATGTCTGGATGACACCCACATTTTTTTTGGGAACCCAGGAACAACACAGTTGGCATGTTCAACTTGTCCTCAAATGCCTCCACCATAATAACCTGTTTGCCAAGCTGGAAAAATGCAAATGTGATCAGACGAATGTGGAATTTGTGGGCTATGAAATTGCCCTTGGGGATGAACTGAGGAAAGTTCTTTGTGAGATTGCTGCTGTGGTTGGCTGGGCTTCCCTGGGGGATATATGGAGGACATTGCCTCTGTGCTTGAGTCCTTCTTTGTTTAGGATAGAGCACACTTTTTGAGTAGATTATCTCAAAACTCAAACCTCTAAAGGATCAAACTTAATGGGTTTTGTCGTTCATGGAACCACTTGCTTTTCCATTGTTTTCCAGGTGTTCTCTGTGCTGTAGAAGATCATAACTAAAATTTTACTGGGGTTTATAGAGGAAAAATATAAATCAATATATAGGAGCAGAGATGCTGCTGTTTAATATGATCTTCTTGATGAGGAGAAACAGAGTCTCAACTCTGGCATTCTGGGGCACCATATAAAAGTGTCTATAGCATCTGAATGGTCAGACTGTTCAGTATCTGGGAGACTCTGGGACAAGCAAGGGCTAGGGGAAAAATTAAGAATTATCTTCCCTTATGTTTTCTGCATTTCCACTCTTGCTCCACTATTAGCTCCGTAGAATATTTCCTTCACTTCATATTTCATTTGAAAGCCTGTGTGGCTTCAGGAGGGATGAGTACACACATGTTACCAGTATCTTGTCTCAGCAGCGCTTCACTGAAAACCCTTGCCATTCACTATTTTCTAGGATATCACATCTTTCCTAAGCCCCTAGCTTCTTCTGCACTCCTCTGCCAGGCTTTTTCACCTGTACAGGAGCCATCAGATTGTGCAACTGGGAGCATGGGAAGATGAACCTTTTAGTTTTTTTACTTTCTATTTTGGTAGCTTTGATATTCCAAACAGGAGAAGGTTGAGAACCCCTGAAGGAGGGGAAGTGCCACTCTGCATGTGGCTTTATTAGGAGCTGCTCATGCTTCACATCAATTTACATCTAGTTTAAAGTCCTCTGAAAGGGTTATTGGGTTTATCTGATAGAGACAGAGGGTAAAAGTCTTCTATGTCTGAATTGCTGATTGATTGCATACAGTAGTACAACAAATAATTCTTATTATGACTCATAATTCACCTATGGGGTTTCCCGTGAAGCTTGACAATAGATTTATGTGGGTTGCTTGGCTCTCCTTTCTACCCCTGGTTAGGAAGAGGAAAAAAAAAAATTCCCATCTATATTATTGTTTTCATAGAGATATTTCTTGTATAGACCTACTATTAAAAACATGTTTTCAGTTTATAAAAACTCTCTGGTTTATATTGCTGTGACATGAAAAGCTATTACCCGTGTTCTGTGTATCCGTCTTTCTCACTATGTGCTGTGCAGAAAGGGACCCTGCCCCAGCTACAGAAAACCTGTAAAACAAGGCATATGACTGTTTGTCTACAAGCACTTCATGTCACAAAGAAATTCTCTGTCTGATTAGCACACAGGTATTAACTCCTTCACTGCTCCTGGCATTAGAAACTGAGCTGGCTGTAGCAATTAAGTAATTTTGTGTTTCTGGCATTTTGCACCTCAATAAAGGCATTGTTCTCCTCGGAATTCTCTTATTAATTTGCTTGATACACCTTAAGCTTTTCATTAACTCAAGCATCTTTGTTGCCTTTTGGTGAAGTGATAATAAAATTACAGGTGAAGTGGTAGCAAAATGACTCAGCTAAAATGCGATTATTGTTTCTTCTGTACCTTTAATCAATAACATTTATCTCTGAAATATAATCATATAATGGACTCTATTAGTAACTAGTTGTATGTGCAAGGCTATTTTTAATATCAATTGGTCATCTAAGATGTGTCAAAGGGAGAATAATACCTACCAAACACAACAGCAAAAGCCTGGGAATATACTTGTGTTCCTCTCTTTTAGTCTGTCATTTTCTTTAATTACCTCACTGGTCTTTCACTGTAAGTTAGATTGTGTCTTGTTGCCTTCTTGGAGATATATTGGAGCTACAATATGAAGAAAAACCTCCAGGAGACATTTCCTCTGAGTCTTCACTTTCACTGGGAAAATGGACAGTGCTGTGTATTTCTCTTCTGCTGCTGGACAGCTTTGCTAAACAGCCCATAGGAAGAGCCAGCCTACTTTCTCTGCCTTATTTTTTTGCCTTCTTTTAAGGACAAAAGAGAAGGAAAGTGTAACTGCTTTTTGCACATTCTGTGCACTAGGAGGAAGAAGAAATGGAGAGGTCTCTTCCTAATCCCTCTCTTATAAACAAAATTTCATGCTAAGGCTTCAGGGGCAGCACCAGACTTCCCATAAATCGTGTCTGGCTTAGGGTTCCAGGACACTTATTTTGAATGTGCTCCACAGGTCATTCTTCCACTATCTTTGTGGCTTTTTCTGGTTTTGAAACTCATCTTGAGGGTGTGATTAGAGTTGGAAAATAAAAAAGTCCCACTCAATTCTGCTGAAGGCTTAAAGCAATACATTAGAGATTTGACATGTTCACCTGAGAGTAAGGTTTTGGTTAAAACCCAAGGATTCCCTAACTAAAGTCCACAGGATCCCAAGCGTTTAATCACTGATAGATCTGTTTTAGTGTTTTGTTTTTGAGTTAAAGTGGTATAGCTATTGTGAGGATTGCCTCTTTTGTTCAGGTGTTTCAACAGACTTTGAGAAGGTGTTAACTGCTGGAAGAGATCCTTATCTTGTGTCAGAATTCTCCATAAAATACAGCCCACGAAATTTCCTAAGGCTCTTTTATGTTAATAAAACCTGCAAATTTTCAAAGGGAAGGTGAAATGGAAAAGGCAATTACTGCTGAAATGCAGCAACTACAGAGGGAGATCTTCGATCCCACCCCTGGCAGGTGAATGCTCTGTCCACATGAAATTACTAGCCTCAATCTTCAGAGGTCTGCTGAGTCAAAAGACTGTTTCTGAACCTAATTGCAAAAAATGCTCAAACTTGCCTGCAAAGTCATTACACATACATATAAGAAACAGAGAGATAATTGCCCTTTCATCGAATCATAGAATCATAGAATAGTTAGGGTTGAAAGGACCTTAAGATCATCTAGTTTCAACTCCCCTGTCATTAGCAGGGACACCTCCCACTAAACCATGCCACCCAAGGCTCTGTCCAACCTGGCCTTGAACACCGCCAGGGATGAAGCATTCACAATTTCCCTGGGCAACCCATTCCAGTGCCTCACCACCCTCTCAGTAAAGAATTTCTTCCTTATATCCAGTCTAAACTTCCCCTTTTAAGTTTTAACCCATTACCCCTTGTCCTATCACTACAGTCCCTAGTGAAGAGTCCCTCTCCAGCATCCTTGTAGGCCCCCTTCAGATACTGGAAGGCTGCTATGAGGTCTCCACATAGTTTAATTAAGCACCACAGTTTAAGCATCTTTCCCTCCTTCTTCTGTGACCATCCCACCAAATGCTTCCTGTTCCCATTAGCCAGCAACAGGCATCGAGCATGCCAAGGTAGTGCTAGGGAAGTGAGGGGAATTTTGCCGTCTCCCTGGTTGTCTGGTTCCTGGTCACATAGTGAGCCAGTGGCTCAAATCTGAAGTTGAATTCTAGTCCCTTGGCCCTTACCTGCTTGCTCTAAACAGCACACAGTGGATACATGTCTCCAAATGAATGTAAAGGGAAAAAAAGTCAGGCGGTTCATTGTTTCTGCTCATAAATGTCACAAACTTCATAACTAGAAGGTGGCCAGTGAAGATATTTTTACCATAAAGTGGCTATTAAGATAATAAAAGTACTACTGCTTTCTCTTGAAGTTTACCTGTAAATCACCACTTCCCTTTGTCCTGTGAATCAGCTGCACTGTCAGTATGTGTGGGTAACATGAAAAGTTTACATAAACACCCCTCCTGCCCACTATAGCTCCCCTCCCTTTGATCCTTTCATAGTCTGCTGCTTCTCCAACATTATGTGCCCTATCCTGGTTGCTCACTTGCTTCCTCTCTGCTGCTTGCCCCCTTTCCTGTGCTTTCTAATAGCTGTTCCCTCAGTGACCACAGTCATCCCCCTGTCTCTGGCTCCCTGTTGCCTCTGCCATTGTATTCTTTCAATCTTCAGATAAAACTTAATTCCAGCCCTAACCCTACTATAAACCAAGTCCTCAGATAATTTGCTCTTTCAGTAGGATACAGATTTTTCAGTGCTTGGTGAGTTCTTCAAAATACTGTGAATATTTGCATAGCATATGTGTCTGTCAGAGAGAGATTTGTTGAAGGGGACATGAACATCTTCTCCACCTTAAAAAAGTTCTTGTGCAATGCCTAATCTCCATTAACTTCCAGGGACACTCCACAAAACAATGGCAACAGATAATGAAGTCATGCTTTAGTTTTGGCCTAAGATAACCATTATCATCTCCCTTGCTTGTGACAGCAGTCAGAGCTGTGAAGAAGTAACCCATGGAGTGGTGCATAGGGGAAATAGGACAGAGGAACTCTGTGATGCCTCCTGGTTGCTGATGCATCCTTTTACACTGTCACACCTCCATAGGTCAGGGCGAGCAGCCCTGTGGGAGGAGGCGAAGGCCATGCCCACAGGGCAATGAAGAGGTTAAAGTGGTTCTTCAAGATCAGGGTGTGACCCATGAGGTGTCGTATTAACACATCTGATACCTGTACATTAGTATGAGCAGAACAAGTAAAAACCTGCTTTAGAGAAATTAAATTAAGCAGTTGAAGGAAACAGTCATTTTAATAAGGAGCTTCTATATAAAAATTCCTGATACTTCATTATCTATTTATTCCTTTCAGTTACTCAATTTTATTTTATCCTTCATAATTAAAAAGGAGACAAAATCAAGTCTTTAAAAATGATTTGATGCCATTTTGTGTAAACAATATTGGTGGAATGTAGGACTGGCTATCTATGTTCCCAGTCTCTGATAACATTTTAGCTTCTCTTTATTCAACTCAATTTTACAGTCTTAGAGATACCTGTTAACAGTCATAGGGTGACAAAACTGTGGCTTTACTAAGGTAAGTAACAAGCTTATGAGCAAATCTGTAAATGCTTCAGAACCATGTTAAAAGTAACACATTGAAATAACACAGGCGGCCATATTTTCATCAAAACCCTTCCCATGGCGAGCAGTGTGTTACTGAACATGTGGTCCCAATGACATGAGCAGTGCAAGATAAAGGACGCAGAGGGTAAATAGAGCCCTCAGGAGAGAGGATCTTACTTTCTACTGCCTTTACTATCTGTGGTCATTCCCACTACTGCATGTGCAGTGTGTATGCAGCTCAGGGCCTGAATGCGGACTGCATGTAATAATTTTCCAGGGTAGCAATGCTTAGCAGACTTGGAAAGCAGGGGAAAGTCAGGCTTAAAGCCTTTTTGAAGGTCCCATATAGCTTCTGCTGAACCTGTCCTGTGCTTGTTAGAGCTGTAACTGCAGGCTAGACAGTGAGCCTGAAGAGGCACGCAGGGAGAGGCAGCAACAGGAGAGTATGCCCGATCAGAGACTTCACGGAGCTTCAGCCTCTCTGAACTTGGGTAATTATGAAGTTACATCAGTTTGCCATAGCTGAGAGTCTGACCCAGATGACCAGAAATACAAACTGGACATGAGAACCCAAACTTAACATACTCATCTTCATGCATGAAGGAGCACATGGCAATGAACCGGATGCAAGAGTCCTCGAAGCTGGGGAGAATCCTGCTGTCTCTTTGTTGCCCCCTCAGCAGTGCTGCAGCAAAGGCACGGGGTACTGGGCCTTATATTGCTGCAGCTGATCTGTTCAGGAGCAAGATTGTTCCATTTTGCAAAGTTAATATTCATCAAATGTTAATGAAAATACATAACAAATAATTATGACAAACATACCATCTGATTAAGATGAAAGAGGATGACAATCCATGTGAATTTTTAATCTAAAAAAATAAAGAACATTACATTAATAAGACTTAATTATATCATTAAATATTTAAATTTACTTCCCATAGTAGATTTTATTTTTATTTAACATATTTTGTTTTTAAATATTGCTAACATTTTTATAAGATTTGTTCATAAAACACATCAACAAATATGGTTTTGTGAGGCAACAGGAATTTTAACATCATGTATTCATTATATTGATCACAATTTCAATTTTATTTGTGTTAAAAAAAGCTAATAGAACCCTTTTACAGTTTATTATAATTCACAGTATCTCCATCTATAGATAAATATTTAATAGCATTACTAATGCATCGTGCACATAATATTTATTAATTAGAAAATATGAATTACTAGTTGTACATTTCAATAATTTGCATTTAAAATTAATGCTACATTTTTCCAGGAAACGATGATTGACTTCAGCTGACAGGCAACTAAGAGCACATGCTGCAAACTTAACTATCACCCCACAGCATCGTGACCAGCTAATGAAGAGGACTCTGAACAAGAGAGGATGCCACGACAGACACAGTGCCCTACAATGCTTGTGCATAGTCTGGCCTCACAGAAAAGGACATACAAAGGCAAAGTTTTATCACTCCCTGATTTTCCTTGATAAAGCTAAATAGCAGTTTCATTTGGTAGATTTGGCAATGTAGTTGTGCCATGTAGGATAAAACTCACTCAGGTATCTTTGTGTATCAAGCAACCTTAGAGAGCAGCTACTGATCAGATTTCCTGGGCAGCAGAAGTGGCTGGGGAAGGAAGTGCTGGGGGGAAGAGGTTGGACCACGGGATAGGACAGAGAGCAGAGCTGGGTGTTGGAGGGTAGTTTTGCTGGTGCTACAAGAAGCCAATGGTAAGGATTCAAATTGTGTTTCTCTCATCTTCTCACTCTCTGTGAAGCTATGCAAGATATCATGAGACTTGCTCCTCCAGGATACCTGTTTAATATGTAAGCAAAGTATTTAGGTCAGGTGTTAGACTGTGACTTTACCTTTGCTTCAGAAGCGTAGTATCTGCCAAAATTCCCTTTTCTGTGAAACTGAACATTTTTTTCACACTAAACTACTGTTTTTCTTTTTGTGTATTTATTCTTTTCAACTGAAGTTTCCAGAAAATCAGCAACTTCCTGATTTGTGAATTTTAGAAAAAAAAAAAAAAAGAAAAAATTCTACTTTTTCTAAAAGAAGAAATTTATGGCATGAAGAACAACTTCTCAGTAGAGGTCTGTTAAATACAAATAATCTTCCTGGAACTGTTTGTCAGGCAGACAGACATGACAGACCAACCAAAAAGTAAATGAAGAGTTTAGAAGTGATACCAATGCTTCGCAGTATGGCCTGTCTTTCACCAAAAGATTTAAAAATGCTTTATAAAGTTTGCATTTTTAGAGTATTTGCAGTCATTACCTATCAAACAGTACACTGTATTTTCTGATAAAGCCATTTACAGAGCCATGCATCTAAAAATTTTTATTTTTCCCTGCTTTTGCCATGTGTTCATGTAATATTATTGAATACAGCCTGCCACAAACAGCTGTACAACTACATCAAGCTATTTGCGGTTACCACAGCTATACCACAATATATGTAGAAGTATGTGTGCAGATTGCTCTGTGTGTGTGTCTGTGTGTGCATACACAGGCATGCAGATACACCACAGCACTATAATCTGTGTGTGCACATATGTGCTGAGCATTTGTAGTTATATACACTCATGTATGTGAAAAACTACTGATAAAGTTCTGTAGTAAGAGTCCTGCATATGATGGTCAACATACCAGCCCCTCCCATAACTTCATAATTACAGTAATAAAAGAAAGAAAGGCTTACACAGCCAGGAAACAAAAGAGAAAAAAATCAGGTTGGTTACCACTTCACTTTTGTAGTGACTATATGTTCACACATGCAAGCACACACATGCAGTTTCTGATAAAATGAGTTGTTTCTCAAAAGACAGAGAAAAAAAGAGAGGCCTGATGAAACCCTCAAGTTGTTCTTGAAATTACACCTATACCTGTTGTCATTTTCAGGAAATCTACTTTATTTAGTTGATAAACTTGTTTTGACTTTTCAGTGGAAACAGTTTGCTGGCACTACTTCCTTAACTGTAGGCCAAATTCTGACCTCGGTTTCATGTAACTCCCACTGCAGTCAATATAGGTTGGCTGTGTAAGGCAGGATAGAGCCTTTCTGTTTACAATTATAAGAGCACTGAAAGGTACGTTGTTGTTATTACTGCTTGCACTGCTAGAACTTCATCTCAAGATGTCTATTTTGGGCAGTGTTCAGACCACAGATATGGTTAGCTTAAAATTCTCAGAAATATTGAAGTGCATACTCAGAAAAACCAAAGAGGAGGAATCAATGAAAGGGATTTCATTTTAGCTGAATATACCATATGACATCTTGATTTTATACTGATACGCCGAAGTATTGACATGTAATGATTTTGGTGTAAATCACATGCTTTCATGCGCAGAAATGTTATAGAGCATTTTATATGAAATAATAATATTAAGTAATTCTATTGAACTAATCACCAGTTAATCTGACACTTAATGAAAAAAGTAACACTAAATGTGGCATGAAGGCAGCTTTTATGGACTTAAACTTTAATCAATTGTATGGGAGTCAAAGGTGTTATTTTTGCTGATGGTTGTGAACAAAGGATGATGGCATTTACTAAAGAGTTTCTTGTCTTCATTATTCTAGGTTGAATTATAGCTCCTAAGCAAAATGGGAAAAGCTGCATGTGTTGATGATAAGAAGAAGCTATGAGATTGAGAAAAAAAATACATGCACGGTATTTTTTCTTGCAGCTGCTTGCTATTACTAAGTATATGCCTATTTTACAGGGTCCTGATTTGGAGACCTACAACAGGTGCTGCATTTTGGCTTTACATTAACCTACGGTTCAGACTCATATTTGATGCTGAATTCGTTGCCTGTTCCTTGTGTCTACTTTTACTGTCAGTCTGATTTGAGACAGGAGAGAGGCAGAAGTTCCCCAGGCAATTCAGGTATAGATTTAGGGCTGTTTTGCCTTGAAGGCAACATGGAGGCAACTGTCTCAAGCTGCTTGGCTCTGCAAATGCAAACCCAAAGGCAGTATGGATCTACGACTCTTATTAGGTCTCCTCCTTGATTTTGCTCCAGAAGTAAATAGTCATCTCAGGGGCCAGCTGATCCACACAGGACTTACCTTCTGTCCTTTATTAGTGACAATAGTGGGCATTTTTGTGCAGCATGTTATTTGTAGCATACAGTTCAAATGACAAAGACAAGAGTCTTTGGCTTTTGTCATTAGTCAGAGCTTCCCTGGTCTATATTTATGTACCCTGAGTGTAAAATCAGAATGGCATGACCTAAATTTATAAGAAAATGCTCATAGTATGGTATAGAAACATAAATACACCACATGTAAGAATAAGTACTTGTGCCCAAGCCAGTCATGCTATTTGCTTATCATGTTCCATATTCAGAACTTGGTGGAACACATCCCAGTTATTCACATTAGATCCAACATTGCTGTATAATGAGTGATGAAGTGGGTGAATAAAATTGGAATAAAGATTTCAACAAGAAAAAAAGAATAGATTTTTTTGGGAGTTTTGTGAAAAAAGAGATTAATTTTCAGTTACTTAATTTATGTTGTAGATCACAGGCACAGCAGTGTGGAGAAGCTTGTATGAAAACTGTCTACACAAGCCCAGCCCAATTCACTGCAAAAAGTTTTTAATTCTTTTAGAAATTTTTAGAAAGAAAATGAAAAACTTGCTCAGACATATCCTTTCTGATGTTTTTGGAACATTCAGTACCACAGATATGGCCAGGAACAAACTATGAGTTACATCATTTAGGACTATTCCCAAATCACAGGTTGGATTGGGCTCTAAATTACATTAATTCCTTCAGCAAGAATTCTAAGGCTTGGTCAGACCAGAAGGACATACATTAATAATAGTGATAAGCCCCTTTCTGCAGCCAGGTTGTAAATTTGGGTCCAATGTTACAAGGCCAATAATACTGTTGTGAATGAAGTTATTGTGCTGAATTTGGTCATGTAGCATGTCATTCTTGCTCTGTGCCATTCTTCCAGTAGACTCCAGCAGCTGCCAGGCAAGAAGAGGTCATGTCTGTAGTGAGTGAGATGCCAACCCTCCCGACAGTGGTTTAGAAATTGTGATAAAAGAGAAGGAAAAAATACCAACTGAGCACATGGGTTAATGGCTACTATTTTAGTCTCTTGGGGCCATTGCCAGCTGCCATTAAATCAAAGTAGCCTTCAGGCTCTACTTGGTTTCACGATGAATAATTTAGGTTTTCCTGGTGCAGAACCAGATTGCATTGGCTTTGTATGATAGATTCTACAGATCTCCACTGTGGGCACAGCAGTGTGAATATATGGTGGCACATGCTGGTTGCAATGGTCAACCTACTCTGTCCTCCAACAGCAACAAGCAATAATCTTTATGAACCAGAGGTTTTGCACATCCTTAAAGATGTCTTCTTTCTGATTTGGATACTCTGCAGTTTTGTGGAACCACTTACTTATTGTTAGTCAAAATCTTCTTTGGTATCCATGTATTTTAAGGAGTTAACTAAGGGTCTGGATATTTTCTACCCACTGAAAAAGTAGTTCATATCTGAATAAATAACTGAAAATGGCTTCTCACTGTTCAGGAAGTACAATCAATTTGAAATTAGGATTATGGAAACATCTGTGAAAATTCAAGTGTCATCTCAATTTGGGCTCATTCAGATCCTGTATTTTTTCTACTTCCCAAGCAGTGCATTTAAAATCTAATCCTAATTAACACACATAGTTTAATTATAGCCAACAAAATATTCTCCTAAAATTGTGTGTGCTGGTTGGGGGGTCGTGTAGGGAGGGAGGAGGCGAGGGGGAAACTAAACAAATGTTCACTGATTGTAAAAATCCTTGTTTCGTTAATAATATAAATCTTTAAAGACTTTAAACATACACTGAAGTTTGCCTCTCATGAATCAAAGTGGCATAAAAAGCACGTAGCAGGCACAGAACTCCTACTCCCTCTTTCTCCTTGCTCATTTCTTTGCAATTTGAAACAAAGAAACTCTGCACTGGAATTTAAAACTTTCCTTTTTGAGTGGATTTCCCCATATTTTATCACATTAAATATACAATGCTGCTACAGGTAAAACAAATCACAGATGTTATGGACAGGCCTTGGGAAGATTCTAAAATTTAAGTGAAGAACCAGAAAAACTGAGGTGGTCTGCTGCTGCAGATTTTGTTGTATGTCAGAAGAACTCCTTGATGTTACAGGATGGTTTGGAAGTCTGAGATTTTCAATACTTTTGACTTTTGCTTTAAGAGGTGTTGAGAAAACCATTATTTTAGGCTGTTTCAGAATGCTTCTGGATCAGACCTCAAAGTGCAAAGTATTCCAGTTTAGGGATACTGTAGCCTCTTATGGACACCACTGGATATCTCAGGACCCCTTTGCTCACTGAATCTGGACTGCTGAAGATCTGATTCCTACTCTGCAACTCTAGCACTTCACTGTGGAATCAAACATCTTGCCTGTCTCCTTGAGTGTTCCTGGAGTCCCAATTCCAGCTACCCTAGTTCCCCAGAGCAGCATTTCATGTTCACCAGCAGCACCATAGTCCCTCAAGGTTCTGTTTAAGATACAAGTAAGATATTTTTTTAGGGATTTTGGGAAGAAGTTTTTTTAATTATGTAGCAGGGAATCAAGAAGCATAGGCCTAATATTTTGTTGAAAACAATACGGTACCTGGTTCTTAACTTCCTCTAGGATATCCCATTCCTGCTTTGGTCTGCTTGCGTCTGGGGCTCTGTTAAGGTTTCAGGTCACACACAGTTCTCCATGTCAGATGAATCCTATAAGGATCTCCATATTTTGATGACAAATGCCCTCAATTTGATCAGAGGAGCATCACTTCTCATGCATTTCTAGCCTTTTGCTGTTTTGTCATTTGCACAGATCTTTCTATTGCATATTTCAAGTGAAAAGGTTTTCTTTCACAAGGTTGTTCCAGCAGTCTTGCAATAATAAAAGTTGATGGATCTAGATTTCTTCGTATTGATGCCTTTCCAAGAGGTGTCAAGATCAGCATTTTTCCTGTCCTCGCGGTAAACTAAAATAGAATTGAACAGCCTTGGTTTGACAAGGTCAGATACGTTTTCACTTCATAAAATTAAAAGGAGATTAAAATAAAAAATGGACTTGGTAACATCTTTTGAATACAACCCATTCTATCAATCATGACAATGGAAGCAAATAGTAACCAAAATTTTCCTTCTTTTTGGATCAGATTTATATCTGCTTTCAACAAGAAAAGATTAATTTTGGGGTCAGCTCTGGCTGATCTGAATTTTCAATTTTTTTTCTTTCAGAGTGATTTAGAAGATTAAGAAACATAATTTCTCTGCTCTAAAACTCAGCTTTATATCCCATCAGTAAGACTAAGAACATAATGTAGCCCAAATTTGGACCAGAAAATTAAATTAAAATAGGAAGTGTTAGTGCAGAAATGGACCTTTTCCTTATCTGTTTCCCACATGTGCCTTTGCACTGTATCCACTGACTTGATTGAAAGTAAGTTTTCCTACTGTGTTGCAAGCTCTGCGGAGGCAAAGGCCACCATAGAAGGCTGAGCTGAGATCTATTTCACCTCATCTCCCACATCCCATTGTCAGAGGGGTTCTAACAGCAGACACCTCACTGCCAGTGCTGCTGCAAGAGACAGCAAGAACAGTTTGATGTTCAGATCCCAAATGGATTTTAAAGTAGACAGTGACTAAAATCATGTTCTGATTTCTGAACTAAGCAAATGTGGTCCTGAAGTCACTTGGGCAGAACAAATACAGAGATTCACTTTTCAGATGTAGGCTTCAATTTTAAAGAATCATTTGATTATGTTTATATGAATAGCACTGTCTTAATTTTGGGGTCAAGCACCATAAGTTTTTATCCTAAGTGCATAGTTTATCATGCATCCAAAGGGTAGGTAATACAGTAGCGGTGATAGCTTGCTTTCCTTGTTGTGTTCCTGCAGTGAATTATAACAGACTCTTCCAGCAGTTTGTTAACAAGACAACTTGGGATGGAACCTGCAGCACTTCTGAATTTCCCTCTGTTGTTGAAAAAGCATTTCCAGTCATCATTTTTGTAGGTGCTGTGTTGGTGGTACCTGGAAGGGATCAGTCATTGAGGTCAGTTGCTGAGGTGAGTAGCTCGAGAGAGGATGCCTTCAGCACCTGAGCGGAGGGAAGCTCAGTGTCCAGGAGTCTCAACTCAGAGCGGCCAGAGCCACCGAGGGAGCCGCAAGTCCTCGACAGGACTTGTCCAGGAGCCGGCAGCTCAGCTGACACGAGCAGCTGACTGACAGGGGGCGGAGCCACGAGGAGCGGCACCAGCCCTGACTGGTTAAATCCTACCCCTGGGAGCGCGGCGAACAGGGTGGGTTGAGGCAGTTTGCGCAGCAGTTCGAGGGGGACGATGAGCACTCGCCTTATGACCGGGGCCTGGTCTGGGAGCTCTGCTCTGGCTACCCGGGCGGTGGCCGGCGTAGGCACTCAGAGCCAATGAGACGAGAGGCTGCAGTGCAGAGCTCGGAGTGTAGAGAGTGCCTGCACTGGTCTCGTGAGGGAACAGTGCACAATGGGCAGGGCTGCACTCAATGTTGCCTGGTGGAGGTCCACCTGCAGCAGGTGGCTGGGCTGCAGGATGCTGTTAATAGGCTGCGAGATGTCAGGGAAGCTGAGAGGAAGCAGGACTGCTTGCTCCAGGCCCAAACTGTGCAGGCACCTCAAGCATCCACTGCAGCTCATGGAGGAAAGAAGGAGGCCGTTAACCCAGGAAGCTGGGAAACAGCAACAGAAAAAAACAGCAAAAAAAGGAGGAAAAGGACAATTAAAAGCAAGCGTCTTCCTCCTAAATCTGTTGTCTCCACCCAGAATGGCTTTGCTGTCCTGGAGGGGGCTAATGAGGAAACACCCTTGCACCAGAAACAGCCGGCTGGTGCACTGGTAAAGAAGATCACTACTGGTGCTGGCAGGAAAAAGTGGCCGGTCATAGTAGCAGGGGACTCTACTTTGAAAGCAACAGAGGCACCCATCTGTCGGCCTAACCCAGTCTCGAGGGAGATGTGTTGCCTACCAGGAGCACGGATCAGGGATGTTGCAGAGAGGCTGCCTGGTCTAGTAAGTCCCATGGACTATTACTCACTCCTAGTTGTCCATGTGGGTGCTAGTGATATAGGCAGCAGTAGCCTGGAAAACATTAAAAACGACTACAGAGCCCTGGGAGAGGTGGTTAGGGGCTCTGGAGCTCAGATTGTCTTTTCATCAATTCTCCAGAATAAAGGAGAGGACCTTAAAAAGGCTAAGAGGGTTGGCCAGGTTAATAAATGGCTAGAACCGTGGTGCCATAGTCAGGGGTTTGGGTATCTTGAACACGGGACCCCAGTTAGCAGGCCAGGTCTACTGGAAGCTGGTGGAGCTGGTCTGACAAAGAAGGGGAAGAGTGGTTTTGGTAGGAGGCTTGCCAGACTGGTCAGGAAAGCTTTAAACTAGATGTGTTGGGGGAGGGGGCCATCATTCCATCCCAACACACCCAGTCAGTTGCCAGCACCTATAATAAATGCCCGGAGCAATGCAGAGACATTTCAGCCGCCCCAGCCAATGCATGAGCTGGCTTCATTTGGAGCTCGGCTCAGGTGCCATACGGGGGTATGATATAATAGGCGTCACGAAACATGATGGGATGGCTCCTATGACTGGTGTGTTGGAATGGAAGGTTACAGGCTCTTTAGAAAAGACAGGCCTGACAGATGGGGAGGGGGAGTTGCTATTTATGTTAGGGATAGGCTGGAGAGTATGGAACTCTGGGGACAGGTGAGCAGTCAATAGAGAGTTTGTGGGTCAGGGTTAAAGGGAGAGCAGCGATGGGAGACATTACGGTGGGGATCTGTTACAGACCGCCTGATCAAGAGGAATCTGTGGATGGAGTGTTCTATAGACAGATAGGAGCAGCTTCACGCTCGCAGGCCCTTGTTCTCATGGGGGACTTCAACCACCTTGATATCTGTTGGAGTATGGTACAGCCCAGCACAAGCCATCCAGGAGGTTCCTCGATTATGTGGAAGACAATTTCCTTCTGCAAGTAATAGAAGAGCCGACAAGGAGAGGTGCCATGCTTGACCTCGTGCTCCCCAACAGGGAAGGGCTGGTTGGAAATGTGATGCTCCAGTGCAGCCTTGGTTGCAACAATCATGAGATAGGTGAATTCATGATCCTCAGGACAGTGAGAAGAGTGTGCAGCAAGCTCACTGCCCTGGACAAGAGAGCAGACTTTGGCCTCCTCAGGAACCTGCTTAGTAAGGTTCCATGGGATATAGCCCTAGAGGGCAGGGGGGCCCAAGACTGTTGGTTGATATTCAAGGATCATCTACTATGAGCTCAGGAATGTTGCATCCCAACTAGAAGGAAGTGCAGCAGGAGGGCCAGGAGACCTCCTTGGATGGATAAGGAGCTGCTGAGCAAACTTTGAACGAAAAAGTGGCTTATAAAAGGTGGAAGCAAGGACAGGCAGCCTGGGAAGAATACAGGGATGTTGTCTGGGAAGCTAGGGACCAGGTTAGGAAAGCTAAGGCCCAGTTAGAATTAAACTTGGCTACGGATGTTAAAGATAACAGCAAGGGATTCTGTAAGTACATTGCAAATAAAAGACAGACTAGGGACAACGTAGACCCCTTCCGGAAGCTATCAGGAGAACTGGCTCCCAGGATTTGGAGAAGGCTGAAGTTCTTAATGACTTCTTTGTCTTGGTCTTCACTGGCAAGAGCTCTTACCACACCACCCAAGTCTTGGAAGACAGACGCAGGGACTGTGAGAATGAAGACCTTGGGCCCACTGTAGGAGAGGATCTGGTTTGTGACCATTTTAAGAACCTGAACATGCACAAATCCATGAGACCTGATGAAATCCATCTGCAGGTCCTGAAGGAGCTGGCAACTGAAGTTGCTAAGCCACTGTCCATCATATCTGAAAAATCATGGCAGTCAGGTGAAGTTCCCGATGACTGGAAAAAGGGAAATATAACCCTCATTTTCAAGAAGGGGAAAATGGATGACCCGGGGAATTACAGACCAGTCAGTCTCACCTCTGTGCCTGGCAAAATCTTGGAGCAGGTTCTCCTGGAAGGCATGCTAAGGCACATGAAAAACAAAAAGGTGCTTAGTGAAAGCTAGGATGGCTTCACTTCATAGAAGGCCACCAAATTGGTCAGGCAGGATTTCCCCTTAGTGAGAGCCAGCACGGCTTCACTAAGATGAAATCCTGCCTGATCAATTTGGTGGCCTTCTATGATGGGGCTACGGAGCTGACGGACAGGGGTACAGCAGCTGATGTCATCTACCTGGACTTGTGCAAAGCATTTGACACTGTCCCACAAGACGTCCTTGTCTCTAACTTGGAGAGACATCAATTTGATAGGTGGACCACTCAGTGGATAAAGAACTGGCTGGATGGCCACATGCAAAGAGTTGTGGTCAATGGCTCAATGTCCAGCTGGAGACCAGTAATGAGTGGTGTCCATCAGGGATCGGTGCTGGGACCGGTCTTGTTCAACATCTTTGTCGGTGACATGAACAGTGGGATTGAGTGCGCCCTCAGCAAGTTTGCCGATGACACCAAGCTGTGTGGTTCGGTTGATACGCTGGAGGGAAGGAATGACATCCAGAGGGACATTGACACGCTTGTGAGGTGGGCTGATGCCAACCTCATGAAGTTTAACCATGCCAAGTGCAAGGTCCTACACCTGGGTCAGAGCAATCCCAGGCACAGCTACAGGTTGGGCAAAGAAGAGATTCAGAGCAGCCCTGCAGAGAAGGACTTGGGGGTGTTGGTCGATGAGAAAATGAACATGAGCTGGCAGTGTGCACTCGCAGCCCAGAAAGCCAACTGTATCCTGGGCTGCATCAAAAGGAGCGTGACCAGAAGGTCGAAGGAGGTGATCCTGCCCCTCTACTCTGCTCTCATGAGACCTCACTTGGAGTATTGTGTGCAGTTCTGGTGTCCTCAACATAAAAAGGACATGGAACTGTTGGAACAAGTCCAGAGGAGGGCCACGAGGATGATCAGGGGACTGGAGCACCTCACATATGCAGATAGGCTGAGAAAGCTGTGGCTGTTCAGCCTGGAGAAGGGAAGGCTGCATGGAGATCTCATAGCAGCCTTCCAGTATCTGACGGGGGGCTATAGGGATGCTGGGGATGGACTATTCGTTAGTGACTGTAGTGATAGGACAAAGGGTAACGGGTTAAAACTCAAACAGGGGAAGTTTAGATTGGATATAAGGAAGAAATTCTTTACTGAGAGGATGGTGAGGCACTGGAATGGGTTGCCCAAGGAAGTTGTGAATGCTCCATCGTTGGCAGTGTTCAAGGCGGGGTTGGACAGAGCCTTGTGTGACATGGTTTAATGTGAGCTGTCCCTGCCCATGGCAGGGGAATTGGAACTAGATGATCTTAAGGTCCTTTCCAACCTGAACTATTCTATGATTCTATGACTCTATGATTCTATGATTCTATGCTCAGTTTTTTATAACAAATACCGCAACTATGCCAGACATTATTGCATAGAGAAGGAATAAAACTTCTTGTAAACTACAGTATTTATGCCTCATTCCCTCTGCATTTTGGGGATGGACTGATACTGGAGGTGACTTAAAGTGCTTAGCAAGTGCTGAGAGAGATCAATCATCTGCTGTTTTGTCTGAATTAGGAATAGTCATAGGTGGAAACCAGTCCCATGCCCTTTAGAAGATCAATGCAAGTGGTGGCTACAACATATCTATGCAGAGTAAGGTATGAGGGCAAATGATGCTTGTAATTCTGAAATGTCTAACCCTAAAAAATGTCTGTCAGCTCAGAGGACAGCAGCCAGTTTATTGTGCAGGACAGGTGAGAATACATGATTTCTCTCTTCTGGTCTGTTTTTGCAGAGATTTCAAAAACTTCAGGAGTTTGGTCTTCATTTTTAAAGCTTTACACATGGGATCTAACCAACTTACTGGATGGGACCACTCCATCCTCCCTAGTCAGAGCTGGTCTTCATAAGAAAGACAGATATCCTGAGAATTGAGCCAAGGCTGCAATTTTCAGGCATAATGGTGATAGTCTCGGGAAAGGAACAAGGATACAAAGCTAAGACTTACTTAATTGCCCATAACAAGGATGTGACAAAAGGACCTGGGACTACAAACATACCCTTAGCATCGCTACTCTATGATCAGAATAATTAAGGAGCCTGTGTAGCAACTATGGCTTTCTAAAAGGTATCTTAAGAACAGTGTTTTCTCCACTACACACATCCCATAATAAGGTGATTCCTTATGGTACTTCATGAACTTGTTGAGTCCTAAACTGACCCATAGCATTTTGCTGTTGATATTTCTGAGCTTTTCCCAGTTAGTAACTATTCAGGGAAAGAACAAAGTTGTAATTATTCTTAGGTCTCAACTGTAAATGCAGTATTATATCCTTCCCCCCCAAGAATGACATGGGCTAAAAATTGAGCTTGAAATTTATTCTGTAGCAAAATTGTGGAAAGCCAACAAGAAATAATAAAATAAATTGCAGTGACACACATGAGCAGTTAAAATCATGTAAGACATGTATTCAGAGCTGCAAATGCTTTTTAAACATACTAAACCATAAGTGGGTTAAATTTATCACCTTCCATTTTGATTTAAAAGATGTAGGAGAACATGTAGCTGAGGATTTTCTAAAAGAAGTAGTGATTTGAGCATGTTGGGGGTGGTGGTGGAATTGCTTGTAGTTTTATTCATTTAGGCATATCTTATCACTCCTCCTTTTCTTCCTTCTTGGAGGGCAATGAGAGAACCCAGATGCCAAGCTGTGGAACATGTTCTTCTGACACTAGCATCTGGCTCCTTGGCAGAATCCTCCAACTGTCATGCTGACAGCTTTCCTGTTGTGTCCTCGTATATTTTTATATAAGAAAATTGCAGATGGGTTCTCTTCTCAAACTAATACGCTATTCTGTTGACCCTTATCATGCAGAAATGTGTTGGTTTTATCTGTTTGTGAATGAGACCTTGGCCAAATATACTTCAAAAAGGATACTTCTCTGTTCATCTCTGAATTTGTCTGCAAGCTGTCTGGGAAGATGCCAGAATCCTATTACACACCCTTTTTGTGCCTTTAAGCAGTAAGTCCTTCATTCTCTGCTGTACAAATAGATTGCACTTTTTGCAGCAAGCACTCTTGTAAAATGCAAGCATATTTATTTAATAGTTTCAGTTAAAAAAAAAAAATCTCCCTTGAAATGGAGAGAAATGTGGTTTGGTTTGCTTTTTTTTTTTTTACTGGAGGTTTTTGTTTGTTTGTTTTTCATTTGACATTACCTAGTATGCCACTGCCTTGAAGGGGTTTTTTCCCCCCCGAGTTTTACCAGAGACCTCCAATCCAGAAAGCTTTATAATGTTACTGAAGCAGCACAGTGACTTCATTAAAAAAATAATAAAAATTAAAAAAAAATCCACAAAGATTTCATTTAACATCCTCAAAAATCTCCTGGTATTTTCTAAATGGAATTTTCATAGTCCTACATCACATTTAGGCACATGCCTAATTTATGTGAATCATCATGAGTAGTCCCAGTGACTTCCCAGTGAAGCACAATTGTGCTTCAATTTAAGGCTATGCTCAGAGAGAGACTGATGGGTTCTTCACTTCAGGCTTGACAAAGCCCATATTATCAAGATGACAATAAAGAATACTGAAAGTTCCCATGTTACTTCCTCTTGCTTTCCTCCTCTGTATAGGACTCCTCCTATGGATGTTATGTATTTGTCTCTTCTAAAAAAATCCAAAGACTGTTTCCGCTCAAAATCTCAGGTCTCCTTTAAATACATAACTTTATCAGCATAAATAACATCAAACACAGATAAGAAAATATCACAAACCCACAAATGAAAAATTATCTGGGACCCTGCTCAATGGAGACTCCAGCTCTATGGGTGCTGTCCATGGCGGCTCTTCAGGGCTTTTAAAAGTTGGCACCCACTGAGAATATTTAGCCATGATTCATGAGCCCACTCAGACTCTGACCTTTCACCATGCCGCAACCCTCCCCTCAGCTGAAATAGCAGAAACCTGATCCAAATGATTCCCTGATGGTGATATGAAAGATTGCCAGCTCTGATGAAGCCAGGTGGATTCTACTGAGCATGCTCTCTGTGTCCACACCAGGGGAATATCCTTGGAGCTTGAGTGCTGTAAGCTTCTTCTAATTTATTCTCCTAGCAACAGATATTAAGACTTGATTGACACTGGTTTCTTTTTTGATGCTTTTGCAATAAATAAAGCCATAATGAATAATTTAATTGTTCTCCCACCATGGTTGTTCAGATTGTGTAGCTATTAAAAAAAACCCCAAACAACCAAAACCCAACCTTGAGTCAGCATTAAAGAAAGAAGAGGTAAGTTTCTACAGGTTTCTCATTCCTATTATCACAAAAAAGAATCTTTATAAATTTCCAGCAAATGTAAGCACACAGAAGCAAAACAGGTATGGGCATGACTATTATGTTAACTGATACATAGTTGCGTATCATTTTTTCATCTGAAATTTGTCATAAATAAAATAAATGACATTAGAACTATTCAGGAAAGATCATAAATATCAAGAATGAATTTCTGCATTAAGCATTAACTTTGATGGGGCTGAGATTTCACTGTAGTTTCCAGCCACATAGTGCAAGTTATTTCCTGCTGCTTTCTTGTTTCTGTTTCAAACATTCTGATTCACCATTGGGTTAATCATCTACTAAATACTGTCTCCAGGTGGCTTGGGTTTGCTGTTGTTATCTCCATGGCCCCAAGGGACTATACTTTCCAAAGAACTGAGGGGAGCCCAAGCACTGATATTATGCAAGCTATAGAGACAGAAACAAAATACATCAGCAACAGTATCAGCATGCTTTCATTTATACCATGTTCTAATTTGAACATACTATGTGCTTTTTGAAGCACTTAGCATTCACCCTGAAGTCTCAAGTCATTCCAGATTGCGTAAGCAGGTAAAAATGATATTCGTTAAAGAGGCACAGAGAATCAAGAGAAATATGTACTGTGAACTAATGGGTGGAGTACTATTAAGAGAAACTTAGTAGGTTAAAAGTTTATATTTCATATTTAAGTGGTTACTGTTGTGCTCATGTTTACTGTATTTATTGTTGTGTTCAAATTTAGGTGACTACTGTTGTGATATCCCATGTTCATATCAATTTGAATAAGAATTATCACACGTATGATGCTTTTGGGTATAGGGTTTATTTCTTACTTCAGCCATGGATCCCATAGGCAAACAATTTACCTTATCGTCTTTCTGTAAAACAGTGATAGTGCTTTTGTCTGTTACAGAGGAATTCAAAAAGTAGATTTATCAGTGGTTGTGAGATGCTTAACTACTGCAATAATAAAGGACATATCAAAGCTTGGGATTTTAGACAGGCAAGTTAGGGATACATAGGAATGTCAGTTAACAGGATAAGGACTTAGATTCAATAGATTGAGAATTTGTACACTGAGGATCATTACCAGACATGGAATTATTTTAATTCAAAGAGGCAATAATGTTGTTAAGTGGAAAACCTAGAGGGAAAAGTATAGAATTCTTGGGACGAACAAAGAGTTTACTGTTTGTAAACTCTTTAAGAGGTTTGTTCATCTTCAAAATATCAGCATCTTGTCCTGGGTTCAGCAGTAGCAGTCATTTTTTCACCTTGTTAGTAGCTGGTGCAGTGCTGTGTTTTTGACTTTTGGCCTGGGAACAGCGCTGATAACACTGATGTTTTTAGTTACTGCTCAAATGTGTAGCCTGACCAAGGACTTTGTGAGTCTCATGCTCTGTCAGGGAGGAGGGGAAGCTGGGAGGAAGCAGGGACAGGACACCTGACCCAAACTAGCCAAAGAGGTATTCCATACCACAGCACGTCAAGCCCAGGAGGTAGAACTAAGAGTTACCCAGACGGGCTGGTTCACTGCTGGGTGGGGGTGAGGTATCAGTCAACGGGTTGTGAGGTGTTGTATTCTCTTCCGTTGTTATTTCCTTTATCATTATTATTATTGGTGGTAGCAGTAGTGATTTGTGTTATACTTTCGTTACTAAACTGTTCTTATCTCAACCTGTGGGAGTTACATTCTTTTGATTCTCCTTCCCATCCCTCCAGGAGTAGGGGGAGGGAAAGAAGGGAGGGGAGTGAGAGAGAGACTGCGCGGCTAACTTGACAACAGGGTTTAAACCACGACTCACCTGAAGAAAACAAATTAAATTGTTCTCAAATCTTTCTGGATTAGTGAAGAAAATAAATTTCTGAAAATTGTTAATCATATAAACAAAAACTGGGAGGAACTGGTTCTTCTATACGCTGACGGTGAGGTGTCAAGAAAAGAGATAAGGCTAACCAAAGACTGGATCAAATGTATAAATATCACCTTTCAGTAAAGGTGGTGATTAAGGAGAATAATTTCAGATCACTTATCCATTCCTATCCCTCACAAATGTTCTTTCTTTCCAAATTCAGCCACAGGTTCAAGCTGTTGCTCTGCCTAGACACTTGTCATTTGATGGTTTCTCTAAGGCCATGCAGATCAGGAGGTGTTCCATCATTTGGATTTTTCATGTTTGTAAGTCTCTGAATTGTAATAGACCCAGTTCTGGAGATTAAATTTTTTTCTTGCCTTCTTAAGTGATGATTCTAAGGTTTCCAAATTTCCCAATCTCTTTTTGCAAGAACAGCATGAAGTGTAGTGACACAAAGTTTTTTTATTACTCTATTGAATATTGCAAACTCAGTGATACATTCAAAAAGCCTTCTGAAGTTGAAGAGTTTCCAGAGCTGCATGGTTGTTTTGAACAATTTCAATCTAAACAACAAAAGGTATCTAAAGAAAATGAGGATAAAGCAATAGAAATTATATCCAAGCAAAAGCAAAAATTCAGTTTCTATACTTCAGAATCAGAGAATTTGGACAACATCCAGTCTTTATACTGACTACAAGCCTAGTATCAAGAATTTTTTAAATGTGTGTTTACAATGCAAAGATTGAGAACAACCAATATAGTATCTGTACCTAAAAAATGAAGAAAAAAGTGATCCAGGAAACTACAGACTTCAAACAGAATATCAGCAGTATGCAGGTTTAAAACAGATTTTAAAGGAAAGAACATGAAGAGAAATTGAATACAGGTTGATTACAACATTGGTTTCACAATGGTAGATCAACTTGGATAAACCCAGTATTTTTTTAAATTAGGTAATAGATTTCTTAGACAATGACAATGGATTGTACTTTATTCTTGAAGTTAGTAATTATTTTTACAAGAGAAGTGTGAGAACAACAAGGAACAAATGCTTTCATGGTTGGTCTCAGGAACATATTGGTTAGTGATATGAGATATAGATATAGGAGTAAGAAGTGCATGTGTATTTGGGAGTTGTTCAGAGAACAAAATGGGAAAGCATCACCTTAACAAAGGATTGGATCATCCTTTGTTAAAAGGAAAACCAGATGATTTTGTTAATGCAAGTGATGAGATGAAATTTAATAGCACAGGTTGCAAAAGCAGAGATTTATGGATCAGTAAGTAGAATTTTTTTCTTGAATATAGTATGTATTTATCAGTTGAAGGTAGTGGAAATTTGAACACAATAGTTTTCCTGCATGATTATCAGTTGCCATGTAGAGCAACTTTTAAAGTCTATGGGAATTGTAAAATCTAGTACAATTGTAAAATACACTATCCATGTTTTTTCCATTGTTAAAAGCAGTGACAAGGCCTCATTTATTTTATACAAAGTTCTGGTCACTTATATTCAGGAAAGATAACATTAAAACAGAAGAGAAAGACTACTGGTATGCTTATAGGAATGAAAAATTAATCTCTTAAGAGAGATTAAATGAGATGGTTTGTTAAGCCTAGACAAACAAAGGTTGAGAGGGGACAGGAAGATTCCTCAGAAATATATTCAGGAGTGTTAAAGACAAAGAACAGCGGTTTAACTGAAAAGGTAATAGTGCATAAGAGCAATGGTTCTAAAATTATGAATAAACATAGAATGGAATTTAGCAGGTGGTTTCTCACTACTCTTGGAGTTATATTTTTTGCGTATAATAGAATGGATAAAGCTGAAATTGTTTGAATATAATAATTCATAGAAGAGTTTGTGTGATTAAAACTGGAGAATTTCTGGAACAGGGAAACTGCAATACAAGTGTTTGGATATCCAGCATGGTGGTGTAACTGAAAGAGACTGACTTAAGACTGAAATGCAGTTTGTGTGCAACCTCCTCATATTGCAGACATACTGTATTTCAGAGTTTTGACTGGTTTCTCAAAGGGACCAGCAAAGAACTTGCTTCCTCCATTCTTAGGCAGAGCTTGTCCACTCTTCCTCCCTCCCAGTACAGTCAGATTGGCAGGAATATGTAGCCTTTCTTCTGTCTTTCTCTGAAGGGCTGGGTATGATTTGCTTGCTAGGATCACCAGGGTGATTTACTATACCTCAGCAATCTGTTGTTCTCCTGTCCTCCTCTTGCAGGACTTCACACCTTCGTAAACTTGTGTTTAGTTACAAGTTTGTTAGGGCATGCAAGGAAGCTTTTGGTGGCTTACAGAGCTTGGTGGCATGTGGCGCAGATTATGTGAAGTAAAGCCTTGACTGTGTGGTTGTGTCTGACACTACTGGGATTCTACAAACTGGTGCTGCTTCAGGTTTCATGTGCCTGCAAATGTGTTAGTGCTGTGATGCTGCAGTTGGGCTCGTACCTGCTGTGTTGAAGTTTTCTTCAGAAATTTATATCAACTTATCAACAACATGCAGTTGCTTCTCTGGAGAAATTCAAAACAGCTACAGTAATAAAGGACATGCACTTCTGGAAAGAAAAAAAAGAGAGGCTTTACAAAGTGTTTGTTAAATGATTTTAAATTATTATAAACTTTTTCCTTCAGTTTTAAAGCAAAATTGTACAATGTCTTTAGCTCTTTAGCTCTTCCCCCCCCCCCCCCCCCCGCTTGTTTCGGTAGTGAAAACCAAAACTAAACTGATTGGGTTTTCACACATATTGGAAAAACCACTAAAGATATCTGAATATTTTTCATGGTATTTTTTTTGTCTCTGATTTCCAACATAGTTTTTACCCGAAGACAGTTAGACTTTCACAACTCAGAACTGTCCATTCTCAGTGTGAATCATTTGTAAATTAGTGGTTTTACAAAGGATCTGAGAAAAGTCTAAGTTTCAAACTGAATTTTGGCTTCTCACAGACTCAAAAGGAGATTGATGAACTATGAGAAAAAAATCTGCCACAGAGATTCACTCATCCGCATGTAGACTGAAACCAGTAGCTTTTTGTGTATCAATGGTATAAACTCATGATCTGCCTGGTCATATTTAGCAGAAATGCTTGAAATCTCATATTCAAATTCTAAAATGACATAACGTTAACAAATATGGAGATTTTTAGACAGACTTAAGCTCCATCCGGTTGCAACAATATGGAATTAATTGTTCATACCTATAAGAATATGTTGAAGACATAAGTAATTTCTGGTCCCTTGTCACTATCACCCTGTGTCCTAAATGCTATATCCATGTCTTAACAAGGCTTTGCCTGAAAAAGCCTATTGGATACTTGTAACTCTTACTGACTTCAATAGTTCTCTCTTCAGTGTTCGAGTATAGCTGTCTTCAAGTCTTGCACAATTTGAACATTTTACTGAAGACTTTTTTAAATTGTTGTGAGTTTTTTATATATATATATATAACACACACTAGATGCAGGTAAAATACTTTTAAAACCCTAGAAACCACTTTTATATGACGAATTAACCTATATCAAGGATGATAGCGCTCTGTTTTTCTGATATATATGTGTGTGTGTACGTCCAGCTGTTGGCACGACTACAGATAGGTTAACAAATCATAAATCTTGTAAATAAGAAATCAGTAACAAGAAGTCAAATTTTCATGCAAGAAGAGGCTAATGAAAGCAGCTGGGTTTGGAAATAAAAGTAGGGTTTTTTTTCCCAGAAAAAACTTTTAAGACACACTACATTTGACCACCTTAGATCAATAATCCCACACCCTTTCCAAAACTTCCCAAGTTTCATTGCTGAGGACATATCCTAGTAATATATTACTGGGATAAGTCCCCTCCCAACAGCTGTTCTGGCTGTGTCCCCTCTCAGCTTCTTGTGCACCCCCAGCCTACTCACTGGTAGGGTGGTGCGAGAGGCAGAAAAGGCCTTGGCTCTGTGCAAGCACTGCTCAGCAGTAACTGAAACATTCCTGTGTTATCAACACTGTTGCCAGCACAAATCCAAAATATAGCCCTGTACTAGGTACTATGAAGAAAATTAACTCTATCCCAGCCAAAACCATTGTCCATCCCTTATTCCTTACCATTTATGTAATGCTCAGGTCCAATACAATCTCATTAACCACCACCCAGCCTTCCCATCCTTTAGTATAATACACAGATATCATTCCTCTAGTCTATAGGCCATTGTAAAATGTCCAGAAATGTCTACAAAATATCCACTGAGTTCATATAGTTCATTACTTTGGGCTCTATCTGTTATGGTGGTCACTCAGGACAGGAAAGGTGTTGTGTTATGTGGAGTTACTGGGCATTAAAACCAGCTCCGGTTGGGTCACTGCTGCACTTGCATTGCTGCTTGTAAAGCTTGTCCTCCGTTGGTTCAGGTGGTTCCTGCTATAGTACTTCCTATAACATGTAACTCAAATCATGGGCTACAATGATCTAAAGATATTTCCATTACAACGTTCTCCCTATCCCAGGTCTCATTGGGGTTGCAATGAACATCTTCCTTTGCCCCTGCTCTGGCTTGGGCTTATGCACAGACTGCAGTCCCTTAAGGGAGTACCTGCTCCAAGTGGAGCCTTATCTATGTGCCACAGTCTCTTCAAGGGTATACCTGCTGTGGCGAACTTATCCACAGCCACAATAGTTTTGAGGTGCACCTTTTCCAGTGTGGCCTTGTCCATGGGCCACAGAGCCTTCAGATTTATACCTGCTACAGCGTGGCCTTTCACACAGCCACAGTCCCTTCAGGGGTGACCCTGCTCCAACATGGCCTTACCCCTAGCTGCAGTCCCTCCAGGGGTGTACCGGCTCTCTTGTTGGCTTATTCTTGGCCACATGTTTTGGGGTGCTCCAGCGTGACCTCATGCATGCTTCGAGGTGTGTCTTCTCCTTGGGCCACAATCCCTTCATAGGTGCACCTGCACAGACATAACCATAGCCACCAATGCTTTGAGATATATATGGTCTGCCATGAGTTTATCTACAGCCACAGATACTTCAGGGTGTCCTGCTCCCACATGGGCTCATCCACAGGTAACAGTCCCTTCAACTCAAGTTCACACTGGAGTTCCAGCCTCTCCAGTACAGCACAGGAACAAGGGTAATGCATAGCCACTGCTGTTACCAAAATGTTCCCGGGCACAGCAGAGTAAGATGTTAAGCAGTACAGCACTACAGCAATAAGCAAAAGCAAAAAGTGGCTGCTAACAAGCACTAGACTCTAATATGCATTAAAGCAAGCAAGCCCCATGGCAAGCACAGGAACCTGACAATTAATAGCTAAACAGCAATAACAGCTATAAATTCGATCTAGCACAATATACAGTTATATATTTTAAGTACTAGTTTTGAATAATGAAGTAGTGGTTGGATGTAAAGAACTCCACTCTGTTCACTGGGGTTTCAATTAGGGCAGACGCCAGGGGCTTGTTTGTGGATGCAATTGAGAATAACTTCAAAAGTGACATAGGCTGAGATCCTTAAAACTTAAAGCTCAGATTCTTTCAACCCTAAAAGTGTCTGGATTTACTAGGCACCTGATTTTGAGCTCTTGAACTTACAATTGCACCTAAATTTTATGCCATGAGTAAGTGTGTGAATGCACCTTAGATCTTCATCTCCAAAGGGTCAGGAAGCCAGACCAGATAGAATTACCTGGGGTTTGACCAGTGCAGGCAAAATTCTTCTTTCTGTCAGCTTTTGCTTCAGCATCTCTGTGCTTAGCTTGTTGGCTTCTGTGAATCTTGTTCATAAGTGCCAAATCCTCTTTATGCAAGCAAGACAGGCCATGCTGCTTAACTTTAACAGTGGCCAAAAGTTGGGAATTGGAATATTTACAACATTTGGCATTTGTCAAATCACTTTGCAGATCTAGCCCAAGTACTATATGAACTTGCCTGACAATATTTCTTTTTATTGCAGGTCAGCTGGGCTAAAAAATGAGTATACGAAGTCTTCTGGATAGAATTACTGCTAGGTGTTGAAACCAGTGGGTTTCTTGTGGTCACAGATCAATAATTTTAGGCCAGCCCTTTTTTCAGGAAGGAAAATTAATGTTTTTTTTTTTTTTAATAATTGCAGAACACTACACTGACCTCAATGAAGGTGTCAATCAGCAATGTGATGGATACTTAATATTAAACCTAATTAATTGTTTGTTAGCACAGATAAGTAATGAAGAATGATAGCAGCTCTCCACTCCAAGACGTTCTCAGGAACAAGAGTTGAGCACATACAGCAACACGCAACCAGCTAGCCACCACACAGCACCATCTAGGCAGTTCCTAAGGTAACTCAAATTGTGTTATTGCGTGTTTATATAGAATAAACATTCTTTTTCCTTGACATATTTGTGTAGCTGTTTTTTACACCTCAGGCTGCATCCCACTTTCATTTACCCCGTTTACCCGCAAGTCTCTGTTTCTCTAGAAATCTTCTTACCCAGAACAGTGACAGAGTAGGAGCAACCACAATAATGCAAAAGCTGAGACAGAACGAATAAGCAGCTGGGGGATGGCAAAGGCCATTGAGGAAAGCAGAGCTGTGGAGTGTTAAGCCTAATGGTAAAGTGGCCAGACTTGCCGTTCACAACTGAGAGCATGCTGTAGAAAAAAGTTTTCTTGAGTGTGGCATAGCTCTACTTAACAGAAAGGATTTAGGGACGCAGTAGACACTTCTGTTCTATCATGTTCATTTAGATTTAAGTTCACATTTAAGTTAAATTTTCCTGGCTGCTCATAGGTAGATTTTGGCTCACTCTCTAGACTACTTCTCACTTGGGAAAGTCAGCTGTGGTGAAGGACTGCCTTTGGTCTGAACCCTGCCCATGAAGGAAGAATTTGTTTGACTGGCAGTAGGTCAGGCTTGAGATTGCTCACCCATCAGTTGACTAAATTGACATGTGAACTCAAACACTTGAAGCCTGTGCTCACAGGAGGATACATAGGCTGACAGACTCATGGGATCCAAAAACTGAGTGTATACACCACAGACTGGCATTCCTCCAAGTTAGGGACTTGGCTAGGCTTTGATATTCAAGTGATAATAGCTGAATCACTGTATCAAACAACCAAGCATTTTTACAGAAGGGTTTGGCAGAAAAAAGATGTTGCTGTTAATCTATAAGCTGGCTGCTTAAGTTTTAGAGGCTGTTGTGGAAAGGCAGAGAAAGCATGAATCACACAGTAAGAAAAATCAGAGGATAGATTTATGATCATGAAGAGGTCTGAGTGGCTCTGCTTAGAAAATGAGAACTTGGAGAATGTGGTTGCATTCCGTGGGACTTGCATTTGGCTTGAGATCCCACTATATGCCGTGGAGTAATAAAGGTGATTTTATTGCTTGACCTGATTTAAAATCAAGGTTGCTGTCCAAAGGGCAGTGTGCAACCCTCCCCACACACATGCTCCCCCTAATTCCCTTTCTTCAACTATAGCAATAATGCAACTGATGACTGAGTCACATCAATAAGCTAACTGTATTTTTTTATGTGTCGATTTTCTGTCAGATCAGTGAACTGAACTGAATCAGCCCTGAATACAAGTGAAACATCAGTAAAGTATGTTTTGACAAGGGGAAGGAGTGAGGCTGCAACACACACTTAATTGAATGTAAGTGCTCAGGTGAAACTACATCCTTGGATCCATGGAACTAACATGACCATGTCAGCAGCTGGTTTAAATACATATAGCTTTACTGTTTTTAATAGATGTACTCTAGTTTGCATCTGTTGATCTAGTTTGGTTTAGAGGTGTAAATTCACAAGCTGGTATGCAACTAGTTTCTCTTCCTGTTTTCTTCCTGTTTTTCAGCAGAAAGTTCTGATTCATCTACTCTTTAGGAAAATCTTTTTTTTTTTTTTTAAAAAAAAAGAAAGTCTACTATAAATCCATAAAAACCATCTTGAAGTCAAGCAAAATAATGTCTCTCTAGCTAAATTTATGGGGTTATTTTGAAATTTTCTCCAGCCAAAGACATGTCTAAGATTCTGGACTTTGCATGCCTGAGTACACATCTGCATCTGTGTACATGTGCTTATGTTGCAAAAAAATATTGTGTATTAGCAGCCCAGTAATTGTTTCATTAGTTTTTATTTCCCAGAAAAGAAAATGAAGGGAAAATTCTGTGATAGGAAGCAAGAAAGGTATAATTGCAAAATGCTTAGAAAGCTACAGGCAATAATTTTCTATTTTTTTATTTTTCAATAATAAAAGCCACTGATGATATCAACTCTTGTTGTTGAGGACTCTCCTGTCACAAGACCTTAACAGTTTGTCACAAAACCTTACAGTTTGTGACTACTGAAGTAAGATGCAGAGATAGGTAGAAATTCCTATGAGGTCTCCTTTCTGGGTCAAGAGAAGGGGTGTCTCCAACCTTGGCATGTTCAGTAGAATGTAGGGTTCAGGGATGTTAATCACTTCTACTTTTATCAGACAGCTTTATTAAGATCAATGATTTTTGTTACCAAATTAGAAGGGACCTAGAGCAAACTTCTGAGCAGTTATTAACACAAGTCCACATTTGCTGGAAGTACTGGCCACCTTTACATGCACTGCAATAGCTGGGAGTTACACAATATCTATATCATTTTTCACAGCTTTGTCATTAGCTGGTAATGATTTGATTATTTTGCAGATGAATCACAGTATAAATCTCTTTCACAAACACTACCTCCAAGTATTAATCAAAACCATTAAGGCAAAGCAGTCAGTGCAAATTAAAAAATTTGCATGTCTAAATTAAAAATTACAGTAATACATCATAAATAAATCTTTTAAATTCTCTATGGTCTGTATGAGCATCCCCTTTTTGTGCCTGTAATGAGCCCATGAATACAGCTCCTTTTTTCCCCCAGTCTTTTTAATCAGGCTGTAATCAAATTTTATAGGTAGAATTCAGGTCTTTCACTTTGAAGCCCACACTGGATCTTATTTGAGAAAGAAATTATTTTTCTCTCCTCATGCTTCTGAAACCCAGCAAGAGTGAAAGACATAGACTCAAAGACCAGAGTGAAAGACAGGAGTTCAAACCCATCACATATAATTTGCAATGTCTTTGGCTATAGCAAAGTAAATATTTGCGAAGAGTGATATATCTTATGCAAATAACTTTGAACTATGAAGAAAATGACTGAGTTGTGTTTTAGGTACTATTTCATTTTAGAACTATCAACACCTTATTTCCAGCACGGAAAAGATTAGAGGAACCCTCATTATTATAAGCCACTACAGAGATTTAGAACACACTTTTCTTCATTATAAATAAATTAAAAAATGTTAAAGAACAGCTCAGCAATCTTGCATTTTTCAGCTAATTACTGCCCTTCACTTGGAAAGCAGTATTCAAGGTACAGAAGTTTGCTGACCTGTTGCTGCCATTCCATTTACAAGTTGATGAAATTGGCCTGTAATAAAAATATCCTTTGTCTCCTTTCTCTAACCTCTGGCAAAGGACATATTGTGAAGAAAATTCTTGCAAAGCAGCAAATACAAAGTGTTTTCCAGTTGACAGTTAAGAGCAATGACCTCCCCTGCAACAAGTTTGCTGTGACCAGTTCCAATATCAGCTGTTGTTTTGACTGTGATCTTTTGGCTTCACTGTCTCACAGCAGTCTGATGACTGAACAACCAGCTCCAAAAAGGGACCTTTGTACTCTGGAATGACACTGAGGAAGAACTCTAAGATCCAAACCTTTCACCTGCAGTAGTTTCCTTTCAAGGCCACTGATTTTCATTCAGTAAAAAATTACACATAAATGATTAATCTTAGCAAAAACAAAACAAAACAAAACAGAACAAAAAATTCAAAACCAAATCACCAAAGAACAAGCAAAAAAAAATAAATTAAAAGCAGAGTAAAACTAATAAAAAATTTCATCTTGAATCTGACTAGATTTGTACGTGAACTGTCAAAACATATAATGAAAAAACAAAACCAACCTTGCGTGTCTTATGTTCCCCTGCCAGTGATTGCCCATGTGAAGAGTCATGGGCTTAGTTGATTACTCAATTGCTTGCTCTGCTGTTTGGGTTGCTGAGGACATAAAGACCTTTATGATAATTACCACCTTACCTTTCAGAGGTAACAGCGCACATACCTAAGAATGTACTTCAAGACAAGTCTGAATATCTGCTCTAGCCAGTTTCTGCATGGTTGCTTTAAGTGGTTCATTTGTCATTTCTTTTGTTGCATTCCTGTGTACATACATAAGTAGTTCAACATTACATTTTCAAAATAAAAGGGAAACCTGAAAGTTTGCAGACAGAATTGCATTTCAGGAGGTTTTGTTTCGTAGATGATTTGATTTAGCCTTCCAGTTCACAGACAGATAAGGCAACTTTTGTCAACTTTTGTTTAGATTCAGGAACTGAAAATCAAGTTCCAATATTTTGGGCTAGTGCTTTTAGATTGGGTGATATTGTGTCACTTCACTATTAGATGATAATTAATGGTTTGTAATTTGGCAACTCTATAATACTTTTTATTTGTACATTCAAAATGGCTTCCAAAGCATTAAATTTCAGACAATGTTGTCCAAGTATAATAACCAGAATTTACCTGTTTTACACAAGAATTTCAGACTTGCAAACTATAGACAAATTGTGTCTCAGCATATGAGGTTCATTGGAACATCTGGGCTTAGGATCTGGTGGTGCTTGTTGGTAATTTGGACAAAACAAAACAAGCAACTTACCAAACAATGACATGAATCCATTAGGCATGAGAGAAATCGTTTTCAGGTTTACAACACATTAACATTATTGAGAAAAAATGAGAGAAACTGGATTTAATTTTTAAAATTGCAGTGAATCTATCACTTCAATTAAGTTCAGTCAGGACTATTCAGGTTTCTATAGGTGGAGGATCAGATCCTGCCTTTTTACATCTGCAGCTGAAATGTCACTAGCAACTTAGCTTTTATTTTAGATTTCTTTGGACTGACTTGAGATTGTAGCAAAAAAACCTTAGAGCTTAGAAAATGTCACTTCCAAGATTAGTTTGTTTCCTTGAGGCTCAAAGAAAAGAAAGTTTCCAACTCTTCCATTGTTCCATTGTGAGAGGGAACAGGACTTGTAATTGGGGAGTTATACAAACCAAAATATCTTTTGCCCCTGCAAAACCCATGAAAGTAAGTAATACCACAGCAGCTTTGACCTCACATTCCCACACCAAGATCAAAAGAGGAAGGAACTAACATTCAAAATTTTACCAACACTGAGGATTATCTGACATTTCCTTCTTGTAAGTGTATTTAGGCAGATGAAAGTCTCTAGCAGTGCTAAATCAGTATTGCACACAATAGAATTTTACAGGCTCCCCTTTGCCCCTTGTATTTGTATAACTTCCCTTCTAAAGGTTCTAATTCCGTTTCTCTCTCTTTTTTTTTAATGTAGTATAGATTTCATGTAAAGCCACTGCATGAGAGAGCAACAGTTTTTCTGTTTAGAAAGTCTTCTAGAAAACAAATTCTGCTTAAAATGTTTAAATCAAAAGAACATTGTGCAAGTTATTTCTGCTTTTAAAATTCTGTACTCCAAAGTTTCCTCTCTACTAATCAATGTACGTATGTAGTAATCATCATATAGAAGTTCACATATATGGTTCTTAGCATCAGGTTTATGCTCACACATTTTTTTTGTTTACAGATTTCAGGAAAGTCTGTCATTATTGTTGCCTACAGATCTAAGAGCTTCGGGATTGCTTTCAGTGCTCTAAAGATAGGCTCAGTCCATCTACTTAATCATATGTATTGGATTTGTTTCTTTAAATGGGGAAGGCAAGAAAACCATGCCTGTCTCAGTGTCTTGTGGTTCTTCTTTACCAGTGACCTGTCAGAGTGGGTAATGACTTTGCAGGTAGCTTACTGCATCAGTTTTTCAAGTGGAGAGAGAGGCTGCATGCTGAGGGGTTGAAGAATGGCTGCATAAAAGGACGATTACTTTTATGCACAGGGAAAGGTTTGTATACACAATAGTAAGGACTCTGCTTGAGAATAGTGGTATTATGTCTACTTAGATAGAAAATGCCAGGTTCCTAGCTTGAGTCTTCTAAGGACTAGTTATTAGGATGGAAATAAGTGATTAGTGTTCATTATTTTAGCGTTATCTTAAGCAGGTGTTTTCTTTTATTTATAACCTAGAACCTTCTCCTTATAGTCTGACTCTTCCAGGTTCTCCATATGACATTATATACTTTGTTCATACTGTTCAGACAGAGGTTTTTGCAATTCTAAATATCATTCTATTCTTAATGAAAATTTAGGGTCTTTTAGGAAATGCAGTACCATGACTGCTACTGCTGAACTCAGGACACACTTTGAATTAAACAAGGAAGGAAAAAATTTACACAGAATAACCTGGCACAATAGGATAAGTTTGGGATTTGTAAGAGTATTTAAGCATTATTTGCTGTATCTAGATTGGGGAGCAGCTGAGTTCTGTGTTGTCTAGTCTGCTGTCCAGATTGGGGTCCTGGCAAGATTGCCATGGTGCAATTCACTTTTGGTCTTACACACTCAGATCTCCTTCCTGGGCGACTCCAAGTGCACAGTAGAATGCCCACAGCTAGGATTTGAAAAGTGATACTGAACTCAAAGGTATAGCAAAAACCCTGATGATATTGAAAATGAAAAGCATACAGATCCCAAAGTCATTAGTACTTTCTACTCAACAAATTTTTTGAATGAACGTTTTAGTGGTTAGGAGGGAATATTGCTTTTATTTAACTCTTTAATAAATAGTATTTTAACCAATGCCTGCAGTAAGAAGCAGTGAGGTATTTTCTAAGAAATCTGCTGAAAAAGAAAGGCAGTGAGGATTCTCAAGCCAACCTGGTGGTGCATGTTGATGTTTTGTTTTTAACTATCCAATAAGATTGCTCAGATTAACAGGTCACTCAGACTTTTCCAGGCTCTCTTCATGCTGGTGGGACAGGCAAATGCACCAGATAGGCTTTTTAAGTAACTGCACAGTTGAAGTCTGGACAGTTTTACTATATATGACTTGCCAGCTCAAGCAGAGAGACTGACAGTGTGGAAACAGCTTGTCAGAGCTCAGGTCATGGTTAAAAACTGCTAATGTTAATGCTGACAGCCTGTAAAGTCCCTGCTATCCATGATACCTTTAGTCAAGTTATAAAACACTATATTTCCTCCTTGTTCATTATTCTATTAATTTCTGTCATTACAGAAAATATTTTATTATTTTGGTAAATATCCCTTGCTTTAATCTGTGTGATTCAAGCCTGTCAGCAGTACCCAACGCGGCAGCATCCAACTCCTTTGTAAAGAGAAAGATATGCTTGCAGATAGCTAAGAATGGCTGTTGACCATATAACATCTTGCTCAATCACACTCCCTGGGCTGCATAAGAATTCTCTCTGATTTAGCTGAGACTTGCTACAAATAAGGTCATGAAGAGGGGCGGGCAGGTGATTTTTCCAAAGGACACTAGGAAATAAGCATAATTGCTCTAATTCTGCTGAGAAATCACAAAACAGCAAGAGCTGTATTTTCTTCCTGCTGCGCTTCTTTTCATACCAAATCCACAGAAGGTAGTTGTACTCAGAGGCCTGGGTAGGCCTGGGTACTGAGGGCAGATCTGTTACATAGGATGGCCTGTCCTCACTGTGAGACATGCTTTATATCCTGCATAAAGTCCAGCACTCTCTCTATGAAATAGAACTTCTTAAACTAAACTGTCTTGTTATTGTTTTAATCTGGGATCAAGCCTTTACTTCCTCTGTATACTTATCTAGTGCGCTCTATTATCACTAAGTAATCCCTTGCCACTAGAGAACCCATGTGGTCACTCCTGCCGTAAGTCAAATCTAAAAGCTGTATGTTAGAAAAAGCTGTTACAGGTCAGAGCAGCGGACAAGATACACCCTCATGATATGCTAGTCACAGATTTATCTGGGAAATTAAAGAAGACTGGGAACCCTTTTCTGCTATTTGTTCTACCAGAATTTGAGAAGTTGCTTGCAAATTCATTGAACATACTCTTGGCCAAGGAAAAGAAAATACAGCATGGAAGTAGTGATGTGTACTATAGAAGTCACAGACTAAAAATAAAGCAGGGTACAGGAAAGAGTACAGGTAGAAATAGAATACAGTAGAAATAAAATTTAGAAAAACAGAAAGAAAAGAATCAGGGCATAGATTTCAAGTCCAGGAATCCCCTTCACAGTTATTCTGGGGTTTTCCCCTGCCAAGCCAAATGCAGCAGTGCAAGTACTACAGAAATAAAAAGCTTGCAAAATAACTCCATGCTGTCAAAGACATCTCACTATTAAAAGACATCTATGTAAGAGCAAAGGTGGAGTTTAGATCATTTAAATCTGAGCAGAGCCTTTTCCTGAAACAGAGTATTCTAAAAAGGGAAGAGCTATTCCTTTGAAAAGATCACAGAATTACAGAAGATTTGAGGTTGGAAGAGACTTCTACAGATCACTTAGTCCAGCCTCTCCTGCTCAAAGCAGTCATATTTATTTGTTAATAGCTGTGAAAAGAATTGCATCAAAAATACAGGGTGAGTAGTGTGTAGAGAGAAGGTAAAAAATATCATCAGTTGGTATATCTACTTTTAAAAGCTCTTTGAAAACATGTTATGTGGCCAACAGTTCATTGGGATGTATAGCTTTCAGGACAAAGGACCTCATTTCTCAAAGTAACTTTCCCAAATGTGGATACTTTGTCATTAGTAGCCATTGATGAAAATAAAACTAAAACTTAGTGCACTGCTTTTCTCGAAGTCTTGCACCAATATCTTTTGCAGTAGTCAGATTCAATTTGGTCTCACAGTATAATGAAACAGATTCTTGTCATCATGTCTATTTAAAAAACAGTCTGTTGGGTTGAAATTCTCCACTCTAGAAAATGTATAAACTTTTATTTAGTCCTTTGTCCTTATTTTCATTATAGGTAAGCAGAAGACATATGCTTGTAGCATAGGAAAAGGTGGTGCTGAAATAATTGCTTATGCACGACAAGTTTGTTAATTATTAGAGAATTGTCCCATGTTGAATTTCTCATCTAAGCAAATGGCACATAAATTACTGAAGCCTGACAAGTAGCTTCCTATTTTGTCAAACTTTTAGAACTGTTTTAGTTTCAGGATACTTAGTAGCACATAGACATTTTCATTTTAAAAGTCTTTTTCCCCTTTTTGATGTTGACAGCGTGCCTTGCTTCTCCTTTTTACCAATCTGACATACTCTCTCTTGTTCTAGATAGTGCTTATTTTTCACACTGACTTCTAGTGCCTTTCTTTCTAATCCTTTTCTCGAAAAGTTCGAAGTCCCCCTCTTCCCACCTCTTTCCAGCTCTGAAACTTAAATAGATTTCAGAAGGTGCAACACAGCTCATAGTACATTAACAGCTAGGAATCTGACATAATGTAAACAGGAATGAATCTTGTATGAGCCCTGCAAAGTTTGGTCTTTGATAAAATATAGTTTATATGTTCTCTCATCATAACAAGATGCAACATTTGGACAAAAAGAGTTCTTAATGTGCAATAGGTTTTTTGTTTAAGTTTCTTTTTTCTTTTCTAATTGACAAGGCCACTGTAGCATCGGCCCTGTTTCCTGATGTAACAAATATCTCTTTTACAGTATGAAAGTGCAACACACGTAGCATCACATCACTTCCTTGGCTGAAGCACGCTAATTCTGTTCCATTGTAGTGGAGTTACACTGATTTATACTGGCTAAAAATTGGCCTACTTTGTATATCAGTTCTTTTCATCACCAGAGAATCTTTTAGCCCTATGTGAGTAGCACTCCTATTCATTTCGATGTAAGCTTTGTCTGTGTAATCCTGACTGCAGGATTTTGCCCTCGGGCAGCAAAAGCAATGGGATGTGTGTAGCTGAGACAGTTAAGAAGAAGAGTAACACGTTGCCTACGAGGTGAAATACTGTGGTACTGGGAGAAAAGAATAGAAGGAAAATTTCATGAAGAAGCTTTACATGAAAACAAAAGCATGTCTGCTATAAGATAATTCTTTACTGGGGCAAATACATATATTTATGTGCACTACTAGAGAATTTATCACAGTGAGCACAAATAAACTTGTCAAAGTTTGTGGTATCTGACAAGATAAAAGGAACAGTCAAAGTAACAATATGTGTAGGGCCAAATGTTCATGCAATTTATGTTTCTAATTTAATTCTATAAGACAGAATCTGGCAGTCCAAGAAAGTTACTTGCTAAAAAGAAATTACATACTTCCTATGGAAGGCCTACAAGATATTCCTCCTATTTTACTCAATGCTTACTCGAAAGGGGCTTTTTGAAAAATCTGTTCAGTAGGTTCCATATAGTGAAATGTGTTGCTGTGTATTTGGATCACATTTGAATTATAGTTATGCTTTTTCTTTCCTTTTCTCCTCTCTCCCTCCCACCAGCACCCCCCCCCCCCCCTTTTTTTTTTTCTCATTCTTTTTCTTCTTCTGTGGATTCTCAGCTGTAGGTGACATTATTGTGATGGCTGCATTTCAAAGACCTCACCTACTCTGTCATCTCTGAATTTATGTTACACTTCATGGTATCAGCTCTAACGATCTTATTCTCTCGCTCTCTCTTTCCTTTGCACCTCTACTCACTTCCTGACACTTGACACAATAAAACACTTTTTCGTTTAGAAACTGTATTTAACCCCTTTTCACCAACAGCCGATTGCTCAACAAAGAAAGAAAAGTAAATCTGTGGGACACTACAACTTTGGGGATTCAATTTTTTGTTTATTGCAAGTGAATATGTTTACACACTTTCTATAAAGACTGGCTAGGTATAGACAAGAGCGTTACCTGTGCATCTCTCTATTTAAAAATTCATAAATGAAACATGGGCTCCTTTAACTTATTTTTTCCATCTGTCTTTTATAATCAGGCAACATTTCCTGGCAGTTAAGACAATAAAAGAAAACAGCCACACTGCTAAGACAAACTTAACCCTTTCATGCAGATCCTTTCAACCAATATAAAAATTTTATATTTATGACTTAGTATATTTTCTTAAATGTTATGGCTTTATTTACATATACGCTACATGTTATTGTTAGGAAAAAAACTAATTTAACAAGCCCTTGTCTTTATCTATATCTTATAAGCAGGGAAACACTTATTAATCAAGATTTCTAACAAATAAGTGAGCAGAATACTTTAAAAATATTATTATTATTTCAACATGTAGCCAGTATCTGTAAGAAAAATATATATGTAAAAGCTTGGTAATAACCATCCACAGAAGCTGCGTAAAATAAAATCCTTACTTATTCATTTAATTTCCTTTTTGCTGAAGACATCATTAGTAGACAAAGTTGTTCTTTTAAAGTAGTTAAAAATTCTAAGTACTTAGTGAATATTTTGAATGATTAATATTTAGCCTATTCGTTATTCATGTGTTGTTCACTTTAGCTATTTGTGGTTTGTTATTGGTAGAAAGGCAAGAACTCTGAAGTGAATTCACATAAATATGTATTTCTGAGCAGCAGAAGATTATTCAGTAAAGATTTAAGCGTGTTAAGGTTTGGTTGGTTTTTTTTTTATTTTAAAGGGGGTTTTATATACTTACTGTACCCCACCTATATTATTTTCTATTTCTTGAATCCGCTTGTTTCTGTATTTCTGACTGAAAAAGGACCATAAATATAATGGAGGAAGTTAAATACAGACTTTACAAATATGGGTACAAAGAGATATGTAAAATGCTGTGTCTTCAGTGAACAGATGGACCAAGAAGTTGTTGTGAATCTGGCTAGGAACTATGGTGAATGATATTTCATTAGCCCATATCAGTTACAGATCTGTTGAACAAAATAAGACTCCAGACATTTCTGAATTACTCTCTTATATAGGTCAAATCACAGTTGTAAGAGCAAATGTTCGCAAACAGCCACTGATCTGAGTGCCCCAGATTTTAAATGCCCAATTGGAAGCATTTTGGATTTGGTGGATTTGCAGAGTATTTTTTTTTTTCTGATACCTAAACCTAAGGATATCTCAAAATTGAACATCAGAATACAAATCATCAGATAGGAACAGCCAGTTTTTAAAAGTCATGTTTCTCCGTCATATACTTCCTATACTATCATATGGACATTATGTCCCAAGCAAAGGTAGTTCGTTCTTGTTGTGTCAGAGAAAGACTCAACAGACATGTCTATAAGTGATTATTTACTCTGCCGTAGACCTCTCTGCAACCTTAGACAGTTCAATTAACATGCCTTTGGCACCACTCCTTACCTATACAATAACAGCTAGCTCTGTATCGTGCAAAATAAGTGTGGCAGTACTTCACATCAGTCAATTTCATTTCGAGAGAAAAACAGTCACATACAAGAACTATGCATATCTATAATCTAGGGCAATATGGCCTGAATCTTGAGTGCTACTGTGATACAAGTAATTAACATTTTCTTCCTGGAATGAAGGCTGTCAACACATTTTTTAATAGATTCCATGAATTAAGTCATGGTTTCAAACAATTTGGTCTGAAGTTGTGCATTAAAACTGTGGTGAGCCATTAAAAAGATGGCTTACCAACTGTCAAAAGCAAAATAAGAATTAAGAAGGTGAAAGAGAGAGTGCTGTGTGACAGCCACCATAGATTTTCCAGACTGAATGCTCACATGTCCCTTTACACATGGGTATGCTGGAAACTTTCAGTGCAGGTACAAAAGTCACACCTGTGTCTGTAGCACAAAACCCTGTTTTCCATGTCAGTCTTTTCTTACCACCCATGTAAAAGATTCTAGCAAAAGATTCAGTCTGATGTTAGATTTAATTGCAATTTTTTTTTATGCTCATTGCAAATAACAGGATTGAAATAGTGTCTTTCTGAAAAAAAAAAAAAAAAAAGTGCATTAAACCTAAAGTCTTTTGGTGATCAAAACTCTTTTGGTGTTAACCTCTTTATGTAGACAATTAAACTCCAACCATAATCTGAAATGTATCACCTTATTTTTTAGTAGAAGTAACTCCCACTGCCTGTTCAGTGATTCATAAACATTGATGTATAAAGCTGTCAGACTGTAGATATCTGAGGGTAAAGGAAAGGAATATATTGTCCTTTACACAGAATGAGGGAATTTACCACTGCTTCTTTTTGGAGCTTGCTACAGCCTCCTGTGAGCATTACATTAGCTCTAACAAGCAAGCAGACATTCTCTTGTGTGAAAATCAATAATGTCTCACATGGGTTTTAAGAATGCCTGTAAAGAAGGAGATGTACTCAGCCATAACTATTAAATACTACTAAAGGAAACCCTCATTTTTCAAAGCTACAGGAAATCAGTCTTCTGAAGTAATAATTTTCTTTAACTCTTTTTGTGACTCTTGCTCAACTTTGCCCGCTACTCTGCTGATAAGTGACAGAGCACCCCAGTGGCCTTTTAACATGAGGCATGGAAGGCTGAAAGTAATTCAAAAGGCTATTTTTTTTTTGTCACAGTAAATAGCCTGTCTGAACCAGATACAAGCTTCTGATGTAACGCTGTTTGTCTTCAAGTACCTTCAACAGAGAAAATCTGCTTTTGTTTTGACATTTTGCTGTCAAATTTCCCGAATGCATAATTACAGATATATTATAGAAATACAAGTGCTACAGGCAGGTCTGCTTCCCAGTTATAGATAGATAATTCCATGAATAACAACTCCATTATCACCCTTGCTACTGACAACAACAATAACAAAATCATTGTATCAACAAAGGAAACAAATGATACTAACACGTACAAAGGGAATATTGTATTGACCCAGTATGCAAGTAGCCATACAGACAAATATACTCTTCTGCATATACTACTTTTTATTTTTCAGTTTTTGGAGTGAAACAAGGAAATGCTCTCTAGCAAAGATGAAAGCCACAGACCTTCCTACTTTTTTTGCAAAAAAATCTGTGTGCCATGTTCTCAATTGGAGCAAAACAGAATAATTAAGTCCTAGTTTGCAAGGTTCAGTGTAAACTTCATATTTGTGCCAGGCACTGTACACTTCATATTTGTGTAATGTTACCTCGAGTCCTCTCATTTTAAAGCATTTTCTCTTCACATTGAATGCTTATTTGTTGTAAATCTTATGGCATTTTAATGCAAGACACTAAAACAAGTTTTCAATTAGGTTTACTGAGATGTGGGCTGAACTGACCTGCTGCAAAGTACAAAGGGATATATACACATCATAGAACAACTAATACGTGTCAAAGTCCTCCCAGGTTATTCCATATTACTTTGTGGGGTACAGGGGTCAGCTCTTTGCTTACCTGAGTGCTCTATATGGCTCTGACAATGTTCTAACCAATATAACAAGTCACCTTACTTAAAAGCTAGAGCTGAGCCAGGAGTTAGTTCCTTCTATGATTACAGCATAAGGTGTTCACTCAGCTGTACTATGCCAGTCTGTACAACAGTCATGCCTGAAAGAATATCATGGTGCCATATGTAGATCCTATACCAGGTCATTCTTCAGAAAACAGAATAGTTCCAGCTGGGCTAGAATACACCAAGTCAAAAAAGTTTTTTTGTATGTAGCGAAGATATGGGGAAAAGCTTAGGAGGTGCTTATTTGTTGCTCCAATCTATGCAAACCATTTCTCCTTTGGTCCTATAATTAATTAAAAGAAAATTCATATCACCACAGAAAAATACTTATTTTTCCACTTACAGCATCAGTATCTTCCTTCTATTCCTAAATCTTTCAAATATACTATTTTTATTCCACAGACACTTGGGGTGTAAAGATCTTCTTTATTCCTATGCAGATAACAGATTGAAATCAAATCAAGATGAGATACTTTTTCACACGGTGTATATTAAAATCATGAGACTCCTTGGCACAGAACATTGTGGATGTTTATTACATGAATTCTAAAGGCAACTGGGCAAATGGATGAAATAAAACTCCATTTAATTTTTCCTAGCATTGAGACATTCCAGAGCTGTGAGAGGAAGTAGTGCTACAGTTTTGTCTTGTTCTTATACTCTTTCCAGAATATCTGCATCCAGACTTTTCAGAAACAGGGTGTTTGCCCTGATAGAGATGTTCTTATCTGTGCAAGTGTCCAGCAAAGGCTTCATGGACCAAGGTTACAAAAAATAATTTAGATCTTCAGGATGACTAGGAGAAAGAACAATGCCTTAGTGTTACTGCCATCACAGCAAAAATTCCATTTCTCAAATAAAATTAAAAAAATTTGATCTTAAAGAGATCCTCTATTTCAGAGGTTTCTAGAACCTTCACATGTATAATAACCTAGTACTGATTAACCAGTCTTTGCAGTATCATGGATCATCACATTTATGTATCTGTGAATTACAAGTTAAAAAGAAAGTCTGTGTTGCATCAGTGGTTGCAGCATAATTATATAATCCTAACTAATCAAACACTTTCATAACTACCTATGTGTGGACTTACGTCTGTCTCTGTGCTGTGTTTAATAATGTAGGAGGATAGCATCTTCAGATCTGTGCTCATTGTCACTAAAAAAATGTGATGATTTATCTGCCCGCACCAAACTAAGCACCAGACTAGCTTCTGATAAGTAGTAAAATATTTTTGAGAGGTTTCCATGTGATTCTTCATGCTGAGGGGAGCTCATGTGCAGGTTTCTACTGCTACCTCTCCAAGAGGAGCTTAGCAGTTCTGGGAAATTGGCTTTTGACATACTGGAGATCTGAGACTGATTACCTGCAACACTAGTCAGATTTTGCTGTCTGAGTGTGAAAGCTATATAGCGTGCAGTACATTTACTTGAAGAAAATATGTAGGAGGGGGAACAATGTGTTTTCAGTGATCTTGTGAACCCTCAGTGCCCTGAGATACAGGCCATTATTTGACTACAGATTTGCTGGTGGCAATTTGTTTATATTCAGTCAGGGAGACTGTGACATTCACTGGTGTTCTGTCCACGCTACTTAGCAGCTCTTTGAAAATGGTGCTAACATGGATCAGGTAAAAAGAATCATGGAAAATATCTGTCTTGATCCTAAGCAATGCAATTGCATTACGTTCTGAAAGGAATTCAGAGTAGTGTACTCAGAAATTCCCAGGGAACATGGCAGCAGAGCAGGGCACCTTGCGGTGCTCAGCTGCAGTGCACAGGACCTATTAAAAAGTACTGTTGTGCTCTAGCTGAACTGATAAACAATAACATTGCTACAAGTGAGACAGTACAGGACAATGAACCTACATAACCTACAGGCAGTGTTATGAGAAGACATGACCAATCTCGATTTTTTTTACTAATGAGGCAAATCCTGTTGTGAATTATCTCCATGTCATTTGGCATGCATTGCTCATGGAAAGGATCTCTTCTCAAAGAGACATGAGGGAAGACTGACTCCTCTTGGTTGCTGGAAATAAAGATGTAAACTGAATCTGTGACCTACAGTAGTTAGTGTGTTCCTCAAAGACATACAAGCAGTCATCCCTGCAGGATCCTAACAATGAATGGGTCCATTGTCTGTACATCATTCCAATAAAATAAGTGGTGTTCTATTAAACCAGGGCAAGTTCTGCTAAAGAAATGATACTTTGTTGTAATTTAGTAAGACAGTACCGCCTGTAAACTTAAGCATGTGTATATATACATCCATGACAGATGTACACACACATCTGTACGTATGTACTATATACGTGTACCAGTGTGCCAGCTGTAAACATCTATCTAAATGAGTGTATTGACAATGAATTACTCAGGTTGACTTGACTTTTTTTTTTTTTAGTGTGAATTAACAGCTTCTTGACTTGTTACTACATCAACTGCTAATTAGCTCCTGAGTGTAGTTCAAGGTGTTGGCATTCATTACAAAGCTTTCTGCTGTGGTTTGGATCTTTATCTCCCTCAAAGACAGAATCTACAGGCAAAAGAACTTCTTCAGTTTATACAAAGCAGATGAGAGTAGAGAAAGGAAAGGTGGGCCGCAGGGTCAGGAATTGGGGTTAAATGCACCACATCATCTAGATTTGGATCCAGTAATACAAGGAGTGCTTTGTTATAAATATAGATGATGACTTTAACCATCAGGACTGAAGGCAGGATTTAAAGTTAGAATAAAGGTAGGAAAATCAGAACTGGGATCTTTAGGAGATTACTGAACTCCAGATGAGAGAAGGATGTAATATCTAGTCATTGATTCTGAAAAGAAACCCAACCCCCAACTCCATATAATTGTAGGTGTGAAAACAAAGACCCTTAGTAAATATTACCAAGCTAGCAATAATAAGTTGAAAGGATGACAAATGCAATGCTTATATTTAAGAATGTTTAAAAAGCTGATCCAGGGAAATAACTAAATCCCTAAGGGTTTTTTTTCTTAATAGTATTAATTAATTCAGGTTAGAATTGAAATAGAAGATAAATACATGGTAGTCAAAGGAAAATATGATATACGGCAACATCATCTTTCATGCTGGATAAGAATATCTAGGTTTTATTGTATAATGTACTTCTAACAAGTAGATGTAGCATGATATGTCTTTCCTGAAGTTTTCTAACTAGTTCCATACATGAACACTTGAAGTATTCAGTTTTGGAAAGTCTGTAACACTTCACTCCCAATGAAATTTTAAAATCTTGATTTTATTTAAATCAGTTAATAAAAGAGAGTTTGTTTCAGAAACAAGTGATTAAGAATACATTTTTGAAGCAAAACTCAGCTTATTGTTCTTAACCTACTACTTAACTTACTACAAATGCAATAAATCCACCTAGACACAGATAAGACTCATACCATTTACACATAAAATATTGGGCTATGTTGTTTTTACCAAAAAAACAGTGTGGCAACAAAAAATTGGTTATATCAGAGCAAAATGCTAGAAAATTTATTCTAGAATATCCAGCTGAGGTAAGCACCAGGTAGAGGGAAAAAAGTGTTGGGTTTGTCTAGCTATTTCAAAACAGCAACAGCCTAAATTTTTCCATACAAAAGAGCTATAAAAGCCTTGCCTGAACTGGCTGTAGTTTGTCTCCATCTTTTCTCTGCCTCTTGACTTTCAGTAAAGAAGACATTCCTTTGAATACACTGATCATAAGCCAACAGAAACCAACCAACTCTTCTACTCATTTCCTGTCTATCCTTTTCCTTCTCTAGTTTTGATCTGACTACTTTTAGGGTTCCTTTTAGGAACCTTATAAAAGCTTTCATTTTAGGGTTTTATTAGCAGTTGCATTTCTTTGATTTGCGGAAAAGCTATAGTACATTTTGTATGGTATGTTGCCAGATTTGTTTGGCAGGGTTTTATTTTTCACAAGTTGCTCATTTGCAGGAGTTCAGCCTATGCAGAATAACTGACGGCTACTGTACCCATGTTAATATGCTACACTATAGAAAACTTTCTCTCTGTACAGGAGGTTTGGAAAAAACCTGTGGCATGGTGTCATAGCTGAAGTGGTTGACAGTATAAGAGTTTTTGTATGGAGCAGTATGGAGTTGTCCATGTGCCATACTTTCCTTACTGTAGGAATATATAGATGATGGGTGCTTCCTTTCACTTTTAGTGGTAGAAAAGTGTTGACATTTATTTTCAAGCCTGCCATAACTTTTCTCAGGAGTGTTTCATGGAACTACCAGAGGAAAGCTCCTCTTTGCTGCTCTTCATCATCTTTCTTTCATATGGTTTCACATTTTTTTATCAGAAGTATAACAATAGAAAGTCCCAGGTCTGGATTTTTTTTTGGTGGGTACTAGGTGCTCTGCAGAAGACTGTAAGATATTCATCAAAAGCAGTGAAGGACAAATGAGACTGGATTTCTATCCTTTTTTTCTTTTTTCTTGAGGTCTTGAGATTTAACCACAAAGTATTAAGATTTTAATCTATGTGTGAAACTGAAAAACTAATGTTAATCCGAGATATAGTGTCTGACCTATGCATTTCCCTTTAAACAAAAAAACACAAACAGAATTGCTTCATCTTGAAATCAGAAATATTCTGATTTTAATTAATTCATTATTCTGTGAATGACTAATGATGTAAATATATGTTTTGCAAGCATATACTCCATACTATGTTACATATGTAAAGCTTTCAGTGGGTAAAGGAATAAGGAAACTTCAAATACTGTTCCATATACCTGCTACTTTACTGTTGACATCACAGGAAGAGAAGATATTTTCTCTTTATGTGTGCACAATGTCTGTGAATACTCACAGAAAATGAACACCTCCAGATTACTAGTCTTAATATTTTGATTTCTGTGATTGCCTCTGTGTTGTGTGGTAAGATTACCCCATAGCCACCCTGTTGATGCTGCACTGCCTGGCTGTCCACCTCTCCTTAGTTTCGGGTGTCCTTCCCCTCAGTCTCAAATGATCCTGAGGGACATTTTCAGAGCCATGTGGCCAAGGTGCTGTAGGGAAGCACTGTCTTCAACTTTTCCTTGATTCCTGCATGAAGGTGCCGCCACCTGCCCCACAGAGTGATGTGGGTTACTCCATGGCTCAGTACCCTGAAAGCATACAGTGCCACATAAAAATGCCTACATTGGAAAACTATTCATCTGTTGGTATTGCCACCCACACTGCTGCGAATCTGTCCTGAAAGTCTATGGGGACAGTCTATGAGTGTGACTGACCATATCCAGAGCCTCTGGAGCCTCTGACAGAGGGGACCTCTGTCAGAGAGACCTGCGCAGCTGTGTTGGCTTCATTCCCCTTTACTACAGCCTGCAGGAGCAGCGGGCTCTCCTTGCCCTCCTTGCCCTCAACTTCCCCCTGCTCCACATCACCAGATGCCCCTGTTCTGCCTGGCAGCACCCTCCCTGTGTGTGCTCTGCCACCAGTCCATGAGAGATCTCTGCTCAGCCATGCCATGCTCCTCCCCACGCTGGCAGCCATTTTCACTCTTGATGGTGGCTGACCACAATGTGGGGGGCTGACCACAGTCGGGGGGGCCATCACCCAACCTTTCCAAAACCCAGCAGAGGCATGCTCAGGTGCATCACCTCAGGTAAGAGGCCTGCCTGACCCATGAAGGTTTTCCATCTCTCCCAGCCCTGCTGAAGACTTGTGTGGGATCTGCTATTCTAAGGCCAAGATGAAAAGCTTTCTTCAAGAGGATGTTCAGGTAGGCAGTGGTGGAGGGTGACTGTGAGATATGTTCATTGTCCCATCTCCAGTGGGAAAGGCCATAGTGTTCCATCAAGGATTCAGGCAGGCTAAGCCTGTGGGGCAGGTACTAGTTATGCTGTTTTACTGTATGCTGTCAGGTTACAGGTATAAATAGCTCTTTGGAAATTGGAGAAGGCTAATAGCCCAGGGGTCTGGATTCATGTTCTCTCCTTCCTTCCCACATTCTCCTGATAATCAGAAAAGCTAGTAGGTAATGGTGAGAGGCAGACAGAATTCCTTATGGCAAACAGCCTGAGGGATCACAAGTGGGGCACAACTCAAGGGCAACCTGAGATTTCTCAGGGATGTTAGAAAGGCTTGTGGAATAATCAGCATGTCTGAAGCAACTTGTGCCTAGGTCAAGCAGCATAGATACAGACAGCATCCCTTCACCTTGGGGCACTTTTACTTTGCTTATGTGTGAGGATGATCATGGCTCTCAAGAGAAAGCTGACAGAACAGTGTAGTCAGGTCTCATAACTACAATCAGTGGATGGTTTATGGTTATATTCTGTGCAGATGATATTGAGTGCGTTGGGCTCATCCTCATAGATTTACTTGCATTACTTCAGTGAGCAGGACAAAACTTTAAAATGCGGGTATGAATAAAGAGCATCCAAACAAACACGGTAAAGTCTTTTAGAAGGTACAAATGGTATTTTCTAGGTGTTCTGTCAAATTTGTAGTTTTTCACTAAGCCACAGTACTACTAAATCAGTATCAATGTTCCTTCCTCCCATCTCATTGCTATCAAAGCATGTCATAAAAATATACGTAAGACTTGCCAGTAGGTCCAGGCATCCTTTTCTATATCCTATTTCTATAACTATTTGACTTTTTTTCTTTAGTTCACTGCAAATCATAATCAGTCACAAATATTTATGCAGCAATGAATAAAAAGGTATGTTCAGTAGTTCATACTGATTCACGCATGATAGGATCCATTTGTTTCATGCTCTAAAAATTCCATATTAATAACTAAAAACTGTTTCCATTTTTAGATTTTTTAGTTACATAACATACATTTTCTTTCTTTAGATATTGTTTGAAATCTACTTTCCTTTACAAATGCCAATCAAATCCCATTTCTTTAAAGAAGCAAAACAACTGCAGCTGGAAAATTGTTTCATCAAAAGTAATTAAGCTCACATGTTGAGGTAAAGGCAGAAAACTCTAAATGTGAAACTGAGGGGGTAATAATACATGTAAAATATGGCTATCCATCATAGCCATATCTGTTTGATATAGTACAGTAACCATTTAAAAGCAGGGTTAACTTTCATTCAGTATAGATAATAAGATTTTAGTTCCCAGTAAGCCTAGAAGACTTTGGAGTTTTCACAGCTTGAATAAGAATTGAATAAGAAAGTTGGAGGAATTCATAGCAAGCAGTAATTTTTTTTTCATGGATTGGGTTTCTGGGAATATTATTTTAATATCCTGCCTTCATTTAGGCTGCAAATAAAAGGCAAGAATCTATTAGTACAGAGGTAAACAATAAATAATAAGAAAAATAAGGGGAAAAAAGATTTATAAAAGAATTTATATTTTTACTGCATGTTCCCATTTCATGCAAACGATGTATCTTTCTACTCTATCCCACTGGAAGGAAATAAAACCCAGGCAATTTCTGCTAAACTACTCATAATGCCAACCAAAAGTGTTAAAAATCAAAAATCAGGCTTTTAAATCATGAAATCAGCTAAAAATTGGCATGATTTTTAAAGGCAATATATCATTTGTGTATAAGTATGCATGTATATTCTTTTAGACTAACCTTCCAGTATTTGAGATTCTATCATTCCCAAGCTCCCCCTTTTTTTTTTTTAACTTCACAAAATAAGAGGGCTAAATATTGTGAAACTTACAATAAAATCACAAACATTGGCAGTGTCATGTTTCCCCCAGGCCCTAGTTAATAAAATGCAAACTGCAATAACATAGAATAAACTCCCTGGACAACAGCAAACCTTGTTTTTATGCTGTGCTACCACATGGGGTAAATAGTGGGTGGGCATGTAGGAGGGTGCACAACAGGGTACAAAATAAACACAACCTCATTTAATTTGACGAAAAACAAAGCCCTAAACTGATCAGTATTTAGTGAGCCTTGAACAGTGAGATGGCCTAAGGACTGGAGCAGCACTGGAGATAACTCTTGCATACTGAAAAACATATTGTAGGACAAATGGAAAAATAACCTCAAAGTCTTATTTATTTACTGTCCATCACCAAAGGCAGGCAACTGCTAAAGGGGTTTATGGTTGTTCCACCACAGGGGGTCAGGGTGAATCTGATCAACGATTTTTTCCTTCCAAATCAAATAATTAATAGGGATGCTTTGCTATGGACATTCAAATTGATCCCTAGGTAGCCATAAAAGACTGTGAAAAATCTGTGATCTCTAGCTAAAATCAATGGCAAACTTTCAGCCATAGGCATGAAAGTATAAATAAATTACTATTTTAGACTAGTAGTCTATAAACTTATATAACAAAGGAAGTCTATTCCCTTTCTTATCAAAATTATATGGTTTTGCTAAAGTAGATTCACAATAGCCTAATCCGAGCAATTTTTGGCCAATGCAGGGGTCTCAGTAGATTTTGCCAAGCCTGTGCTGACTTGTGCAGAATTACTATACTTCTCAGCAACAGGCACATGAAATTAAATCTGTCATTGCTGCTGTCATATATGGATATGCTGTAGTACTTTTTAGCCTGATAAAAAATATCACAGAACTTTAGAAGAAATGGTTACACCTGATTAAACTATTTGTGATCTCTAGAGTTACATCTCTTTTTATGGCATTAAATTGACTTACCTGTTAACTTTGGGAGTATTCAAAATCCCACTAAAATTTTATTGTACTTAAGATACAGAGGCATCTAGAATGGCATAGTGAATTATGAAGCAGCACAGAGGCATACCATTCCCCATTAAAATGCCTTTACTACGATTAGATAGATCTCAGAAGCATTCTTTCTATTTGTATTGCTGTTCAAATGCCATTTTTTGCTATTCAAATGTTTTGAGAATTGATTTTAATTTCTATTACCTTTTCACTGTCATTTCTTCTGGGCTAAGTGACTACTGAGAGGAGAGCAGAAGCAGGCAGTGGTAGAACATGACTACCTTGGCATGAAAGGCTACTGAGTTCTCCAGAAATTATCTTTGCTGTTTCCACTGTCCAGACCCTACTTTTAAAGGAGAAAAAGAGTCTTTTTGCTTTTCCTCAGAAATTTAATGGGAGAACTTAGTCCCCTTTGGGGGTGGGTTTATTTATGTTTTCTGGACAGCAATTTTTTTGGTATTAGAAGGTGATATACTTAATATAAACAATTATTGGGGAAAATTAAAACTGACTCCATAGCCTTGTGTGCAGGTCTGTCCACTCATCTGTCCTGTATGGATGCTTTTTCTATTCCTGTTTTAGAGTTTATTTTTTCTCAGAATTTTCATTAGGATTTTGTGAAAAGACTTGTTTTCTCTCAAAAAATTCTGAAAGCTTGAATAGTTAGGAAAAATTCAACTCTGTCTTCTGAGTAGTCCTGCTGGCCATTTTTATGATTGCTAGTTATATTTCCTCAAGCTTGACAGGTAATCATTCCAGCCAGGAAAGAATTTGATAGAATTCACACAGAAGGAGTCTGCTTGTATTTATTTGCTTGTTAGTGCATTTATTTTTTAGTCTGGTCCCACAGATTTGAATTCTCTATTGCACAAGGCAGCCAAAATTCACCTTACTCACATGGTCTAGAATCACAGCAACAAAGCCAGACTTAGGTATTTCCCACAACCCACCCAGTTCCAGGTTAAAATCCACAAATCAGCTGTTAATATCGTGCAAAATACAGGAGATAACATGCATACAACAATTCATTTCAGATTTGAGAGCATGGATGTCTTTTTAATTTACTTGTTTTTCAGTGTTAGTCATGGATGCTTGCATATTTGCACATATATAGACAAATATCTACACCCTGAAGTAGGCAGATGTAAAGATCTGATTTGCATGCATATATCATATATTTGCAAGAATGTATGAGGCATTCATGTCTAAAATAGAAAATCTGGCTTAAGGTATTTTTTCAGTCTGAGAAAATTCTATTTATATATTTATTTATCAGATAATTAGCATAGAATCTTACAATGACTTTTGACTTAGCTGTCATTGATTTCGCTTAAGAAGCATTTGATTAGAAGAGATCAGTTAAGGATGATGCTTTACTCCCAAATTCTCCCTCGAATTTTATTACCTTCAAGGTAATAAAATCCATGGATGGCCAACTGCAGGTGAATCACAGTACTTTTCCAACCTGTATTAGGATAGTCCTAATGTCAGAGGAACTGGTCCTAATGTTAATAGGAACTATTAGGATAGTTCCTATGTGCGGAAGATCGGACATGTCCAACTAAGCTTAAAGGGAAGTAATCAAAAGGGAATTTGGTAATGGAAGCAAAAAGCTAAGTGGCAAAGAGTTTTGGAGACATTGATAAATAACATCTGAGGCGTGGAGCAGAAGGCTGCTGACATTTGGATCAAGGCAAATTTCAAACAGAAAATGTCTTTGTGCTATGTACTGAAAGCAATATAGGTGTCATGATAAACCTTTCAGGTAGTCAAATTTAAGGTTAAATATGAAAACATAACTTCATACAGATCAGACTTGAGCAGTTTTACAAAATATTCACTTGAAAAATGTGTATAATCAGTTACAAATAAATAAAGTTATGGTACTTAAGAAAGAAATATTTATTAGGACCATTTAGCAGGGAGAATGTTGTACATATTTGGGAAATAAGATAGTTTAGTTAGTGAATGTACAGAGATATTAGGAAAGAAAAAAAGACTGTTTGATGACTTCTTCCAAAACTGCAGCTTAAATAATTCCTAAAGTTAGCTTACCTGATTTTGTTGTTCTGTTAAACTGCAAGTTTATTTTAAGACATTTTCCTTTGAAGTTATTGAAGCTCATCTTTGACCTTTTCTCAAAGGTAATGGATCTTTATCTTGTAGTTGCAGGTGTCTAAATGTGTTCTCTTTGTCTTTAATGAAATTTAGTTGGTGAAAAGCTGGCTTTATTGACAGGCACATTGTTTCACTTCAGATATGGATTTCTTAGTGTTTTCTTTCCAAGAGCACAGTAACTTAATTTGTAGAAAATATAAATAGTAAGCCCAGTTGCACAAATTCAAAAACATGTATTTGCCATCTATTATTAGTATGTTTCCTTTCTGTTAACACAGGAAATCTCACACAAACAAGTGCACTGATAACTGTGATAAACAAGTTGGTGTAGTGCTTATTTTTTTACTGCTCGCAGATTTGAGGACTGCAAGATATATTGCTATTAAAATTAAAAAAAAGAAGCAAGAAAAGTAGAAACAGCATGTTTTACTTAAATGACATTTAAAAAATGTACTTTATCCATGCATGTTCAGAACCAAATGCATAGAAAAGTAAGCAGTGTCATTTTTGGTACTGGAACTTGTGTTAACAAAAACAGGAGTCAGCCCCAAGTCTCAGTTTTTTTGATTCAGACTTCAGAGATTTATTAAGCAAAAATACTCATGAGAAACATGCTGAGTTTGTAGCAACTGACCATCACTGCTGAAGGTGAAATTTCCCACTCTCTTCCACACAGTTTGTGGGTGCTTTTAGAATTTATTGAGACTCATTCCACAAAGAAAATTAAAAGAATTGCCTTCCCAAGCATAATGGCTATATTAAGAGCACCTGCAAGCATTCCATACCCATGGCACACTTCATACCTTGCCTCTTTTTGTTTACCACTTCTAAGTTTGCCTCCCCCAAGGGACAGTGTGAGAAACTTTCATTTTCTCATACTTTCTGGTGGTTGATTATTATGTTCATGTCGGCAGCTCTTTTTTTTAGCTGGGAGAATCTTGATCTAGGTGAGATAAACACATGAGCTGTTCCTTAGTTTTTGCCTTAATTTTCTATTCTTTACTATTGTCAAGTATTAAGGAGTGCAATCAAAGCTATTATAGAAGTTCTTGAATATGCCTCCTCAGCCTCCTTGCCCCCTCTCTTTATTTCAGAAGGTATTTAACTACCATTAAATTAAGAGGGAGCATCATAAAATTTTAGACCCCTGTAGTGGTAGTGAGAAAATTAGGGTTAGCATCAAGTACATTATCAGTCTACCCTTAAGCAGAAAATTCTGTGAAACACAGAATAAAAATATAGGTCAGACTATGCAGAATAGATAAGGGAAATTAGCTAAACAGTTCATTTCATAGGAAATTTTTTACTAATGTTGTTTTTACCAGAAAGCTAAGATTAAAAAAAAAAACCTGCAAAACTGTCTGCTTAGACACTTTCCTGATTCAAAATCTGTAAAGAATAAAATATGGAATATTTACATTTTAAAAAACAATGTTATTAAGGACACTGAGGTAAAATGACATTTTAGAGTAAAAATATTAACTTTTATGTTTGGGTTTTTTTAATGACAAGGGTAAGCAAAATATTTTTACTAATATGAAATGTTTTTGGTGTTTCAGGACATGAAAATGGTAACAAACCAATGGTTTTGAATAGGAATAGATCTCAACATTGGAGAAAATCTGTAAGTTAGGTGTTCCTGTTTCCTTGCAAAACCCAGTAAAAACCATAAACCGCACTCTAAATATACAACATTCTTATAGCTGGGCCAAACTGAGCTCATGTGTTAAGAAGTTCTGTGAACACCTCTCTAGATTTCAGAATTTGTTTATAATATTTATAAGAAGCAGGTCTTCTTTGCTGTGTGTACCTAAAGCACTTGAATAGGTTCTCACCTCAAGATCACTGGAAAAATATTCCCTCTTACATGCATTTCAAGTATTACTTTAGAAATTCTCTTTCGTAATCTCGGTCTCCTCTTTACACCTTTCTACTGTCTGTCCTTTTTCAATTGCAATAATCAGATGCCTGGCTTTCCCAGAGCAGTCCAAAAATACTGGTTTATGCAACAGCATCTCGAAGATTTTCTTTGAATCATTACTTTATTTTAAATTTTCAGAAAGGACATGAGATTTCACCTGAGTTTAAGTCTTCAGTAGAGGTAAAAGAAATTACACAAAGGAAAAAGCGAGCTAGGACTAAGAAACATTGCAACATCACTCAACATATAGAGCCACAGCAGAATTATGATGGAAGCTTGCTCACTGAGTCCCACCAAACTTTTCCAGAATTTGTTGTTGGTTTCTTTGGTTTTTTTTAAGTCATCAATGCATATTATAAGCATGTTTTTTGTTTAAAGCTGTCTGTGCATATGGATTATCTTAGCCTTGCTTATTATGTCTTCCCATAGTCTAGTGAGGTCTGAAAATGGAGCAAGGCAGATGCTCACCCTCTATGTAAAGCAGATTGTGAAACACAGACACATCCTGGGAGACAGGTGAGCTATGCTCATTGCAGAACACATGCCAGACTGTCCTTTTACAAGATGCATGTTAAGATAGTCCTAAACTCACTGAACTTGAAGTTTAAACGAAGGGCAAAAAATAAAGATAGGCAGTAAGATAAAGGAAGATTTTGTTTTTTACGTCTTAAAAGCTTAGTCATAGAAAGATTAAATAACTTGCCCAAGGTTATAAGGATGCTCAGTGCCCTGCCCTAAGCTGATCAACCCTCAGTTTATTGTTTTACCCTGCTGTAATATACAATATTAACCTCCTATGGAAGATGAATTTTCCCACATCTGAAAAAAAAAGATTATTTCCCTGTATGTTTCTGTACCCTTTTTTTTTTTTTTTTTACGGATTTAGTGTGACCTTTTGAGAAACCCTTGAAGCCTACTTCTCATCTAATAAACTGGGTCTGACAGAAAAAATGCCTGCTGATACAAAAGCCCTAGAACCTGCGACAAGGAGAGTGTATAGGCCTTAATAACAACACTTGCGTGGCTCCTACAGTAAACTATGTCTGAATGGAAAGATCTAGAAACATATTTATTGTCATGAATTCCCATTACATCCATAGATGTTCTAGACAAGTTCAGTTGATATGATTATATTGTGACCTTTGGCTGCTGGTGGAGAACAGCATGCATAGCAAATGGAGCATGAAGCAAATGGAGCTCTGTAAGACAGCACATGGTGAGCCTATGGAGATAGCTGTGCCTATGATGCAGAGAAAGCTGTCTGGAGAGCATGTGAGATATGAAAGAATTTGTCTTGTCTGATGGAAGAAAGTTTTTTAATGCATTATATATATGAAAATGCAAAATATAACATTATATATACATATAAAATATGGGGAGCCAGTAAATTGGCCAAGAGAACCGGACATAGTGTATATTAGTTTTGATTTCTGTTACTTGTGCCAGTGCCGTATCAGTCTGCATAACTTGTTTATGCTAACAAAAGTATGACGAGGAAATAATGAAATAATTTGGAAAAAATAATGCCTGTATGAAAAGATCACAGTTCTTTTCCATAGGTTTGTATCTCTCTGCAATAACAAACTAAATAAATTTTACAGTGTGGTAAAATGCACATAGCTCAAATGGTAGTTCATGTTAGCAGCACAATTACAAAATACTGTTGGATATGTGAACTTTTCACCTAAAATTAAAACCTCTTTTCCAAGTTCTGTGTGTGTTGTTTCCCTGTTCTTCCTGAGACACTGCTCCTGGTGCCCTAGTTTACTTGCCAGAGCTTGCAAAGAACAAGGATGTGGGAATAATGAATTATTCTATTCATTTGTTATTCTTGATTAATAGTAAATTATTCTAATAACGTTTACTATTCTATTCATTTATTACTGGAGAATAATTAGCCCAGAATGGCTTCTAAGAAGTTTTTCCAAAATTAGACTTTAATGGTTTTACTGTGTTTATCTTCACCTGCATGAAAATATCTTTGTAGCCCTCTCCACCTAACTGTTCTCACCTCCTCCCCCACTCAGACATGTATCTGTTTCCCAAAGCTACTACTGTATTGTTAAAAAAATGTTAATCTCCTCCTTTCTCAAAGATCCAGCTTCTTCCTTCACATAGCTGAACTTCCATTTCTGACAGAAATCCTTCTTCTAGTCAGATGCATCTTGTCTGTGCTAATGAGAAGTGTATGTGAGTGGGGGAAAGACCTGAATGAAGATCAAAGAATAGGTGTGTCTATATGAGAATAGAGGTTACAGGTAAATGAAAGGAGGTGATTATGGAAAGATACATATATAGGAGAGATGCAATATCTGCACAGGTGGTATATCCAGCTGCGATTTTAAAGTTAATGGGACTACAGGACCCCCAGTTTACCTCCATGCAGAGGACTCTGTCTTGACTTTGATCAGTGCTTATTTGGGGCTCCAGTGTTTGCAGATGTCCAAATGGCCTTTCTCCTTGTCAAGGAACTTAATTGTGTTTTGATTCAGAGCTGTTGTGGAGGAGGGCGGCTTTTCTGCATGCTGCTACCTATCCAGACTGAATTCCTCTATCTCTAAACCATTTGCATATGTGACTGAATTCTATATTTGTCCAGAATCAATGTTTCATCTTCTTTAGCTTCCTTTCCTTCCTTTTATGGGAAGAAGGAACTTACACTCCCTCTCCTCTTTGTAGAACAAATATAGTTTCTATGAAAGATTTAACATATACAATTCACTGTGAATATTACACCAAAGAATTCATATGAAAACTTAATGTTACCTTACATCCAGTCTGTCTTCTTTTGCAAAGTCTTTTCACTTAACAGTGTAATTATTATTGATATAAGTAGTAGATGAGGCTAACTGCTTCGTGCGTTACCATTCACATGTTTAAATTAGACCTATCTTGAGATCCCACTCACTTCCCAGCTAGTTTGGTACAAGAACATCTATTATGCTTTTTAATTTTGGGTCTCTAAGGTATAACTTCAGGGTACAATCTTGCAGCACCTACAAATATGCTTCCTTGTGATGTTGAACTTTGGAGCCCAAGTGGACTAAGCCCTGAAGAGATACTGCATTAGCTTATGCCTGTTCCATCTAATCCCTTCTCCTATCTCTGACAAAGACCAATAGAAAATGCCTAGGGATAATGATAAGAAACCAGTTAAAGTACAGGATGTTTATTCTCCTGATCTATCCTCACAGCTCATGGCAAGCAATAGCTTAATTTAACCATCAAATATTGAATTGTTACATTCACTATTCAAACATTCCTGTAGGCACACTTTTAAGCACCCATACAGCTTTAAAAGACTTCCCCCAGGTCTTGCCCTAGGAAGATCATGAAGTTTCATCTCCCTTGGCTTTGTCAGGATCTCTGGATTTTCTCAGGTTCCTTTCAAGAAGAATGCCTTACTTCTTGTGACTCCATGAAAGTATGTTCCTGATTCAGTCTAGCTGGAAATATCCGAGGGAAAATAAAGAATCTTACTGAAACTCAGGACAACATTAGTTTTCACAAATGTCAATTGAGGAAAAAATTCTTACCAAAATACAAATCTGAGGAATCGTATTTGTGGCCAGGGTCTAAACAGTGCTGTAGAAGCATTATATAATGAAAAATATGTAACTTAAATTTAATAATGCTATTTTTACTAGGCAAAAAGCTATTTTCCTAAGGGATCCCAGATTCCCCAATTGAGAGCACTTTAACTCATTTAATTATTGGAACTGTAGAGATAACAAAATAAAAATATTAAGAATAAAATAAAGATCTCCTGGGATAAGCACTTTTTTTTTTTTTTTTTTTCCCCTGCAAATATTGCTTTAGGTATGATATCTGCCAAACCTAAGATAGAACGTGTAAAATGAAACACAAGGGGGAGAACATTATTTGCATTGGCAGATCTTGTCAGTGGGAGCATTTCTCTGCCCCAGTACTTATATTGCAAAACTTACTGTTTTGCACGTACATCCTCCATGTTTTAAGAGTTGCTTTAGGCTGTAAAGAGAGAAAAATAAGTTAACAAGTCAAAGGTTGTAATGCTTCCGACCGTTTGTCTGGGCAGGTTGATAAAGATGGTGAGAGATGTGTAGATTTGGTTTGTTTGGCATGTAAAATGGTCTTCAGATGATAAGTGAAAGGAATCCTTTATGCAGTCCTGTCACTGTCAAACAGAACCAGTTGGGGCAGGGTAAGTGTCTTTTTGACATTGCAAAAGAAAAAAAAGATTGAAAATAGATTGCACTTATCTAATATCACTAATGAAACCACAGTGATGTCAGTTCTGATCAAGCTATAATCGGAGTTGCTGATTGTGTGATAACAGGCTTCCTTTTTACGTGTTTTCTACATGTTTGCAGTGGAAAAGGCCATAAATGATTAACTGTGGGTGAGTGGAAATAGTGAAGAAAAAAATAACTTTGCCACAACAACAACAAATGAGAGGAGAAGACTTCAGAGTGAATGCAGAGGGGAGGAGGAGAAGAGAATTCTGAGTATTATTAAACATGTGAAAGAAGACTAATTTACTTTATAAGAAGTAGATCACTCACACAGACACGTTCACAACTTTGTGGTCGCTGAAATTTGCGTAAGTGCTATTAATCAGCTCACCACAGATTATCATAGCTATTTCTTTGGAAATGATACTTGAATTTAAACCTAGTGCTAAAAGGGAAAGCAGTAAAAACATGACTTGAACAATAAGAAAAACCACAAGTTTGCTTAAATCCGTTTGGATCAGATTTTGCTGGCTTTACTCACAGAGAGTAGAATCTTGATAAAAAGTCCTTCCTGAAGATAGTGGTGTCAGGAGAGCAAGTATTCCATGATAATAAAACCAACTAAATATCTTCCTTAAACCTACCTCACATCCTCAGGATTCTGTAAAAAGTTATCATACAATACTCTGTCTTCCAGGCACAAAATAAAAGATTGCTCAGGAATAGATTTACTTAGCATGTCAGTCAGTCAGTCATAGCTCTTTCAAATAGCACCACTGGTATGGTTCATGCACTATGTCACCCAACTTGATTGCAACTGCATTGCGATCTGTGCAATCTGTGTCACTGCTCCCTTTCACTCTATGACTTGATCTGTCCCTGCCATTGCAATCAAGGTGGCAAATGGGTAACAAATGATGAACCTGAAATAAAAAAGTTCTCAGAAAATATACTGCAGTATAGCAGAAGAAAGTATAAGAGGAGTGTTGCTTCTAACTTGCTTATAAGTAACTGTAACTGGTGAATACTGTTGGTAAGGTAGTCAATAACTGACTCAGCCTTTCTGTAGCTGGACCCCACCGCTGCTTGGAAAAAGAGAAAATCACTTCAGCAGACTAGTTAAATAAATATGCTTAGATGGCTAACCACTGATACAGTCATTATGTATAAAAGAATAATAACCAATCTCTCTTCCAGTACAGGTATGTTCTAGCAGTCAACAAGTATTCTGAAAAAGCAGGTAGAAGTAACTCCCTAGTTGTTGCTAGTAATCTGTTGTACTTTTCTACCTTTTCCCTAAATTTTTGTTCCTCCTTCTCATGGCAGGCATAGAGGTCAACACATGTATAGGACAGAATGTTACCAGTACTGTTCTATAACAGAGTTATCTTCTTCATAGTGTGGAAGTCTTCACAGGCATATTCCTGGATACATTTTGGGAAGTTAATAAACAAAAGTAGCATTTGTCCAAAAGTAGATTAAAGGATAGGGGTTTGACCTCTTATTATTACTGTGCATTATTTGGTTAACATTGTTATAAAATATTCCTTGGACTCCTTTAAATGGAGAAGACATTTTATTCTTCAGGCTCCAAATCTGACTGATAATGGCACTATGCACCAAAATCTGCTGAATCAACTAAAGTATGTGTGAGTTATATTGTCTGTGGGGATGGATGGATGGAAGGACAGATGGATGGATGGATCGATGGATGGATGGATGGATGGATGGATGTGAGATAACAGGCAGGGGGTAGATCTGTACCCAGTAGATCTCCAGTGCTCTCTGTAGTTTATTTCAGTCTTGCTTATTGGGTTTTATTTTTATAACTTTTAGAATCTGTCAACAAGGAATATGTAGATATGTGGCTTGCTTTCAATGGGAGCAAATTTGTTTGAGTTACTCTGAACAGCTGAGTTGCAAATAAATAGAAGGTGCTAAAATGTCCACACTCTTTCTGCTTCTCTGCAGCTATTGAGCCTACTGAGGTACCTGTAAGTCAGTGAAATGAGACAGGCATGGTCATCTCCAGAATAAAAACATTTTCATTGTAGATCAAAATTAAGGAGAAGACATGAACTGTAAACTTCAGGTTTTGAGAAGAATACATATGTGTGTATGTGTATATACAACTATATATGCATATGCACATGTGTAAACATTTTTATATTAATAGATTTTTAATGTTCTTTTATGAGCATTGTTTTAAAAGGGTAAGAGTTCCCAAAATGGAAAAATTCTGGATATTCCTTTTTACATTCTGCACCAGAACAGTGGGATAACTGAATTCTCTAAAGTAGATAATTTCTGAAATATGAACTGATGCCTCGGGGTAAATATGAGATAGCTGTGAAATCCTTTTAGAAGTTATCTTCTAGAATTAAAGGCTAAAAAATGGGAAGTGCTTTCTGTTGGCCAGTGTTTTGCAACTTTGTCATATCGAAAACTGTGATGGACGTTATAATATCAGCTTACCATCCAGGAATATCTTCTTCCCAAAACAACTGAAACACAAACAAAAGCAGAACTTCACTGATTGATTTTTCATTTAAACAATAATATCAAACACTAAATGTAAGATAATTTAGAGCACTTGTACAATTAAATCAAAAAAATGGTCATCTCACGTATTTTTTTTCCTCAAAGGAAAGTATAGTAATATTTTAAAGTGATTAAGAATTGAGTAGCAGTAAACTGTTCATTAAACATTCAGGCATGATAACAGAGCTATGAAATCGTTAGAAACCCCTAGCTTAATATGACAGTCATCATTACATTTTTATAGACTTATTTGTATATTTAATACATATACAAGAACTATACTAACACTACTTTTTGTTTTTCTTATTTTAATGGTGAGCACTTTTCAACCTAGCCCACCCAATATCTTGCTTACCTTAATCATTATTGGCAATTATTATTGTTCACCTGTGTTTGGAATGATATTGTTCAAAAAAACCTGTTAGGATGAATGTACCCGTATGCTGTGCCATACACAGAACAAAAAGATAGACAGCTCCTGTCTCACTTGTGGGATTCTTCATCTAAGGTCTCCTCATCTCTGTTTTCACTCTTTGTAGACGATTTTGAGGTGTTAATAAGGAAAGGGAAAAAACCCTGTTGATTTCTCCTGTCAGGTGAATGAGAAGATTTTAAGTCCTGTTGTATCCAGTTTCCAGGTGACAAAAGAACCTGTGGAGATGCATTGATGAACAAATGACTGGCAGATGAAAATTCATTTAGAGATTAAATGGATGCATAATCTGACCCTAGGCTAGGCTAGGAAACACAAAATCAATTAAATGAGAAATTTTGGATTAGGAAAAAGTGGAAACTCAGCACTTTCTCATGCTTCTCAGAACATGGAGAAGAGTGGTTTGCTACTCTGAAGTTGCCCAGAGAGGCGAAAGAATGTTCGTAAAGAATTGAAGATCTTTGGAGACTTTGCTGCCACTGAGAGGCAGGAATATGCAGAAGCAACTGCTCTTGTTTTAAGGGGCTTTTCATGCGGGAATACCTGATTTGTCCTGGTCATAACTAGGTTTCTAATTTGATAAGTTTCATTGCTGATGCACAACAGGCCACCGGCCAGAGAAAACCAAAATGTGTCTTAGAAAGTGCCGTGATTTGGGAACTCCAGTTTCTTTTCTTACACAGTTTTACTAATGAGTTTTAATTTTGGTATTATTATTGAGGAATAGCTAAGAAGTTATACCAAAAAGATTGTTTTCAATTTGTTTAACATTACTATTAGTTTGGTACATCCAGATTCTTAAAAAAAAAAAAAAAAGTCACAATTGATTCATGTATTTTATAGAAACATGGGACAGCTTGGGTTGCAAGTGGCCTTAGAGATCATCTAATTTCACACACCTCACCCCATCATTTGGGATTCTTTGTTAAAATTTGTAACACTTATTCTGTCTTTAGCTCGTTTGTTACTAGTGAACATACTACTTATCTCTTGTATTTTTTTCAGTATGTTGTGTTAGCTACTCTCTTAAATCTAAGAAGGACTTTCAGCTACAGCTTTTAAACAGACTTTTTTCATATTTTTGAAAATCATTATTTCCCTGTTTTTTTGTTTTTTTTTTTTTGATTGCTTTTTTTTTTTTTTTTTAAAGCCACTTCTTTTATTCATTATTTATAGAATCATATAATGGGTTGGAAGGGACCTGAAAGATCACCTAGTTCTACCTCCTTTGCCATTGACAGGGATACCTTCCGCTAGACCAGGTTGCTCAAAGCGCTGTCCAACCTTGCACTGAACACTTCCAGGGATGGGCAACCTGTGCCAGTGTCTCACCATTCTCACAGTAAAGAATTTCTTCCTTATATTTTATCTAAATCTACCCTTTTTTAAAGTTTAAAGGCATTCCTTCCTGTCTTATCACTACACACCTGGTAAAAGTCCCTCTCCAGCTTTCTTGTAGGCCTGCTTTAGGTACTGGAAGCTGCTCTAGGTTATCCCTGGAGTCTTCCCTTCCCCAGGCTGAACAAGCCCAACTCTCTCAGCCTGTCTTTATAGGAAAAGTGCTCAAGCCCTCTGATTGTCTTCATGACTTCCTCTGGACTCACTCCAATAGGTCCATGTCCTTCTTATATTAGGGACTCAGAGCTGGATGCAGTACTCCAGGTGGGGTCTCAGGAGAGTAGAGTAGAGGGGAAGAATCACTTCCTTCAACCTGCTGGTCATACTTTTTTTGATGCAGCCCAGCATGATTGGCTTTCTGAGCTGTGAGTGCACACTGCTGTCTCATGTTGAGCTTCTCAACCAATACCCTCAAGTATTTCTCTGACCGCTCTCAATCCATTCTCTGACCAGCCTGTATTTGTGCTTGCTTTATGTATTACAATCCTTAGCATAATGCATCTTGGGGTAAATTAATATAGAGACTATCTGGAGCATGGCTTGGGGGTGGGTCTTTCAAGATTGAAAAGAACATTCCATTGTAAAGTTCATTAACATTTTCAGAAAAAGTTGTATTGTTAAAGCATTTTGTTTACAACGATTTTCTGTTTCAGTATACTCTGTAACCAAGAGAATTCTCTCTTCATTTAGATACGTCTTTGTAATCATAATGGAGATTTGTTCTTGGAATATATGCTTCATATTTTATTTATAGCGAGTCCTAATAACAGCAGAACAATTCCCTCTGGGTTTCCATATTTCTACCATTATGATTGAGCCAGATATGTTAATCTGTACAAAATCAAGTGGATTTGCATTGGTTTTACAGAGACTTTCCCCTATTATTAGGTATTTAGAACACACAGTTGCATTTTTTTAGGCTATACGTGTAAGTTTTTAATTAAGTAATAGGTCAAGAAAACAAGTTTGTTTGGTGAAGTAATAATCTAGAGAAATTTCTATTTTTAGATTTCTTGTCAAGATGAAGAGAATATTTTTTCCCTAGTTCTAAAGCTCATCCATTTCAGAGATGCATTTTCAGGGAGTCTTTTGTTCAATTCTCACTGGAAAGCACATCGTTTTATGAGTATCTTGAATTTGACAAATTGTCTGTTTTCATAAAATTTTTGTTTATTTGTAGCTTATTGTCATACTGACAGGGTTAAAATATACATTGGGATGCAGGAGTTTTGTAGTATGAATATTCTGGTCTTTTTGATTAGTTCTGCTTTTACAGCAAGCTAATGAAATGATACCTCATAAAACAGCTATGGTGGAGGCATATATTAATATCCTACTTTTACTGCCTTAGTCATATGGCAACCAAAAGAAGTGGCAAAGATCATCCAGTAACTATTGGTGGAGTCAGTCTGCTGTTGTCAAAACAACATTCCTAGTGGTAATAGTGGGATGAATTACAAACTGGTATTTTAGCTCCTCCTTTTCTTGAGAGAAAAATGATTGAAATAAACCAGCAGATTTTAACAGATTTTGAAATAAAACAGTGAGTAAAAGTGATTACTAAAAATGTTGAAAAACACTGACTGTCATTCAAAAACAATTCTGTTAAAAGGCTTTTACATATCTCACACTTTTTTGGAAGCTAATAGAAGGGTTGTTTACTGTAGATAAAACCCACAAAGAGTGAGAATTAAGAAGCAGGGATGATTCTAAGCTTACCTCAGTTTATTAATTGTTGGTGAATACCAAGGCATCAGAAAGTTATTTCAGATTTACAGATGCCAACTATCCACCCATTATGGTGGTTAAAAATTAATTGAGATGTGTCTTATACATCATTCCTATTCACTGCTGCTGCTTTTCTTATAGGAGAAATCAGGATAACAGCAACATGTATTGGCACTAGGGCACTTCACTAATTCCACTGATATTAACAATGATTCCATATGAATCAGATTCTAACTCTTACCATGCAAACCATTACAGTCTCAGCATTTTCCACTCCATGGTCCTTCCTGCACTTAGGAAATAGTTAATACAATCACAGCTGAGTGGCAAGTGTTGCACACTGGATACCTCTTGCAGTCTCGGTGAGCAACACTGTGCCATTGTGACATGAATATTAAGATACACACCGTCTAGCATTGAAACACCATTGACTCCAGTGAAGGTGTGTCACCTTACACCTAAATCTCCAATTACAGATCTTGACTACATATTTGTAATACAGGCCATTCACCTAAAATATGGAACAAACATTTGTATCAAAACACTGCATTTTAGTGCATATGCGGAAAGACATTTCTCTCTCAAAAATAATACTCCATTATTCCTGTCACTTCACACTGGTGACTGTTAAATAGCTTTTTTCCCCTCTTTTCTCTGCCTAAAACTTAATGTTCTGCTTTTATTTCTGCTTCAATAATGTTTGTCCATTACCATTTATGGTAACTCAGCTGCTTTGTCTGCTAGTGGCTCTAACTTGATTTTTTGTTAATTTTTAAACTCTTCTTTGCTCCACATTACTTAAGACTACTGACACTCTACCTATGTCTTTGAGGTCATTTGAACTGACTGTTATCCATGACTATTCTGAACAAATTCATGCTGCTAGATGATTTCCTTGGTTTGCATCTTCTCTTGGTGCTGCATTTACAGTGTAAATCCACTTTCAGATATGTAGTCTGGGCATCAGAAAGGAATGAGAGTCTCTTTTCTGCATGGGTAGAATCCAGTTTTTACAATGTGTCTCTTAATTGCCTGAAAGATCACTTCCAGATATGCCATTTGGCTTAAAGCAAAAGAAAAAAAGAACTAAGTAAGAGTGATCTGAATCATCCAGATATATTTTGAATTACATCTTTAGATTTTTTTCAGAGATTATTCATTTCAACAAAGGGTCTCTGAGTCTGACAAAAGAGCACTAATTATTTTAAGTGAAAAAAATGCTTGCTCATTTTTTGTTAAATTTTAACATAGCAATCAGTCTAAAATACATTTGTAAAATCTTGGTTTATACTGGTCACTGTAAAAATTGTTTGCTACCTCTTGCATAATCTTTTGAATATTTTCATTAAATTATATGCTTGCAATGCTATTATGTTAATATTGTCCACTGGTATTTACAACTCACCTGAATGTCTCAATGTATACTTTATTGTCCAAATTTTCCTTTGTGAAACATTGCCTATGGAATATCGTATCGTGTCACAGAACAATCTAAACACAGTGTGGCTTACTATTTCCATAACATCTGTCTTTTCTACTATAGAATAGATTAACAATTATGTCTTAAAAAAAGAGGGGAGACAAAACCATGCAGCTTAGACAGCAGTAGCTGGTTGTACTACATGTATGTCAGAGGAAAAGGTCTCTCCCACAGTGCAGCTGGTAAGGTTCACACTTTCCCTTCTCATTGTACGAGAGAATGCTATATTATTTCTATTACAATATGATTGTCTGAGAAGGAAAAAAAAGAGATAGCAGACTCTCCCACCCTTCCCTTTCCATGCATACAAAGCTTTTCAATTGTGTTAAACAGTATAGCAGAAGGATTTTTTAAATTAGTGTTTTGTTTTAGCAATGGTTGCTGATGTGTACATGTAATACAGTTTTAATCAAATCCCAAATGTTGAAGACCTTTCAGCAGTATCTTAGGCAACACTGTGCAATGCTTATTCCACTTGAAGTGGCCACTAGGGAGGTACAATTAGCTGTTCCCATGGAGAAGTTTGTTATACTAATAAATAATAAGTAGTGTAGGTAGAGATGGAATCAATTAAAGATATTTTTGACCATCTAATGGTTTATGGGAATACTAAATAATTGACAACAAGTTTTGGCTATGTGTTCCATAAGCATGTTTTATTGTAACTCAAGTGTGACCACAGAACAAGGAATGCCTCTGTGTTGACAGTCATAGAGGTTAACTCATACCACTTTCTTAAACATCACTGCTTGTACTGTTCACCGTTAACCCTTTCTAAAGAGTTAAAATGTAGATATGTATGTGCATGTACTCCATGCTGAAGCTGCTGCAGCAAAGCTTATTTTCCTTTTATTTTTAAAAACTGAACAGATACTTGAAATGTTAGGAAACTGAGAAATTATTGCTATCTCTACTTTCACGTGTTTGCTGGAGTAACTCAGAATTCATTTTGTTATTTAAGACTGAGTTGACAAACTTATTCAAACCATAGCTTAATCACTTTTATTTGTCTGAAGTAAAAATATTGACAGAGATTCAAACCAAAACCAGCTCTAGCCATGCCTTTGGGGAGAAAAAGGATTTGCTCGGTAGTATTTGCTGAAGGCAAAACGCAGTAAATATAAAATCAGATTCACCATCCCTTTAAGTCTGATTCGTTCCACTCCAACAACAGCTAGTTTTTTGAGGTTTCCTTACCACTAGAGAATTCATGGATGACCTGAACACTGTCATACCTCTTATATTGACTTTTTTTTTTCTTCTTACGTGTCAAGAATGTAACGGAAAAGCAATCATTGGCATAGATATTTGAAGTCAGAAAACAAATGAAATTTTAGGACTGAAGCTGAAATATGCAGTATACAAAAAACATAGTTCATATTAGACTTCAGTACTCCTCAGGGTCTACTGAAGAGCCAATATACTGTGGTAGCTGGCAATAGTATCAATTTTTTCAATATTATTATTAATAATAATAATGATAGTAATAATGGTAATAATAATATAACAACAATAACAGCAACAGCCTTAGAATATTATGGTAATAAAAATGGAATTTCTGTTGTTATGTCTCAAGACATAAACTAAAGCCATTCAATGACTGATAATGACTTTGATGAAATAATGTTGGCAGTATTAATAGAAGAAATTCTACCTGTGTTCATTTTGTGAACAAATGTATCCTATAATATATATTATTTTTACACTTAGATAGGACTTTTAAAAAGCAGCTATTATTAGCAAAGTTTTAATGAATTAACAAAAGGATACAACTTTGAATCCTTTATTTATCGAATATAAATATATATTTTATATATATAATATCGATTATATATATCGAATATTACATATAATATATATAATATATATCGAATATAAATATAAAATATATAAAAAATATATTTATCGAATATAAACTATGCACATGCCATTCCACCAAAGAAAGCTAGAACAGTTTAGGCTACACAAAATTACCATTAATTTCAAAGAAAAAATACTGATTTTTTTTCAAAAACAGAACTGTATGAGTAGGATAGAGAATACCTTACTCTTTATTGTCAATCTCCTGAGTAGTTTTAAGAAATTTGCAGAAACTGCAAGCCATACACTAAGATTCTGAGTAATATTCTTTGTAAGTTTCTCCCTGAATTTCTGGTGCTTTTAGAAGATATAGATGTATGGAATCATTTTCCATCCAAAAAGACTATAGCTGTGTGTCACTGAAACACTACACTTGAACTTTGGAAAGCTGGATATGCGTAGGTAGAAAAGAGAGGGGCAAAGCATGTTTGGTAGTCTGCCTCATTCCTACCATCCTGTCCCTTTTCCAGCCTTGTCTCTTATGCTTCCACTGGCTTCTCATGGCTTGTAGTCACCATTTATTTTTTTGGTGAATCTCAGTATTCTTTCTTTAACTCCTGCTTCTATTTCTTTCTCACTCTCCCATTCCCACTAACTTTCAACCCTATTCTCTGAATGTTTCATAGCAGTCTTGTCAAAATCCATTTCCACATCCCTAGTCCATTTTATCATTCATGCCAGCCTATAGTGAGGGGAAGTCCTTGAAAAAATGAACTACAAAGTTCTGTTAAGTCTCTACTGAGCACAACTCAACTTTCAACTTGGCTAAAATGGGATTGATTTTGGTAGCAGCAGCAAAAAATGTTTGCTCTCCCTTCTGCCTTAAAGCCATGAATGAGCTAGACCGTCTCAGTTGAGATGTTGCTAGAAGATAATATGGCTGCACATGTATACAAATTTCTTCAGTCTTCCTTTGAAACAGCTACATTAATTTAGTAAAAACTTTTTCTATGTATGTTCTTTTAGACTTTTAATGGTAACAATAATGCCTTTCTTGACAGAGTGGCAAATAATCAGTAGCTGCAACTAGATTAGTGTTCTAGTTCAGATTAGGAGAGAACTGCTAAAATGAATCTTCTTGTTGTCCAACTTGACTTGCTTTGTTTCACACCTCTAAGTGGCCAGAACACATAAACAGGGCTCCTTTTGTGTAGAACTGAAATGGAAGATGATGCCCAGGAGTACACCTAACACACTTTGAATGCTAATTGGTGTTCAGCATATGAGATCAGATTAGAGCTAATCCAGAAGCCCTTCTGTAATTAATATGGTGTGGATAACAGCACCAACTGTACTTGGCAGAACGTATTTGTTCCTGTAGTGCCATAATACTTAATATTGTTGAAACAGCCAGTAGATTTCTAAATGGCCACTAAGCTGTAGCAAATTGGACATTAACCCACAGACTTCAAGAACAGAGCTGACCAAAATGTAAAATTTCCTTTCATAAGAAAACTGACTTTTGAGAAATGGGAGGAAAGAAAAGTTGTGAACATGACCCCGTGGCATGATAACTGAGATGTTTACCTGTGTTCAGTTTGACTTAACTTCCTTTCAATGCTCCTATTAGAATAACAGAGATATTTTTGTGAAGAGTCATAAGAAATAGAGGCAACTGAGCTTTTAAGGTTGCAGAATTTGTCATACCTCTAGACCTGCTGCGGACTGCAGAGCTCATGGGCTCATGGTAAATACATTTTCTGTTTCTAGGCAGTGTGCTACAGGAAGACTTCGCAAGAGCTAACATTAAATCCTATGTGGTTTTGTATTATACTGACTCATGGAAACATAATGGATAATATGTACTGCTTTAGGAAATCACCTCTAACCAGATCCTATGTGTTTTGCTGATTTTGGAAAGATACTACTTTTTCTATTTGACTTTTTCTCTCTTTTCTATTGTGCCATGAAATAAATCAATGTCTTATAGAAAAGGAAAAGTTAAAGTTTCTACCACATGCTCAGAAGCATGCTGATCTATGTGCTTTTCCCCACTTATGGCTCTAAATGCAAGCCCTACTCTCTCATATTTATCGCTTCCTGCCAGTGTGATCTATTTAGTGATGGATGGTTTGAATTCTGGTGTCCTAAAGCTGAAGCAAGCCTCTGTGAATACAGAACTCCAGAGTTTCAGTCCAGTCACCTTGAAAAGCTCTTGTTGATTCTGAAGGTTTCTAGCTGTTTTCTGACTTCTGTCAATAATTGTCTTGGCTGAGCCATTTTGCTCCAACCAAAAGAGGCACAGTCATGGTAGACTCATTGCATAATAGTAAACTGTGGGTTTATTTCTGTTCTCTTCAGTCTTGGTTAATTACTGTGGCTTAGTATCATGCTTGAGAAAACATTCTTGTTGTTCTCCAGAATTTAAAATATAAGATAACTCAAAATTTCCATATAGTAGCTTAACAAAAAGGGACATAATATTCTAGTGTTCTAGACACCAGACACCCAAGTGTCCAGAATAACTGACGCACCACTTACAACTTATCTTTAGGACAAATATGCCAATTTTTTATTACTTTCTCTCTTGGGAGAATTAATACCCTTTTGTTTCTCTGGAGCCAAAAATAATGCTGACGCCATTTGACACAACTGATAAAACTCTTGTGTTGAGGATCTGAGGGTTCAGAGCTTGCTGATGAATCATTTCAAGATTTTTCATGGTGTACCTCATGGAAAATCTATTTTCCCACTATTCATTTTAAAAGGTTGTTTTGATTAATCGATTTTGAAACTCATGTTTTCGGTGAGTGTTACAATTATTGAATGTATGGATGGGAATATTTGTGGAGAAACAATATGAAGTTAAGGAGTATTGAGATAAGTTGAATTTTGAACTGGAATGGGTGAGTTTTCCTACAGCAAATGTAGTCCCAAGTATTCATTTAGAATATACAAATAAAGCTATTTGGTAGTGTTCAGCTGAGAAAAGAAAAAAAAAAAAAAACCCACAAATATTTGAATTTATGAAACTTACACTCAAAAGCAAGAGCAAAGGAGCGTCCAAGAAATGTGATTCCATTAGTATGGAGCTCACATAGATGAATTGATTTAGAAGAATTTTTTTTTTTTTTGAGAATTTTTTAATCATAGAAAGATGATAAAGTAGTTAAACATTTGTCTAGTTTATTGCTATGCAAATATATCTACAAATTTTATTTAAAATCAAAACTGGCAGTATCCAAGTAATTAGAATATTTACAACAGTAATAGCTACAATTGAGAAAAACCCAGAAGATGGATTTAGGTTTGGAATGGGCTAACCTGGTAAACTGATGAATTGCAAAGTCACAATCAGGAGAACTGAAGACTAGCTGGACCTCGAGCCGCAACTTCTCCTCCAAGAAGAATACTGTGTCTCCATCTGCTGGTCAGCGGTATAACCCTCTGCGTTCCAGGAGCTGGGGCGTAGTAACCAAAGGCCAGAAGGCTTTTGTTCTCTCTTTTGTCTTTAGTGGGTAATTAATTTGAAAAATCTCATTCCAGATACTAAAAGGACTTTGAAAATTACAGTAACCAAAGGGATATACTCCATAGTTTATAGTATAAATAAACAATTTTATTCTGTTACTTTAAAATCTGGTTCGTTAGCATCCCTGTTTTCCTTTCATAATGGATTAGATTTATACCACTGGGAAAAAAACAATGGAAGTCACTGATTCCATTCAGATTTGGAGAGAATTCCAGCATTTCATTTTAGTAAATTCATTAAGAAAGGAAAATGTTCAAAAGTTCAAAGTGATAACAATTCAGAAAGATTAAGGAAACCCAGTGCTCATTCAAAAGGTGATAAAAAAAAAGGTAGAGTGATTCAGGCAGAATAAGGTATTAGGTAGAGCTATTAGTAAGAAAAGATACATAAACATATCTTGACCATAGCATATGGTCAGTCTAAGACACAAGTGAGAGTCTTTCAGAGTTGTGTTTGTGTTTGGATTTGTTTCAGTCATCAAAAGCAAAAATTGTTATATTTAGGTATTTTTAAATAGATTTTCTCTGTCAATGGCAGACTTTATGGTGTCAGAAAGAACCAATTCATCTTAACTGGAATGGTTAAGATGCTTTTCAGAGAAGATGTAAGATGAAAATCCCACTCCATGTCTTTGATTTTGAATGGGGATTCAGATCTAGGTCTTCTGTATCTTAGAGAATTTTCAGACCTGCTTTACAACCGTTACAGAGTTAATCTGGTTTAATCAATATTTCTCTCTGAAAATGAACAGAGCAGTGTATTAAAGGAGATTTTGTCCCTGTAGTTAGTTATCAAGGCTACTTGGGGATAAGGGAGATCAGTCTCAGACAGATCAAACTTCCATGTGGGGCCATTTAATCATAGCTGTCAGTCTTAATTAGGCTTCTTTCTGGTCACTCTTCTTTGCATAAAAGGGCTTCAGAGGAATTCCCCTTTATCCCCTTTTTCTATGCTCTGGAACACGAAATCCAAACTGTCAGAATTTTTCATGAAACAAAATTCTGGCTGTCACTGTTATGTATCAGTCAGAAGATTTCGCTCATTCATGAGTTTCTTCTTGAATAACAGTTAAAAAAAAATACAGAGAAAAGTTAGAATATAATTACTGTTTTTCAGATTTATGAAAAATATGTTAGCTAGAAGTTAATATTAAAGATTATAGAGGCATTGTAATGTTTGCATTCTAGTGAAAGGGTATGATTTTGTGATTTCACTGAGATTAAATATTTCAGCAGATATCTTTATTCTGATTTTTCATTTAGATTTATGATTTGCCCTTGTGCCAAGGCCTTGATGTCAGAATCAGCTTTTGGATCAAATCTTCAGCTGGCATAAGCAATGTAGCTCCATATCATTTTACATTTATTGCAAGAAAACAACTTATGGCAATAAAAGACTGTTGTAAGATACAGTAAAAATCAAAAGCTGTCATGAAAGTTTGCTGAATAATTTTCAGTGCAGAGCTTGGCTGAAGCAGCAATGAACTAAAATGCCCCACTTACAGCTGTTGCAGTTTTAAACAGTGAAAGTTATTGTAGTTTTTCATAGTCATGAAATTATGATATGAAGCAGATGTGTCTGTAGTGACACTGCTAACACCGATTTCTACTGCCACAGTTGTGTTGAAGTAGCAAAGTTACAATTTTACTTATTGAAATAGTAAAGTGAACAGTAGTTTGACAAAATTGTATGTTACAACTTCATTTTTTATATTAAATATGTAATTGAGGTGCTTTATATACTGTTTATCACTGCGATGAAAAGGTAGTCAAAATGAATTTCTGTAGACTGTTAAACTGCCTCTTATTAGCATTGAAACTATATTTGCAGCACATTATCTTAGGCTAATTTTTTTTTGTATAAGGAAATTGCCATCAAAGCATAGTTAATCTGAGCTGAATTAGATTATAATTGGAGTCCTTATGAATGGGGATTTAAAATTATTCTGTATTGTCATAGAGTAACAATGCATTATTAGGATATTAAAAGTAGTTGGCAGCAGTATCAGAAGAGTACATTTTGTATTAACACTTCGTGTAAAGTAAGCTCAGTTAATTTTTTTGTTTGAACATCTTTCTTGTATCTTCTGTTATAATAAACTGCTGAAACGTCAGTGCATTAAAGGTTTTTCAGCTTTAAAAATGCATCACAGATTAAGATATAGCTTAAAAAAGGAGTCTATCCAGTGCCTTTTGAAGTCAATTGAAAGACTGTGACTTCAATGAGCTTTGGATGGGGCCCACAATGTGCTTGTTGCAAAGTAACAGCTGTGCAGGCCTTTGTTTCCAGGAGAATCAGAAGTCTTACATTTGATGGTTGGGATGCAGTGAAAAGCAAAAAAGAAGAAAGATGGAGGCAAAATAATACATAGCATTTAAAAATGGAAATGAATGCTGTTTGTCCTAATTAGGAGATGCATCATAAGCCTTTGGCTTTCATTATTCAACTGAAAACATTTAAACAAAAAGCATCTGAAGAGGTGAGGATATTTCTGTGAAGTTTTTGCAGAAGGCCATATGAGCACCGTCTTGCAACCAAAAGAGAGTAACTTCTTCACATGTCTTTGATATATAAATGAAAAAGAATGGCATATATAGTTGTTTGTTTTTTTTTTCTCTAACATGTACATTGTAGTGGTTACAGCAGAGGGAAGTACCAATAGTTTCAGAACACATTTTCTCTGGGGGTGAAATGCAAGTACTTTTTCATGTCATACGTGATTACATAGTTGGTAACATTTAGAAATAGTTAACATGGCAAATATTGTCATAATGCAGTCAATTCAATGCACAGAGTATAAATAAATGTGAGAAATCAACATTGTGCGATAATACCTATTTAAATAGCTGAATAGATTCGCCAGCTGATGCTTACTAAAATCTTGCGTGCATATACATGCACACGCACACATATACACATGCTTTCAAAGATTATAACTACATAAAGGTCAGCTACCTCCTGGTCGTCATTTGCTATAGAGTTTCCTTAGGTTTGTTTATAACAGAACAACGCTACATTTATTTTAACTTCTGTGTTGTAGTAACTGTCTCCATTATTTCTGTTTTGCTCTGTACACAAGGCAGTGCTGAAATGCAGTAGCAGTGGCAAATGTGACTGTTTGGCTGTTAACCGGGCTGCTGGCGTACATTTTAGTTGAACAAAATTAAGAAGAAATGGTAGCGGCAGAAAGAAAGCTTGAGATACTGGGACCACTTGCCTGCTATCAAAGGGAACACAGTATATAATGCTTTAATAAAAGGATTGAGATCTATCAAATTTTGCCATTGTTGATCTTAGAGGACTCGGAGGATGGTTCCAGATGCTCCTCGAACCCTGTGCAATGTCTTTCAATTATCAAAATAATTTTACTCCTGGTCAAAACATACAATTTTGTTCTTCTGATAACATCAATTTTAACATTCACTCTTACTGTTTACCAGTGCTGTAATTACTGATGGCAGCGTATACCCTATCTCAGCCTCTGTTTTACTAGAATAAGCAAAGAACCATTTTTAGCATTCTCACGTATTTCTTGCTTATTACATAAATGTTTTCTATATCTTCTGTAGTTTGAGTTTTTTCTTCTTTATCTTAGTGGGCTTAGCTGTATATGGTATTCAAGATAAGGTTTTACCAATATATAATCTCTTCCCTGTCTCTTCTGAAAATACCTTTTTTTCTCTACATATAAACTCCAGGACACTTGTGCCCTAGGGTACACCACATGATGGTCCTGGCTTCCTTGTAATTCAGACCAGCTACCCAAACAGGGTACAGTTTAGATGTAACTGGTGACACTAATGCTAATAGCACATCTAAGGACAACTGTTGCTACCCTGTTATCAAACTCTACAGAAATTGCATGTTCAGATAAATGCTTTAGTCCTTATGTCTGTAAAGAAAATCTTCCAAATGGCAGCTGAATCTGAATCTAGACCCATGTAAGGTCAAGCATGCTGCAGACATGAGCGTAGAGCTGTAGATATTCCTGTGCTCTATTAATTTTTATTAACTGTGAAGGCAAAGATTAAATGTCTTGATGGGCTCATGTAAAATACATTGATAATTGCCTAGTCAAACTGTAAAAGAAATGAGACTAAGAAACACTTGGCTTTTTGAGTTTTTGTTCACTGAAATTTACAAAACCCAAAGAAAATGTTGCCACTACTACTGGCTTCACTGATCAGATGTTTTGGGGGGGTGGGGTGGGTGTGTGCAAATACATAATGGCTTCAAGCCTTTTAATGACGACATTTAAACCTTTTGAAAATCTTAGTTTTGTTAGGGTTGAACTGAATTATGGAAAAATCTTGGATCTCTCTTCTGTGTATTCCCATCATTTTGTTGAGTATTGCTATTCAATCAAACATATAATGTCAAAAGTCTATATTAGAAGACGTATATACTTATTAGAAGCACTGAAGTAGTTTTTCTGGATACATCAACAATATGAATTTAAGAAAGATTGTGCTGTGCAGAGAATGTGATTAAAAACACTGACACTGAGGATTTTTTTGCTAACGTCTCTATTAAAGGACAGCACTATTTCTTCATTCATTATCTGAGCCGGAGAGGGAATATTAACTTTCTTTACAATTGCTACAATGCTTCCTTAGGTTTGAGGAACAAATCATATACTGCAGCCTACAATTCCCCACTTCCGAGCTGACTGTTTCTACTCCTTTGTTACTGCAGCAGCAGAGGAGAAGGTATAATGCTAAGTCTCTTCTTCATGCAACATTTCAAAATTTTTATTACAAGATTTTCTTTTTTTATTTTTCTCTCAGCTTTGGATAGCTAAAGATGTCAAAAGCAGGAATACTTTCAGAGATTTATTTGTTTCATGTTGCAAATATCTTACTATAAGGAGGTGCTTTAGTATTGTGCCTCTAAGCACAATACTACATTATTGTCGATGCCAGCCTAACTCTCTGATAACTTCTCTTCAGCTAAGACTTGAAATAATGAGCTTCTTAGAGCATTGAGTCAGGGCAAAAAACTATTGGAAATTCCATTGTGAATATTGTGCTTGTAAAACAGTCTTGGCTCCCTCTAATTTAATAAGAGTACCAGGAAGTTTCTTTGATCTTAATGTTTAAATGTCTCTAAAGAAAACTTTGTTTAGCTTGTGGGGTTTGGTTTGGGTTTTATATGTTTGTTTGTTTGTTTCATTTACACTTGAAGTCATTGTCTTTGTTTTCCTGTTAAATGTTCAATGGGAAATTAAGGTGTTTAGGATTATGCACGTGTCTATTTGGCCTTGCATTATTTATTAATGGAATATATTTATTTGTTTCTTACTTTCTAAACAAGAAAAGATGCTTTTTCCTGTAGGGCATATTCTTCAAGTGGATTAATATTGTTCATTGCTTATATTTAGTGGGGAGACAGATATATACATAAGCATCAAATTACCTAAATTCAGTGGGATTTTAGGACTTTCATAAATATTAAGGCCCAATCCACAGTGAAATATAGAAAATGGAATAAAGTTGAGGTGTCCAGGAGTAGGATTCAATCTAATTTTTTGCAGCAAATGGAGTTTTAGTTCACCCAGAAATGGCATTACAATACCTTGCACACCAAAGTGCAGTCAGCTAAACCAATGTGGAAGGAATGTTCAGGGAACAAGTGTGCTTGAAACTACATCATACTTGAAGAAACCTCTTCCTGCTTTGCTGTGGTGTGTAGCTATGTAAGTTCAGCATTTGCAGCACTCTCCCAAGGACTTAAATGCCTATGTAGTGCTCTGTAATTTCACTATGGCTCCATGTCTTTTCAAACAATGGCAGTATTAGTTATGTTTTGTACAGTAGTCTCAGAACTACAGCAGTTGCCTGAGAACTGGAAGACATAGGTTTTAGATGTAGCTGAAGAAGTTAGAGATTGCTTTTCTAGATTACTGCTAAAATAACATTTAAGACACACAGCAAGTTCACTGGACTTCATGTAGGTCAACTATCACTGGCTTCCAGTTGCCACCTCTAAAGCTCAGTTCAAAATCATACTCAGTATTAGGTTTTTTAGGAACCTAGAAGAGGAGAGACACGCACAACACTTAAAGGGCATACGAATCATATAAGTAAACAAGTATCCACACACTGCTGAACATGCTTACACTGACAATTTGTTTCAAAATTGAGCTTCTGACGGTTCTCTTTGTGTTTAAAACAATGAATAGCCATTTGCTTAGAGATTTGAAACATTTTCCTTTAAAATTTCAGAAATTAAAAGCTTTTTACTCCTGTTGCTTTCATCACTTGAATGTAGGTAGTTGTGTAACATTTCCGGGTAAATGTTGAGCTTTGAAAGGTGACCACTGCAATTCTATCAGAAGACACTGCTGGCTGCTAAAGAATTTGTAGAAATGCTACTCACTGGGCAGATTTTTAGGGTTAAATACGTTTGTGACTCAATTTTACAGTTCACAATTGAGGAAACCAAAAAGAAATGATGTTTCAATAGAAATGTCAACTCAGTATTTAGCTTGGAAGCATCCTAACTCAAAATATCTCATTAGACCAACAGACTGCTTCCAAAAGCAGTTTCTGCTTTGCCTTACGGAGTAGTAGAAAACATACAAAAATCTTGAAGTCACATCAGAAGGTTAGGTGATGTTATATCAAAGTAACTGGGGGAAGTAAACTGAAAACTTTAGTGTATTGCCATGGCTTATTTTATAGAAAACAAGGATGCAGAGAACATTTTTCTATATTGTGATTGAGTGGAAGGTGAACACAGAAAGAACTGTTAAATACACACCTGGGTAACAACACTGCAGAGGAAATTTACAAGTGTTATTTTGAATTATGCACATTAACAGGCCTGATGATTTTTCTGATGATCCCTAAATACGGAAACAGGCTGTGTTTTCATTACTGCTGAGAACAGACTGCTGGAACATTTGAATGACTATATACTAATTTTCTCTCTAGTATTTACCACTGAGTTTTGGTTTTTTTTCATTGCCCCTCACTTTTCTGCCTTTGAGAATGCATAAGATGAAGTGAAAACAGAGGGACAATTTTTTTTTCTTTATTATCTACTACATAAATAAGATTTTTTTCAGAGCAATAATAATTTAATAAATGTGTTGTAAAACACTTAAAATCATTATTTTTACTAACAGCAAATAAAAAATCCTTTCATACCATTACTAGTTTCACCATCAGAAAAGTTACACAGAGCAAAAAAGGAATGCCAGGGTGTAAAGAAATCATGTTATTTGTCTTGAAATCTAATAGAAAATAACATTTTTCCAAGGATTCCTATGGGTTTTGTCAAATTTCAACACAGAAAAATAGTTTGTGGACCCTATTTAGTGTTTTAGCGTCTAAGATCTGTGCTACAAGATGTAGCACAGAAAAAAAGTAATGGCTTTTGATAAATCTGACTTAATTTACAGCAAGCAGTTCTGACAGCAAACAAGTTACAACACAGCTAAGATTCCTTATGTCATGTTGTGCCTACTTCTATGAAACTTTTACTCCATTTTCCATCTATGTGATCACACCTAGTTTCAGGATAAAAATGCACCATATCTACACTAGATAAACAGCAGTAATAAAGATTCAGGGATAGAATTACTTTAGGTATTTTCTCCTAAGCTACGGTACTGCTCCATAATTTCAACTATACTTTCTTGATAACTGATTTCATCAGTTTCCTTAGAGTTACAATCACTTCTATGCAAGCTTCTGTTCAGCTAAGCTTTGCAATGTGTTTGTGACCAGCCACATGGAGCCATGACAAAAATGAGAGATGTTTAACATTTAAATTTTCCAAATTCCTTGAGAAGCCATATAATTTTGAAGTGATGAAAAGGCTGTTTAATGATGATGATTTTGGTTCTAATAAGTTCAGTACTTTGATGAAAATACCCCACCAAGATTCTCAAATAAGCTGTTTCTTTCTAAACAAATAGCTGAATTTGCAGATACTAACAAGGGAAATGCCAGCTTTTGTCTGCACATATTAAAGTCATGAAGCAAAAACATATCTCAAATTTTTGTTTAAATTGCACGTTTCCCTGATATTTGGTATTAATGCTGCTGGTCAGATAGCATCATTATGTACTTTTCTCTGAATACTGAAGACTGGCTTTCTTTACAGAATGCAACCCACAGTTTTAGTGCATTTTAAAAATAGTTAATTTATCCTAAAACATAGCAATTACTTTTAAACCTTTATTTTAAATTTGAAGGCAAATAAAAGTCATGGGTTGAACAGTATCAAACATAGTACCAAATGCAGCCTGATGTTGACCTCATACATCACTGAAGACAGACTGAATAATGGTTCTTTTGCAGCAGGCCTGAATTTTAACCAGTACTGGACCACTCATTCTTTAATCAGAAAGACTGCAAGACTTTCAGAGCTGCTGCTATGTCATATTTAACTTTCTGCTGACTGTCTTCAGCCATTTTGTAGGGTTCAGTTCAATCTTAGAATACCCTTTTGCTTTCCCAGGAAGGGCAGAAAATAAAAAAAGAAGATCTCAACCAGAGAAGTTCTTAGGATTTCCCTTCTCATATTGAAACAATATTCATGTTGAAATCTGTGAACTTCTTTATTTCTGGAAGACATTCCTATAACTTAACTGCAACAGACCCTAGCTTCCTATAGGAGGTAGCTAAACATATAGAAGTTATTGACAATCATATATAAAGGATTTACAGATATTAACATGTTTTATTCTAGGTACAAAATAAATAAAGCCTTTAAAGTCTAAACTTTTGTTAGTTTTGATTCCAGTCTGGTGTCATAATTTTTACCACCCTAAATATCTATGAAAGCAACATGACAAATGTACATTATTGCAATGGGAATATACAGGCTAGATCAATTCTCCTCTTCCAAGTGAGGGAAAAGAACTCTTGTAGTAAGGAGTGCATTCCTGCAAAGCTTAGGTTTCCTTCATCCGTTTTCTTTATTAGGTTTATTCTCATGCACAGTCTCAGTAATTTTTCTAACTGATAGGACAGACTGAAAGGAGGAACATTGCTGAACGTAGAATATAGTGTTAAGGATGCAAACTTCTGACACTTTTCTTGATTCCAGAAAGAATTTAAATTAATTGTAAAGAGAAAAAAAAAAAAAAGGCTCTTTTTTCCATACACTTAGTAGAACATTTTTTTCACTGTGTTATTTGTAGTACTATTTGGATCAATGGATTGCTAATTAGAAACTGACTTTGGAAGACTGCAACATGCTTCTTGATGATTCATGTGTTTGCATTGATTTTTGCATAAAAGCAAAATCTAGCTGTACTATTTAGCACTTAGAAATTGGTCCTCAATGAACTATTTGGAAGTTAATAGGCTTGATAATACTTGGAAACTCATTATTGTGTTTTTAACATTATTTCTTGGATTAAACTGTATACATACACACATATGTATATATACACAACACTCACACTTACATACGGAGTTGTATTAAGCCAAAGGACAAGGTATGCAGCAGCTTATGGCAGCAGTCTGTATGCTTCTTCTATGCCAAAGAGGGTCCTGGCTTTCTAGGCTGAACAGCAGGTCTTTGTTTCCTGCTCTATACAGCCGACTTCTTTTCCTGCTGTTGCTGTTTCCCACTGAGTGAATAAACAGAATGTAACCTGTGCAGCTTCTTAAAGAAATTATAGTAATTTTTCTGTCTTCTTTCCTTCAGGAAGGTGTAAGAGCAAATCCTCTCTGACATCCATCCTTTTCAATGTTCTACTGTCGTTTATCCTAAAAGAAGCAGGCCTTGCTTCTGCGGGAGAACAGGACACTGCAGGCCTTCCTATCAGGGAAAGGGTAGTAGGTGAAGACAGGTCCATGGGTGACAAGCAAAGGGTGGCATGTGGAAGTCCTGTGCTTCAGGAAAGTGAGGAAGAAGATTACCCATGAAAAAGGACAAGTTCTCAGAACAGCAGGAGAGAAGAGGAGCTGTCACTACCCTGAGCCACAGCCCCACTAAAGCCTCACTTAGCTCACTTAGAATATCACGGACCTTCACTGACCTCTGAGTTGCTAGCTCCAGTCTTACTCTAGAAACCCTATTCTCTCCCCCCACAACCCATCTGTTCTGTCCGCTGAAGCCTCCACTGAATCTTTTTAGCCTCTTTCTTCCATCTGCTGTGACCCATATTGCTGCTTCCATAAAACTGATTCTGCCTACACTGCTGAGAAGCCTTCAGCTGAGTTAACATATACAATATGGATTGTTGGTGTCATATGGCCTATATATGTATCTATCTATAAATAGATTTATTGTCTGGATATGCAGCCAGCAGTTCAGCCAAGGTTCCTATGAACATTCTTAACTTTTTGCCGATGAATATTTAAAATATAAATCTAGGCACCTGCTAAAGTTGCTTGCAAAACTCAGGAACTAATATCCAGATGGTTAGACACAGGATCTGTATCTAAGATTCAACTTCATTCTCAGTCTGTGGACATATTTAGGGCTATTGATGATAGATCTTTCCTTCCAAATCCACATAATGAATGCTGAGAGAAAGTTTTTGAAGTAAACTACAAAGGTCACTCTATTTTATCATATCTTTGTTTATCACAGTCAAGAGATTTCTGGAAAAAAAAATTTTCACTCATTTTTTTCAGTTCTGCTTTAAATTTTGCAGTATATAAATCTGTATTTCTTCATGAGAAGAGGTTTTCAATTTAAAACTTCCAAGACATCTGAACACTTTGAAAATGATAGCAATCAGACTGACCATTTAGCAAATCTTTGAAGCAAAGTGCTGATGTTGTAGTAAATGAAGATCTAATTTCAACTTTAAAAATTGTTTCTGCCAGTTCCCTGTGACTAATACAGAACCTGCACTAATCCAGAACAGTATCAATTAACCACAGACACCCAACTGTAAGAGCTACTTTAGCAGACAGGTGGAATTGGACTAATTATCATACAAGGTTATGCAGGAGAAAAAAAGACCTGCAGTTTCTCTAGGAGAATTACAGGTCTGTGATGGCCCCCTTCCTTTGCTGCAATTACCTCCAACTCACACCTGCCAAGCTGTAGGGAAGCATTCCCATGGTTTGTGGCTGAGAACACCGTCAGGTAAACTGTTGTTTTAGTTGGATTAAAAATCCTCCATATCTCCACTCGTTTCAAAGACCACCATACTATAACTGTTTCTGCAGTAAAACGTATATATATAAATCACATTAGAAATTAGACATTATGATTGTTATTATTACTATTGTTATTGTTATTATTAACAAGCTTCAAGTTGAGATACCATTGAAAGACCCTAGCCTCAGAACTATTCTTACCATCCTGGATAAACTGGGATGCCTTTCCAGCCAGACTTGAGAATGCAGTTTCTCTGTTGAAGGAAGAGACCAGGATGTAGAGAGAAATTTGTAGAAGCATTTGTGCTGAATGAAGAATCTGCTCAATTTGTAAGCAAGAAGTGAACAAGAATGAAATTGTAAGGCCTAAATCTTTGAAGAGATATCAGAGTTATATTTCAGAAGCAGAATGGCACCTCTTTCACTTGGGATTCTCAGTTGTGAATCTTAAGCTTAGACTGTAAGTCATCTTCTTCCTGGAGTTCATGAAAGAGCAGTCTTTTTCTTCCTCTCAAAAGTCTGGCATTCTAACCGTACCTTGAAGAAGATGAGTTGTAGAACCTGGGAGAAAGATCTCAATCATCCTTTTGAAGTATCCTTATCACTGTTTTGTAACTGTACTCTCACTTACAATGGTTATATCTGTCTAGATATTTTTAAAAGTGATGGGGCCAGAACTGTGGGATCAAGCATCCAAATTTTTTGTGACAGATGATTTGTGATATTAAGAATCCAGCTCTTTATGCCTGCAGCAAATTGTTGACAAGTCTTCCTGATGGTCTTTTAGAAGATGGAATAATAAAATGTGTACAAATTACTTAAAAAATAATTGGATTTTAGAGAAAGTAGTTTGCAAGATCGTTAACTGAAAATGTTTATTTTCTTGAAAGAAAATTGTGTTAATTGCAGTTGCTCTCATTCATTGTGTCTGTCTGCCTCAGTAGACGCAAAGACAGTGAGAGGGCAGTGTTGCATGCAAGCAGTCAGACTCAATACGTGGAAGAAATAAAATGACGACAGCTATTTGTGTAGTTGACTTTCACATGATTTTGTCATGTCCAAGGTTTGAATCTTAGCTGCAGAGACCAGATGGTACCTTATGGAAAGCCAGCACTTCGATGTTGGGCTCTGGCTCAGTGTTTCTAGAGATATATAGCCTAACCACTGGATTAAAGATTTGAGATTTATGTTTGTAGTCAAAAGAATCACAGAATGGTTTGGGTTGGAAAGGACCTTAAGATCATCTAGTTCCAATTCCCCTGCCATGAGCAGGGTTGCCTCACATTAGACCACGTCTCCCAAGGCTTTGTCCAGCCTGGCCTTGAACACTGCCAGGGATGGAGCATTCACCACTTCTCTGGCCAACCTGTTCCAGTGCCTCATCACCCTCACAGTAAAGAACTTCTTCCTTATATCTAACCTGAACTTCCCCTGTTTAAGTTTAAACCCATTCCTCCTTGTCCTATCACTACAGTCCCTGATGAAGAGTCTCTCTCCAGCATCCTTGTAGGCCCACTTCACGGCATGGTCTAAAGCACATCTGCAATCTGAGAGATGACATGTACACATAGCTACTGTTTGATTATTCTAAGGAAGAATTATCAGAGGGAGAGTGAAAGACCAGAAAGATTAAAGCAAAGAACATTGGACTTTGAATTGCTCTTGAAAAAAAATAGATTTAACCTCAGTTATTTTTAGTAAATTATCAATTACCATTTTCAGCGTAACATAATTATCTTCAATACATTAATTTATTTTACAGTGGTATTATACATACTGCACTGTTCATAAAGTATTAACCTAAATATAAACGTTTGTGTTAATTGAATCCATGATGCCAGTGAATTTTAAAACCAATCTTACATTAGACATGATCTAATCGTCTCTGTTATATTGACTGATATCTAAAAATGAGTTTGATTCTACCATTAAGCTATTTCAGTTATTCATATCAGAAATGCTCAATAGAAACCAAGTGATGTTACTGGAAAAAATTCCTTTCATCATTTTTTTTGTTACTAAGTTAGTTCAAATAGAAAAGAATATCTCAGCCAGAGTTGGGGCTGGTCCTATAATTTTGTATTTTATAATATCCTACCCCATTTATAATATCAGTCCTTACATATGACTTTTGGGTTTGGTTGTTTTTTTTTTTACAGGGGATGGGGGTGCAATTGCTAAAAATAGTACACTTGGAAAAGTGGCTTATGATTTAGGGTAGAGAGAAGCATACCTGGTAGTGTCATCATATCCCTTTTAGATATTGTCCTGAGATTGAACTATGTCCAGGATGATATCTGGAGCTCAGTAAAGAAGTCCAGAAGTCCATAACAGCCTAAGGTGAGAAAGCAGTTAAGCAATGTGAAAAATCAAGATTCCAGTTTTGAGCCACTCATTTTATTTAGCAGTGTAGATGTACCTAGTGTGCCTATGTCTGAGTTCCCTTGTCTTTGACATGGGAATTAAAGAGTGGAAAGGTATGGTAAAGATAAAGATGGTCTATATGGGATTAGCCACTGAACCCACTTTCCTGTCATGTTGTTTCTCCAAGCACATGTGGAAGTTCAATGTTCAGAAAGTCTTTATGATCATGCCCCTTAGATATAAGGCTTAGGTATGTGTTTACAGAGAAAATTGCAGTATAGTAGAGAACTGATTTTGCTTTACGCAAGCTCTTTCAGGTACTCACAGACTTGATGCAGCAGATGACAATCCTCTGCACAATATCATATTGGAAAAAAAGTCAACTAGCAATGGATTTCTGCAAACTTAAGTTTACTGGATTGCTTTGAATTGTAAGACAAGGTTTGGTCCAGTTCTTCCTTTATCTTTTCCTACATCATTCCTCTTTCAAAAAATCACTGTCCCAGACAGGCTTTTACCAACATATATAGGGGTTTTATTTTTCCAGGTAGTGCGGTCGTACCTGCTTTTTCAGTCAAAGGTCGAAACTATCTCTGCCATAGATTTTCTTTAAGAGAGAATGTAATGGTAGGACTGAAAATCTGAAGCAGAGGCAGACTTGTTATTCAAATACACTCCTCTCTGTTCTCCCCCTGTATGCTCACAAAAATCCATTTTTTCCTCTTGAATCCGCACTTCAAGGCCTTGGCCTTCATCTCTAGTCCTACAGGTTCTCAAAATCTTCACACCTGTGCTCAAAACATAGCATTTACAGTTACTGCTTCCAGTATGTGAACTGTTCATGGTGAAGCATGTCAGAATAAGCCATAGCTGTATTGCTTCTTTATGTGGATACAAGCTACTTGATATATATCCTCTGAAATACATGTCTGTAGAGTTATGGGAAAATTAATAAAACAGAAATTAAAACTGACAGCTTTGAAATGATATGCTACCCTTAGCATATGGACTACCTCACACGAACACTTTACAGGATTTGTATCAGGATTATGGACAGTAATTCAATGGGGGATAACTTCTGAACTATATTCCTAAATCTCATTTGACAGGTTTTGGATGTATAATTCTTACACTATTATAATGTCATGCCAATGATGCTACAGCCATCATTAAGATAGTCCTTCCATTCTTAGTGCTAATTTTGTCTTATAATTGCTTTTGCAGTGAAATTTCAGATGCTTTTTCTGAGCAGATAAATGAGCTTCCTTAAAAAAATTAAATGCCTCATTCTCCAGCAAGGCATGTTTTGAAGATCTAGTTTCTTCAGAAATAGGCAGCTATATCTGGAAATTAAAAACAACAACAATTCTTTATGCTCTGAGCTTTTAAATATGTACTAATGATTTACACTGTCAGGTTTGGCACCATTGTAAAATACAAGTTAGGAATTAAAGATATGTAAACATCATTAATTTTTTTAGGATTCTATACTAATTTACTTTCAGTATTGGTATATGTCAAGAATTTTTTGTCTTTAAGAGAGTAAATGAATGATGAGGACTGGTTTAATTTCATAAGACGCAGACGACTCTGCTATCCTCTGCATCCGTCCAAGTCCCAGACCAGTGGTTAAGGCATTTTCTTGGAATATGGAAATGATAGCAATTTAATCTAGAATACCTGTCTACTAGTGAGCCTGGTGTTTCCTGCAGCTGTTGCCGCTTTGCAGTCCTTGCAACTCTTGGAAGTACCAGAAGTATGAGAAAAGAGAGGTGGTGAATATCAAAGTTCTTCAGCCAAAGCAGAGGCAGCTTGGAGTGAGAGTAGCAGGTAACTTGAAGTGAAGCAAAGATTGCTTACAATGGAATGGAAATGCAGTCATCCTTTCTGTATAACATAAACTCCCTGGTTATACTTATACAGTCTTCCTGAGCATATCGGGCACTGCCACTCTTTCGGTGTGTGGACAGTGCATGTCTTTGAGCTTTGATTACTCTTTCCATCTCACATATAAGAGGCCTCTGACGATAGGAGACTTCACGTGAATTTGCTTCTACTCATTCTGTAAAATGCACCAACCATGTTTGATGCGTGGAGACCTCATAGCAGTCTTCCAGTATCTGAAGGGGGCCTATAAGGATGCTGGGGAGGGACTCTTCATCAGGGACTGTAGTGACAGTACAAGGGGTAACGGGTTCAAACTTAAACACGGGAAGTTTAGATTGGATATAAGGAAGAAATTCTTTACTGAGAGGGTGGTGAGGCACTGGAATGGGTTGCCCAGGGAGGTTGTGAATGCTCCATCCTTGGCGGTGTTCAAGGCCAGGTTGGATGAGGCCTTGGGTGGCATGGTTTAGTGTGGGGTGTCCCTGCCCATGGCAGGGGGTTGGAACTAGATGATCTTAAGGTCCTTTCCAACCCTAACTATTCTATGATTCTATGATTCTATGATAGTTGCTTGTCTCTATTCTTGTACTCTAGGTAGAAGTTAGAACTAGTTTTGCAGGGTATAAGCTATGCTTTGTACTGTTTGGAATACCTCTGTTCCAGAGTGTGCATCTCTGTGATTGCTAAAATATTCTAGAAACATGGTTTTGCTTTTTTGGAGACAGATTGTTGCTTTCAAAGACCAACAATATCTGCTTTCAAGCTATATGATTTTTTGTTTATAAAATTGTAATATATGAGAACTTAGCTGGGAGTTGAATCCCTCTCATGACTGAGAGCCATAACAAAGGATGTTGTTTGCCACAGTATATTCGGCAGAGTATATATGTTTGTGTTCATTGTGACTGTTTGTTGGAAAGAGGCAGGAAAACATAGGTGTGCAGCTGTTCTATGACCTCCATACTTGGCCACACTGGGGCGCTTGGCCAGCGCTCTCAGAGTGGACAATGGTGAGATCATGAGGAACTGCACAGTCCCACGAGTAACCGATTAGAGATCTGGCATAAGGCCAGTTGTTTTGATAAGGATATAAAAGCGGGACTCTCTTGTGGCCATGAGAAAAGCCTCACCTATGGGTGGACGCACCGCATAGGAATTTTTCCCAATTACCTGAGACTCCTGGCATCGGCTGCAACGGGCCTTCCCAGCTGAAAGTGTGGGCCTAGAAGATGATTCAGTGGTAACTGGTAATGTATGTCTTCTTAATCTCTGTTCTTTCTACACAGTAATGATCTAATGCGTTGCTAACTTTCTAAGGTACTTTACTTATATACCTATATCTCTGATTTGCCTTAGGGTACTTATTTACTGTACATATATATAGAGAGATATATTTACCTAATTCACATTAGCATGCTTGCTTTTAGTGTTCTTATTGGCTTTAGTGTGCTTGTTTAATAAACTCTGCATATTTTACAGCTAAAGTGTGGTCATTTTGTGGCATACCCTGTCTGTCAGAGGAACAAAAATCAAATTGATTCTTTGTTCCAGATACAGTAATTTTATAGTTAGTAAATATAAATATAGCTAGACCACATATAGTTGTTTTCAATAAATTTGAATTTCTTTATGTTGGTGAAATTCCAGCCATTGTGCTGCATAAGATTATGAAGTTCAAGCAGGACTGAGGTAAGCATGAGGAAGAAGAAAAAGCAACTTTTCTCAGGTCACCTGCAGTAGCTGAAGAACCAGTTAATGAAAACTACATTCAAACCACAAAACTGTCTCTGCCAAGAAGGGACTAGAAGGTTCTGCACAGCAATGACTACTCTGGCTCTATGTGTGTTCTCACTTTCTGTTCAGAACCAGTGGCATAAGTAATTTCACTTAATTTTGTCTGCCTACAATGTAGTCTATGCTAGTCCCATAGTAATTCCTTTTGATCACACACATATATAGTACATCACAGAATCACACAGAATCACAGAATATTAGGAATTGGAAGGGACCTGAAAATATCATTTAGTCCAATCCTCCTGCCAGAGCAGGAACACCTAGATGAGGTTATACATCTTCTAACTTGTTTTGTTGCGGAAGTATATTTGAACATATGTGGGGAAAAAAGTGCATTTTCTAATATATGGTTCATCACAAAATAGTGAAAGTGGCATATAGGGGGTTAAGGGAATGATGAGGCAAAAAACTGCAGTGCCAGCAGAATTCCCCGAAGAGTAAACAAAACTCTTAACTGTTGCAAACAATAAATTGTCAATACCTTGTAGAAGCAGTGGATAATGAAAAGTTATAATGCCTATAGTTAGTACTCTCTTTAAAAGAATTTACACAGGATATGAAATTAAATTCTGTGCACAGTTCTCTTAATTTGCCCTTAATTAAACAATACTCCATAAATGGTGCATTCAGTGACCAAATGTTCAGAGACAGCAAAATGGTGGGTCCCAAGCCATTAGGAATGAAATAAAGTCAGTCCCCTGAGAGCCTGCTAGAATCTGGTCTATCTAAGTGACAACTGATGGTTTAGGAAAGATAATTAACTTTGCAATTACAAACCACAGCTTTCACCAATGCTGTTTCTTTCAGTATTCTTTTCTAAATATTCTACTATTTTTACAGTGAGATAAAATGCTTTTTAAAAATGATGAGTTCATAAACACTTTTTCCAACACGAATATAATTTAAATATTTTATTTTAAAAATTTCAGATCAATAAGTGAATGTGCAGTTATTTTATAAATTACTAAAGACAAATGTTTATTTTTTTTATGACTGTCAAGATTTCTTTCTTTCCTCTAAAGATAAAAGGGGCACGCTGCATCAAACAAATCTGATTTTTTCCTTTGGTAACAAATCCTGGACCTAGCAAACCTAAATTAGACTTTTTGTTTAGCCATGCACATTGAAGTTCTCTTCAGTACAGGGAACATAAGTTTGAACCTACTAATGTGCCTTCATATAGATAAAAAAATACCTGCATTGAAGGGAGATTGCTAGTTGAATCCATATGTCTGTGCCCTTGATTATCTTTACCATAATGTCTTCTAGCATGTAAATTAGTGCATTTTCATGCTGGCATACGTGTTATAAAATCATCAAATACCGCAATATGTTCATACTTACGTGTGCAAGTGTCAGTGTTTTGATAGGATATATTAAGGGATTATGAAAAAGCTTAGCTAGAAAGTATAACACTATGTTCAATTGTGTTTTGTTGAGACTGTAGATGTCTGTGTACTGAACAGAGTTCAATAGGTATGGATACAGGTAAGCAAGATGACAGAATCAGGAGCTAAACTTCATGAAAAATCTGTTTGTGACTATCTGCAGTGATTTCACATACTGTAACATATTGTATAACACTAGAACTGGCTTTAGGAAATCCCAGCTGTAAGAGAGCAAACCAAGCTAATTTGGCATGGAACAAATGACCAGTTCCATACGTTGATTTAGTAGCTGAAAGTAAAATTTAGACTGTGCCCTAAGAGTACCAAGCTCCTTATCATCTGCTGCAGACTGATGTCAATGCCTAATGTCAGGCTCTGCTGTAGGCAGCGTTGGTTCTGGAATTGTGTTTGCTGGGATGTCCCATGGAAGTCTGCTACTCTAATCAACTCCTCATTTTGTCTGTGCTTAGGGCAAGCTGACTTACCTGTCTATGCCACCATGATAAGTGATGAGGACATTTTTCTCACACCCTTTTTGTTTACCTTGGAAATTCACTGGAAATTTTCTCACTGCACACATGTAAAATAAAGGATGCAACATTCTCAGATCTCAGACTCTGGATGGTCTATAAGAAAACATATTTTAAATAATGTTCTTCCTGGTAATGGTGCATTTCTGTGAATTGTGATATATAACTCCAATTACAGTGGTCACATCTATACAACTTCATATTTGCCATTTAGATGTATTTAACCTTAGAAAATTAGGGGAAATACTGTGGTAATAATTTGATATTTAAGTAGAATACTTGTAAGATTCACTTTTAGAGACTTTAATGACTGCCACTGTATATATATGTCACTGTATTCTATACTAGTATGTATATTTGTAAATTGTCAGGGAGAGGGAAGTTATTATTTATATCTCATATATATTCTGTTTTCCTAACTATTCTTCCTTCATGAATATGCTGTAAAATGTTCAGCTGTCTTGTATGTCATTTTGTCCAACTTTGCCACTTGTGAAGTGATAAACACATGCTTCATCACAGATAATAATGATAGCATATCAGAGGGCTTAGGGGTTTAAGGTAGTCTGAATACTAGTATGAAAGGAATTGTTGCCTTCCAAATGGCTGGTGTTGCTCTCACTGATGTTCATACAGGAGTCTTCATATTGTGTTAATATTTGTGTTTAACATCTCTTCCCACTGTAGTGTGAAGCAATTCTCTAGAATAGCATCTTCAGTAAGGTATTTAAAATTCTTGTTGATGAACATCACACAGGCTTCAATGCTTTTTCCCTGTCTTTCAGTGTTTATATGTCTGAAGAGAATACACGGAAGTGGAGAAGGACTTTTGTGATGCAGGAATTAGTAAAGACCCTCTATTTGAAAGTACCAGAATGTTTGCATTTTTTCTTTATTTATTCATATAAAGTGCATGCAATTATTGTCAAGCACTGCCTATTATCTTATATTTAGAAGCAACTTCAGAAATTACATGGGCTATATTCATCCTTGGTTAATAAAAAAACAAAAAAATAATAGATCTATGGGCAAATGCAGCTTATACATCTGGTTTCCTATAAATACAAAGAGGGAAACAGATACTATTTTTAAAAAAGAATTAACTTCAGATGTTACCTATTCTTTTTGTGCAAAGACTTTCCAGTGCACTTTAGTAATTTTAGGTCTAGCTTTTAGTTTGGACTGGTGCTCCATATGGATTAAAAAACAGATAGTAAGAGATGGATTCAGGTTTTCAAAATCATCAAGTGATTTGAAAGATAAGTGCTTCACAGTGTTAAGTTCCAACAATTTGATTTGGCTGTTATTGTGGAACCCTGGTATCCAACACTGAATTTCTTCAGGGAGGAAAACTTTATCTCCACCCTCTTTTATGATGTGTGATCCAAAATGCCAATCATTGAGAATGGAATACAATTATATTCACTAATATGTCTAAAATAGAAACTCTTGCTGTCAATATATACTCATTAGTACTGAGCTGCAAATGAATTCTGGAATTGTGCTCTTATTAATTAGGTGGCAGACTAGAAAACTTCCTTGCTTCTGTTTAGCCAGATGGAGGGACAGTGGGTGTAATGACCTATGTTGGGCCTTTCCCAGGGGATTTCTTTGGTGTTTCTTGGTGTCAGCATGGGTCCATCTTCCATTTACCATTTAAAATAAGCAGCCCTAAACTTGCACAAGTGTGCACTCAATATTTAAAATTACATTCAGAAAAAGACATGGTAATTTTGTTTAGTTTTAAAATTAGTTATGCATCACATTCTTAAAACTCCAGAGCGATTTGAACATACAGATTTTTTAGGCAAAGGTAAGTCATTCTGCTTTCTTTTCTTGTTATACTGTCCTACATAATCTACACATACATACCAAAATATAACATTCTGAATTTAAAACTCACTCTCTTTCTTGTCTTTTACTATTTTTTTCCCCTATGAGATGTTTAAAATGCTAAGAGGCTTCAAAGATTCAAAAATGGACTTCAGCGGTAGGAGAGAAGCAGATGAAGTTGGTGATCAGCCCACATGAGAAGTCTCCATTTCTCTAATTGACTCTGTATATTCTAATCAACATGCTTAAATGTGTATCTTCATTAAAGGGTATGAGTAATACTATACATTGAATGGAATTACTCATGGGTTTTAAGTTTTTCATGAATCAAGTATCATCCTGCATAGTAGCCTCCACGGGGAAAAATATGAAACAGAAGATTCTGTATTATTTTTATATTTTCTTTTTTTTAAGATTTTCAGGAGATACAACTTTGTCAGCACGAAAGTGATTCTTTGGAAGCTGGTAATTCATTTCAAGTGAACAAGAATCAGAAAAAAACTCCTTCAAAATATTACATAACATCAAGTTGTGGGTTTTCATAGATATATTTCTGCATTTGAAATGAAGTTTTAAAATCTATAGCACTTGAGTTAATTGGGAAAAAGATATTTTCTACTGACCTTATGGATTACTTAATTTTCCACAAATAACTTCCTTCTATGTGAGCTCCTAACTAGTCTTGGCTCTGCCAAGTAAAAACTAATACCAAAAGAATCAGATGAGCACCCTCATTTCCCACTGTGTTTCTCCTCACCTCCCACTGTGTTACTTACTTCACAGACAAATATTGACAAGCATGATTATTTATGTGGATATGGCAAATTTCTGTCTCAATGCACAAGAACATGCAATTTTTGTTCTCTACAGAGGGAAAATTCTTTGCAAAAAAAACCCCAAACAACAAAAGAGGATAATAATTTTAAATAAAGGAAAACTTAAGATTTTTGTAACCAAAAAAAACCACAACCAAACAAGCAAAAAAATGCAAACCCCAAAAACATATTCCAGAATAACTTTTCTCAGAAAATTGTGGCAGTGTTTTGAATTTTGTGTTAAATGTGACATGTAAAAGTCACATGGTAGCTGTATTGTGATACAAGACTTATAAGCTTACTACTGTGTAGTAACATGTTTTTTCATTCTCATATCCAATATCCTCAGCTTGAAAATAAGAAGGTGTTTGATTTGTTTTATTTTCTTGTGAGTGCTTGTAATCTCTCTGTCCTATCCCTTTCAGGAGGTGCAGAGATATAGGCCTAGTGAGTCAGTGATTTCCTTTGCCTCCTTTTGAAATAAGGGATGAAAGGCAGTGTGACTGAAATCCCTTGTAGGCCTGGGAACTATCTACCTGGAAGCAGGTGGGATCTGCATATTTCAGTCCAGAAGACAGGCAGAATTTATGACTGAAGCAATTATAAAGTTCATGTCATATGCTACAGCATATCTGATCTCTGCATTATGATGGCAAGGAAATTAATTTGCCACATGTGACTGCTATAATACCCCTGCTACAATCCAAGATAATCCCATTTTTCAGTTTGTGTGCTAATGGTAGAACCATTAAGGAAAAAAAAAAAAGACAACTGAGTTTTCTTTCAGAAGTGTACAGTGTGGCTCTAAGTGCAAAAAGAGAGAAGACGAGGAGTAAGCAAGATTCTATTTTTACGTAATTCCTTTTCAGAAGACAGTTGTACTTCAAGCAGTTTTATAGGCATGTCTTAATGAGCGCCTGCCTGGGGCCAACCATAGCAACTTTGAAGTCCTCTGAAAGCTGAGGGGGGAGAAAGTGGGTACTAGTCTTTAGACACTTTCAGAGTAATGTGAAAGGGCATGACTCCCATGAGATCTATTTTTCAGATTCCTACATAGTAGGTCACTTTTTGATGCTGACCCTTCTATCAGACAGAAACAGTCAATGTACAAGAGCTGTCATCTATCATGTGTGCCCATCATGTTCAAAGCAAGATAAAATAAATTTCATTCTCTCTCCTTTAAGCTTTTTATTTTATTTCTATTCTTTTACTTCATTTTTAAAAAACATACAAAAATGTGTCCTGGCAAACTGTTAAGTGCCAGAGAATATTACACTTCTAGTGTGTTCTCTTAGCAAGTTTTGTATGCCTTATCTTTTTTGTCGTTTTTAATCAAAAAGTCTAATGAATCAATGAAAATATATGCAAGTTCTTATTTAACATTTAATGATTTTTCAGCATTTTAAAATATTTATCATTACAAGACTTCTATGAGGACTTTAAGTCCTTAACAGTGTCTGAAGGACCACTTTATTAGAATTTAAATAAATACATTGATATATTCTGCTATGTGAAGTAGGTTCAAAATAATATGTACACAGTAGATAATGGAAACATGTTGACACTCTTAAGGTTATAAACACATTTGAAGATATCCTATTTGTAAAATTGAAGATTGTGAAGTACAATGTCCCTGAAAATCCTAGAACAGCATCTTTCTCATTTTGCTAATTGCTGCAACACTTGAGATCTCAGTATGATGTTTTTTCCTTTGCACAAATGAGCAAGTGAAGCCCACAGAACCTTTTTAAAAAGGCAGATGTGTTAAATAATTTACAAAGAAAATTAGTATGGGGACTAGAGTATAGATATTATGACTTATCCAGGTGAGGTTTTGGTGGGTTGAACAAGGAGTGCAATTTTTTTGTGTGCCAACAAGCAGTAGTATAAAATTCTTATTTCCTCCTAGCAAATATATATATACCAGTGCTGGGACCTATGCTATGCTTGATGCTGCAGAATGGCTTTTGTTATTAAGGCCGTGTGTTCATCTTGTGCTTCTCTGTGTTTTTGTGCAAGGGTGAGCCTCAGTTCTCTTCAGAAACCCTAAGTGATCCTTTTTCAACTTTTTTGTTAAAGAATGGTTACCTTCCCTACTTTCATTCAAAATGCTCCACTTTCTTTGTCTGGGGTTGGGTTGGGTTGGGGTTTTTTTGTGCTTTTTCTCAAAAAAAGGAACAAGAAACAATCTACAACTTCTACAACAAAGCAAGGAACTGCACCCATCACTGCCTGACTATCATAGTATATCTGGTGTTAATTTTGTCTTGTCCAGCAACAAATTAACAAATAGGAAGAGGCTAAAAATTTGCTTGGGAGGGAGTCACACTGCAATTAGGAACTCTATATACAACTCCTTTTTATTATAAATCTGAAGTGTGGGGTTGTTCAGATCAAAATATAGCTACTGAACACTGAACACATATGTTTGGCCTTGATAGCAGTGACTGTAATAAAGATGAATTCAGATAAAGTACTCAGAGTAGTCCAAGTGCAAAGAGGGCATCTGAACTGATCTCAGGCAAGATCATCATGATGTTGTCAAGCCCTATGCCTATTGACATCCACTTCTCAAGATAGATAATCACAATTGCAGCCCCAGTGCTGGTTTCTCTGTTTCTTACCTTGAAGCATCATACAGAAAAACTGGTAAGGGCATTCTACCTTGTGTATTCATAGCAAGTTATAAGGAGCAAGTATTTATCTGAGACTGAAGCTAAGATGAGGGAAAAGTCATTAGAAACCATTACCTTAAATAAAAATTCTCTGAATTGAGCAGAACAGTGTCTTTATTACTAATTCCTATGGGGACAAGCAAAAAATTAAACACTATGTCACCTGAAGAAATATTTGTTCAGTACCAAAACCTTCACCAGGACTGCTACAGGCTCCATATAAGGTCTCAGTGAGCTCCTCAAGCACTGATCCCTTTCTCCTGTCAAAAAATGACCACAAAGTGTCCTGGAATTCCCGTTTAAACTTCAATTATACCTTGTGGCATTTAGACAGTTTGGGATATCCAGATTCATAGACAGCTATGCGATAAAAAGACTGGAAAGATGACAAAGTCTTTGAAGTATCTCATTGATGTCATTCTGCAAAGCATGAAGTACTTTAATTTTTGTTGTTGCTTTTACTTAGATTTCAGAATTTCTGCTGCTGAATGAGTTGGTGCAAGGGCCTCAACATTGAGTACAAAAGGTTCTTCTTAAGCCCCTCAAAGACTCCCTTGATGATGAAAGTTTCAAATACAGGTGAAGGACAAGAAAGCACACGTGCTGGTGATCTTATACTTTGTCTTTGCCTATCTGATGTCTGCAACAAAATCAGAATTTTAAAGAAACACATACCCTAAACCACAACAGAAATAGAAGATTTAATTGTGCTCTGTCCTACAATTTATTGAATTATTATTGGAAACATGGAGAAACTGATGAGAAGTAGCCACCTTACACGGCTATTCATATTTCCAAATAATTAAAATGAGGGTTGAAATGGCTTTCTTACTGCCATTTATTTAGAGAAATTATAGAAAGAACTCTTTCAAATGACTAAAGATGAGTATATTTTTAATGTGAAATCCCAAACTTGTTATTTTTAACTTTTCATTAGAAATCTAAAAAATTGGGATGGAAAATCTGCATTTTCCTACAAAAATCCTGTATTATCATGTGCATGGTTAAAACCCCATGAAATGGAAATGATTCAGCCCATTGTGATTGCAAAAGATAAGAGGCTGGAAAGCTTTTTTCACAGCTGCCAGAGGGCTACCCAAAAAAGTGATGATGATTGGTAATAAAGAATGGAGACACCACTCTTTGAAGAGGGATTCCTTAAGATTACATTTTAGTCATTGTTTTTGCAGTCCAATAGGCTTATTGAGGTAAATATTCCCACTGGTAGACAGGAGAAATATGTTCAGTTCTAGATAACCCCGCCAGGTTTGCAAAGTTTATCATGTGTAGGTAACATAGGGAGAATACACTGGAGAAGCTAAGCATTTTGAATATTTTTTAAAGAAGATTGAGTATAATTAATTATCACTGTATTACATGTATGAAAAAACACTTCTATTAAATATTCTGTGAAATTTTCGAGTATTTCCAAGGCTTTTTTCTTTGAAATAAGTTAGTTTTCTAACCACAGAGATTACTATATTCTTTAGTTGTCTGTGTGAAATATAAAGAAAAAATGTAAATTGCAGGAGGAATCTGACTGGAATAATTTCTGTTTGGGCCTCTGTAAATAATTATTGTACTGTTGTACTAAAAAATGTCTTGAATCTTTAAAGACTGTACAAATGAAAAATTCATCATTTCTACTGAGGAGTTCTGTGGATGTGGATTCCAAAGCCTGGGATCTGTCTCCAGTTTTGATGTTGACCTGCATTCTCACCTTATGCAAGGTGCTTGTAGCACTATCCATTTATCCACTCTTTATCTGTTTACCCTATTTAGACTGTAAGGGCTTACAATATCCGAACAAGCTCTTACTATGTCTTGTTAAAGTGCCATCTTTAATGGAGCTATGATTTTCTTGGAGTCTTCAGGTTCTACTGAGCTACAACTGAATAACATTGTTTTGGTATGCATGTTAAAGTAAGATCATTATTAACATGATGGTTTGTGTTTGGAGTCCCTTTCATCTGAAGATCTCAAAGTACTTTACATTTACAAATTAAGCCTCACAAAATCTCTCTCTGACAGGTACAGATTAAACAAGACTCACTTTATCCATAACAAAAATGTTTTCATCTTTAAGAAGGACAATGGCAGCAGCTCAACACCATCAAGGAAAACTAACAACTTAGAACAGAAATGTAATGATACTACATATATACAAACAACACACGTCAGTGAATTTGATAGACAGGCAGAAAAGATGCAACAAAAAATCCTATGAAAATTCTTGGAAAACACTGACTATGAAAGCAGTAATCATCAGTGATGTTTTGCATTAAAGACAGTAACTCCTGTGCTGTATTGCTTACTGTGCCATGCTATGTTATTAGTTCAGTTAGATCATTTAAACTGAGATTCATTTCTTAATTTAGGAATCTTGAACTGTAAGGCTTCAGTGATTTGTCTTGTGTTTTCTCTCTCTGCCTTTACTTCTGCCACCCGCTTGATGTCTATACTACATCTGGTGGCTTAGAAAGGAACTGATGGTTTATAGCAGGGGGACCTGGTGAGGAGAGGAGCAAGGTCAGCAAGGTATAGTTGGTTTTTAGTGGTAGGAAGAACAGCCAGTGAAGAAAGTATGAGGAGAAAGGAAGAAGTCTGTGCAAGCTAAGAGGCATAACCTGGAAACAAGCTGGAGTGTTTGTTCTGATCATTCCCATCCCACTTGCAGTTTGGAGGAGATGAGTGAGTGGAGCTGAGTGGAAATATTAACCTGTCTCTCTGTGCTTTAGATTCTTATGCCTCAGAGGTGAGGCCTGCACTGAACACTCTAGCATGAATATCATAACCATGCAGAGATCCTGTGACCTCTTCTAGGATATATCTGCTCATCAGCATACTGTTAAATCTACATCCTTCCTATTTCTCAGGATTTAAGACTGTCTCCAGTGTCCTGGAACACTGTGGTGTGGGAAGCAAAGTTATCAGGAGAGCTCTGGTTGGTGCTTTAGTTATGACTCTAGTGATAACCTAGAGAATACAAAACTCACTATGTCTCATAAGAATAATGCATGTCAAAGTGTACCCAGTGTTCATCAGCCATTAAAATTGTGATAATAATTGAAGAAGGACATTGCGATGAGCTACATCATTTGGGCTGTGGGCCTAGATACCTAGGGTGTATTTTACTGATTATCATGTCTCTTGAATAGTTACATCTTGACTATTTGTGGATGCCTAGGAGATATTTCCTGAAAACTTAATTAGGGTAACTCTGCTGTCTTCTTGCCACACTTCTTTCTTTTTTTGCTTCAGGCTCTGACTGCATAATAGTAACTTGAATACAACAGTGGCTGTTCTCTGGTACTGAGGGTGACTGGCATCTATGCAGTGTTCTTATCCTTCAAAACAGGGTGGCTGAACAAAAACATCTACCTGGGAATGGTAACTGGCTTCTTCTAACTTTCTAAATGCACCAGAGAATTTTAGCTGGATAAGGACATAGTACCTTTAGGGAACAGTTGCTCTCTGCGTCAGTCAAGTTGTGCAGATCTGCGTCTCCCACCCTCATCTTACAAAATTTCTGTAAGATGGGAAAAACCCAAAAATGTTCAGATGATGAAAACATTTGAGATTTTAGGTACTTTTGGAAACATATATAGATATATAAGACAAGCAACCTGAAAAATGGTTTTATTTTTCTTAAGCTAGGATCATGTTAGTGTGGTTTGACTAATCACCATATGTTTGCTGATTCATAGGACATATTCATATGTATGTTATTTAAATATAGAAGCACATGATCTTTAATAAACAATGAGACATTCAAGTCTTTTGTATGGTACTATAGGTAAATATTAACCCATTTTAAACCGAAACACAGTAAGAAGTTGTATAACTTGCAGAAGGCCATGTAGCAAGTCAGTGGCATAGCTAATTATTGGTATATTTTTTTCTAACTGTACTTTCTTCTGTTTCTGTTAGCTGCTCTCCATACAAAGTTCTCCCTTACTGTAGTGCATTCAAGCTCATAGGCATACTATGTTAATTTTCTAACGTGTTTGTTTGCCTGTTGTAACCACTCTGCCAAATCTGATTTTGCTTCTCTTCCATAAAATACTGCAGATCTTGTTAGTGAGTCTGACACTGGGGATATCTGGCAATCAGCTTACACATTCATTGATTTGCATAAGGGGAGGAGACAGGACTGCAGAGTGGTAGCAGGTATGCAAACAACTCATTTCACATTAGTTCCCCCAGGTAAGAGATTCTTTCAAAGGAGATCATTGAATTTACCTGTTTCATATTTCAGCCACCATTGTCGGATACCCAGTTGCACATAAAGCATCTGGTATAAGCAAAACTAATTTGGATCTTCTTTTGTAAAATGTTAGCTGTATTAAGGGATCAGGTAACCTCCTTCCTTACAAGAATCACTAGAGGGAACCATACTGTGGAAAAGATAAAATAATTAGGACAGCAGAAAGCAGGCAGTATGCATCTCAACTGCAACTGTTCTTGTGTAAACTCAGCCTATAAAATTATATTAGTTTGCTTATCATGCAAGCTTCTTCTCAAATTTAATAGCCACCTATATTACTCTGACTGTATCAACACCTGTGACTGTTATATTCTAGATGCTTTCCAGCTCTTATAAGCATGAGTTCTTATCACATAGGCAGAACTATTAATATTGCAGAGCCATTTTAGAGTTTGAAGACATTATGGGGGAAAAGAGAGCATAACATAGTACTAGACTTCATCAAATAAAGCACTTACTGCTCACACTTTTAGTAGAATGAACACTACAAATGTTACTAAATGTAACACCAAGGTCTGAAACATATTGCAAGGATTCCTAGGACCTACTATAATACAGATAATTAATTGTACACCATAGGAACATACAGAAAGGTTAGATATTTTAAAATGCATTTCTATATGACTAATCTTCAGAAACTTGTGTTGTTCTCAGCAAACAATGTAACTTTTCTTGGGTCAAAAAATAAAATAGACTGGTATAAACTATTTAAAAAGAAATAGAAAATAAAAAACAAATACCATTTTTTTTGTGACAGAAATGCATATTACGTATGCACCTCGAACAGTCCAAATAAAGCAGCAAAAGTCCGAACTCAAAAGTGATCTAAAGAGACACAAAGGTACAATGGAATGGCTACAGTTATGATGAAGCTTGTTTGGTGAGATGCTAGGTTGGGCCTCTTCAGCTTGGTAAAGTGGCAGCTGTGGTGGGATAATAATACGAATGGCATCGAAAAAGCTGAATATTGAAAAAACATTCATTACTTTTTATGACACAAAAATTTTGCATCATTTAATGAAATTATCATCTGCCAAGTTTAAAACAAGACTAAAGAAGTACTTTAATTACACAGACAGTATGTAATTAAACTGGAGAACCTATTGCTGTTTTTCTATTAGATTCAAAAAAGAAAACAGTTTCCAAAGGCTATTTCACAGCTTAAAGGAAGGTGGATACATCTTAGGCTCTTAGACACAATGACATACTGCAAAGACCAGAATCCCTACCCTGCTGATTGCCAAAAGGCAGCAGATTACTTTAAAGAAAGGAGTCTTTGACTTGTCTTGTTTCTTAGACTTTTCTTCAAAGAACCTATGACTAGACCCTGGGCTAAATAGGACTTTTTGTCCTGACCTATTATGGCCAGATCATCTGCCTAAGGCAGTCAGCATATTTGTATCTATAAGCATGGAATCATAGAATCATAGAATAGTTAGGGCTGGAAAGGACCTTAAGATCTTCAAGTTCCGGCCCCCCTGCCATGAGCAAGGACACCTCACACCAAGCCATGTCACACAAGGCTGTGTGACAGCTCTGTTGGACACACTCTATCCAACCTGGCCTTGAACACTGCCAAGGATGGAGCATTCACAACTTCCTTGGGCAACACATTCCAGTGCCCCACCACCCTCACAGTAAAGAACTTCTTCCCTATATCCAATCTAAATTTCCCTTGTTTAAGTTTTAACCCTTTACGCCTTGTCCTATCACTGCAGTCACTAATGAAGAGTCTCTCCCCAGCATCCTTATAGGTCCCCTTCAGATACTGGAAGGTTGCTATGAGGTCTCCACGCAGCCTTCCCTTCTCCAGGCTAAACAGCCCCAACTTTCTCAGCCTGTCTTCATACGCGAGGTGCTCCAGTCCCCTGATCATCCTCGTGGCCCTCCTCTGGACTTGTTCCAACAGTTCCATGTCCTTTTTATGTTGAGGACACCAGAACTGCACACAATACTCCAAGTGAGGTCTCACGAGAGCAGAGTAGAGGGGCAGGATCACCTCCTTCGACCTGCTGGTCAAACTCCTTTTGATGCAGCCCAGGATACAGTTGGCTTTCTGGGCTGCAAGCACACACTGCCGGCTCATGTTCATTTTCTACTTGACCAACACCCCCAAGTCCTTCTCTGCAGGGCTGCTCTGAATCTCTTCTCTGCCCAACCTGTAGCTGTGCCTGGGATTGCTGTGACCCAGGTGTAGGACCTTGCACTTGGCATGGTTAAACTTCATGAGGTTGCCATCAGCCCACCTCACAAGCATGTCAAGGTCCCTCTGAACGGCATTACTTCCCTCCAGCCTATCAACCAAGCCACATAGCTTGGTGTCACCGGCAAACTTGCTGAGGGTGCACTCAATCCCACTGTCCTTGTCACCAACAATGTTGAACAAGAACAGTCCCAACACCGATCCCTGACGTACACCACTTGTTACTGGTCTCCAGCTGGACATTGAGCCATTGACCACAACTCTTTGCATGTGGCCACTCAGCCAGTTCTTTACCCACCAAGTGGTCCACCTATCAAATTGATGTCTCTCCAATTTAGAGACAAGGATGTCATGCGGGACAGTGTCGAACTCTGCACAAGTCCAGGCAGAGGACGTCAACTTCTCTACCCCTATCCATCAGTTCTGTAGCCCCATAATAGAAGCCAAATTGATCAGGCAGTATTTCCTCTTGGTGAAGCCAGATTACACAGAAATCTACTGTGAATTTTTAAAAATGAGATTTATGCTTTTGCAGGTTGGTAGCTATTACCTGAAAAGCCACATCACTTACAGTTGTTTGGTTTTAGTTTGAACGCATTTCAGGAGATTTATGTTGGGTTTAGGGTTTGAGGGTTTTTATTGTCCCTAGCATATTTTCAGAAAATAAAAAAATATAAAGAAAATAAAACCTGTTGCCTTGGAAAGGCTAATCCTTACTCCTGTATAACTAAGGTTCATTCTAAGAAAACCACAAAATATTTTTATCACAATCAAAGAACAGAGCACATTATAACAAAATTAGTTTGGAGGTTTCTAGAATTTTGACCCCTTATGATTTGGTACACTATAGTGCTTTAAGCATCTATAAAATGTGGTCTAAATGTCAATAATGTTCTGACACTGTCTATTCCTAACTTCCAATATTTCTCACTCCATTCCACATCTTGCCAGTTCTGCGAAAACAATAAGCAAACATTAAGGAGTCTGTCATCCATCTAAGTCATATTCATCCCAGAAATGCTCCGCCTTTTCTTGCTATGTAATATAAAACTTATTTCTTTTATGGTTCTGCATTATTGTAATTAAACTTGGTTCAGTCTTTCTAGTATACCCCTTTACACTCAATAGGTTTGTGTTACCCAAATAGCAAGACAGCTAAGTAACCATTTTTAATATACTTACTATTCTTTATGAACATGAAACAAAATCACTACTTACACAAACAAATGCTAACACAAAATTACAATGGGCAGTTAATCTTCCTGCCCAGCCTTCAGAATTCCCTGTAGGCTCAGGTTCCCACCTCTGCTCTAACTTGGAATCAGAAAAACCCCAACTGACAGCTCCCTTTGTTCCTTTTGCCTGTTAGGGAAGAGTAATTCCCTGATTTAAGGTGTTATTTTAAACATTTGATTTCTGAGTAAACATCATGCAGTCCTATGTGCCAACTTAGAACATTTCTTACTCAGAAGTATTCCATAGAGTTTAGAATAAATAAATAGACAGTGGAAAAAATACTTTTGCATTTTTATTTTGATTCTCAAAGAGAATAAGGAAAAATCTAGCAAGGGAAGCTCACAGGATTACTCAGCTGATAATGAAATTGAGGTATAGTTCAGAACTGATTCTAAACTAGTCCCAATATATTAAATGTTCAGACTCCTTCTGAGGAAGAACTATGTTTTTTGCATAGGTAAGATTACTAGACCTTTCAAGTGTTTTTATTAATACTACATTTGAGTGTGTCACTAGATGCAGAGGGTAGAGTGAAGAAGCAAGCTGTGGAAGCATATTAATTCATTTTTATATTTGAGATTTTTCTTCAGTCGTCTGAAGTGTCAAGGACCTGTTCTGAGGATAAGCAGCCTCAAAACATGGATGCTTCAGAAGATTTAAGCATGTACTCTTCAATGCTGCAATAACTTCTGCTTACCACAAGGTGGTATAAAACTGTAGCTGTCTTTTCAGTACCAGTAAATTCTACCAGTTTATGATCCGTATTCCCAGGCTGGATGTCATTCTTATGGACCTTTGTTGTGCTGCATCTCTTTACTATCAGTGTGGCTATTCAGTAAAACCACATAGCTTCTTCACAGCAGAGAAGCAGTTGCATGCTGTAAGCCATAGGTTTTTGCACTGCTTTGAGAAGTTTAGCTTTCCCCTGTAGCCCTGTTAGAAGACCTGTCTGGCAAACCACTCACAAAGAATAGGTAGAGATTTGGATCTAGATGAATTTACCTGTATGAAATGACAGTTGCTGAATAATGCCACTGGTCAGGGAGATAAAATGTGGGACTTAGAATTGTGTTGAACTTATTCCAACGGGAGATTCAGAATGCCTTTTAAGTAGTTAGGGTCCTAGCAAGAAAGACCTGAAAGTAAAGATAGTATGAAGGCAACACAGCCTCTTGAAATCACCAGAGAAATTTCCCTTGAGCTGGTGCATGCTGAATCTTTACTTTTTTCCCCATCAGAATCTGCTCCCACATCCTCTGCAGCTGCACAAGAATTCAAAGAGGATTTTTTTTTAATTTATGCCTCTTGTCATATACAACAACTGTAGATAGTTACAGTAACACACCTGTTTTGGCCTGATAAACCTAGTGTGCCCTTCATCTGTCTGAACTGGTTTTGGTAAGTGTTTGTATGAGAAATTCACTTGCAGTGGGATTAAAAGAGTAAAAGCAGAGATCAGATGCATGAAGATTTTGCTTACAACACGGTGTTTTGCTGAAATAAGGTTGTATGTAGATTTCTGTATTTCTGCTGTTGGACAATCTTTGGCCAAGGAAGGCAGGAAAAAATATCTTTCTGAATAAAAATTCAAAATTAAAATTTGAAGCTACATTTCCTAGGCTGAAGAGTAACCAGTCACATCAGAGATGTTCCTTGCTTCATCATCATCTACTTGGTCATAGCTTTCATAGGTTGTTTAGTCTTTTAATGTTAAATAATTTTATACTATGGCACACATTAGTATTAGCTGGTAGGTTGGTATTGGTTGCTTTGAAGAATACTAGGATGAAGTCAAACTTCAGTCCAACTATTACTGAAGAGACTTCTTAATTTAACTAAAAAACAGCCCTTGCATCAAAAATTTCTGTCAAAGTTGCCCATAGAAAAGAAATAAGGAATTTTTTCTAATAAAATACTAAAATAATACTAACAAAAACATTCTTATAGTTACATACATAGATAAAATAGTTTTGATATGATAATGTTTTTGGTCTTTTGAGGTAATTTTATTAAACATGCAACGTAGACTTTAATATAGGCATTGTTAACATTCTCATTAATATTTTAGCTTCCATTAAAATCTAAAATTCGTTTACGGATTCTAAAGAAAAAAAGAATGACTATACAGATATCACAGTTCAAAGGGGGCAGCCTTCTACTACTCTCCTAAAGTCTTTATTAAAAAAATAAAATCCTATTTTCATTATGACTCTCTACGTATTGTTTCAATATTGCTCTTTAGCCTGTAAATTCATCCACATTTCTGGGTACTGTAGGGTAAAAAATGACTGGCTACAAAATGTCTTTTTGAAGACAGAAGTCTATGATCTCAGCAAAATGTGTGACTAGCAGAAAATACGTCAGGAACTTCAGGAGATGTAGAACTATGACTGTCATTAAATAATGTCTTTAAGCAAAAGGCATGTACCAAGGCAAAGATATGAAGCAGTAGCTGTCACAGAAGTTATCATGGTTCTTAAAAGCTCAGGATCAAGAGGAGGAAAAAGAATGTTGTTTGATAACAGGTGCACTGCTGCACAGTAGCTGATATATCTGGCCCACTACTAAGCAAATTACCTTCTTTATGTCATTCGCCTTTCCTCAGTCATGCAGTAAGCCAGGACAGACCACAGCAATCAGTTTCTCAATAAAAAAAAATGCAGTTTCTCATAGCTATAAGCACTCTGTCTTGTTTTGTAGCCTTCGCTGACTGGTGCTGCATCTGACTTTTATTAAAACAATGAAATGTGATTTTTCCTTTCAATTAAGCTCCTTTCAAGTTATTTTGTTTCCTTGTGTTCTTTTCTTCCATGTATTCCTATTGATCCCTTGATTGAATTCCTAGTTGTCTCTTTCTTTCCAAAAGGAATTGAAAAATCAGCTGAGGCATGGAATGTGGAAAAGGAGGCAGAAAAATATAATGATTTGGTTCAGATTCTTGTCAAGGCCCAGAGACCCGATCCACCTCTTCATTGGTACTGTCTTCTTGAATTACTGTTGAAGTCCCCCTAATTTCTCTGTACAGTGTGAGTAATTTTACTTCTTTTATAGCTCAGGGTTACTGCTAATAATGGGTGCACACTGTGGTCAAAATGTTGCCTCGGAAGTACTGCTGTGAGCATTACAAGTATTGGTACAGTAAGTAAAAACCCACTATTTAAAAAGGATGTGAAGGTCTCTGAATGTGTCCCTAGGACAGCAACAAAGCTGGTGAAAGGAATAGAAGGAATGTCCTATGAGGAGTGGCTGAGGATGCTGGGTTTGTCTAGTTTGGAGAAAAAGAGAGACCGAGGAGTGACCTCACTCTCTACAGCTTCCTGAGGAGGGAAGGCAGAGAGGGAAGTGCTGATCTTTTCTCCCTGGGATCCAGTGATAGGATGTGTGGGAATGGTTCAAAGCTGCATCAGGGGAGGTTCAGATTTAGGAAATATTTCTTTACCAAGAGGGTGATCAAACACTGGAACAGGCTTACCAGAGAAGTGGTCAATGCCCCAAGTCTGTCAGTGTTTGAACAATGCCCTTAATAATGTGCTTTTGGTCAGGCCTGAATTGGTCAGGCAGTTGGACTAGATAATCATTTTATGCCCCTTGCAACTGAACTGTTACTTCATTCTGTTCATTCCATTCCATTTCATTCCATTCCTATTCACTAATCCTAACTCATAAGCTGAAGTTGAGTCATCATCCATTCTAGGCAAAACTCCATGTATTCCCACCTCTCTTTCATGTAAGGTCAATGTTTCACAGCATGTTGATTGTCTAAGACAGTGGTTCGACTTGGTGATCTTAAACATCTTTTCCATCCTAAAAAATTCTATGGTTCTAAGAAATGACTCTTGTGAAACTTTATTAGAAGAAGAGCCATAGTGCTCATAGCCACTGCTGCTTCTACAGTAATAATGGGTTTAAATTAGCTTATAGCCAGTTTGCTTCACCTTCTAATAGAGGTGGCATGACAACAGACATACTTGCATGTCTGCAGCTGCAGTTCTTTTAGGATTGCCATGTTTTTACATATATATGAGAAGAGGTTTTTGGTTTTTTTTTGGAAGATTATCATAAATATCTTCTGAAAATGTGGAAAGTTCATGAAAATGAGACTGGCAGTAAATCTGAGTGCTGCAGAAGTAACAGGGATATTTTTTTCCATTCTTTCTGCCTTGTGCTTGTACCTGTTTCTGAGAGAATTTTATATATCACCAGTCTGTTGGTTGAATTTGTAACTTGTAAGTTGCTTTTGGTTCTAAATTAAATCTGGATTTCTTTTTTGGTTTTGTAATGTCGTAAAACTGCAATCCATTTTCAGTACATACTATTACATATTTTAATATTCCTCAGAATAGCACTCCAGGGTCTTTTTTTGTATCACAGACACACAGCAAGAGTACCACAAATGTGGCATTGTTGACCAGGTTTTATGTTTTTTGTTGCCATTTTGCAAAAAAACTAAATTACTCAATGTTGTCTTGGCCTTTTCCATAAATGCTGACAGCCCACAATTTCCTCTTCCACATTTTAAGTATCAGGGTTTTTTACCGTAGTCTATAAACTACATCGTTAATCAGATAGTGCAAAATCCAATTAGAGACATTAGAATTCAGAAATACAAGTGTTAAGGAATTTATTTCTTGATTGACAAGAAAGCCAAATAGACTCATCTATTTAGAATCTTAGCAACAATTAGCTGCCTTAGTTTCATTTATTGTGACATAAAAAATCTGGTTTATTGAGAGCTCTATTGAATAAGATTTCTATGATATGCACCATGAGAAAATATCTTCAAACTAAAATGATTGTTTTGCTGTAATAAATTGAACCATATGTACACTATGTTATTCAATCCTTTTTCTTCAAGGCATAAATTGATATTAAAGAACATTTAAGTCATAACACATGGTTATCCAGGCATGAATGAGGCAATAACCCATATAAGTTGTCAAGGTGAAGCCAAAGCATTTATTAGAGGTTTGTGTTGTTTTTGAAAAGTGCACGGTTGGATAAACATGGATTAGTGCTATTATGCTGCTACGATGACTCAAGTGTGTTTTTACAGTGTCAGTAATTTTTATGTTTAAAAATCACTGGTGCAGTATATTAGCTATAATTTATGTTTATCATCTTGTGTACTCTAATAGGTTTCAACAAACCATTTAACACTTCAGCTTGTGCATATACATTACTTAATAGGTATTTATCTTAAAAAAGAGATACTTAAAAGGGACTTTCAAAGCTTGCAACTGCATGCTAAGAGCAAATACTGCAGTCAGGCACATTAACTTTTTTCCTCTGGTCTACATTTAACATTGAACAGTGTGACAACACAATTTCTTTGTACACTTTGTTCCCAACTGAAGTAAGAAAGATATATCATCTAAGCCCCATCAGCCTGAATGACATCAAGGTCCCTGACATGAAGTGTCCGTCACACTTACTAAGTAGAGTAGATGTGATAAAGCCAACGCAGCTGAAAAATGCCAGTAGCTTCCCATCATCAGAGGTTGCCCTTTCAGGATAGCATAGGACTTGACGTTTTTTTAGTTAAAGGATATTATCAATAGGAGGCTGTATTAATTTTATGTCTTTTGCTATTCTTTTTTGGTATCTTGGCTTACTTGTTTTTAAAAATCAGTTTCCTCTTCTCATAGCGCTCAACACATTCTTTGGGGAGCAACCTCATCTATACTTAAAAGAATTGGGGAAGGCAATATTAAAGAGAGAAGAATTGAAGTAGAAGCTCCCACCCAGAGAGGGTTTTTGGATGGCAGTGGATGAGTTGTGAGTAATTTATTGAGTACTCTTATGGAGTTCTTCAGACAACATAGTGCTTATTATATGGGTTGTGCCCATGATGTATGTCTGTTCTAGACAGTCTAGATTTGAATTACTAATATTTAGTACTTTCATAAAAGAGATTGATGGCACTTTAAAAATCATCACAATTTGCTCTTTTGTTGGGGAGAGAGTTCTCCTGCAGTTTCATTAAGCCAAATATTAGACATTCGTTTGGAGAAAAAAGCCAAACAAATATAAATACGAGTTCTGTTTACAAATCTCTTAAGATTTCTGATTCATTCACAAGTGAGGTCATTTCAGAGGAAGAAAAAGAATTGATGCAGAACCCTGGGATTATGGGCATGCTGATCTAGTCTGTAATAGATTTTTAAAAAGAGGCTATCAAGTCTCTTGACTCAATCAAGCATATCTGTTGGTTGAGTTGGCAAATAGGGAGGATTTATTACTCACATGGGAAAAATGTGCCAAGATGGACTACTTGGTGCTACAGACTACTTTTTTGTAGTAAACTTTCTTAAATATAATCAAAAAATTATTGATATAATTTAGTGAACATTCCTAAATGCCTACAAACAGATAACTTATTCATTCAAATTTAATTTTTATAGGAGTGCATTTACAAGCTTTAGATTTTTATTGATACCTGTAATAATTACACATACATAGAAATGTCTTTTTTTAATATTCACCTATTTAATAATTGACTATCAACAAGCTGCACCTTACTTTTTATTACACATAAGAAATATATGCCATTTTCAGTGCTTTAGAGTACAAATTTCCAAAATTTTTGGGGAAGACGTACTACTTGCTTCCATTGCACCTTCTGTCAGGGCATTGTGCAAGTTCATTCTGTTGGCATTATTAACAGTTTTGATGTTCTGTGCAGTAGGTGATGCAGCATAGTCTGTGTTTGATGTGTTTTCTGGAAGCATTGCTTATTCATTTTTCCACAGTACTCCCTGCAGACCACATGGTAGTGTGGTCCCATTTTACAAGATACTATACGAAAGCATAATGAAAGAGTGTTTCTGCTCCAGGGAACTTACAGTCTTGCTATTACATATTTAGAAAGGTTTAAAAGCATGGTGTTTTCCCTGGTAAACAAGGGCAAGGAAGTCAGAACATTTTTGTAGAGGTCTGTTCTGTCTTTATTTTTTAGCAGCTCCCAGTTTAAGAGTGATTTCACATATCACAACAGAAGTAAGAAAGTGACTTTCGTGTAAAACTTACATTACCACCCTCATACCAGCATGGCTTTTCACTTTCCACAGCAAAACTCTTACAACCTTTCCCTGGGGGAAAGTCCACAGATTCCCACTAGTACCACCATCTTATTTGGAAGGCTTTTCAGAGCTGCTTTTAATCCTGTGCAAAAATTCAGAGGATTTCCTGTGAACTGGAGGAGACATGATGCTGTGAAGACTGGTTGCTGCCTATGGGGTGAAGAGCTGGGAGCTGAGGGCTGAGCTGCCACAAGGCCAGCAGGGCAGAGACATCACTGGCCCTGGTGGGACAGAGGTTGATGCTATGGCGGTCAGGGTTGCTCATCAAGCCGGATGATCAGGCAAGCTGACAATCAAGTGACTTTATCAAGTTCACTGACGTTACCAAACTGAAAATTACATAAGGTATTAGAAGATATCTTCTTTTTTACTTCCCTGTTGATGGTGATTGCTGTTGTGAATGGCTACATTGTGATTTTTTTTTTTCACTTTCTGGTGAGAGCTATTCTGTTTTGCTGCCCATGTTTGTAGCATTCTGTAGTCTCTCAGTAACACTTCAGGCTCAGGTAAAATGAACTGGTTGCTTTAAAGTGTCTGCATTTCTTGCTGTCTGAAATATTATAAACAGTAGGAAGCTGTTGAGTTACTTTATGGGAAAAAAAAAAATCTGATCTGAGTTGCTTAGGCACACATAGGAGCAATGGAGAAAGACCATATCATGGCTTTTGGTACTGTGCACTAAAGACCTCTGATGATACCATCTACTGTAGTTCCTTATATGTCTACCTCAAAAAGTACTGACCTCTTTCTGCTTCAGTGACTGTTTAGTCATCTGGAAAAAAAATAACAGTTCAAAGTCTATAGAATAAAATAAATAAAGTTGGAAGTTCTGATGAGGTTATACCTGTCCAGACATAGCTCCCTTGATTCAGGAAGGATACAGAGGCCACTTAATACGGTTAGAGTTCACCACTTAATATGGTTAGGGTTCTTGTGTACATGACCTCCTGGGGGAGGCTGAGGGAGTTGGATTTATTTATTCTCTTGGAATGGTTACTAAAGGGAGGTCCAGCTGAAGTCTACAGCTTCTGGAATAGAATTACAAAGATTATGGAGCTGTTCTTGGTACTGAGAAATGATACAGCAAGGGGAAAGAGTCACGTTAACAGCCTGGAAGGTTCTGACTGGACATTAGGAAAATCTCTAGGTGAGTGGCATGGAACTGGAATGGTTTCCCAAAGACCATGTGATCTCCATCCTTGGAGGTTTTCAAGACTCAGCTAGGCAAAGCCATGGTGGACCTGATCAAGTACTGGCAATAATCCTGCTCTGAGTAGGACCTTGTACTAAGTGACATCTCGGTGCTTTCAGAAAGCACGTCTGCTATTTATGAAATATCACGCTCCATTTCTCAGCTGAATTCCTTTTTTTTTTTTTTTTTTCTTTTCACTCTAGAGATTCATTCTTTCTTATTTTCAAATTGTTAATCATGACAAAGTTGCAGTATTCTGTCTGGGTTTCCTCTTGTCCAAGTTCCAATGAAATCCACACAAGTGTTCCCTACCTTCAAGACTTATTTTAACCAAAATAGGTTAAACTCTATTTGCTTTACAAACATTTTCACTTTCTCATCTTTCCCTTATGGGAAAAGATTGTTTCCGATTGCTGATGGAAGCCCATTTTTAGCACGAAAGAGCTAGAAGCAAAGTCTTTTCTGTAGAGGGCTCTCAGGCAGAAAGCTCATTAGAAGGATATTGGAGGATGCTTTTTTCTGACATTTTTTTATTGCTATGCCTGTAAAATTGGAGACCTGGTGTATCTCTGCAGTAAAAACTGTATGTCCATCTAGGCCTAAATCAATAGCAGAAGCAATTTGGAAAGGCTGGTAGAACTGTTTTTATAAAACCAGCCTGAAAGGCTTAACAAGCAACAAGCATGGTTCTTGAGAGTGTCTGCAATACCCTTACTACTTGAGAGAATTTTAAGTTTGTTCAGTTAGGGTGTTTAAAATTATAATAATTTTATAGTTCACAGAAAGCTTAATGTTATTAAAGCTGGAGGGACTGTACATGGAAGCAGGATATTCAAGAGCTTGATGTCAACCCTGTTCTTAGTCAATCAAAATTAGCTTTGATGGCTTTTCGTAGAAATGCTGACATTGTTATAAATTGATCAGGTGTAAGATATGGAAAGAATGTAAATATTATGTTCAAATGTTGAAATTATATTGTTTAATTGAAAAATAAAATCAGCAAGCTGCTTGATCAAGTGTATACATTTAGATTTTTTCCTGGTCAAATATGTAGTTTACACTTTTAAAGATTAATTACTGTTGGAGTTATGTGAGAAAAAAAGTTTGACAAACTTAATCAAAGGTTTTTAATTGTTTATTCTCCATTCTCAGTAATGAAAATGTAATGATATTCTTGCAGAAAGAAAATTAAAAGAATGGATGTGTATTTCTCCAGTATAGCTCTTTTTCATTATTATAATGCAAGAAATGAAGACTATGTTGAACTTCTCTTCTGTTACTGCTCATGGCAAACTTGTTCTTGCATTCTGGAAGAAGACACAGAACAGTTTTCTTGGGAGCAAACTGTTCAAAAGAAGACATATACCTCCATTTCTTTAATATATACACATATACGTGTACATATATAGAAATAATAAACACATGCATATATAGACAAAAATAAAGTATGTGTAAATCTTCCAATCTCATTCTTTCATTTCTTACATTGTTCATCTGCTGCCTAATTAAAAATAAACCTTCAGTTACACATAGAGGTGTGGATTTAACTATGATATTGTTGGAGAGTTTCTTTAACCATATGAAGTGAAGACGATATTAATAGTGAAGGGAGAAGAGCACTCTGTACCTTAGCTGTTCCCTTTGCTCATGATAAAACTACATCTGCTATAGGACTATTTTGTGTTGTAATTTGACTGTGGCTTTGGACCCATGGTTAATATCAGGAGCTCAAAGCCAGGAGCAGCGCCTGTTTAGATACACAATATGACATTATTTCTGGACATTACATTTCCTGGAGAATTTTGTTTTCTAATTTGAGAAAAAGAGAAATTTTGAGAGGAAAGAATAGGGAAAAGGAAGAACATTAAGGAGAATAAGTCATAGCAAGTATATGAATAATTTCTTCCATTGTTTTTAAGGGATCATAGAGGGTTTATAAAATCTGTTCTTCCTAAACACATGTGCCAATATCTTAAATTACTGCAGCTGTACCTGAATACTGCTTTATACTAATACAAAATTATTTTGCTATAAATAAAATAATTTTGCTAAGATGTTCCTTCTTTAGATAAAAACATTTATACTTAACATATCTAGTTAGTCTTTTATTCAATAAAACAGAACTACAAGTATTCACAATACTCATTGTCATATACTAGTTAAGTCTAAATCTGACTTGCTTCTCCAAGGCAGTAGTCTAAAAGCTGCATTACATGAACTGACCAAGACTCAGTTCACTGCTTCTTGATACTTGCGTTAAGTGTGCTCTCATGTTTGTGAATATCACAATTCAACTCTTAAAAAAAAAAGTGAGAAAATAAAAACAAAATAGTAAACAAGTCCAAAGGGTTTTTTCTTTAATTGTAGTTTCTTATAAAACAAGAAGCTTTTAAGCCTTTATGATTTGCAAAGCAGTTACTTGTATATCATTTAAAAAGTCTTATACAGGACAATAAAAGCACACAGAGCATGGCCACTGTGCAAAAGATTTGTTACAAGATACCAGGCAAGATATTTAAATTGAATTCCAAGGTGGTTCTCTGGTTTGCTTGTGAAGATTTTGATTTGTGTGTAGTCATTTTATGCTAAGAGTTTAGAATATTTTCTAAACAAATACTTAAACTGTACAAAGTAAGGAACTATCAGCTTTAACAGAAGCAATTCTGACAAACAGTTATTTTCATTTTAGCACTGACAATTATGTAAATGTGTCTGGAACAGCAATGGGCACCTTAATTATGACACCTAATTATACCAATTTATTTATACACCTCCTTGAACAACATTTTATTTATAACTCTCCCGTTATAAAACACAACTCTCCTGTTCATTCAAAGACAAGAAAAAGTAAAGCTGAATTTCATAGATGGTTGCTTTATCATTGAAACATAAACATGGCATGAACTATTTGAACTTGAATATTCAAATGTATAGCGTGATCACATTGTGTTATGTTCTTTCTCTTTTCCAGCTTTAAAGGAAGACAACTCTTTATATCTCTATGAAAAAACATTTCAGTCTTGGTAGAAATCTTTCAAATATGCACCATATTATGAAAATGCACCATAAAATTACCTACATTCCCTTAGTTTTTTAAATTTTCACCATATTCTTGCTGAAAATTATTTACAGAATCATGGAACAGTTTAGGTTGGAAAAGACCTTTAAGATCATCAAGTCCAACCATTAACCTAGCACTGCTAAGTCCACCACTAAACCATGCCCCTAAGTGTCACGTCTACACATCTTTTGAATGCCTCCAGGGATGGTGACACTACCACTTCTCTGGGCAGCGAGTTCCAATGCTTGACAGCTCTTTCAGTTATGAAATTTTTCCTGACACCCAATCTAAATCTCGCCTGGCGCAGCTTGAGGTTGTTTCCTCCTGTTTTATTACTTGTTACTTTGGAGAAGAGGCCAACTCTTACCTTGCTACAACCTTGTTTCAGGTAGCTGTAGAGAGCAATAGGGTCTTGCCTGAGACTCCTTCTCTCCAGGCATCAGCCACTCATCTTAGGGTTTGTTTTTGTAGACCCTATGTAAGCTTTGTTGCTCTTTTTTGGACACAGTCCAGAACCTCAATATTTTTCTTGTACTGATGGGCCCAAACCCAAACATAGTATTTGAAGTGAAGCCTGACCAGTGCCTAGTACAGGGGGATGATGAGTTCCCTAGTCCTACGGGCCACGATATTTCTGATACACACCAGGATTCTTGGCCACCTGGGCACAAGCTGGCTCATATTCAGCCAGCTGTTAACCAATACCCCCAGGTCCTTTCCCACCAGTCAGCTTTCCATACACTCTTTCCCCGGCCTTTAGAGTTGCATGGAGTTTTTGTGAACCAAGTGCAGGACCCAGCACTTTGCTTTGTTGTACCTCACACAATTGGCCTCAGCCTATCAATTCAGCCTGTCCAGATCCCTCTGTAGGATCTTCTTGCCCACAAGCAGATCAACAGTCACACCCAACTTGGTGTCACCTGCAAACTTTCTGAGGGTGAACATGATTTCCTCATCCAGATCTTTAATAAAGATATTAACCAGAACTGTCCCCACTACTGAGCCCTTGGGAACACCATTTGTGAGCAGCTGCCAAATGGATTTAACTCCATTCACCACCATTCTTTGGGCTCAGCCATTCAACCAGTTATTTACCCAGTGAAGTATACACCATCCAAGCCATGAGCAGCCGGTTACTCCAGGAAAATGTTATGGGAAATGGTGTCAAAGGCTTTACTAAAGTGTACGTAGGCAACATCTACAGCCTTTCCCTCATCCAGTAAGTGGGTCACCTTTTCATAGAAGACTATCATCATATACATGAAACTAAGAGTTATGAAAATATTTTATGAAGTGTAAAATCCTAATTCACTGCATGAATAAATCTTACAATCTTTCTTCTGGGTTATCATCACATATTGTACCATGACTTTTGTCCTTTTCAAGAGAAAAGCAGCTATAGACAAGCAACTATGTAAGTGATCATGACCAAAGCCCTTGCTTAGGACTATGTTTGGGGTAATGTAGTTAATAAATGATAGAAATAATAGTCTCGTTGCTTTCCAAATTAGGCCGTACAACCTGCTAAATAAAATGTTGCAGAGAGTGGCTGTATGTGCCTCAATCTTTCCATCTCTGCATTCTCTGAACAGCCTTGGAATGAAGCGCAGAGAGCTACTTGGACAGAGAAGTTGCTGGAGAAGAAGACTTAACGTGTGGTGCACAAGAATAAGCTCTATTGTGGATTTTTTCTCCCACTCCATGAAGTGAAATGGGATTTTATTACTATGATTTTAGAAACAAGCAAGACTGCTCTGATGAATACACCCGACTTACCAATTTCTCCTGCTAGAGGACACAAACTGACACAACCCCGACTACTGGCTAGCACTTGGCTAATGAGGCAGCATTATACGCCATTATAAAACAGCTCACACATGTTCTGAAGAGGTTGCTGATCTTCTCTTTGCATTTCATTTATTTTCCTTGAAACATTTCTTGTCCAAGTTCTGTAATTGCCATTGAGCCCTTACATTAATTTCTTCACTGTTTTCTATCTACTGAAACAGTGATAACTGTGGGGCTTATTTTTGTGTGGGATTTTGGGGTTGTTGCTTTTTTGGTTTGATTTGTTTTTTTCTCACAGGGATATGTGTGTTTAAACTGGTTCAACTTGCTCTGTGGCATTGGAAAGTAAGATTTTTTTAATACACTCATTCTTTAAAACAAACCTCATTTCTGTGTCCTAGAAGAAATACCTGAAATATAGGTAATACATTTGCATGCATCTATTGTGCCCTGATCTCACTCATTAATATTGCCTGATAATACTATCACAGTATGTTTCTTTAACCCTGTTTCAAGTTATTCTGTAAGATGTCCCAGCCATACTGTAATTTAAAACTTACAGTCCAGGATGTTGCCATTATACCCAAGGTTCCTAGTATAGAATAAATCACAAGCCAAAGGTCTACATTTCAGTAATTGTGTGGCACAGCTCTTTCTAAAACTTCAGTTGTACATTTCATATGACTAATGGCTTCTGGTCTCCAAACTAGATATTTTTCTTGTTTTACATAGAGTTAGAGTTACATTTTCAGCCATGAGAGTTCAAAATTACCTCATCAACAAGTGGACTAAAGTTGAATAAAATAGTGATGATAAATTTTTGCCAGGAGGAATCAGAGGGAACTAAAGAGAGTCAGGAAGCAGAGCAAGACTGAGAATAAATTCTGTCCTGCTAGATTTTGCCACTTTGCAGAGACTTGCCACTTTTTCCCTCACTCTTTCTGATTCACTTACCTCATCCTTTTTTTCTAAAGTTTTTTTTTCAGTGAAGCAAACCCTACTTTTTCATAGATGTTGTTTGAGAAGGTCTGGACAGAATTTTGCCTCAGACTTGTAACTTTACATTTATGGGCCTGTAAGGTCTGGAACAAAGCACTGTGTCCAAACTTCAGATCTGAGTTCAAATAAGAGCCTGAAACTTAATACCCAGCATAGTTTGAATGGGATGATCACATGCAAATAAACTTTAAGTGAGGGGAGTTCTTGATCTAAATCTTTAGTATGAGGAATGCAGGAGTGGACTTTTGTAGATGAGTATCTTGCTTACAAATTACACAAATTGCAAGAAATTCTGAGAAGACTACCAGCTGGATCATGGTTCGTTTTCATAAGCAATATATACAATATATTCACAAGTGTCCTCAGCGGGGCTGATTCTAAGACAGAAGCACATGGTTGATATCTTCCCTTTTGGCAGATTTGTTTTCAAATTGGTATCAGTAATTTAGTTCCATGGAAAGAATAATGTCTAGGTAAATAATGGAGCTGAGACTGAGAGTGCTGAGTTTTGGAGCCATAGAACAACAGAATATTTATGATGACTCTCAGCTGGATGGTGGTATTTTCCCACATAAGTGCTGTAAAGATACATTAAAGTATTGCAAAGCCTTTCAAAGCTCTAAACATCTTGCTTTCTGCATGTCATTAAGAGTGCTGGGGATATCTACAATGCGCCTGTTTACAGGTATGAACAGGCATCCCTGAGAAAGCTTTAAATCATGTAGCTTAGGGCTCTGTAGTCTTGAAGTCACAGCAGTGTGGGCTTCAGCTGCCAAGAACCTGTCAGTGTTCTGGTGGGCTTTTGCAGTCTGCTATAATACCTGAATTGTTTTGGTATATGAGCTAGTTGAAGGATGTTTACATGAACTACAGTTCTGTGCACCTGGATGACAGTGAACATCCTTCACTTTGTAGCTACAGTTCAGATCATAGTATAAAACCCCACATATGGGTACATGGAAACATTCATAAGTAAAGCTATACCATCTGCCTACCAGTTTGCAGTCAGTTTCTTTCCAGTGAACAGAAGTACCGTTACATCTGCCTTGTGAAACTGTTTGTAGCTGCTCAGTAGCTGCTCAGTTCATATAGTCTATACTATATGATTCCAGTTCTTGCATTGCTGGGATGTAGAAATAGGGAGCAATGGTGATGACATGGCAGTCCAGATTTCTGGACGCTTGTTTGCTCAGAATCACTGTGCTTTTGAGATAGTCTTCAAGAACAGCAGATTTTGAGTTCCTTAATGTAGTGGATTCGTCTTCACTTCTACTTTTACACCATCAAGAAGTATTGTTAAAAGATGCTTATAATTTGCATACAGCCTACTTGTAGGGAGACATACATAAAAAAAAAACCCCAAGAAGCCAAAAATCTTCGATTTTATTATTATGAGAACTAGAAAGGGAAATTTTAAATGTCCAGTTCATTCAGAATCCCCTACTGATCTCTTTAAAAATGGCATGCATTAAAAGCATGAAGAATACATGTAATTTTAGCTACAGTACTCAGATTATCAAAGTTGTTATTAGGTGGGGGTTAAAGTGGATGCAATATGGAAAGAAACTGAGTGTGCAAGTCTCTTAAAGTCTCTTTGGAAATTTCAGTCATGCAGTCAAGTCTTATATCTTTTGAGTCACTGATATATGTATTACTCACTTCATTGATCTGAAGAGGAAAAGACAAATATAAACAAAACCACCACCTCCAGTTAAGGAATTCCTTCAACAACAAGGAATGTGCACTCATTTGGGAGCAGCATTATTGTAAGATGATTATACAGCGTATGAATTTTTATTGCCTGACTTTAAGATGCACAATATAAGATTAACAATTGTGGTGTTTTTTTCTATAAATGCTGTATTTCTGCTATTGTGTTTGCCGAATACAGCTAGATAGTAATTGATTCTGTGACAGGGATTGGCTAATTTGCCAACAGTATAGTATAAAACACATTTATACAGTCAATTACACCCAAGTGCATGGCCTATTTGCTTTATAATTTCATAAACTTGCCAGCAATTTAAATAAAAAAGTTCCATTAAATTATCATATCATGTGATAGAATGATATTGCCAAGTATATTAAACCATGTGTGTTCAGCCAGAATTAATTAAATAGTATTACTTTTTTCTTATTAACACATTGAACCTATCCTTCCTACTCAGTACTAGAAATAGCCTATTAGTGAAAAGTAAACTTAAGGGCAAAGTTTAAACATTTTCCTGAGGGTGCTTCATTAAGATTCCTAGTTCTTTTGTTTAAACATTTACTCATGGTAAATGTGCTTGTATTGTGAAAATATTTTATGTTCTTAGATATGAATACTGGGAAAGTTTAAAGGTAATCTTTAATATTAATATTCAGACATTTGAGGCAGATGTGGTCTTACTTTTCTCATCCAGTTTAGGAGTCACAAATATAACTCAGAATGTACTTGGCTTCTATGTTTGTTCTGAACTTTACTCCTCATTTTTTTTGTCATGTTTACTAGCCTTATGAGTCAAAAAGAAATATTAATGATTCAGCATGACCATTATCTGCAGTCTCCCCACCCCCACCGTCAAACTGCAAAATTAAATAGGAAATACCTATTTTGTATGAAGTATATTAATAAGATGGCTCAGAGGAACTTCTTATTTGAAGATGGCAGTGAACAGCAAGAATAAACATTTACATATAACTTTAATATAAGTTGACCTACTCAGTTATAAGCCAAAAACTTCTCAACAGCCTTTACTGTGCACACACAAACATGCCTTCTCTCTTTCTTGTCAGGTGATTCAGGCACTGTCTGAGCTCTCCTTGTTTTGAAACACAGGGGATCCTTTTAGGGAAAGCTTTATCTTCTCATTTTTAAAAGACTTTTTGAAAATCTCAAATTCAAAAAATTCAGCTTTTTAATTAATGGCATGCTTTTAGTTTAATAAGATAGTGTGTTCGAAAGTGGATAAGCATATCTTTAACAGAGGTCTACCAGGAATCAGCAGAAATAATTACCATCAAGATTTAATTATGTCAGACAAGAGTATCTGTCCTGAATAACAGTGTTGACAGTAGAAGCTGGCATTGCTGTATGTTCAAGTCAGCTCTCTGTACACTTCTTTTAAACCTAGTTAGGTATTCTTCTGTGACTGACTTTAAATTAATATAATTGAACATATCAAAGCAAGGAAAAGAATTATGTATGATACAAAATAGAGGCATAAGAACAAAAAGAATCTTTTGGCCCTTCTCTCACATGCAAGATGTTGATGAAAAACATCTCTGCAGTTTAACGTGGGACAAGTATTGTGGGTCAATGTGAAGAAGACCAGAACAAGTCTTGCTGTGTTTATATGTAACAGCTTCTTCGTCACCTGTTACTGCCTCTTAAGATGATCTTCAGAAATGATGTAAAACTATTTTGACTGTGATGACATTGACTTTCTGATTTTTAAGGAAGGCTTTCATTAGAATATCCAAACTATGCAAAATACCATGTGTTGATGCCAGACCAAAATATGAAGTTTTTGATTATTCAAGTGAGTGATGTTATTGAGCAAAACAAATCTATAATCTGAGTAAATATTACACAGTGTTATTAAAAATGCTTAAGAAAGAAAGAAAAAAGAATTGTGCTAGGCTTAATTAAGGCTTCAAGTAAAGCTTGTTTTTATTGGCAATTTTTTTTGTTGCAACAAGAAAACTAAAAATTAAGAGGATGGTTGGCAGCAATATTGATATGCTAATGGATAAACATGCTAATTTAGAAAAAAACTAATCAGCAAAGACATTACTAATGGAAATGTACTGGAAAATGGCTAATGCTGTATGCAGACCTGGAATCTACAAAATTAAGAAGAACTCATTTTGTGTTTATAATTGTAACTTGAAATCTAAGCCTTGATATTGTCTTTGCTTTGCTTTGCTTTGGTTAGTATTTAAAGATATTTCAGATGACCTGGCCTGGTACCATGACACCTGTTTATCTTCTCTATAATTATGCTGCTAAAATTACATGTTCTGTTTACTGAAAGAAGAATGAAAAGTCTTACTTTTTTCTATCTAATTTAACAGTGTCTCCAGAAAAAGAGACCCTTCAAATTCAAGAGCATGCATGAGTCAGATTTTCTGACTAAGGTGTGGTACAACACAGTACTACATTTTCACTATCTCAAGATTTGAAAGAGTGATTATATATTTAGGCACCAGGGCAAGACTTTAAAAATGGTGTTGTCTCTACTTCTAATTGTAGCCTGCATTTTGAGGGTACTGCTGTAAAAAAACTTATTAGTTTATGGTATCAGAGTTTTCTGAGGTGTTCTTAAGCCTCAGAATCTTTGTGAGTTGGAAACAGTGTCATCTGAAGGTCTCAATTAAGGAATTAAATAATGGATATTATTCTGAAAAATTTTTCAGAATTTTGCAGTGTGTTCAGGCAATATAAAGGATAAAACTTAAGTGCCTAAAACTGTATAATCTGTAAGGTTGAAAATGATTAAAAGTTGGAGATGGTTCAGTTTAGTTGGAGGTAGAGTTTGAGGTCTGATTTACATGAACTCAAGATCCAAAGGAATATTTTAACTACTAATCCTGCATATATATGTCTAACTACTTTGGACAGTTTTCATATGGTATTACTTCCTATTCACTTGAAAGAAACACTGGGATATGCTGAGATTAAGACTGCTTTAAAACACACATATACTTAACACCAATAGAAGGAAATCTTTTCTCCGTATCACAGCCCACAGTTCCCCATACTTTACCCTAAGAGATAACATGTTTCAAATGGCACAGATGTACATAATTTCAGTCAGACCAATGCAGACTTTTAAAACTTATTTATTTTGTTTTTTAATAGTACTGCTTCTTGTAAATCATTTAGAATAGGCTTTCTTTAAATTGAAACACACTTGTCTTAAGGCGATATGGATGTATTGCGTACAGTTGAATAATTAGAAATAAATTCAAATCAATCAGTATGCCTTGTATCATAATGCTAAGTCAAAATTTGCTCAAGGTTGTAGAAAACACAGAACCAATCTCTTTCACACAGTGTTGGGATAAAAGACAACAGTCAGGAGTCAGAAAGCTGGAAATTCCAACTCAATAAACCCAGAAACTTTTTCTGACCATGAAGGTGGCCAATCACTGGGTCAGGTTTCCCAAAAAGGTTGTGGGATCTCCATTTTTTTGAGATTTTTGAAACTTAACTTGACAAAACTATTGCCAACCTGATCTAAATGGACCTGCTCCAAGCAGGGCATTGGACTAGAAGACCTCCAAATATTAATAATTCTATAGTTATCTGATTTTTGGTAAATTGGGGACAATCAGGACATGTGCTTCAAAAGTCTGTTCCTGGTTTGAAGTAAAATATTAAAGTAGTTGTGTCCTAATGTGTTTTACTAGTGAATCATCTTTGATTTAATTTAACATGATAGTGTTATAATACTATAATGAATTCCCTACATACTTTATAGATTAATCAGGTCAAGAGAATGTCAAAAATTCTTTTAGTTAAAATTATAGTTTACAATTTATTGATTATTACTAACTGTAGCTCAGTATTTCTAAACCATTATTTTCACTCATTAAGTAAATAGAAACATGAGCTTTGCTGTAAGTGACAGAGAATTTTTGTTGTTCAGGTTGATCAATTCAGCACTATGTGTTCCATAATATGCTTTGGATTTAGCAGTACTGGATATACATGAATATGAAAGTTACTAGATACAATCTTCCTTAATACTAAAAAACTCATTTTACAGAATAATATTAATGTCTTATCCATCTCTGATAGGCAATGACAACTTCTCTTTTTACTTTAAATGTTCAAAGATGTATATATAAATTGTGTACCCATTCAAAGTACAAATCTTGTCAACAGTACAGTTGCAGAATTATTACTAAAGTCCTCTTATAGCAAGTTTCAATGGTAGTATAAAAGAAAGGATTAAATCATGAATGTCAGCTAAATGATTGCCAAAGGACTGTTTAACCTAATCAGAGATAATGAGCCTTAGTGGATTTAAAAGTGCTTATAAACAACCAAGTAAATATTAGTCACAAAAATTCATACTCTTTGTCATATTCTGAAGACAGAAACCAGTTTTTCTCCCATTGTACACATAGGGTTTTTATTTTCACTGTTTATGTCGATATATTTCATCTTTGGCATTAGATATGTTGTCAAAATGTACAGTCCTTTGCAGCAGTTCTTCCTGTAGAAATATAAGGATCATCCTCTTTGCAACTGGTTAACGGACCACATGATCTATTGTGGATCATTTGGACTTAGTTTTTATTATTTCTATTGAAATACCATTTTGTCTTTACCTCATTCTCTCTTAGAAATAGAACATTATTACACTGGATAATGAGTTACATATCACCATTTAAAATGCTATTAAGTTTAGGTGTTTCTCCTCATAACTGTAATTCTATAGGTTCTTAAATAAAAGAAATACAGTAGACTTTTTTGAAGGATGATTTTTCAAGAAGGTGACACATACATTACACAAGAATAAGAAATACAAATAGCTGTAAGATATTTATGCTTTTTACAGGCATTCTAACCTTTTTAGAAAATGGCTATAATTTGAAGATATAATGTGAAGGGAGTGTTCTTAATGCTACATTAATTACAAGGGTTCACTTTCATTCCCTCTTTGGAGACATTTTTGTATTTTTATATGAAAAGATGCATATAATATTGTGGCAATAATGAGCTTAATGTAACTGGAAGCTATCAGATAAGATTGTATCAAAATTTCAAATACAAACAGCACCAGAAGAATCATCTGTATGCCTGAATGTCTTTATATCTCACATATATTTGACAGTGGGATTGAGTGTGTCCTCAGCAAGTTTGCTGGTGACACCAAGCTGTGTGGTTCAGTTGATACACTGGAGAGAAGGGATGCCATCCAGAGGGACCTTGACACGCTTGCGAGGTGGGCTGATGCCAACCTCATGAAGTTTAACCATGACACGTGCAAGGTCCTACACCTGTGTTGGAGCAATCCCAGGCACAGCTACAGGTTGGACAGAGAAGAGATTCAGAGCAGCCCTGCAGAGAAGGACTTGGGGGTGTTGGTCAAGTAGAAAATGAACATGAGCCGGCAGTGTGTGCTCGCAGCCCAGAAAGCCAACCGTATCCTGGGCTGCATCAAAAGGAGTTTGACCAGCAGATTGAAGGAGGTGATCCTGCCCCTCTACTCTGCTCTTGTGAGACCTCACTTGGAGTATTGTGTGCAGTTCTGGTGTCCTCAACATAAAAAGGACATGGAACTGTTGGAACAGATGATCAGGGGACTGGAGCACCTCCTGTATGAAGATAGGCTGAGAAAGTTGGGATTGTTCAGCCTGGAGAAGAGAAGGCTGCGTGGAGACCTCATAGCAGCCTTCCAGTATCTGAAGTGGAGCTATAAGGATGCTGGAAAGGGACTATTCATTAGGGACTATAGTGATAGGACAAGGGGTAACGGGTTCAACTTTAAACAGAAGTTTAGATTGTCTTTAAAGAAGAAGTTCTTTACTGTAAGGGTGATGAGGCACTGGAATTTGTTGCCTAGGGAAGTTGTGAATGCTCCATCCTTGGCGGTGTTCAAGGCCAGGTTGGATGAGGCCTTGGGTGGCCATGGCTTAGTGTGAGGTATCTCTGTCCCTGGAAGGGAGGTTGGAATTTGATGATCTTAAGGTCCTTTCCAACCCTAACTATTCTATGATTCTATATTGAAAACTTTTTTCCTTGCCAGTAAATGGCACTCTATTAATTGTAGTTGGCTGTTCAGGTCGTATTAAAAAACCCTTTGGGCCAAATTTATTCCTGATACAGCCTCACTGAGTCAATGGAGTTACATGTGAGATGAATTTGGCCCAGAGTTTTAAAGACACCCACTTCTAAAGCATTGCTGTAAATTTCTGTTGTGGAGGCTCAGGAAAAAAATAAATATCAGCTGGTATTTAATCTTGCAGGCAGTCGACCCTTTCATTTAGTGTTTAACTGTTTCATTATCATTTTTTCCTACCAAATTAACCCTAGTTAAAAAGGATGATCTTATCTATTTCAGTAGAATTGTCAATAAATTCTGATTTAGAAATGGATGACCTCTGTGCTCTTTGTGTTCGCCCTTAATTTTCATTAATACATATTTTCAAATGTATGTGAAAATGAAGTTTGCTTTTGAAAACATTATTATACTCCAGCAAAATGTGTCAAGCAATAAAGAACAGAAGATGATCAAGTTTGTGTAGTGTTACACTTCACTCTCTTTCTTGTTTCCTTACAGTGATAGTAGCATAGACAGGCACATGAAAATTTTCAAAACAGTGCTTAAAGTCTCTTTTGTGTTTCACTTACCAGTGTGCAGAAAACACATAAATATATTACTAAGTCTTGAGACACCATAAACATTTAAGCAAAACTACTTACACCTTTGACATAAGACCATCCTTTCTTTCTTAATATACATGGAAATTGTCACTTGCTTAGATAGCAAAAGAAAATGACAGCTGTTTTTCTGAACCTGTAGCAAAGAGTTTTTTTAGTCCTTTATATATTACCTAAGAGCTCTGATAACGAAGGATCGTGTTCACATCCAATAGCACTTCCATCCAATGATTCACACAGACCAAGGAATGTGTGCATGGGAATGAAACATGGTCTGAGATCTCTGGCAGAAGAAATGATGTCTGTATGTCAAAAATGGGTCTGGCAAGTATTTCGCTTTCTGTTTTCTATCAGGCACCTACACTATCTTATTCTTCCCATAATAGCAGTACAAATGCTCCTTTAATATTAAGTTGTAGTACTGCATTATCAATATGTGCCAGGATATTTTGAGTAAATTTTATATTTTGTTCCTGATAAGATCTAACTGATCATTTATACAAAGGGAGAGATATGACTCCCTAAATCACTGTGACGTTGGACTCCTTGCAGATTATTTCGTTGTTGTTTCTGAAATACCTTGGGGATTTTGGACTGCACATAACTGTAGAAGCATATGATTTATTATAGCTGTGATCCTTCACTTTCTTCACAGTGTTGATTTTGTTAAGAAAAGGAATATTTTTTTTTCTATATCTAGTACTAATCCTTGTCTAAGTCTTACTGATTTTCTGGAAGGACAAAATGACAGAAACTTTATGAGAGTGGCAAGGTCAACTGGGAGAATCTAGCCTTTTATTAAGCCATTTGATCTAGTCAGCTAAAAGAATGGAGGCTCTGGACACACCAATAATATCTCAGTTGTACACAATCTTTTTGGGTATTTGAAGCAGAAGCAATGGTGATTAAAAATGTTCTTGCAATGTGCATAGAAGACTTGGAAATCTGTCTTACATTACGTGACCAAACTAGGAACTAGTGGAAAACTTCCAAATGTTGCTTCTTTATTGTATCTTTAATCTGGCCTTGAAAACCCAAACTCATGAAATAAACTCAAATACTACAATAATTATTTCTCTGTTATTAGAATTAGAGTGTTGACAAATATTTTTTGTATTTCTGTTTGGGATATTGCTTATTTATTTTTATTATGAATAAACATACGAGCAATATATACTTGACAGGCTGACAGTAGAGTCTAAGTACTTCCCTTTAGTGTCTGCCCATATCTGTTTTCTGATTTAGCAGCCAGTATTAGCCAGAATAAATTAATTTTCAGATATCCCAGAAAAAATGTTCTGACTTGGAGAACTACTCCACTTTCATATTCCTTATAGCTTTTAATCAAAACTTTAAAACTGTAAATATAAAATTAATGTAAAATATTGTAAACATTAAGAAAATCATGTAAAAAGAATGTTTAAAGACAGGAGTTTTAAAACCAGCTTAAGTTTGCAACAGCTAACTTGACTCTTACAGTTGAAACCTATTCCCAGCAGAAAATTTGTTTGCAAAATGTGTCTTAGACTAGCATGTGCCTACTGTGTGCTCTGTCAGTCTCTAGCTGGATCCACAGGTACTAACTAACTTTGGAACTGGAACTGTGTACCGACTATGAGGGTCGACACTGAGAATGGTTTAGCATCTTTGACAACATACTGCAAATACATATGATCTAGTTTATCCAGTAAAAGTTTGACCATATCTGTACTGATGTCCATTGTAATATAACTCTTGGCTGCAGTCTTTGCATAAGTAGTCTCCTGTTACACGATGCAGTAACACGAAGCTACATCATTACTTATTCAAGATGAACCTGAAAGAGCAATAAATCCCATCATGATTCCTAAGTTTACTTACAGAAATACTCCATGCATGAAGTATCTTTGTGCTTTTTCTCTTGCTCAGTACTTTTTCATATTAGTCTGAGCTACTGCAACCTTATTTCTGCAGTGCATTTTTATATTAGGTATCACTACATCGGAGTGCTGACTATGAAATCATTGCAGTTTAAGGCCATTAATAAGGTCAGCTTAGGAACATTTAAGGACTGCTATGTTAGTTCTTTGCTGACATCTGTTTTCATGAACCAATTGCCATTTAAAGATCCCATCTGACATTTTCAGCTGATAACCATTATGCCATTATGATGAGTCCTATGAGAAAGTTCCGTAGCCACTGTATTTATTATATTTTTGTCCTTCCCACTTGTTAAAAAAAGGCTTCAGGTTCATTATTTCATTGTTATAAGAGTTGAGGAGAAAAAAAATATTCTTTCTGACCATGAATCTATTTTTCTTTCTAGTGCTTCTTTTTCCCTTCAGAAAAAAAATAATAACATCTCATCTGTATCTTATTATAAGGTACTATATTTTTTTTGAATCTGTTGACTGCCATACACAGTGTTTCTAAATAAGGAATAAGAGATAAGAACTTTTGGATTTAGTATAGTCAGTGTTTTTATACAGGTTACACAGAGATGTTTTAAATGAAGGAAAATCAAATCCAATACAGTAAAAGACTGTCACACGTAAAAATACAGATAAAGTAATTTGTAATATATAACTGCATAAACATGTATTATGTCCCCAAGCCATCTTTAGTAAAAAGCTATGTACTCTCAACTTCAGAAGTATTAACTCTTTACCTCTATCATCTTCCAAAATAAGAACTTTAAAGAAAGTAAAATCTTCTGTATTTCTCTCATAGTTTGTAACAGTAGTAACAATACTTATTAAAGAAGAAAAATCTACATTAGCCAGTTTATCCAAGAATGAATGTTTAAGCTCTTTTCCCTGTGATGAGTACCCGAGGCTCCAGATGAACTATCTGGGAACTGAGAGCAAAATTCTGTAGGCAGATGATAAGTTCTGAATGTGAGAATACCACAGCTTGGTAAAAGGAAATCTACCACCAGGTCAACTGGTGGAAATGAGTATAAGCGCACAAATCCTGATTAATGCAAGATGGAGCATGTGTCTGTGAGCGGAAGATGTATACACTCAGTATGTAGTATGAGACGTTTCTAAAAAAAGAGCCTTTGCCAAGTATTTGTCTCGTGATGCAGATAGAAAGGATAATACAAAGTGGGTTTTGAGTTTGTTCAGTGGTAAAGGGAAGATGGCACACCACCTTATCTTGAACGTTACAGTGAATTAACGCATCTCCACCCTACCTCTCATCCCACATTGCTTTCTATATATACTGTCTCTACTCACTGCACGCTATGGGTATTATCTTGCATCTGCGGTATAATGCATTTATCCTACTGTTCATATGTGGTAACAAGAGTTTTGTAGAGAATTCAGCACTTGCTTCCTGAGATTATATATCTCAGAGTGCTGAATGCTGGTTCACACCAATTCTGTGAGGAGGCTTGGAGTCATACCCGTGATTTACGAAGACTGCTGCCTACGCACACCTACAACTTACCCATACTTAGAGAGATCATAGGAACCTAAGTAGATGGCACGGTAACCTAAATATGTAGCACCTGGGGTTTTGCACATTTTCACAGGCCCTTTTAACTCTGCTCCTATACATTTAGGTTTGGGGTTTTTTTACCATTCTATGGGTCAGCTGACCAATGTATGAATAAAACTGTGAGATGTGCTTATCATTTGTATCAGGGCCAGTATCTCCCCCACACACCTACATAACCAGCAATGACCTACATAAATCCTCACATAAGTTGTTTTAAATTATATGTGTCAAGCTGCAGGTGTTTCTGCTCTAGTCAATAAAAGTTGGTTTTTCAACAAAGCTTGCTGTTTTTCTGATTCTTTCAGTTTGGAAAGCTTGATGAAAAAAAAACTCTATGATTTTGCAGAAATAGAGTTTTTGTGATCCACTGTTTTTTATGGAAATTGAGAATGTGCCAGTTCCTGGTGGTGTAATGGCATGCCTTCATTTTTTTTAAGCAAAATTGAGGGCAGCTTGTTGCTGTCAAAATTGATTCGCTAATACTGCTTCTCTTAATAATTTAAAGTACAGAGCTGAGAAGCTCAGTACTGGGGTTTTTGTGACAATAATTCTAGATCACAGCTCAATAGCTTTTTTTGAATCTTGTTGTTTGTTGGTTTTGTGGTTTTGTTTTGTTGGGTTTTTTTTACTTTGATATAGTTTATTGTTAAAATCATGAGCATTGCACTGGTTGACCTAAACTTCTAAAAACCTCTCTGTGTTTAGAAGTGTTCTTTAGAGCCTATGCTAGTGTTAACATCAGGTCTGTCTTTAACTTACATGGCCTGATTGGGCTACAGAACTCAGAAAGGCAAATTAGCCTCAAACAATAGGCAATACAGTGTGAAAGTGCATAGAAAATATGAAAAGCCACCTTCCAATAGCATGCATTTTTATTTATTTTTTTTAAACCTGTCTCACCACACTCACTCTCAGGCAATCTGTGTGTTCTGTCATTTGAACACAGAGCCTTATACATAGGGAAAAAAAAAGTAGGAATGACCAAAATAATCCACCATCCATTGACAGAATTGAAAATATTTAAGCTAGCGTTCTTTCAGGTGCACTAGTTAAAAGTGAAAAGCCGGTATACTTCAGTGCTGTTCCCTGAGGCTGGTCTTGAATGAATTCATATGCTGTACTCAAGTTCACATTATAAGACTGATTTTTATCATGGGCTTTAGTGGAGATGGGAGCAAGAGTATTGTTGCCTTGAGTCACTTATTAGCTAAAGATCTTAGAAGTGAAAGCATACGTTATTTCAAAAGAACATTGCCAGGCATGAATTTTTAGCTTTCCTGCTCAACAAACAAAAGAATAACAGCTTGGGCCTAATCCCTCTCCCTTTAAAGTTGATGGGAGTTCAAGCCCTACAGTCTATTTCATCAGTTTACATTATTTGCAATGAAATGTGACAGACAGTAAAATTATCTTTCCTGACTAAACACTAGTAAACCAAAAGTCTTTTAATGGAAGGGATAGCTGAGATGAGAACTTCACTGCTTCTTGTGCGCTGAAGTATTTTCTTATTTAAAACCCTTGCTCTGTTTTGAGGTAAAAAATGTCACTCCATTATTGCCCTGTATATCAAACAGGATACCTTCAAACAGCTGTCTTCTTGCGAACCAGGAGCACAGCAGGCTACATACATAAAGATATCGATCAGTTGTAAATTTGAATGTTCTACAAGAAAAAATTCACTTGCCCTAGTACTTCATCTCCTCTTTTTACCAAAATAATTGCATTTTCCCTTCCAATAAAGATGCTTTATAACGGCAATAAGGGGCTGTAACTCTAGAAAGTGGTATTTCTCATCTTTTCTTTGTGTCATGCAACTCCCACTGTATTGTGATAGCATATGTTACCTCTCTGTCATGAGTTATTGGCTAAGTGCAGCACATTTTTATCTATATTTATAAAGTAACCTTCTTCTCTTACAAAGAGCCATGAGCAATGTTAGGCTGACTGTATTACATAATGGTTTCTATACTATGTAATTCCATTTGGTACTTCCTACTTAAGTTTTGCTTCTTAAATCCTTAACTGGAAAATACAGTCCTTAAGTTCTATGGACATTTGAGGCATTTGATATGCTGTGTTGAAATAACTATTCAGGCTGCCTATGTACATATGAGATTTATAATAAGAGAATTGATTTCCAGTACACCAGGAAAGTAGCTGAGGTCAAATAATACCAATTCCAGAAAAAATAAAAACATTAATTTCCAGTTGCCTACTCCTCCACTGTTCCACAAATACTGAAAATAGAATTATCAAAACAGCCTATCCTCAGTATTTTTGGAGTGATTTTTGTAATCACACAATAAAGAAGTAAAAGAAAATGGGGAAAGGCTTAGTATTGACTTGCATCGGTGAAAGTACTACAGATTCTGAGTCTGTGTTCTGTATTATATATAATACTGAAACCGGCAAATTTTATGTAAAGTGTTTTGTGTTTTCTAAATATAAGGACTCTGTACAGAAAACAGGTGTGCGGTTATGTATTATTCGACTTCTGCCTGAGAAGTCTGCAGTCTCTCGGAGTCTTTGCTTTTCTTTTTTTCTTAATTTAAAACTAACTTGGAGTAGAATATTTAATATTTGTTATAGATAAACTTAAAACAAACCCCAAACCTGTGGCCTCAATATTACAGGATGTGGAAGCAGAATTATTACCTAGTGCTGTTTGAATGCACATTTTCCTCCTCTAATATCAAGGTTCTTACCCAAGTTGTTTTCCTGGGCAGTCACTGCACCCTGGCTGTGTTTTCATAAAGTTCTTCCACACTGTATTTTTATTTGTTTGCCTTCTACAAAATTATGAATTTCACTGGCAAATAATTTGAGATGTCAATCCTTAAGTTGCTTGCAACAGCAAGCCTCTTGTCATATAATGAACACTTCCGTTCTTATGGACTACTTTTGAGGTGACTGAATCTGAACATGAATCTAGACACACTGACTGTGAGTCAAACTGTGTTTGACTACACTCAGGCACAAGCTTTAGATAAGCTTCAGAACATGAAAACAGTGAGAAATCTTCATCCCATTCCACTCATATGTCTACCTGAAACATAAATCTGCCAGCTTCATTATGCTTGGTGTGACCACAGCCACATTTTTTGTCTGCTCTTGCCATATATCTGTCCTTACAGGTTGTGTCAGAACTGAAATTTTGTGAGGTTTGCTGTTTACTGGGTAAGGATTTTTGTTTAAATAATTTTGAAGCTGAAGAAGTTCCTAAATCATAACAATTAAAACTAAGAAATACAAAAGACCTCAGGCAATAATAATTAATTTCAGAGATCTAGAAACAGAACAAAGATATTTACAATTAGCAAGTGAGAAAAAGAGAGGTTCCTATCTCAAGAGTGGAAATTAACTGTAAATATTCTGAATACAAAGGAAAGTCAGAAGTCTACTCACAAAGAAGTTGCACAACATGTAGCTGAATAGAAGGGGGATTTTATTGCAGAATACATTTCTGGGTACAAAGAGCAAGAAAAGAAAACCTACTGGCTGGTGAAATTAAGAAATTGTGAGGAACTAACGGAAATAACAAATTTTGCACAGTACTGCAACGTAGGTTTCCTATTAGGCACATTTGGATTTGATTTAATGGTTGGAAACAAGACAGAAGCAAAAAAAACCATTAAGCTGGTTATCATAAATTAGGACTGTATGAAATATAGCGCCTGTATGATATGCCTGTAATTGCCAGAAATGTAATACGAATGAATGCTCTCATTCTTCCAGATGATAAGCGAACCAGAGTAATTTTGCATTGCGAGTAGAAACATCATACAGAGCAAAATAGTTAAATTTTTGAAACATCAGTCTGTAAAGCTTGGCAGGTCAAAGGTAATACAAAAAGGAAATTAGGGTAAATATTTAGGCTGGATCTGATGCAATGTGTACTGAAATATCTGCAGCCTTAGATGTAGCCAATGTAGCTGGTGCTTCATATAAAATATTGGTGTGGTGTGACAATCTGTAAGCTCATACAGACATCAGCTTTTAATTCAAGTCCTGACAAAAATACAACAGTTAAAAGATAAATAGCCACAAAAATTATGTGAACTGGCTTGAATGTAGTACTACGCTTACTTATTAAATAGCATTGTCTTCTTATTGGTATATAACATTTACCAACATTTTTCCTTTGTGTTTTAGTAAAACCAAATATCTTTAGTAGTGTTCCCAGTATTATGTTATATTATGTTATGTTACATTACGTTATATTATATTGGTTAACAGGTCCCCATTTTGGGGATACATACCACTGACTTCAGCAGTTTTCTTGTGGAAAAAATAACAGATATTTGTAAGGTAATAACCACAAATAACCTTTCAGCGTCTACTGAGGCTTCAAAAGTTTGACTACTTATAGAATTAAACTGAGACAGTCCCAGCTAGTTGACCACAGGCCATTTCTGAATATATAATCTAGTACAAAAGACATCAATTTTAAAAACTCAGTATTCTAAACTGCAGTTTTTTCCATAAACTGTGATGAATGAGTATTTTTAGTTATTTAAGAAGAAATAAAATACCACTTAAAGTGCTTCAGTCTTTATATGTTAATTTCCTTCCTTTTAGTTGTCAGTATATATATGATAAAAGAAGTCTAATTCCAACCTAGCAGAAATGGGTTTCAACCATGATTGTATTCTTGTATTTCTAGGTAGGTTTCCAAGACATATGATAACTTTAAACTCTGATGCTGAGACAAATATATTCTATTTGGTTTGAAGTGATAAAGCTCATAAATTTATGTAAAGTGTAATAAAAAGGAAAAGTTGTTGCCATTATCATTAAAAGTAGATTTACCAGATTGAGCTGAACTGATTGCTTTTGACAGCCCAGAGGATATTTATATTTTCAGTGAACTTCTTATATCAATTTTTCATCACTAAACTATTTACTGTTGCTGGTTTAGATAGATTTTGACTCCCTTGATTGTTCATATGGGAAGTAGATGATGATGTTATATTTAATTTTCATTACTCCTGTGAGTGTATACATTTTGAGGTGCTTGGTGTGATGTATTCTATTTATATCATATTACTTTAATTCCCTCTTATCCCTACGTTTGTACTTATATATTTTTATTAAAAGGAAGAAACCTTCCCAATATGACAAAAAGTAAAGCATTAGAAAGAAAAATAAAAAATGACACAGGTATGAAGAAAGGGAGTCTTAGCTATTAGAAGATGCCTCTTCTGTTCTAGTGGGCAATATTAAGTCTTAATCCAACAAGCAATCAGCATACAAAGTTCCTAATGACAGCTATGAAGTTCCGTTGCAAACTCAGCAGCCATCTAGAATATGGAACTTAAAAGAGAATGTATGTGTTAGAGAGAATCTGAGCATACTGCAATACATTTTAAGCAGGGATCTTTGTAGATATTTTTTAATGAATTTCATCTGTCTATACTGCATTCACTGTTCCATTTATTTTCCCCAAAGCTGTTTCTCACACAGAAAAATCAGGAAAAATTACGTATTAGAGAAAATCTAGCTATTAACAAAACCGAATTTTAAATTTCAAGATACAAACTTATATACCAAAAATACTTACATAGTCGTCCAATTGAAAGCATAATAGTATCAGTGATTTTAAATGACCAGTGCAGCTGATTGGATGAATCATAGAATAGTTAGGTTGGAAAAGACATAGTCCTACTGTGAGAGAGTATGAGAATATATTTTTATACCAATTTCACAGGAACTCCTATTATACTCATCAGCTTTACCTTCAAGTGATCACTGTTGACCAATAATCTTAAGGTCCTTTCCAACCCTAACTATTCTATGATTCTATGATTCTATGAATTAAAACAATGAGATGAAAGAAAAGCCAGAGTCCCAGAGAGAAAGATGTCCTCATCTGAGTCCAGATATGACTTTTAACTTTCTAATAAAATTTGAGTTCACTGGTTCAGACCCAGGGAAAAAGCAGGACACTCTGAAGATGTCGTGGTTTAAGCCCCGGCTGTAAATTAGAACCACGCAGTCTACTTCCCCCCCCACTCCCCAGAGGGATGGGGAGGAGAATCGAAAGAATGTAACTCCCACGGGTTGAGATAAGAACAGTCCAGTAACTCAGGTATAACACAAATCACTACTGCTGCCACCAATAATAATAATGATAAGAGAAATAACAAGGGAAGAAAATATGATACCGCTCGCCGGAAAAGAGCCCGACCGAAAAGAGGACGTGCCCTTCCGGGTAGCTCCCAGTTACATCCCCGGGCATGACGTGCTGTGGTATGGAATACCTCTTTGGCTAGTTTGGGTCAGGCGTCCTGTCCCTGCTTCCTCCCGGCCCCTCCTCCTCCCTGGCAGAGCATGAGACTCACAAAGTCTTTGGTCAGTCTAAACATCAGTTGTTATCAGCTTTGTTCCGAGGCTGAAAGTCAAAAACACAGTGCTGCAACAGCTACTAAAAAGGAGAAAAACTGACTGCTACTGCTGAACCCAGGACAGTATCCACCCCTTATTCCATACCATTCACGTCATGCTCAGATCCCACATTTTCCATATACCCTCACTCTCATTTCAGTGCACTGTTATCTTAGTGCACGGACCAATTCCTATAAAGCTACTGAGTCCGTTCGGTTCATGATGTTGGGCTCCATCTCTTGTAACAGTCTTTCAGGGCAGGAGAGGCTGACCCAAACTAGCCAAAGAGGTATTCCATACCACAGCACGTCATGCCCGGGGATGTAACTGGGAGCTACCCGGAAGGGCACGTCCTCTTTTCGGTCGGGCTCTTTTCCGGCGAGCGGTATCATATTTTCTTCCCTTGTTATTTCTCTTATCATTATTATTATTGGTGGCAGCAGTAGTGATTTGTGTTATACCTGAGTTACTGGACTGTTCTTATCTCAACCCGTGGGAGTTACATTCTTTCGATTCTCCTCCCCATCCCTCTGGGGAGTGGGGGGGGAAGTAGACTGCGTGGTTCTAATTTACAGCCGGGGCTTAAACCACGACAGTTCTTTTTGGCGCCCAACGTGGGGCCCGAAGGGTTGAGATAACGACAGATCTGACCGGAGTGTGTCTAATCGTATTTGTGATAAGCATTCAGTGTTTTAGATTAATAGTCACTCGTCACAATGCTGATTTATTGGCTCTCAAAGTTGTTGTTTTTGATCTCACAGTCTCAATATGCCGTAGGTTACTTAGAGCCGGTATTTGCTGTGTTGGTGTTTTTCAAGTGTGGGGCTTGGGCTAAGGTTGTTGTCTCGTTGTATTTTGTAGCAATGACTTGTAATACAATAGAAGGATTGATCATGAAACTGATCTGGCTTGTGTTCCCAGTGTGGTCACCACCTTTATACTTTGGGAGGTATATAATACAAATGCTTAGCAACTATACATCTTTTTTCTCCTTCCTGGGTGGTCAACCTATGAAGGAGACATTCTTTTACCCTCCCAGTGCCCCTCCCAGACCGTTTACAGCATCGTTTGAGAGTTTTGAAATTTTTGAGTGGCCTTTTAATATTGTTGAGACCTGTTTGCTGATTGTGATGGGGGTCACCATGTTGGCACGCATACAGAGTGTGTTTTGTCCACAACCATTACGTCTGATCTCAAGAGTTAAGCAGAGTCGGGTTTGGGTCTTGTCTGGGGTTAGACGACAAAATAGGGGGACCGAGAGATTTTCCCCGAGGCTGGACAGCCATGAGTGGCAAGGTGTGTGGGATAGTATGGGCAAGTACCTAGGTCAGTGGGCCCCTCCAGTGTTTTGGAATTTCACCACCGAACAACTGCAAAATCCAGAAGAATTAGTAAAACACTTAAATGAGGTGTGCTGTCATCCTGGTCATACCAGAGAGGGACAAATCATGTCAACGTGCTGGGGCTTGGCCTATGCCTACCGGGCCTTGTTCAACGCTATCCAGCACCTTCAAAAGGGAAAAAATGTCCCTGGATCTGAGAGCGAAGCAACAGACAGCGCAGCTTCTCCAGCTCCGAGCACAGCAGCTACACCACCCCCAGCGACAAGTACAGCCACTACTCAAACTTCGACTGCAACAGACAGTGCAGCTACCCCAGCTCCAAACACAGCACGTCATGCCCAGGAGGTAGAACGGAGAGTGCCCGGAAGGGCTGGATCATGGCAGGGTGGGGGTGAAGTACCGGTTGGTGAGCGGTTGTATTCTCTTGCTTGTTATTTCCCTTATCATTATTACTATTGGTGGTAGCAGTAGTGATTTGTGTTATACCTTAGTTATTAAACTGTTCTTATCTCAACCCGTGGGAGTTGCATTCTTTTGATTCTCCTCCCCGTCCCTCCAGAAGCGGAGGGAAGAAAGGTGGGGGGGGAAAAGTGGACTTCGTGGTTCTGATTTACGGCCTGGGCTTAAACCACGACAGTTCAATAAATAGTCTTTTGTGAAGAAAAGCTGACAGAGCCTACTGACTGAGCAATACTGTTTCAGGATGTTTCAGCTAGTGTTTAAAGACTTGTTTCATATCATCCTTGCTAGAAGAAGATTGACTTCTTGCTGATACAGATAATATTATGAGAGGTGGATAATATTTGTTCTCTAGCAGAAACCGAACACATTTCTCAAGAGCAAACTCTTCCAAAATTCTTATTTGCTGCCTTGAATATCAAAAAAAATCATCAGTGCTGCACATGCAGGTGCCAGTTTTTTGGAACATTGCTTATGTTTAAAAAGATGTTGTGTGTATATATATATATGTGGGGAAAATACAAACCCATTTTCAAGAAGGAGAAAAAGGATGACCTGGGGAATTACAGACCAGTCAGTCTCAACTCTGTTCCTGGCAAAATCTTGAAGTAGATTCTGCTGGAAGACATGCTAAGGCACATGAAAAGCAACAAGCTGGTTGGTAACAGCCAGCATGGCTTCACTAAGGGAAAATCCTGCCTGGCCAATTTGGTGGCCTTCTATAATGGGGCTACAGAACTGATGGACAAGAGTAGAGCAGTTGATGTCATCTACCTGGACTTGTGCAAAGAGTTCGACCTTGTCCTGCATGACATCCTTGTCTCTAAATTGGAGAGACATTAATTTGATAGATGGACCACTTGGTGGGTAAAGAACTGGCTGGATGGCTGCACACAAATTGTTGTGGTCAATTGCACAATGTCCAGTTGGAAACCAGTAACGAGTGGTGTCCCTCAGGGATCAGTGTTGGGGCTGTTCTTGCTCAACATCTTTGTCGGTGACATGAACAGTGAGATTGAGTGCACCCTCAGCAAGTTTGCCGGTGACACCAAGCTGTGTGGTTCAGTTGATACGCTGGAGGGAAGGGATGACATCCAGAGGGACATTGACACGCTTGCGAGGTGGGCTGATGCCAACCTGATGAAGTTTAACCATGCCAAGTGCAAGGTGCATGGTCCACCTGTGTTGGAGCAATCCCAGGCACAGCTACAGGTTGGGCAGAGAAGAGATTCAGAGCAGCCCTGCGGAGAAGGACTTGGGGATGTTGGTCGATGAGAAAATGAACATGAGCCGGCAGTGTGCGCTCGCAGCCCAGAAAGCCAACTGTATCCTGGGCTGCATCAAAAGGAGTTTGACCAGCAGGTCGAAGGAGGTGATCCTGCCCCTCTACTCTGCTCTCGTGAGACCTCACTTGGAGTATTGTGTGCAGTTCTGGTGTCCTCAACATAAAAAGAACATGGAACTGTTGGAACAAGTCCAGAGGAGGGCCACGAGGATGATCAGGGGACTGGAGCACTTCACGTATGAAGACAGGCTGAGAAAGTTGGGATTGTTCAGCCTGGAGAAGAGAAGGCTGCATGAAGACCTCATAGCAGCCTTCCAGTATCTGAAGGGGACCTATAAGGATGCTGGGGAGAGACTCTTCATTAGTGACTGCAGTAATAGGACAAGGCGTAAAGGGTTAAAACTTAAACAGGGGAAGTTTAGATTGGATATAAGGAGGAAGTTCTTTACCAAAAGGGTGGTGAGGCACTGGAATGTGTTGCCCAAGGAAGTTGTGAATGCTCCATCCTTGGCAGTGTTCAAGGCTGGTTTGGACAGAGCCTTGTGTGACATGGTTTGGTGTGAGGTGTCCCTGCTCATGGCAGGGGGGCCGGAACTTGAAGATCTTAAGGTCCTTTCCAGCCCTAACTATTCTATGATTCTATGATTCTATATATGTCATTCAGAAAGTCATCAGAAAAGAAAGCTCAGATGTACCTATGGAAAGAATAACCTTTTGAATAGATCTGTGGTGACTGATCTGTGGTGATTAAGCAAGACACCAAGGTATCTGTAGAAAGTATTCATATATGAATATGACCCTTTATTGTGATATTGTGAAGCTCAGATTTTGAAAAAAGAACAAGGGAAACCTGTCTCAAAATCTCTCTTCAGGCACTGGAAAGAAGTGTTGGGAAGACAGATAAAGGACTGGGCATCTCACCTGAATGAAGTAGCAGTGCTCCCTGCAGAAGAACTGCCAACATGCAGGAGGAAAAAGATTGATAAAACAATATTTATAGCCTGTTGGAGCAAAGGAGAGCAAGAATTTTGGCAACAGATAAATGTTTCACGCTTTAGGCAAGATATTCAGTGCGAGGGATAAGGGAATGATTATTTAGCCAGGGAAAGATGTAAGGTTCAGTACAGGAAGTAAAGAAAAATAACTCCAAATCATTTTCTTTCCTTTTTTATGTTGTGCTTATGATGTTCTCCTTCCTGATTTTCCAAAATATGTAATTGGCAATACAGTCTTTCTTAAAAGCATCGGTCTGGTATTTCTTGAGGGGACTAAAATTTTCCTTCTGCTGTATCAATAAAGAAGAACTTATGAGAAAATGATACTGCCTGCTAACAAAATTAATCCAACTCCTTCAGGGGTGAGTAGGACTGAAGTAACCCTTTAGAATAATCCAAGGTCTTTGCAATGCTTCTGGACAATGTAATGCCCAATGAAACAAAGAGATAAGCTTGGTTTAGCTCAGATCTGTAGCCTAGGCATGTGAACTGCTGGACCCATCCACACTGTTTTTAAGAATGAATGTGTTTCTTTACTTGATTCAATCACCTAGGAATAACAAAATGTGAACATTCAGAAAGGAGGCCTGATTGGCTGAGTGTCCTCTACCTCTTTACAGAAGGAAAAAGAAAAAAAGGTGACAAGAAAGCAAAATCCTCTTTACTTAATGTGGAATTCTGTCTCTGGTGTGTAAGTCCTCCGTGTCCAAAGATAATTAGCACTATATAATGCTAATTATTATAATTATGTCTGAGAAAAAAATCATTAGGGAGTAGGTCTGTTCAATGATTTTCAATTGCTCCCTTTATTAAAAAATAAGGTCATTGTTTGATTAGATAGTTTTAGAAGCTCAAAGCTGGAAAATATGTTACAGAAAATCCTTTGATTGTTTATTTCCACATTTATGATATTTTGTAAAGATTTAAATAAGAATAAAATATTGTCATAAAATATGGCTGTCAAAATTACCTCAAAACTTTCTGGCTACATGCTACCAATATGAAAAAAGTATATACTTTTGTCATTTTTTTTCATGAGATTATGAATCATGGACTGAAAGAAGCTAAGAAATTCACCTTACAGTTTTTTCTGTCACATATTTGTTTGAAATAGCAAAGGTCATAGCTGGAAATTGAAATGCATACATTGTAAAACACTAATAGGAAATAATTGTGGATCACAAGTGAAAAAATTAAAATAGGATATTATGCTGGGAGTGAAAACAAACATCTGAATAGAAATTCTTTGGCTTTTTTCCTCGGAGTCAGCAAAACGTATGTACAAGAGTTGTTTAGTTGTCAAAAACTATTACTTACAAAGTGCATTCTTAGATGTACTTTGAAAGCGCTGTACAATTAATATTCTGAGCAGTACTTAAATTCTCAATGTTGTTATATATTATGTTTGTTCCTGAATATAACAAATTCTTTTTACTGGGGGGATAGAAAGAGAATCTGCTGTGAATGAATTTGGCTTAGTTTGATTGTAGAGCAGGAAACTATGTTGGGGGTTATTTTTTGCGGGAATATACAGAGACACAAGAGAAGGCAGAAGGTGAAGCTGAATAGGCTGTACTACAAACAGAATGAAAGAGGTACTGATTTAAAGAATTTTGGTGAGTAGGTGACATCTAAGCAGCAATATAACTTAGCTGTCAATCCAGTAAGCAAAATCACTTGTAAAGTTAGTTTTATAACACAAGCTAATCAGCTAGGCATAGAGGCTAAAAAAACTTATGTTTCGTTATTTATACAAGCTCAGATTAGAGAATTACACTAAGATACAGCTTCTGTTCTTGATGAACCACAATTTTTTTTTAATCTGGGCTGATACATCTTGTTGTCTTCAGTATTTGAGGCTAGAGAAGAAATATGACATGACTTCTGCCATATGGCTTAACTAATGTTTTGTGACAAAAGTAGCTTAACCATATATACGATATATCATAAAAAAATGGCTGGTAATTTTCCCACATAAAAATGTGTTGTGAAAACTCAGAAATGCCCTGAGGGAGTTCTCAAATATTCAGAGAACATGAACAAGCCACTTCTGCAGATTTGCTTTAAAGTAGAACCTAGAATGGGTACAAGTGCTTTTGCAGCCTGTATCAGAGAGTTCCTCACAGCTCTAGAGGCTGGCCCTGATAAAGAAAAAAAAAAAAGGTATTCAAGAGGAAAATATTTTCCTCCCAAGGTTGTGAAGAAGAAATATCCTCACTGATAAGGTCTCCAGATGGAAATTAGCCCTTCACATATAATTTAACATCTTAAAAGGAAAAGCTTCCCAGGAGAGAGGAAGATATTTATTGCGTAGATTGAACACTTTGAAAGGGAAAGGCTGGAATGAATTTTGAGAAGATGGCCACTTCACAGTTTCAGAAGATTGGCACTGTCAAAAAAAAAAAAAAAGCATTGGAAAAAACACCACTATTTTGAAAAAAAAAAAAAAATCCATTAAGACCCTCCTTCTAAGAACATGTACCAAATTTTATTTTGGTGTAGTAACAAAATATGCTCTGCTGCAGATGTGCTATATTTCTTTTATTTTTTCTTTTATGAAAACAAAATAACACTGGCTTAATTATTTCAGAGAACAATTTAAGCGAAGTAAATGTAAAGTTCAAGTATGATAAAACTGACAAATCTTCTATCCTTCTCCTGCCTTCCAGAATTTCCATTATTATTACTTTAGGGAACCATCAGATATTCTATGTTGAAACCCATTTTCCTAAAGCACTCAAGCATGTTCTTAATTTTGAACACCAATGAAAGCAATGGAATTACTTATGTGCCTAAAGTTAAGCACTCTCACAAGTACTTGCCCCATTCAGAGCAGTATCCTTTCATCCTTGATGAAGCCAAAAGAGTCCCTTATGTCTAAAAATAAGATGTTATTCCCTGTATTAGAATTCTGTGGAGACTGAGGTCAAAAACTGATGTAAATGGATCAGGCAGTGAGGCATTCCAAGCTGCTGAGAGCTAATGCTGATTTTAGGGTGCCTCATTTTTTAGAGCAATACAAAGCAAAATAAATTAGCTCTCTTCTTACTGTCTTTGGTACTTCTTATTCATCTTTGCTAGTAACTTTTTTTCACAATGCACAACTCTTATTAAAAGAGTATATCTCAGCACAAGCACTCCAGTCATGTGTGATGTCAGTTGCCATCACAAAGGTGTTTGACAGGTATCAGCTTTAAACCACGGTTTTTGTCATTTAAGTGACTTCGGTTGACCTATCTTATCAGTCTAGAGCACCTAAATGATATGACTTTCATTCTTTGCCCCAGAGAAATATGATGGAGAAGATTGGTTTCTTTCAGTTAAAGTATAGCCATGACAAGGTCTATTCTCAAAGCTAGAGTGATTCATGGACTACTAGTTTGGATGAGACCATGGCAGGTAAGTCTGCACCAGAATTCACACTTATTGTTGGCCTTTAACATTTACAGTTCAGCTGACAAATTGATGATAATGTTACTTGTTTGCCTGTGAGCAAGGATGACAGGGATCTCTTGATCCAAAGAAGGAGCCTAAGGAAACCAATTTGTTCCATTACAGACAGATTTTAACATGCAGAATCACAGAACTGCGGAATGGTTGATGTTAGCAGGCACCTCTGGAGGTCATCTGGTCCAACTCCCCTGCTCAAACAGGGCCACATGCAGCTGGTAGCCCATGACCATGTCTAGATTTTTTCAGTATCTCCAAGGATGGATACTCCACAACCTCTCTGGACAACCTGTTCCAGAGTTCAGTCATGCTCACAATAAAAAAGTGTTTCCTTATTTTTAGATAGAGCCTCCTGTGTCCATTGCCTCCTGTTCTGTTACTCAGTGTCACTGAAAAGATCCTGGCTTTGTCTTCTTTACACCTTCCCTTCAGGTATTTATATACATTAATAAGATCCCTCTGAGCCTGAGCCTTCTATTCATGAGGCTAGACAGTCCCAGTTCTCTCAGTATTTCCTTATATGTGAGGTGCTCCAGTTGCTTAACCATATTTGTGACCCTTCATTGAACTTCGTAGAATGTTAAATAAAGTTTTTGTTTGGTTTTTTTTTTTTTTTTTTTTTTTGTTTTTTTTTTTTTTTTTGTTTTTTTTTTTTTGTTGGCAGAAGTATTTGCACCTTTACGTGCCACAAAGGAAAAGAAAAAGTAGATTTTCAAAAGAAGTATCCATACACTTCGCTGTAAAGTAGTCAGCTCCAAGAAATTATTGGAAAGAATCATTTCATACCTATATTGAGTTTTCAGAAACATACAGCTCAGCTGTAATCAACTAATCAGCCATAATCAATAGATACTTGGAAATATGATGTGAAGGATCTGTGGACAGATCCTGAACATTATTCTGGTCACGGTTGCTCAGTAAGTAAAAAGGACTACATAAAGAGGTAAGAACTTCTAATACAGGCAGATGGTAGCTAGTCTGAAGAAAATATTGTCTATTCAATTTTTTTTTCTTTGCTTCATACAGTGATTCTGCTATTGCAGGCTGGGTGCCAATAATTCAGGGTGGTGACACATGGGACTAATACAAAATGTGTTCAGTTTATAGTTAGGTTAAAATAGAAGCAAAGTTGAAAACAAGCAAAGTTGAAGTCAGGCAGTTTCAACTTTATAAACTTCCCTGCACTAGTTTAGAAAGATTACTTGTGATGAAGCAAATCTGTTGGTTGTGGTGGGTGTAGAGCCCCCAGCGCAAGCTGTGAGATCTCTAGCCCAAAGAATCAATAAATCTTCTAATTGTGTCATGCCACGTCTGTGATTTAGACTGGAATATATTCTGTGATTTGTTTAATAAACTTTCAAGCTTAAATACCATGCGTTTGTGAGATGCTCCCCTGGGATTCATCCTTAAGGTTGCCCAAATGTATCTCCTCTTCCAGTGACCTACGTAGGAAGTGACATGAGACATGTGGTGGTTTAATTAGCAAAATGTTGGCATCAGATTAATAAAGAAGAGAATATCCTTTTCTACAGTTTCTGTTTCATATAAATATCTCTCTCAGAGCTCTAGTTCCATATGGCAATTAGAAGTACTTGTTAACATAGTTGTTTGGGTATATGAATAATGAAGGTGGGTTTTCTACAAGCCTGTAAGAACTAGGGACGAACAGACTTGTTCAGATAAAATTCAAACTCACCCATGTAGACATAAATATTCATCCATTTTTTAAATCCCAAACTTAAATTGAAGGCTTCTAATATTCTCACTTCTGGATGTTTGTGGGTTTTTAATTATTATTTTTACATAGTTTTTATTTTTTTCTGTGTTGCTAAGGCTTGCTTGGAAGCGAAAGTCATGATTCCATGAAAAAAATCACCATTTCAGAGAAATACTCAAGTAGTAATGGCAGATTTGATTACCTCTGTAAGCTGAATATAGCTTTTACACATAATGAAACACTGGGTAACAGATTTTAAATAACCCACAACAAATAACTGTAGGTTATTTATTCGGTATTATCTTCTGCTTTTGGAACACCTATCAGAAAATAAAAAAAATTCTTGAATTGATGTATTTTCAGTATCTTTCAAAGTTAGTTTTTCAGCATTCTTACTGTTTGTGGGTAAATTGCAAAAGTCTTCATTTCATACATAGTATTCAGTGGTATATTGATCAAAAGAGAGCTCTTTGAAATATCATGACCGTGCACATTTAGGTGGACCAGAACTGCAAGAGGAATATTCCTCAGGGAAACTTTACTGTGTAGAAACTATGAATTAACATTTTTCCTGTATAATTTTGAAAATTTATCTCTGATATGGAAAAGAAAAAAAAATCTTAAGGTTTTTTTGGGTCTAGGAAAGTATGGTCATGTTTTATAGAGCTGATACTAAGGCTGATAACATCAGCCATGGAGGTGAAACTATGATGGAGTTTTTTCACTTTCTCATTGGCCTAAAAGTAAAGCTTGGGAGTATCATAATCCTCACTCCATTAAGCTTTAAATTATCCTTTGGTCTTTGTTTACTCATTGCAAGTTATTCTTAAAAGACAGGAGCAGCTCTGGTGTGTATATATTCCAAGGAGCAACTTTCAGCAACTGAAAAATAGGGCTTTAAACAAATTGGAGACAGACCTTGACAAATCTGTGAGACTAAAGAGCCAGGTATAGCAATGAAGTTTGTGACTAAAAATTTTCCTTTACTTATCTTTATCCCTATAAAAGGGCTGTCTCATTTCGTTGTCTCATGAAGTCATGGGCTAAAAGATTTTGATACCTTTCTGACTGAATTCATTCATAGTTCTTTTGGATTCTTACTTGATTATCAAGTAAATAAATTCCACTTAGATAACAGTTCAGTTGCAAGGGACATGCAATGATCAATTAGTCCAACTGCCTAACCAATTCAGGCCTGAAAAAAAGTTTAAGAATGCTATTAAAGGCATTGTCTCAATGCCCCTTAAACTCTGACAGGCTTGAGGCATCAAGCACCTCTCTAGGAAGTCTTTTCTAGAGTTTTACCACCCTCTCAGTAACAAAATTCTTGCTAATGTCCAGTATACCTCCCCTGATGCAGCTTTGAACCATTTCCTCATCCTATCACTGGATCCCAGGGAGAAAAGATCAGCACCTTCTTCTCCACCTCCTCAGGAAGCAGTAGAGATTAATGAGGTCTGTCCTCAGTCTCCCTTTTTCTTTAGACTAGACAAACCCAGTATCTTCATCCACTCCTCATAGGACATTCCTTCCATTCCTTTCACCAGCTTTGTTGACCTCCTCTGGGTGCATTCAAGGACCTTCGCATCCTTCTTTAACGGTGGTACCCACAACTGCACACAGTACTCCAGGTAAGGCTGCAGCAACACTGAATACAGCAGGATAACCACCTCTTTTGACCAGCTGTTCATGCTGCATTTGATGCACCCCAGGATACAGCTTACCCTCTTGGCTGCCAGGGCATACTGCTGACGACTAGGACACCCAGAGCCCTTTCTGCACGGCTGCTCTCCAGCCACTCCTCTCCCAGTTTATACTTGTGCACGGCTATTTATACTTGTACCCAGCAGCAGTTTTAATTGTGGTTGAAAACTTAATTTTATTTATTTGTTTGCTTGTGTATTATCAAAGTGGTTGAACGGCTTTTGCAGAATTGTAAATTGCTTGAGCAATGTCTTATAGTTTTTGCATGCAACAAAATTGTTTGATTCTGCAAAGACTGTGCCCCCAAAAAGGGGAGGAAGCCCACATTCTCTGTTCTTAAATGTATGTAGGTTAGCAAAAGCATTCTTCAAAGGATTTGAGTAAGACTGATGGGACATGTGCAACTAAATGATGATAGTTGGAGAATCTTTCAAAGACAGTGCAACAGGATATGGTTTATACTGTTATCTATGTAAAAACATAAACTCAGAGAACAACAGATCTGCAAGAATGGCTTTCTCAGAAAACTTTCCACTTATGCAAGTTAAATATTTGAAGAAACAGTGATTTAAAATACTTGGGGTTAGGTTTAATGAAAAGAATAATGGAGTGTCTTAGTATTGGTTAATACAGACAGGCATAATATAGGCTTCCACAACTTTTGTGTCTATTCACCTTGTCCTGCTGTGTTACACCACTGCTATTTCAATTTTGAGCTTTGTGAACAGAGGCTTTTCTGTGTTCTGAACTCTACCAGTTACCATAATAGTGATTCTGTTACAAAGGTAAAAGGAGAATAAAATAATCAGATTTTCTTTTCCCTTGTAACCTCAGTCCATGTTTGAAGCCAAATTCCAGAAACAGAAAGGTTAGTATCTTCTTCTTCCAAGGACTGACTCCCTTTGAAATCAATGGGACTTGGTGAGAATCATAAATGGCATTTGCAGGGAGTAATTGCAGGGTCAAGGAACAGTGTGTCAGAGCACTTACCTCTGAGATATTTCTCTGTGCCTATCTGTTAACAGCAACAAAAAGTATTTCTTTCATTTTCTTCCAGCAACTGGGCCCTTTTAAATAGATGAAGAAAAATAAAGCATTAATTCATTCTTACTCAGATTTGAATTGAATGAATAGAACTAATGTATAATCTTCTTTCTGCAAAATGATAAATATTTACAGTGTGTAATAAGATTTCATGTCAAAAACTGATGGTATTTATTGTGTTTTAATAAAAGCAGATTTGAAAAAGTTATTTTTATTAAAGAAAAGAAGTGTTGAAAATATTGCCATTTTCACATTTGCTTTTTCTATGGAGACCTTATATGCAAGGACAGATTTTGAGCTAACTATATTACTATGGAAATCAGTTGCAACAGAATAGAAATAGTATGAAATAATGAAAACATTAATACTCCTTTACATCTTGTTTCATTTATTTATCAGTTACACTCTCTATTTCTTTTCTTTGCTATTAAGGCTCACACATTTCAATATTTAAAAGGTTTTCCTTCTTTTCTCATAATTTGGTTTCTTGATTTAAATTTCCTGAAATAATAACAAGAAACAGGCATTTCATACATGGTAGAAATCTGGAAGTTAAGAATACTGCCATGTGCAGTGTCCAAGTTAAGTGCTACACAGATATTTCTGTCTCAGTGAAGAAATTATTTCCAAGGATGCATTGTTACTAGAAAGAGGCTGTGTCTTCTCTCCTCAATGATGAGTCCGGTCATCAGTTACTTCCAAACTGACTTATGGCAGTATCTTAACATATGCTGCCATTAAGTAATCTCTTAGGTCTATAGAGCTCAGCTTTCTTGGGGATTTAAGACACGTTAGTCAAAATATCAGCACACAGGTGCTGAGTGCTTGAAAATATCTATGTGGTTCCTTCCATTTGTATCAAACTTTTAACCATTTAATGTTTCACAAATAAATTAATAGGTTATCCGACTTGGTTTTAAAAGGCTAAAACTCCAAGGAAACTCTAAACTGGTTCAATAATATTTAGTTTCTAGGTCATGGTAGCTGTGAAACCCTTGTTGGCTGGTAAGCCAACAGTATTTATGTTAAATTAGTAAACCTTTTTCAAAATGATAAATATGTGAGAAAAATAGTTTTTGGTGTACGTTAAAAAATAAAAGGGGGAAAATGAGGGCAAGAGATATGAAATCTAACCTATTTCATACAATAATATTTGTTTTAGATTGCATGCATATACATGCGTGTATGTGCATATGTAACTATAGATAGTCATTTTTGCTTCAGGCAAACAGAAGGAAACCTCTTACAGCATCCCTTTAACTGGCATGAAGCCAGCCTTGCTCATTTTCTGCAGCTGGCATGAAAATAAACTCATTTTCCAGAAGTGACCCCCATTATTTCATTTTTCCTAGCTCCCAACAAGTTGATGAGCTATAATACAAAGCAAAGCAATTAATTGTTATGTGGCATCTTTGTTAGAGTAGTAGTGGTGATCAGCAGTTGGGGATGAGGAAATAGTATCCAGCAAGTAGCAAAATGAAGATTTTCAGCAGAATAAAATGAGTAAAATGTCTACAGATAGAAGCTTCATACTATTTACTTATGGGCGGAGAACAGAAGAGAGGTCTTATATAAAACGGACTAGAAATTTGAGAAATTAAGTGAGAAAGCTTTTTGGGTTTGCTTTCATGTTTGTTTGCTTTCTGTTTTCTAAGTCACCCTTCTTTACTTGAAATGCAAGTTTCAGTTTTGGTAAAGATGGACTTCTTTACCAAATCACCCTTCTTCACTTGAAATGCAAGTTTCAGTTTTGACAAAGATGAACTTCTTCTCTAAGAAGAGGTGTTGCTCTACAGTTCTGTTCCACAGCTGAAAATAACAAAACAGAGCAGGCAGTCACCCAATCTGTCAAAGTTAAAACTCCTATGGGCTGACAGCAGACATAGCTTGAACTTGAGAGTCTCGAGAGGAACTCCACCAAACAGATTTTTGTTATATTTCCTGTTGAAAGTTGAAGTTAGTCTATAGCAGTAATAAAATATTGATTGGAGTTGTATTTGAAGATCAACCTCCCATCCTCTTTCAGTGTTGCAAACATGGGTTACTGGCTTTTCTGTTGGTAAATGACTAAGATTCGCTTTGTCTCTCTTTTTCTCTGTATTTTCCATGCTAAAAATGTACAGAAACTTCCAGGAATTTTACCTTAAAAAAGTTGAAGTCTTACATAACTCTACTGTGGACAGTTCATGGGAAGATCAAGTTAAAAGATAAGGCAATATAAAGCAAGTCAGTGCACAAAACTGCAGTCTTTGGAAGCAGAGATTATGAATCTATTGTAGACTCTTACAGAAGCTGGGAAAGATTAAGAAAGGGGTTTTATGACAATGATGACTAAGACAGACAGTACTTCCTAGACAGAAAATAAGAGTACATCACTAAAGTAAAAATAAAATATTGCAGATAACACATTTTGACATCTGACAATTGTTAATGTGAATAGAAGAGAAGAGCAGCAAGATGTACTGCTGTTGAGGAAGGAGGCAGTTGCTATCTGGATCATCTTCTGTATTCCACGGAAATGACTACGAATTAAGTCTACTATCTAGTTTTCTTTAGAGGATGCAGTAGAAAGGGGCAGAGCCTGGGAAAGCAGGAATATAGTTTGAGACATTCTTTATAACAGCAGTATGACTAACACTGTCAGGTTAAAAAGAATTGTTTTTAACAGGTTATTTTTAATCATTGTTCATCACATTCCTTCGATACTGGGTGCACAGCTGAAGGGTAGAAATGGTGTGGGAACATAAAACCAGGGACCAGAAGGAGGAGAGAGAAGAGTCAGGCTGATTAAAACAGTGCTGCTACCAAGACCACTGCTCATCTGACTATGACTTTTCTAAGCACCATGAAGCAGTCCACATTTCTTTCCATAATCAAACAACTAAAAACAGTTCTTTCCCTGCACCTACACAGAAAGAAAGAGGGTCAATTTGGCATGGATTAATCACTTGATGAGAACTTGGGGTCCAAGATGTCTCTGCAGAGAGGAACATTTATTTTACTGATTAACTGTAGGTCTTTGGAAGCTCATCAAGAACCTCTTAATAAAACTATATGTTAATGTTTCTATTGGTACTTCTGGAAGCAGTTATTTTAACCAGCAGTGATTATCTTAAACCCTTTCTTAATCTACAGAATGATCAAAGCTTCTATATAACTGTATCTTGAATCCAAGCTAGGGAGATCATACTACAGGCATAGAGGAGGTTGTTTGGTGTCCACCTGCATTCAAGGTTCTAACTATCTGAAGTAACTTACCTGCAGCAGATGTGGAGGTACATACCACATTTGGAACACCAGCCTTCTACGGGGTTATCTAACTTTTTTTTCTATTTTTATACTGTATTTTTTATAAATCCCTGGCAAACACCACTCTGAACCATTAACAGCATGAATGATATATGTACCCGCTTCTCATAAGTGGCAACATTTTTCTGTCTTGCTGAAACCTGTTCGGAATAGTCCACCTCACTGCAGAAACATGCAAATCTGTATATGTGTAAACTGTTTGGTATGGGTGCATAGATGTAAGGATGGCAGTTGCTATATGTAAGTTCATCAGTGAAGAAGTTCTATAGCAGCAACAAGTAAATAGTCTCTGTTTGGTCCTTTACCTTATGGTAGAAACCACCTTCCTAAGGAAATGCAATAAATATCTTGAGAGTTAGGAACAAACTGAAAGACTGATCTTTTGGTTAGTCTCTGGTAGTAAACAGTTGTTCCCTCCTATGACAAAAACCAGCAAAACTCTTGAAAGAGAAAAGAAGGGAGACAAAGTTGTGCAGAAACAAAATTCTGATGAAGGGGAAGCTTCTGTCCTGTAACAAGGTGCACAAGAAGGAGGAAAGAGGTACAGTACCTCTCTATCCGTAAATCCACTTATGAGAGAAACAACAGCATGGAAAAGAACAATTATTCAGCTGAACACCTGTAACAAGAACTCAGTTAAAGAATACCCTATGGGATGGCACCAGAAATAATGGCAGCAACCTTCTGCTATAAGGGAGAAAGGAAGAAAGCCTGCTTTAATTGAACAGTAATGTCTATTAAAATGTTATTAAAATTTTGTTGCCATTGCTGTTCTGTTTGATAACATAGCATGCTAGATTGCAGGACTTTTACAACACTAAAGCAGAGTGCCTATCCTAAGGAGAATTAATATGTCCCCATACAGTCAATTCACAGTCTTGTAAAGACTGTCACAAGTTACCCATATGTATAGGATTTATAGGACAGAAAAAAATATAGCAAGATGACATACCAATTTAATGAGAAGTGTAAAAGAAGGAACACACATAAAGAATATGGTATTTGTGAAAATACTGGATGGAGTCTGAGGGCTGTGTTTTACATAAGACAGTAAATTAGGAAGCCTTAAATTGTTTCTATGTTTTTAAAATACTGATAGTGTAATGGTTTTCTATGTTATTGAAGAAGATTTCCAGAAGTAGTCAAGACTCCACAACTGTCACACTTGTTCTTATGATGGTATATTTGTAAATGGAAATATTATAAATAAAAGGTTGGGAAAACTTCAGCCCACTAATGGGCTTGCCTACGTACATCATACTCTACTAAGTTTCCTCTCCTTTGCTATCACCCTGGGATTTGCCACAGGATCAGAGCATTGATCCATCAGGTCTATAATAATTTGCTTTTGGGAGCACCTAATACCCTATAAACAGTTAAAACTAGCCAAACAAAGGGCTGTTATTTATTTAGTTGTACAACCTGTGGTGATTCTGTCTGACCTTTCTTCTGATCATCTTCTCACACATAGATTACATATTTTGTTCTGATCTCTGGTGTAAATCAAGCATAAGTCCATTTCAGTAAAGAACCATACAAAAGAGATCAGTCAGTGCCTGTGTGCTGAGACAGGCTGACTGTTTCAGCTGGCATAAACTGGGGTAGTTGCAGGAGGGCTAAGTTATTTTACCCCAGATGAGAATCTCTTTATTGTGTCTCTCAGAATAAGCCTTTATTGAACCAAGCCCAAGGGGATGAAGGAAGAGAAGAATGATGGAAAGAAAGAGACTAAAAGGTATGCAGGGCAGAAGTACACAAAACCCTCTTCCCCTATCACTGATTACAAATTATTATACAAGCTGAGCCCCATATTGTATACTTCATTTACAGTAATTGTACAACAGCTGTATAATAGGTGTAGTTTAAGGTATGAGTGTTGCTCAGAGTGTAGCTTAAATGTCCACAGTGAGATGTGAATATGAATATGAATGGTCCTGACTGCATAGTAATTGGTGGTATTATGGGAGTGAATGGAAAAGCTACATATGGATGAATGGGTGGGGCTAGGGAAGGGTGCAGCACAAGAGACTAATGGTAGATTTTATTTTCTCACATAGATGCTTTTTCCTTTAAATAATTAGCCAGAGGCAGTAGAAGCAAATGAAAAGAAAGAGAAGGAGACCAGTTTGGCACGCTGAAGCTCTATACTCATTATATTAAATCATTCCTATTTCCCTCTTTTCACCCCACCTACCTACCTATTGATCCATCCACATTAAACTTACAACATGAACAACAGAAAAGTTCCAACCTGCAGGGGATGAGGGGGGAAACGATTTTGAGAATATTATAACGCATTAAACCAAAAATGTGGCTTTATAAAATGCCTTAGCACTCAGGAAAAAAAAAAAAAAAAAAAAAACAAAAAAAACCAAAAAAAAAAAAAAAACCAAAAAAAAAAAAAACCAAAAAAAAAAAAAAAAACCACCTCAGTTAGAATAATTTGTTTTTCTTTTTCTCACATGCTACTGGCTTATGTGTGTTGCTGTTAGGGTGTTACAAAATAAGAGGTGTACAGGGAAAGACGAGTTAAGAGTCAGAGCTAAGAACAAATTCACACTGTATGTGTTCAGTTTTATTCTTTTGTTACTGTAAAATTTGGAAACCACTGTTCTGGTTTTGGTTTGGTTTGGGTTTTTTTGTTTTTTTTTTCCAAAGCAATCTGTCCTTTGATACAATTGGATATGTAGTTATTGGACAAATTGTGAAATATGAGGTTTTTGGGTGAATTGAGCAGTTTATTGCTATACCCAAAATTCTCAAAGTGCAAAACAAGAATTAAACTTCAGGACAAGAAAATGAATAAAAAAGCACTGTCAATTATTTTGCCATATCACAGATAGCCAACTAGCTTTACAGTTCATATGAACTCAGAGGCCGATTCTGCACATATTAACACTTCAAAAAACTTGAGTTCATTGTGATTTGCTCACCCAGAACATATACTCATGTCCACAACTGTTTGTAGGTTCTACCTTCTGCCAAACCACATGAATTTGGTTTTGCATTATAGGTTGAAGTGCAAAGATGTATAGTAAGAAACACCAAATTATAAGACAATTGAAAACCACTATATATCACATTAAGACAGGAAATAAATTTTTTGCATTAAAAACTTGACAAATTGGTGTCATGTGTACCATCGCTCCTCCAAATCTTTGTAGTTTTGATAATTTTTTGTTTTACCAAAGACAATTTCCTAAAGATGAAAAGATGACATTAAAAACAGAAAGCCTAGTATTGCGTCATGCTACCTATTTATAAATTCTAAGGAATAAACACAGCAAAAATTAATTGCAATTATTCATGTTCTTGAAAATGACAGTACATGACAAGAAAGAAGAGTCATTGTTGCTCACTTCTTTTTTAAGACAATCTTTGTTTACCTAGTTCCCAAGTGTTAAGAGCCTGTATGGTACATTTGCATAGGATAACTAACATATACTACACAATTTTCACGTCTGCAAGTACACGTGAGTAACCGTAATTACACGTGACACCAATTACTCTATTACTTTGTATTAAATTATAATGGAAAATTCCACTAGAGAATTGAAGCCTAATTGCATCTTAATTTGCATATTTTTGCATATTAATTACATCTCAGATGAATAATAAATTTCAGCAGATTTTTAATTTATGCATAGACACAAAAACAAGTGGAGAAATAATTTACAAAAAAATACCAGCAACTATTACTTAGGGCATTCAACTAATTTTGCTTAGTTTAGCAAAACAAAACTTGGTTTGTTTAATATAGCATCTTTAGGCTGATTGCTGTTTATTGCACAATATGTCAGTTTTGAAGCACAGAGAGAAGCTGAGTCTTTTTAATACAAAAAATAAATGTTAATTCACAGCATTTTAAGTTGAGGGATTTTACATTTTTGAACAAAATGTTTGGAGGACAGCACTATTTAATTAATTCGAGAATGGGCTTAATTGTGATTTTTTTTTACTTATAAGACATCTTATTTTGTTGCATTTTTTAATGAAGGAATAAAAAATAGAATATTAAAGAAAAAATCTTGATGAGGAGGTTTCTGTTAATCAAATGCGGAATGTTTTCTTGTTTAAAGACAGCGGTTAAGCAACTGCAATTTTGATGACTATTAGTTTCAGACAAAGGGCAAAATTAAGGCCAGGAAATGTGTGGAATTTTAAATCAACATATATTTAAATAATTCTAGAGATATTGTGTTTATTTCAGAGTCATTTTTTATACCAGAAAAATAGCTGCATAATCAAAATGCACCAAAACTCTAACTTGAACCTGCAAAAATTTCCTTAACTTTAGAGGCAAGATAATACAACTTACCCCATTATATTCAGCTGGGCTATTCACATATATAAAGTTAGGCAGGTAGTATCAGTCTATAACCTTCTTCCCTCTTTTTAATTTTTGTCTATAAGTTTTCCTATGTTAGTAAAATATATAGTTTATATGTCAATGTATAGTTCATTTAATGAAAAAGAAAAATAATGGTACAGATTTCACAGAAAGACTTTGCTTCCATGAGTTTCAGCTGCATTATCAACCTACTCATTGTTTTTTAATCTAGTCTGTAAAACTGAAGTCCCTTTACGCTGTCAATTCATTCTAAACCCTAATCTGGTATTATGCCTTTTGTACTTACTGCCATAGTCAATGTGAGACTGCCTGCACGAGGGATAATTCTATTGATCTTTTGCCAAATTATACAAAAGAAATGGTTGTCAATGCTCTAATAAATCAGGAGACTGTCAAAATGAATGAACATATTCGTCTTCTCCTAGCTCCAAAAAAACCCCCCCAAACTTACAGAAGCACATATTTTTCCAACTTGTTTTGTAGTTCTGCCACAGTAGGAGCTGGGCAGACCCAGCAGGAGACTGTATAATCTCCAAAAATTCACTCTATGTGTCTTATGCTGCAGTAGTCTGGATTTTGCCAGTTGCAATGGTCTGGGAGATTGTGAAAAAGAACGCTTCACAGCATATGTTTACATTGCACCAGTTATGGATCACTATTTTTATTTGTCATGCAGGAATCTAGTGAGCTATTATTTTTATTTATTTCACACTGACACTTTTTAAAATTAATATAACATTTGGAAAAGTTATCTTTTTCCTTAGAAAGCACCAAACACAGCAAAGGTGATCTTGTTACAATGCCTATTGCTATCACATCTCTGGTTTGGTATCAGGTGCCTGTCACTTGGTTCCATCTGCACAACGCACCAAATTCCATTAGTAGCACCATCTTTAGTACCCTTCTTGTTAAAAGTTAAAACATTTCAGCATTCAAAAATAGGCTCGAGATTGTCCTTTTACTTTCTGAACATCCCAGTTGTCAGGGTTCAGATAAGCAGGGGGAAATTGCATTGAATGAGCTGAAGTGGGGCTATGAACCTTCAACTGTTAAACAATAGTTCCCTCTCATGGACGTTATGGGCTACCGCAGTTTCTGAAATGCGTCTGGAGAGTCACAGCGTTTGTGTAGAAAATACATTTTATGTTGACCATGTACCAGCCATTAGATATTTGCTTACAAAAGGGAGAAGCATAACCTCTACAAAGCTCACCGCTATCAAAATCTGTTGCAAACACAACTGGGAATGCCGGATCTTTTCTTCAACACTTTGCAAAGAGATGTACTTTTCCTTTTTCTTCTCCTTTTTCTTCAGGGTTTGTAAACTGTGAGAGTAGATATTTATCAGGAAGTTGGTAATAAGAGTATGTATTGTTTGAAATATTTTATTTACTTCTCACCCTAACTGAAAAACCTAGCATTTTATTTCAGTAAACTTAACATAAGTAACTTGGTCAGGTGAGGTTATGATGGATCATGTATTTTGTAGTTATACTTAGCATCAGCCTTTGACATCTTGAGATTGTGTTTGATCCTGAAAGACAGAAAAGTCTGGCTCCTCTTTTATGATTTAGCAGTGTAAAGTAATTCCTGTATTCTGCACTGGGTGTGCAAATTATATTCCTGCAGCACCTTCCTTCTCCCTTGAATGCCCACTGCTGGATCTCAGAAAAGGCTTATCTACTTTTATGTTCAAGTAGTGTTATTTAGTTCTCATGCTGGCTATCTCTGTAAAATCATGTTGCTTTCTGCTTCCCCAGTCAGTACAGTACCACATAGGACATTATGCATAAAGCAGAAGTTTATTTATCATTATATATTCCATATCTACTTGTCCTAGCTAAATTTCTTTTAATCTGCAGATCTATTTTGTTCTGAATGTTAATATTCTCATGCTTCACTTTGGAAATCAGTGCTAGGTTGGAACTGCACTCTTGTAGGAATGTGTTGCAGAAGCCTTGTGTTCTCGCTGTTTTGGAAAGAGTAGTTTGATCAACCAGTTAGCAAATGAATATACACAAGAATGAGAACAGATGACAAGTGACATTTTTCCTGGATATGATTTTCAGTATTTGACCTCCACCAAGACAATTAGGATATGTCATCCCTTACTTTTCAAATTTATCCTTCTTGCACACGTCAACAAAAATCAGTCTTTATTTCAGAATTGCAAAGGATATTACGAAATTTCTAGAATTAGGTTTGAAACAGAAAATATTTATCTAATTATTTTAGTATACTCTAACATGTTAAAATGTTTTATAGAGATTCTACAGATGGAAGACTAGGAAATGATAATGAGATTCTTAGGTTACAAAATAAAAACAAACGCTTACAGAGTTAAGAAATAGAAAACACCAATCTTCAGACACAGGTTCCTGTAAGTTGAAGGAGAATTGTGTGAAGTACTGTTGCATGCCTGCCTTACCCTTACATTTTTCCTGGGCTCCTGTAACTGACAATTGCTAGAGACTGTACCAGATCCTGTGCTAAAAGTTCTTTCAGCCTGGACGACCTTAAGACTTTTAGAAAAAATCATAAAATTCAAGAAATTAAATCTTCTACATTTGTCAAAAAAAGGTTTAATCTGTTAAAGACCCAGTGCATCTTTTAAAATGAGTTTACACATTGAGAAGGAATTCTATTGTGTCATATTGTGGCCTATTTTGTTATTTTTCCAAACTGTAAGAAATTCAAACACAGAAAAATGGTGTGATTTTTAACATAAATTTCAAAATCAAAGTCATGGATATAATTTTAAAAGTGCTTTTTATATTTTTAATATAATGTCATTACTGAATTCATGTAACATTTATAAAAATACATTGCTTGTACAAAATAAGAAAATAATAGTGCAAAGCCGTGATTCTGTAAGTCACACTGTGGAGATGTGTGCAGGTACAAGATACTGATTCAAAGGCTTGAAGAATAATTCCTACTGTTTGTCTATAAAGCATGTAAGAAAGTGTGTCCATGCTTCTACAAATTGCTTTATCCTTGTTCTGATTAACTCTAAATTAGAAGTTAATTCTTGGCTTCTTTTCAGAAGGTGAACTATAAGAATCAGTTCCCAAATTTCTATGATGTAGATGTCTAGCTTCAGGGAAATGAGTTAGAATAACAACTCATTTCACACAGGAATATCATACATATAACTGAATCCTAATTTTCCTCCTTTTTTAATTCTAATTGTCCTATTTCTCTGTACTATGCATCTGTAATACTAGAGGTAAATAGACTTCTTTGAGGCTGTAATGGTAATTTTTGTCATCCGTGTCCACCTCCAGGAGCATCATGATTGTTTCCACTAGCAGCAGAAGATGAAAAAGATGAATTGCAAACCTGGGGCAGCCATGCCTTATGCAGGCATGATCTTTCCCAAGTGACCAAGCTGGAGTGAATCCAATGGGTTTTAAATTTCAGAACTTGTCTGGTATGTTTCTAATTCAGGGTACTGCTGTTTTCCTTAACTTTCGCATGTTAGCTGCCAGAAGTTTGCATGTTTTGTGGGATTTCTCATGTGCATTACAACACTGTTGAAGGTTAAGCTCTATTTAAAACACAAAATATAAATCCATCAAGTCTGAGGCCATAAAACTTGAACAGCAAAGTGTGAGCTATACAGTCAGGAGTCACAGATCTCCAACAGCAGCAAGAGCAGCCTAAAAATATAGCTGCCTTTGTGCTTCTACTTTGAATTGGATTAGGACCTGTGAGATGGTGCATATAGGGTGGACTTTTCTATAGTAATCTCCTTCACCCTGTAGAAACAGTCAATCAGCAGATTTGACTATGCAGGGCTCTCCCCATCCTGGACCACTTCTGCCTTTACCCATATGCTTAATTTTCTGTAGCAGGGCATCTTGGCTTTGAGTTAATCTTGTTCTGCTGTCCTTGGAGTTGCAAAACTCAGTATTAGCTCACCGCTGAAATGCTTGGTGGTTGGTCTGATGTGAATAATATGGCAATTACAGGTACATGTTTATCCAGGTGCTCGGTAATAGAGGTGAATTCTGGTTAAACATCGAAGCAGAAAAAAGCCATAGGGATTTTTGGTAATCCTTTGGGGGTATTGTGAGGGGGTTTTTGAGGGTGCGGTGGTGTTTTCAATTGTATTTAAAACAGTTTTGTTCTTTGTTATATCACTTTTGAAGCTTGGAAGTAAAAACAGGAGAAAGAGGTGCTAAATTAAACCTGACCAATTTATTTAGTTTACAAACAGATATAGACAATCAAATCCAGGAACTGAGCTGATTACTGCTGTTGTTAGCATGATTTTGTTTTACTTTTTTTCACTTTTACTTGCAAAGGAGAGCATAGCAAGAAGCGACACTTCTGTCCCATTCACTTAGGGGGCTGGAAAGAATATCCTACATGCAAGGTACGAAGGAAGATAAGAGTATCTCTCAGATGCATGGATGTTACTTTAGTCTTTAGAGGCCATTGGTCTACTTTTCTTTAAATAGACTCTCATTCCTTATCCATAAGATTGCTATTTTCCATCACCGCTTCTGCTTTCAAATCTCCCTTTTGGCAAGGTAAGATTTGCTGAGTCAAGTCACTTCAACTGGAATGGCTTGGTACTTTACTTTTTCCTGTAATTCATTTTAATATATAGCACCCAAGAATGTTAATCAGGAAGGGTAGGTATTTTGGAAATCTTATCCTTTCCTTAAATCAGCAAAGTATTAGCTGCAGAAGACTGAAAAAAAATCACAGCTTTATTCATAGCTGCCAAAACATTTTTCAGGTTACTAAGCTGCTTGCCATGTTCTTTGTCTCCTATCTGGTGTATAAAAAGACTGTTTAAAAACTGTATGAAAATTTTCAAAAACACCTTTAAAAGATTCCATTACTTAAAGTGATTTGGATAATTGTGTTCAATGGTAGCCATTATTTAAAAATATAATTAGTTGCTGAACTCAGAGAAGGAGGGAAATTTCTGCAGGTGTTTCTCATTATTTGCTATGCATACAAAATATCTGCATAAATTACCATTATTATTTCAATGTATACTAAGAGACAATAAAACATTAGCAAGCAAAGAAAAATGTTGTTGACCCACAATCTGTGTTAGCAGCATAGAGTTTTGGCCTTCAGTGTTTTTGAAGCACATGTGCAACGGTATTCAAGATTGAAATTATAGTTTTGCACCTGTAACAACATTAAGTATGTAATAAAAGTGCATCAGAAGGATATTGAAAAGGCAAAGACATTAGGAGAAAGACAGTAGCAAATGCCTGTGACTGTGTGTTACACATAGCAGGTATTTATAGGCAGAGCTTTTCATTCTGTGTTGAGTATTCAGGGAAAGCAAGTCATCTTTCTCATCCCTTCCATAATGATTTGATCTTCCAAGAATCTCTTTTGTAATTTACTGATGCTGATACAGTGTCGCGGAAGGGACTCAGTCGGAGATCAATGTGATCAGACCAAGCCATTTATTCTAGAAAACTAACTCTTTATATACTATTTCTTAAAGTTGTTTTCACTAACTTGGCACATTGTGATTGGATACATATCTGTGAGGCCCTTAACAACTAACATATAATTGGTTAAGCACAGGTGTGAGAACCTGACCTTCAAAGTTTTCCAACAGTCCTCAATCTAGCAACTCAGTAAATTCCAGCTCCTTCTTATCTTGCTGGGATTCTCACTCCCAGTGCCTCGCTCCCATCCTCCTTCACCTTTTGTTGTTCCTTGGTTCATGTCGAAATCCATGTAGGCACTTGCTGATCTGGGTATGTGGCTGTTCTTTGCCAGAAAATCATCCAAAATACAGAAACATTTACATATGAAGTACTGCTACCAGTTTGGACCTTCTGACTTCTAGCTCTTGTTCTGAGCAAGAGATGCTCTGCAACTTTGGGAAAGTTTCTATTTCTTAGTCTGTGAAATGGAACAATAGGAATAATAAGAGATAACAAAAAGCAGAAAAATTAAACCTACTAGATTGATAATTTCAAATATACACATTTTTTATGAATACAAGTGAGGAAAAAAATCAGACAACTTTGAATTTCATAGAAATTCATTCAGTTTGAGAAACTTCAGGTTACTTGAGTCATTGACTCCCTTATATGTTCTTTTTTCAATGAGCCCTTGTTAAAATAAGTTTTGATTAGTTTACTGAGATGTTAGTGGAGAAATCAGCATTTACTCACTATAATAAAAGTTTTATCTTTCCTATCTGAATGTCTTTATCATCATCCTTTTTTCTAGAATTTTATCCTATAAAGGGGAAATAATAAGAATATGAAGTCTATAGTACTCATTAATAGTAAATAAATTATTAATTTCTTATTGATTATGAATGCTTTGTATCTTGCCACACTAAATGGTATTCAAAGTGCCCCAGCAGGTAGAAAGAACTGACTTAGAGGAAGGAATAAGATTTTTCATGGTACACATTTAGGATATATTTTATATCCTTATTATTTTCATATTTTGAAGTTCATAAATTGATGATAACATTATCCCCTGAAGTACTTATATTGTAAGCAGATTTTGCATTTAAAAATGTAATCCTGTGATGTTTCCTTATGTTATGGGAGATGCAGTATACTTAAGACATGAGTCCACAAATGGGATGGAAAAGTGAAGGATCAAAATTAGAACTCCTACAGAAAATATTATTGTCTTTTCCAAATAAACATTTGTCAGATTTTTTTCATGCATTTCTTATTAAAAGAATGTGATAGATATAAATGCAAGGTAAATAATGTGACTGAAAAGTTTTAGGAAGGTTGAAATGATGCAGTGGCTATCTACACAGGAATAAATTTTAATCTGTGCCTTTCCTTTCCTTTCCTTTCCTTATACCTGGACAATGCAGAACCTTGAGCAAGGGTGTATAGGAAATGACTTTCAGCTTTTCAGAGAATTCTTTATTTGCAAGGTTCCAACATTCTCTTTGATTAAAGGCTGGAAATTGATAATATGACTTCTGAAAGTCACTAGGTAGAGTCTTGATGAACAGGTTCAGAATCTACAGCAGAAAATATAAGGTTTGAATGGTCTCTTATGAGAACCAAGATATTTCATTTTTGAAAATCAGCTGCATTGGAGAGTAGCTGTTAGAAACTTGTCAACCATTTGCTAGTAATTTTAGAATAGCTTAGTCCATTCACCAGGTTTTAATGACCATAATCTCCCACTGAATAATACTCTACTATCCTTACTACTGTAATTTCTCTTGCTTCTGTAAAATACTTTCTCTTAAGATTTTTTTAATAGTTTGTTCATGTGTGTTTGTTTCAATTAGTAAATCCTTTGTAGTTTTGAAGGTCTGGTTTGTGGGGTTTTGGGGTTTTTTTTTACAGAAAACAGCTAAAACAAATTTTACAGTTAATTAAAATATGATTATCTAAAAATGCAACATTTGTAAATTTTAAGTGAAGGAAAAGGAAGATTTCCAGAGCACATGTTAAGTGTAAGCCATTCTGACATTGTAATAAGGACACACTGTATAAACATGTCTGGCCAGGGTGGCTATGCTACATTTGCCTAGAAAACAGCTTTACTTAAAGTACTGCTTTTACAAAACTATTCCTCTTCTTATAAAAATCCTGTAACTTAAAATTCCATGTGGTATACTAATACTTTTAATAGTTCAAGAGAAGAGCTTGATACTAGCCTTGAAATCTATAAAGGACTGTGACCTCAGTAATTTTGGTGGTGTATCACAGGAACATGAAGGGAGATTTATTCATTCTTTCTTCTAAGATTAAATGTAATTGGTTTAAAAAGATAATCATTCTTTTGTTTGAGATTTATGCATTTCTTATGAAGAGCTAACACATTTTTCTGCAGTCTGACAAAGTGTACGGTCTCTTATCCTCATTCCCCAGTGGATAAATACTTTGTTAATTAATAAAGTATTATACTAGCACTTAGTGTCTGCATTTAACAGTGGAAGGATTTTATTCAGATTATGTTAATAGATTGTCCGCTTTATTTTTGCATTAATTACAACCTTCTTCTGTGATGTTGTCATAAGAGAATTGTCACCATGAGTACAGGGGGCTTTTTTGTATTATTTTTTTTGACTATTCTGAAATAAAGCCTGTTATATATTATTATTGATGCTATTAAACTGGATGTTTAATTGTTTACTGAGAATGATATCAATTGCAAATACAACTTTTCTTCTGCTTCTTAATTGTTTACAAATATGCTCTGAAATACATGCTTATCTGTATATAAGTATTTGCTAAATAGCATGTACAGATAGCAAATGTGGAACCTCATTGCGTTCTGTAGGAGTCTGCTTGTATGAGCCTGTACGCAGAAAACAGATGACATTTGTAAATATAGTCAAAACAAATCTAGGAGTGACCTGGTGAGTCAATGCAAATTGAGCCATGTTTTAAATTATATTGCAATTAATTAATGTTTTTTCTTCCTCACTTTCCAGTGATCCTGCCGAGCAGCTGATATACTGGTACTGAATGAAAAGTCAAGTTTTCTGTCTAACCTCTTAGTATATTGAGCTTGATTCCACTATTTTCAAATAAAAGGCTATGTAAAGACACAGTTTATTTTTAAAACACTGTCAGTAAGCATAGCAAAGATAATTATTATGTGTGTTTAGTTTAAAATGTCTGAAGTACTGAAGATATGTTAAGGGAGTTTCCAAAGTAGAGCTTAGCCCAGGTGCACGTTTTCATGACTCAGAAGGCAAATAACTATCAATGGTCTATCATTCTATCACCTATGGCTTCTTTATAATTGCATCTATTTCCTGCATGTCTCAAAAAAATAAAGACTAATTTGCATGTACTAAAACTGATGATCCATATATCATTATCTGCTACTAGGACATGTATCCACACCACGATAACACAGTAGACTAGATGGCAGCCTCTGCTCATAGATGTCCGACCCTAGAACTGCTGACGATCTGTAAACAGGGATCAAGGTGCATTGGCAAAGATACCTGTAAAAGCATATGCGACACCTTCCCACAGTGTGCCAAGGCCCATCTAGACTTCTTTGCTGCTGCTGCTGCTTATATTGCAACTTTAACTGCTGTTTTTATTTCAGTTTCACCTAGAAAAATAGGTGAAAAAATGAAATGGCAAAAAATATGGATGCACCTGCAACTATGTTACAGCACATAATATACCTCTACCATCTAAATACTGGTATGTTTATTTGCTTCACTGACCACACTCAAACAAAACTCTGAACTGAGTGTTAGATAGAGCCAGGTAAGTTCACGCTTGGGAAGTCCTCTCTGGCAATGACATTGATCTGGTGTATTTAAAGGTAGAATATATTGTTTCTTTTTCTGAGAGGTCGTTTTGGCTCTTAAGTGCTTATTGAGTTTAGGAGGCTACAGCCTGAAGAAGCTTTCAAAGGTGACAACTACACCAGAACTTTTGTTCAGATCAGGAGCATGCTTTTGCAGTGAATTGCCCCAAAACTCCCATTTACTGTGCCTTTGTCTGCATTTTGGAGTGCTTCAGCCTTTCAGATGGAACTAAAGTGGAAACTGTTCTCCCTAGTGCTCATGCACTCTCAACAGCTATTCAGGCACAGGACACACACATGTTGATGTTAGATGTTTAACATCAGCTGGTTTGTTTCACAGAACTGTTCTGAATGTGTGACACTATATGCTAATATAGGCTTAGCCAACAGTATAGCTTGGAGGATCTGCTATGAACTGGATGCACGCATTGCATGAAATAAGAATTCCATCCTCATAAAACCTTGCCACTTGCTCCAAATGGGAAATCAGTATTACAGAAAAGCTCTTAATCTTCTCCTATTATTCAAGATGATTAGTGGCCCTTGAGAAGATGACTTGTATAATATCTCCCCTGTGCTTGAACAGTTCCCACTTTCCTGGGGTACAGCTTGTGATGCTGGAGCCTTTCTTCAGTCTGAAAGCTTCCTGCCTCTGATGGCATCTTTCTACCAGCTGCTCCTTCTTCATCTTCTTGGAAAGACTGCTAAAGCTATAAGGCAATGCAGAAGACATAGGTAAGACTGACAACTACCAAGAGGAAGTTGATCAACTAACAAAAAAAAACCAACCTGCCTTTTTTCACTGATGAAAGAAACAGGTACATAAGGGCAGCTTTACTCCTCTACATCAGTGGTATTGACTGAAATGCTTGCTTGAAAGAAAACTAAACATACCCAAAACAGAACAAAGGTGATCTTCAGTTAGCAGAAATCTTAATATTTCTGTGGTACAGAACTGAGGAAAACAGAATGTGTTTGTTCTTTGAAATGAAGTCTTTTTTTTTACTACTGTGAAATGTTTAGAGTAACCAGCAGACAGGTATTAGCAACTTTTCCAGATAAGCAGGAATCTTTGTTATTAAGCATGTTAAAATCTGATGCTAACACATTGCTACCTTTAGAGTGAAACATTTTTCTTAATAAACCTCTAAATATTGTGATAGCTATCAGCTGCCATTCATTTAAGGACAGTGATGTAACATGGCTGGAATTTCAAAAGCAAATCTGCAGAACCTATTATATTTTTATAATATATTTGGAGACTTTCCAATTCACACTGTCAGTATTAAGACTAAGACGGGCAGTACCATTTGACTATTTTTTGATAATGTAGTTTAACAGTTTGTTTGGAAGGCCCTGGGCAATTTGATTAGTGCTGTTTGATGGAGCAGTGTCATCAGCATGAAGTGGAACAGTTCTGCTTATAAGTGTCTGGCAGGAAATCCGAGTTTCTGAGCATCACACAGGCATAAGCAATAAACAACATGTTATTGTACATTCTATTTTATATTTTTATAGCTGAAGAAAATTAATAATGCATGAGCATCCAATAGGTTTCCATAAGACTCTGCCTTCAAAATAAAAATACAAATTACAGCTTGTGGTAGTATAAATGTCTGTACTTTATATCTGTGAGCACACTTTCATGTCTCTTGAGGCAACAAGAACCTGGGCTGAATTCTGGCCTTGCTGAAGTCAGAGCTCCACTAGACTCAGATGTGCCAGCATCTCACCCTGGTTTGTAGTGGTGAATTGTGGCGATGTTGGAGCTCTGGAGACTACATCAGGTGCTGCTGCTAGGCAGTGCAGATGGAGAAGCAAGCCCTTTGTAATGCTCAGCTGCCCTTTTGTTCTCCCATGCTGAGGCTCCATAACAGATATTACGTAGACCTTCCTGCATCAGAAGATATATATGAATTCAGACTTTGCTGTGCCTAGACTCTGAAAGGTTGCCCCTTTCTGCAGATTTCTGCCAAAAGTATTACAGATCACTAATCATTTGAAGTTGCATTAGAAGAAGGGCAGAGGTGTAATGGGGCTGTTACTGTTCAACTACGAGAGTATGGATAGTGGCTGCCACTAGCATGCTTTTTTTGGTCCTGAACTGTTACAAATGCATAACTAGCTGGGTGTGCTAGTTTCCATACCAGGACCATTGCATGGACACTGCTTATCTGAAACTTTGAGGTAGGATATATTGGTTGAATATTGAAACAAAGAAGCACCTCAGAACTGAGCATTTCAACTCAATGAACTAGTTAACATTATTACCAGAGTAATCCAAAGGATTTTCAACTTACATCTTGCAGATGAATTTTTTTTTTTTTTTTATGAGATGGAGCTTGAAAGGGCATGAGTGCTTAAGGCCATTTTCTGCTCTTTAAGATACAGCTGCCGATAGAGTTTAAATCATAGGTGTTTATCTGCAAATTCTTGGATGATATGCCATTGAATTGATGAAATATTGTTTTTCACTTTGCCTTACCCAGTTTCTATAGACAGCTGTAGTTGCATGGCCAGGGGTGTGGGTCTGAGAAGTGTAAGGATTACAGTACACACTTAACCAAAGTTAGGGTTAAATTGCTTAGAGTGCTGTAAAGGAACAACTAAAATCACATTTAGGATAACATTGGAGCTCTCTGAATTGGTGATACCTAGTGCAGGGGGTCTATCAGACTTACTTCCACATTTTTTTGAACAAACATGAATAATCAAAATAAGCATATTCTAGTTTAGGACTTTATGCAGTAGATGTGGCATCTTTACTTTGGAGTGTTCTGACCTACTATTTCACATAAGCCAAAATAAAATAAATAAGCTCAAAGGCAAGTCCATTGTCTTGAAAGTCAGCATCCTTCCCCTGCCTTTGGCAATGAACCAGTCTTGCTTGTGTAACCCGCCATTGCCAGAAGTCAGGAGGAATTCAAGCATTCTTGGTGTTTCATAAAAACCTTCATTTTCACTTCACAAGAACTAGGTTCAGGGAAATTCCTTAGAATATTGTTTTAGAACCCAACAATTTTAAGCTGGAAGCTGGGAGACCAACAGATTTAATTTTCATTTCCTGTGTTTGATTACATAGAGGGCCACCTGACGGCCACATAGAAAATTTTCTTCCAAACTAGAGGGATTCTTCTATTAATCTGAGCCACTTGGACAGCACAGAACTTACCATTTCCTTAGGTGATTCTTGTTTAACACACCCTTAGTGAAACAGTGCCACTTTTTGCCTGGAAAGGCAGTGGTGTCTTCAGTAGGTTAAAGTAAAACGTAAAACGTTATAAAGGGAAGTAAGGGGGGCTTGTGGTTAGGTAGTTAGTGGTCTAGGTGACTGCTCTGTTCCCTGCTTTTCTACAGTTTGTTGTTTTTTGCTTCTTGTGATTTTTTTATAGAAGAGAATTTTGGATTAAAGATCTCAAGGAGAAGAAAATCTACAACTTCCATCTGTAAGTTATTCTTGTGTTTACGTATCTTTGAGGTTAAAAAAATATATGTGTTATGTCATCTGTTTATTTTCTCCTTCCACAAAGTTTCTGTTCTTGGCTAATTATTCTGGAACATAGACATGATCATGTCGGTTTTTGGAAAACATTGTTTCCCCGAAAGGATCTTGGATGTGGAGGGAACTTGCTAGGCATTTTTATTGAAGACTAGAATTTCTCCTGCACCTGTTCTCCTGCTGGTAGGAACAAAGTTTTGTTTCCCTGTTCACATTTGGTCTCAGTGGCTGTGCACCCAAAGTTCAACGTTACATGTCTTTTCCATTTGATAAATAAGTATTTACTGGGGACAAAGTAACAGTTTCAGCCAACATTCAGCCTTTATTCTAATATGCTAATTTTAGGGATTTAGCTTCGTCAGAAGGAGACAATAAAGCTCAAAAATAAGGGAATAAGTTACAAAATCTGGTTAGCTTAGTTTTGGTGTGGTTAAAAGTCCGACAGTTTGTATTTAATAAGATAGATCAAGCTCTTATGTTTTTAATTATCATGTTATTTACAATAAGACTTGTATTTTATTATTGAAACAGAATTTTCTAATGTCTTTAGCCAATTTAAATAAGGAATGTATGGAAGACCATTTAAAAATGAGATTACTTTAAAAGAAAACTGTTGAATTCACTGGAAAATACTTGGTCAATACTTATTAGCTACGTTTCATTGTAACAAGAGAAAAAATCAAGAACCCTTTATATATAAAGTATAATATGTTCAGTAGGGTCATGCTTTTCATATGAATGGTTTCATGCATTTCTTAACTTGTAAAGTTTCTATAAGTAGCTGTGCAAAAGCTTTTATGGTAATACATAGATCTGCCACTATGTTAAGGATTTAGATTACTTAAGAGCGAAAGCAACCGATCTAAATTAGGAGGGACAAAGCAGAGTCTTAGAAAAAAAGCTGCCTTTATAGCTCATCAGTGCAAATTTCTTGTCAAAATGCTCCTTGAGCTAAGTAAGGGTTACTTATTCATATGAACACCTGACTTATAAAATCAATCAAGCGCTGATATCAAAGATGTCTGGCTTTTGCATCTATTCAGGTTGATGCTTCCATTAACTTAACTTCATACTCTAAAAGCGTATTTCATTTCTAAATATGCTGTGTATAACTCATTAACATCAGAACCTCAACAGTAATTGCCTGAAAGTGAGTAAAGAAAATCGGAAAAGATGAAGAGCTGAATTACCACTTAATGAAAGAAAAAAAATACAGACAGACATTTAAATTGACTGCCATGCAGTAGCATGTCTCTTCTCTATGGAAAACATTCAGACTGCATTTACAGTTTGTGTTGAGATGTTTTAAAATGTGTTAAATAATATTAAAATCTGCTTAAAAACTCAGTGTACTCCTATATGGAAATTTACTCAGGAATTATGCTTGCTAATGACCTTTTCTTGTGTTTATAATATTTTATGTTCCTTTACATAGTATTGTTATGTCAGCCCTTGGAAAGGTCTTAAAAATGAAGTAAAACTCAATTTTGAGAAGGTATAAAATATTACAAATCTATTTTTTACAATACTTCATTTCAGACAAAGAAAAACCGTCATTTTTATTATCTAATTGTCTTCAGTGGCTGAAGTCTTCTGAGTCAAAGATAAGATTTAGACTGTGCTTGTGCATGTTTCTTGCTTTTGGTCACAGTGTGATAGCAGAGATGGCTTTTCTGAACAGTCTGTCAGTGTGGCTCCACTGGCCATAATGGTCTTTACCTGGTGCAGATCAATAAAGCTCCATTTGCCTCAGTGCAGCTGGATTAATTTCCAGCAGCTGTGGAGCTGGCTGGGTGAGTATTATGGAGGCAGGCAGAGAGCAGCTTTAAATATTTTAACATTGTGAAGGCAAATAGAAGTGAGAATAACTTTTTTAATCAGTTTAGCAAGCTATTGTGATAAACAGTTGATTTGATTGTTATAGTGAAGCAACAAAGTTCGTTGGGGATTTTTTTGTGCTTTTAGAAGTTGGGTTGAGACATTGTGTGTTAACTGCTGGATTTAGAGTGTAAGCTAACTGTTTAATTACTAACTGTGCAGTTCATATTGATTCCTTTGCTGCTTTGGCTCCTGTTTTGTGTCAGTGTTGTCACACTAGTTCTTTCAAATTCCTTCAGCTAGCTTCTGAGGAAAAGCAGGTAATATAGCAAACTTGCATGGCTTAACCCTAATTCATTCACAACTTTCGCAGGGACTCTTACTATGGGATGAATATTTGGTATTCTTGTCCAAGCTAGAGCGTCACTTTAACATTGTAAGATTTATTTTAAAAACACCTATGTAGACAAGATCATAGTAGGAACTAGATATTTAGTATGTGAATGCCATATATTAAGAGTTCATTGGGATGATAACTATCACTGGGAAAAAACCTGCTTTATAATCAAGGTACAGAAGGATTAGCATTTAAGAAGGTGAGGTAGCTAAAGAGATTAATTTCTCCCTGTAGCTTTACAGAGTGCCATTCAAGGAAATTTTAGGTAGCATGTTACCTTTTTGGTTTGGATTTCTCATGTGAATCAAGCTCCAAGCTTGTCAGAGACAGGAGGGGAGGAAACACTTTTCATGGCTGCTGAAGTTATTTTGTTTGTTTTTAAATCCAGTATTTTCAAAATAATTTACCTTTTTATCTTAGCTGTGAAATGAGGAAACAAGATATTTATTTTCACACTGCACCTGTTTCTGAGTGCCTTCCAGTCATGAACAGTATGATTCCTGTCAGGCCACATTTCACTAACATTGAGGGGTTTTTTTCCTTTTGGAATAAAAATTACGTGTAGACTTTTTTCACAAATACCTGTGTATTAAGTGTGCCAGAGCTGTTCTGCATGTCTCTAGCAGCAAAAAGAAAGTTGAAGGCTGGTAAACCTTTAATAGGAAGAAACAACAGCAGAGGTTTTCATTGTCTTCTAGACCTGAAAAGCTTCATTTTGCTGTTTTAAATGTGCTCCAGTGCAAGTGTGGTTCTCTCCTTGCTCCTACCTCTACTAACTCCTACTGTGCCTAATTGCCACTAGTGTCAGCATAAGTATTCATACTGTATCCATTTCATAAACTTTCCATGTATTTAAATATATTTCAATACGTGGCTCTCTCATTCTTTCATCTTGCACACCTTCCAGAAAGCCTTCTTTGGTAGTTTCTCCACGATGTCTTTTATGGCAGCTATTGAGAAACTCCATTTTAGTAAATCAGTATTGTTCATTTGCTAAAGCACAGGAATGAGAATGGAGGAAACACAGCTTGCTCTGGGCCTTGTACCCACAGGTGTCCAGATCTTTGTGGCTCATGTATTGTGGAGTGTCATTTTGGAAGGACCTAATGGCACATCTTTCTAGCAAGAAGACAAGGCAAGTTTGTTTGTACTACCTCAGTCATGCACTGTTTCTGGGCTTGTTTCCACTACCTTGTTCATGTATGAGGCATTTTTGGAGATGGCATGGAGGACTGAGAAGGTACTACTGTTCCTATGCCACTGCTCTTCACTGTAGACAAATGCATGCTTGGACCTGTGCTAAAGGGTACCAGGGAAACAGGATTTGTCCCTCACCACAGTCTGGGCTTATGTCCAAATAACTTGTCTGAGATGAGTGTGAGCTCAAGCATAAGGTTGGACTCCTGCTTAAAATCAATCCTGAAGTAGCCATAGTAACCACTCACCTTGCAGAGCTGAGTTTGCAAGAGCTACTTTGTGCTCCTAAAGTGTAAGCACCATTTATAGTACCTTTTCTTCGTTGGTAGGACTTGCATGTGTGCATCATGAGGTACCTTTTTCTGAGAAGAGTCTTGACATCAAAAGACTAATAATTCATTTTACTTGGTAAAATTCCACAATGAGTGAAATAGTAAGAATCAGCACTTAAAGAAAAAGAATTGAATCTGCCCAGCTGTCAAAAAAAATATCAAACCCTAATTATGAAGCTTATATAAAATTCCTTACAGCATTCAGTAATCTTAAATTGAAAACACAGGCCACAAATTTTAGCTCACAACAAGTCAGAGACCTGTTAACTCTTGTTTGCATTATCATCTGCTATTTGTTTTACATGCACACATATATTCTAATCTGAATGTCCAAATGTTTTGTAAGTACTTAAATAAATAAGAACTCTTGCTCCTAGGAAAACAGTCTAATAAGGAACAAAGTACAAGTAATTAAGATGAACAAAAAAGAGAACAGAAAGGAGTCTGTAGCTAACAGAAATGGGATCCTGCTGCTATCTGTGTTCTATGACATTTTTGCTTAATTCTGAAGTTGCCAGATACTAATTGATAATTCTTTTATTTCTGACTGTACAAACATGCCAGTTGTAGTTGGCTGGGCTTTACTTCTGGACATACCTTTGTCATGATGCTTAGAAGAGGTCAGGTTCCAAGCAAATAGTTTTGTGGTCAATTTAGGAAGCGAGAAAATATAGAAGAATTTGAAAACGTTGAAGGAACAGACATCATTAGTAGAGCAGCAAATATATGCAAGTGTGCCTGCATAATGCAAAAAGTATTACAAGATAAAAGTGGGTTGCAGAGGAGGGGGACTTGTAAAGGGAGCTTTCAGGTAAGGACAAAATGGAAGTATAATCAGTGCTTTAATTAATTAATTAATCAATACAGCTTTGTGTAGTGTGTTTATGTGTTCTGCTAACACAGGGAGTTGCCCGTAGATGCTTTGACTTGCAGTGTGGAGGTGCTAAGGCTCCATTTGCTACTTTAGTAAAGGCATCAGATTGGAAAGATGACCTCAAGGTACCAGAGACCTTCATAGATCCCAGGCAGATATTGCTTGCCATATAGTAGTGATTGAGCTATGGAGTCACGAGCTACTCCTTGCACGTGAAGCACAGTAACCAGTTCTGTGGATGCAGAATGATTAAGGACCAATGAGACTACATCTTTTACCCTATTTAATATCTCAGGCACTCATTTCTCCCTTACCCCAGGTTATGTTCACTAGGTCTTCTACCTCTCATTGGGAAGTTGGCTGCAGGTTCAGGTGGATCAGGTAGGAAGGCTTGTTGTTCTGTGGTGTGTAATTGCTTTCAGCTACCAGCCCTGGAAGTCACACAGTATCACAGTATGTTAGAGATTGGAAGAGACCTCAAAAGATCATCTAGTCCAATCCCCCTGCCGGAGCAGGTCACCAGCCAAGGTCCCAGAGGCCATTCCCCTGGCACTTGTCTCCATCCATTCCTTGATCTAGAGGGTTTTCCCTCACTTCTGGGATCTTTCCTCAAGTCAGGACCCTTTTCACCTTCTCTCTGGGCACCCAGTCCCCTCAGTTTTCCCAATCTAAATGTATGTGCAGAAGTACAAGACATAGTCAGCCTCCTAATGGAGTTCAGGGGTTATCAAAATTTAAACACAGCCAGTACAATTTGCAGCTACCAAGTATCCCAGAATCATTAAAGTTGGAAGTGATCTCCCAAGATCATTTAGTCCAACCTCCCTGCTCAAGCAAGGTTACTTGTTTGATAGCAGATTATTCTAAGACAATGTGAAGTTGGATTATTAATATTTCCAATGATGGAAACTCCACAACCTCTTTGGGAAACCTGTTCCAGTGGTTTTTTTTTCTTCCATTGAGATGGAATTCCATATGTCTTTAATGTGTGCCCATGGCCTCTTGACCTGTCATTGTGTACTGAGAAAAGTCTTCTTCATTCCCTCCCACTGCGTATTTGTACACGTTGACAAGATCTCCCCACCCCTCCATTGCCCACCTCTCAAGCCTTTTATCCAGGATGAACAGTATAATTTCTCTTGGCCTCTAATCGTGTGTCATGTGCTCCAAGCTTGAATGTGTTTTTAGACTGGGTTTGCTCTGGTAAAGTCTTTTCTTGTATTTGGGAGTCCAGATCTGGAATCAGCAGTGCATGTGTGGCCTTACCACTGTGAGCAGAATTGCCCCCCTCAACCTGCTGGCAATGTTATTCTTGATGCATACTGTTGGCTGAGGATACAGAGACATGTTGATGGCTCATGGTCAGCTTGTTGTCCACCAGTACTCTAAGGTTGCTCTCTGCAGAGCTGCTCTCCAGCTGACTGCACTCATCCCCCACCCTTCAGGGTGTAATGGTTATTTCTCCTCTCATGCAGGACTTGCCATTTCCCGTTATTTAACTTCATGATGTTCCTGTCAGCTTGTTCTCCAGCATGTTGAGGTTCTTCTGAACTGTAACACAGTTATTTGGTGTATCAGCCACTCCTCCCAGTTTTGTGCATTTGGAAACTTTCTGATGGTGCAATCTATCCCATCATCCATATCATGAAGACTTCTTTATTCATTAAGAAGTTAAGTAGTATTGGCTACAATACCATAGTGACACACTAGAGTATTGTCACTATTGGTCACACTGCTAGTGACCGATCTCCAGCTGGACTTGGCTGCTGGCTGCAGTCCTAAGAGGTAGGCTTGTTCCTGAGAGTTCAAAACTTTAGCTCCTGATACTCACACAGATGTACACCCAATTATCTTACACATGTTGGCATTCACAGTTTAAGCTGATTTTTTTTTCCTATAAGTTTCTAAGCCACCTCTAAAAAGGAAAGATCTCTACTTGTCTGATTATTTCAGTGTCTTTTCTTGTTCTCATGTTCTGAAACATAAATCACCAATTTCACAAGGTATCCTACAGAGATCAGACAAGCCCTGCTCAGCACTGCTTCATGCAAACACTTGTGCTGCAGTTGCATTGCAAGAGTAGATTATAGCCTTGCTGTTGTGAACCATCAGACTTCAGTAATTATTATATTTGTATTGTTCTTCCTGTTATGTCTAATTGGTGACCTGTGCTTTGTGTTACACAGAGTGAACTTCTGTTATTCTCTTGTCACTCTTCGTATTACTCCTGCCTTAACTTTTAGTATTACTCCTGCCTTAAAATCAGTCTACTTCTTTTTCTGTGACTCCCTCATCTTTCTCCATGGTAAATAGGAGATGTCTGCACTTGAGTTGCTGAATAAAGTTACCAGAACTAATTTTTTAAAAGGCCAAATTAGACTGAATTTTCAACTGTCTGTCTTGCATAGTGGCAAAGCAGTTGCAGTGAATATACCGTGTTAAGTGTGCTTCTATGCATCTGCATGTAAACGGAGCTGATTAACCGGGGGAAGGAATCCCATGTGGCAGTGAGGAGAGGCTGCAGTGCGGGCGGGGAGCGCTAGGTGGGGATCGCGCCACGCCAGAAACCGGCACCGGAAAAATCTCTGTCCCGGGGTGTCAGGAGGAACCGGAACTGCAACAGTCTGGCCGTACACATGAAGCAGGTGTGTGCAGCAGGCAAAAGATTCTGACGGTTTTCATCCTGGCTGAAAGAACACCCTGAGAAGTGTTATAATAAAAATCCGTGTGTAGCTGTTTTTTAAATCAACCCCACTAATCCTACTTAACTCGTGAGCATTGCAACAATTCAGTTAAGAAAAGCTTATAGGCATGCACGATAGGAAGATAATAGTTTGGAGCTGTAATATATAATCCAAGTTTTGTTTCAAGTTGGAAGTTGGAATATGTGGTAGTCTTCCTGATGCTCTAATGAGCCACTTGTTTCTGTTACTGTGTATAGAAAGCCCCACTCATCACAACAGCAAGCAGGCTGGTCATGGGTAAGCAATGCAATTATGCAAGTGTACCCATTTATCCACAAAGGAAACCACTGCAGGATAAAGCAAAGCTGTAAAGGACCAGAAATATAAAGTTTAATTACTGCAATTATGCAAGTGAAACAGAAAGGTCTTTGTGACCTGGGGTTTATACTATCATGGTTTCAGTTGGGGTAGAGTAAATTTTCCTCTTAGTAGGGGGTACAGTGCTATGGTTTGGATTAGTATGAGAATAGTCTTAACACTGATGTTGTTGCAAAGTAGTGCTTACTGTAAATCAAGGACTTCTCAGTCTCTTATATCCTGGCAGAGAGGAGGGACACAAGAAGCTGTGAGGGAGCAGAGAGAGAACACCTGACTCAAACTAGAAAAAGGGGTATTCCATACCACAGTATATAATGCCCAGTATAGAAACTGAGGGGAGCTACCCAGAAAGGACTGATAACTGCTGGGGAGCTGGCTGAGTATCAGTAACTAGATGGAGAGCAATTGTACTGTGCATCACCTGTGTTTCTTGGGTTTTGCTTTTCTCTCTATTTGTTGCCTCCCTTTCTGTGGCAGTTGTTATTTGTGGGGACTGAAGGCGATAAGCTGGGAGCTTTCTCCTGGTAGTGGTTTTCTGCCAGCAACAGCAGCAGAGCCTCGGGGTGTCCACCCACAGAGCAGCTCCTCAGCGCTCCAACACAGCGATGCTGCAAAGCAAATCCCTGCCCGGAGCTTCCTGCCTGCTTGGGATTGCCACTGGGGCTCTGGCCGTGGAGCTCTGTGCCCCAGCCTGGCTCACGGCTGGTGGGGGAGCCTTGCAGCAGTGGCAGCGTTGGTGCTGTGGGGTTTGGGGCACCCAAATAGAATCTGCAAGTTGCAGCCCCATGGCCAGCGCTTCCCTTTCTGCGGTTTACTTCTCCAGCTCAGCAAATCCGGGTGCTCTGACATAATTTCCCCGGTACCATGGACCCATTTTCTTTCCTTGAAACCCTGCGCCTGCCCCGCTGCCGGGGATAAAAGGAGGGCATGGCCACAGGGCCGAGCACTGTGCAGAGCCCTGCGGACCCCAGCTCCAGCCCTGCTTGCGGACCCCTCAGCTCCGCAGCACCATGAAGGTCTCCGCAGCCGCTCTGGTCGCTCTCCTCCTCGTGGCCGCCTGCTCCCCATCTGAGGCCCATCTCGATGAGTGCGGCATCGCTGCATCCTCCCTGGGGCTCACTGTGCCGTTGCTCCATGGGAGCTGCTGGAGCAGACTGAGAGGTCCATCGGCACCAGGACGGGGAGGGCTGGGAGCAGGAGGCCAACGGTGGGATGCAGGGAATAGGACACAAGAGGGGACATGGGAGATGGCAGATCCCCCGGGAACCCTTCTGCCCGGGGTGTCCCCAGGGCTCTCTGTCTCTGCCCTCACAGATGGTGTCCCCACCACGTGCTGCTTCACCTGCCACCAACGCCCCATCCCGCGGCGCCTCGGCACCTCTGCCTAGATCACCAGCAGCAGCTGCAGCCAGCCAGGAGCGATGCGAGTACCACTGGCGGCTAAGGGGGCGATGACTGGGGCAGAGGGGCGGGGACAGGGCTGGGGATCTATTGCAGGCACCTCTCTGCTGCGGCCGAGCACTCTGACATGGGACTTGTCCTGGCAGCATGGTCAGCAAGAAGAAGGAGCTGCGCACACCCCCCCGGGCGCCCTGAGTGCAGGCACATCTGCAGCACTTCCAGAGCATGAAGAACTGATCCTTCCCCACTGCCACCCGTGATGCCCCTGGTGCTTCTCCAGCCCCGGCTACGCAAGTGAGCACTTGGACTGCAGCCTTCTTCAATGGGAAAGCTTACTCTAGTTAACTTATGTAAACAAAGGATTTTTTTGCTAAAAAAAAAGGGGGAGGGGGTATCAAAGTAATAATTTAAACTGAAAATAATTTAAAGCATATCAATTTACTTGTTAATGGACAGTGAGCTGTTTCGATGCCTGAATAAAGTGTTTGTGTTATCAACCCCTTTGTGTGTCTCTGAAGTCCCTGCTGGAGCCCCGACGCGAGAGACAAGACCCATGGTGACACCATTGCTCTCCACGCATCCTGGGATCACTGCTCTCTCTGGAAGAGAGCAGCCTCAGCCCCACAGCATCCCTCATGGTGCCTCCCCCTCCCCAGCCTGGGTTGAGCTCCGGTGCCACGCATGGGGTGGCGCCAGCATCTCAACTGAGTGACCAGTGCCAGCTCCTATTTGGGAAGCAGCCTGGCATCCCCTGTGATGCCAGGAGGAGGCTGGGGCCACCGCAGCGGCTCTTGCCCTGCAGTGCTCAGGCACAACCAGCAAACCCACGTCTGTGAAGCTCCAAGTTTTATTAGAGAGAACCTGCACATCTCTAGGGCAGGGCCTGGGAGGGTAGGTTGGTGTCGGGGTGTCCGGCAGGGATCCTGGCCTCCTCGTCCCCAGGTGAGGTGTCAGGAGCTGGGACACTGTGCGAGGGTCCCTGTGCCGGTAGGTCCAGCGCCTGGCCTGGCTGCAAGGCGGGCACTGCGAGGGGCGGGGGGATGATGAGCACAGGCAGCCTGTGCCACGCTCCCTCCCTCCATCCCTGGATCACAGCCCCGAGCCTGTCGCCGTGTGCCAAGTAGCCGTGGTGGCCACATGGCTCTTGGGACCTTGTGTCCCGCCCCCCAGCTGCAGCCCTCACCAGTGCCCGTGCCGCTGCAGTCACAGCATTCCCAGGAATCCACCTCTTCTCCCAGGTTGGAGCAGCGCTGGTGGGTCCCGCGGGAGCCACAGGAGCAGCAGAGCAGCAGTCGCCAGGGCCTGGGGCAGCAATGGAACCCATTGCCACCAAAGGCCCCTGAGAGGGATGGGGGGTGCCAGCCTGGTACCTCCATCCCCACCCAAAGGGGGTGAGCTCGGGGACCACCAGCACTCACCCATTCTCCTCTGCCTCGTCCCGTCCCACGGGGCACAGGCACTGGCTGGCGTCACAGGAGCTGTGCCGCTGAGAATGGCCGGCAAAGGCTCCATCCTCCTCCCAGGCAGCATCCCTGTGGGACCAGAGGAGCGCTCAGGCCTGGGGATGTGGGGAGGCAGGAGGGGATCGGCCGGAGCATCGCAGAGGGCAAGGAGGCAGGGGGAGGGCACCGACCTGTCTGGGATTTTGATGCCCAGGCGGAACATCTCTTCTTGGAAGGTGCCCATGTCCTGGCAGAGTGGGCAGCGGAAGTAGTAGAGGGCAGAGCGCAGCGCCTGGCCCTGGGGCAGACGCAGCATCAGCACCAGCGGTGGTGGGGTCCCATTCGCCCCCCCCCCGGAGCTTGGTGCTGGGGTGACCACAGGGGTGACGACGTCGGGGACCCCAGGTGATGCTGCCTACCTGAATACAGCGGCGGTGGAACCAGGCGCTGGTGCAGGTGGGACAGACCAGGGTGTCATAGCGCGGCCGCTCCGCCACCGCCTCCTGGCAGATGAGGCACAGGGTCTGGTCCTGCTGCACCGCCCGCACCCGCTGCACCGGCCGGTGCTTCCAGCAGAAGGACCTGCGGAGGGAGGTGACGCTTCAGCCCCAGCTCTCCTCCATCCCGGCCCTGGCTCTCGTACCCCAGGGCGGTGACACTCACTTGAACTCCCCAAAGAACTGGGAGATGCAGCCCCGCTCGCTGCCGCAGGGGTAGTGGAAGGTGCGGGGACAGCGCCGGGCTCTGCAGGTGACCGAGGCGCCCGGCTGGCGGCAGATGCAGCACCTCTGGGGATGACAGGAGGTGAATGGTGTCAGTGCCACATAGAACCATAGAGCCGTGGAATCAACCAGGCTGGGAAAGACCTTTAAGCTCATCCAGTCCAACCGTTCCCCAGCACTGCCAAGGCCACCCCTAAGCCATGGCACTGAGAAAGCCTCCTCTACACGGGGTGTGAAGACTTGCAGGCACGGGGACTCCAGCACTGCCCTGGGCAGCCTGTTCCAGTGCCTGAGCACCCTTTGAGGAAGCAATTGTTCCTCATCTCCATCTAAACCTCCCGCTTGAAGGCATTTCCTCTTGTCCTATCACTTGTTTCCTGGGAGCAGAGACCAGCCCCTCCTGTCAGGCGGTTGTAGAGAGCTATAAGGTCCCCCCTGAGCCTTCCCTTCTCCAGAATAGCACCCCCCGCCCAGGCCCCTCAGCCATTCCCCGTGACGCTTGTGCTCCAGGCCCTGCACCAGCTCCATTGCCTGTGGGGAGTGAAGGCGACGAGATTTGCATGAAAAAGAGTTTGGGAATGAGCTCTGAGGCCTTGGTGCTTTGACGAGCCCTGGGGCAACGAGTTGGGGCCTTGAAGGCCAGACAATGTGGGGGCTGTGAGAGGGCCTGCAACATTGTGATTGGACTGTTTACCTGGAGAGTTGCACAGTGGCCAATGAGATTGAACGTTGTACGTGTGTGCAGGTTGGGAAAGTACCGAACAAGGGGATAAAAAGGGCTTGGTGGTAATAAATCAACTTGAGTCCCTGTCGTGAAAGGCCACAGTTGCCCTTCTCTGGACCCATGCCCCTGGGGATTCCTGTTTGCCCTCACCCAGCACAACCCCACCACGTTTCAGTGACAGCAGACCACCGGTAAATCCACTTAGTCTCTCCCAGTTTCCAGAAAACAGGACTTTTTGGATCAAGGGGCACTTGGGTGGTTGCTTGCAGCCAGCTGCCAGAGCATCCCTGGCGGACTGCTGGCCTGTGCAGTGCTGGACGTAGGGAATGGGGAGCGTGATGCCCTCAGGCCTCACCTTCTGTGCCACCCGCTTCAGCTCCTCCTGGATGTCAGGGAAGAGGAAGCCATAGAAGCCCTCTTCGTCGGCCCCTCTCTGGTTCAGCCTGCTGGCGTGGTACTGCAAGAGGGGAAAGAGGGGATGTGCCAGGGCCTGCCGGCAGTGCGGGGCCGGGGAGCGGGGGGTGTCAGGAGCAGGCGCTCACCAGGCAGTTCTCATGGACGCAGAGCCCATCCTGACGGCAAAGCTACCCCAGCTCCTCGGGGTTGCAATCTGCCCGCTGGCAGAACCCGCACACTGCAGGGGGACAGCAGCATCACCCCCTGCACTGTGACAGGGTCCCAGTGTAATGCTGGGAGCGGGATGGGCGAGAGACCCCACCACCTTCCTATGGTGCTTGCGTCCACAATCCCCTCTGGCAGGGTCCCAGTGCGGTGCTGTGCACTCGCCTTCCTTACCGGGGTCATCCCGCTGCCTCTTGCACGGGGGAGGCTCACAGGAAGGCTCGGCCTTCTCCTCCGGCAGCGCTGCTGCTGGACACCGGGCCCCGCGACGCCGTGGTTTGCGCTTCATGACAGCAAGCGGCTGCAGCCAAGCAGATGGCTGCCCCTGGGAATGTTGGTTTGCTCCAAGACCCTCCTGATCTGGGGCTGTTGGTGGGGCACCCTTTATAGTGCAGGGTGTTTGTGACGCGTCACCGCACGAGGGTTCCGCAAGGGGCACCTGGAACGCGGGGACAGGCGCAGGGCTCTGATCAAGGGATAGATGAATGGAGGGAGCGTGGCACGGGCTGGCTGTGCTCATCATCCCCCTGGCCCTCACAGTGCCCACCTTGCGGCCAGCCCAGGCGCTGGACCCACCGGCACAGGACCCACCAGTACAGGGGGATGATCTCTTCCCTGGCCCTGCTCCTGCACTATTGCTGATACAAGCCAGGATGCCATGGACCTTCTTGGCCACCTGGGCACAGACCTGGCTCAGCTTTAGCTGGCTTTTGACCACCACCCCGAGTCATTTCCACCAGCCTCTTTTCCCTGGTGCACGGGGCTGTTGTGACCCAAGCGCAGCATCAGCACTGAGCCTTGGTGAACCTCGCCTGGGCACGGGCTGCTTCATCTGGGAGGGGATCAGGCGTGGCCCTTTTGGTTTCCCTGCCCTTCCAGGGCTCCTGGACTATTCCTGGGTCCCCGTGGTGATAACAAACGCTGATGTGACCCGTTTATCCCGCAGGATTTATCCAGTCTCACTCCAGCAGCACATCTGCATGAGATGTTTTATTAAACCTATTGAGCAACGTACAGTAGTGTGGAGCGGGCGCCAGGAGGGAAGGGAAGAGAGCCAGCTCCATAATTTAACAAGAGCATAGAGATAACCATGGGACGCAAATAAATAGAGCTTATGGGGAAGGCAGCTTCATGCGGAGGTGCCGGTTGACTGCTTCTGCCGCTGGTGCTGCTGGAACCAGTCCCGGTCCATGCAGAACCTCTTCCCATTCCGCAGCTCCACGCTGCGAGGAGAGAGGGGCTGCGTTAGATGGGGGAATGCAGGGTCCAGCCATGCCCTGCAGCATCCTTTCCCCACATCCCCCCAAAGGTCTGACTTTAAGCAATCTGGAGCCTTGGCTTCCGTCCTGCTTTTCTTGCTGACAGCTGAAATGGGGCATTTTGGGGCTATTTGGGATAGAGCAGCGAGAAGGGAAGTGCACGGGAAGAGCCAGAGTAGTCCGCCCACCATGGCACCCTTTGCGTGTGGCTTGTTGTGGAGCATCCTCCAAGGCAGAGCAAGGAAGGAACATAGGGAAGAACATAGGGAAGGTGGGTGAGTGAGGGTGAGGAGCGGGGTGCCGGGGAGGAAGGCTGGGTTGGGGTACTCACCGCACAGCCCTGTGGGAGCAGTGGGAAAGTGTCTGCTGATAGCTCTTGATGAGGAGGGCAGGGGTTTTCTGCCAGATGAACTTGTCCTTGTAGCAGCAAGCGCTATAGGGGCTGCGGACAGAGAGGAGGCGAAAGGGCTTGGTGCTTTCCCAGCCCTGGCACAAGGGATGTGGGGGGCACCCCTGGGACTCTCTTGCTCCCTTGTGCTACAAGGGGTCCCCTCTCACACCCCTGGCAGTGCTGCTTTGCTCCAGGGTAGGAACCCCCTGTTTCCCTGCCCATGGAGGTCTTATTACTGATCTCCTCAGCCTGGGTGCCAGGTCTGAAGCTAACTCCGTATCCCTGCTGTGACCAGGGGAGCAGGGTGAGAAGGGCTGTTTGTGCCAAAACTGGGGCTAAGCTGGGAGCTTTCTCCTGGCAGTGGTTTTCTGCCAGCAACAGCAGCAGAGCCTCGGGGTGTCCACCCACAGAGCAGCTCCTCAGCGCTCCAACACAGCGATGCTGCAAAGCAAATCCCTGCCCGGAGCTTCCTGCCTGCTTGGGATTGCCACTGGGGCTCTGGCCGTGGAGCTCTGTGCCCCAGCCTGGCTCACGGCTGGTGGGGGAGCCTTGCAGCAGTGGCAGCGTTGGTGCTGTGGGGTTTGGGGCACCCAAATAGAATCTGCAAGTTGCAGCCCCATGGCCAGCGCTTCCCTTTCTGCGGTTTACTTCTCCAGCTCAGCAAATCCGGGTGCTCTGACATAATTTCCCCGGTACCATGGACCCATTTTCTTTCCTTGAAACCCTGCGCCTGCCCCGCTGCCGGGGATAAAAGGAGGGCATGGCCACAGGGCCGAGCACTGTGCAGAGCCCTGCGGACCCCAGCTCCAGCCCTGCTTGCGGACCCCTCAGCTCCGCAGCACCATGAAGGTCTCCGCAGCCGCTCTGGTCGCTCTCCTCCTCGTGGCCGCCTGCTCCCCATCTGAGGCCCATCTCGATGAGTGCGGCATCGCTGCATCCTCCCTGGGGCTTACTGTGCCGTTGCTCCATGGGAGCTGCTGGAGCAGACTGAGAGGTCCATCGGCACCAGGACGGGGAGGGCTGGGAGCAGGAGGCCAACGGTGGGATGCAGGGAATAGGACACAAGAGGGGACATGGGAGATGGCAGATCCCCCGGGAACCCTTCTGCCCGGGGTGTCCCCAGGGCTCTCTGTCTCTGCCCTCACAGATGGTGTCCCCACCACGTGCTGCTTCACCTGCCACCAACGCCCCATCCCGCGGCGCCTCGGCACCTCTGCCTAGATCACCAGCAGCAGCTGCAGCCAGCCAGGAGCGATGCGAGTACCACTGGCGGCTAAGGGGGCGATGACTGGGGCAGAGGGGCGGGGACAGGGCTGGGGATCTATTGCAGGCACCTCTCTGCTGCGGCCGAGCACTCTGACATGGGACTTGTCCTGGCAGCATGGTCAGCAAGAAGAAGGAGCTGCGCACACCCCCCCGGGCGCCCTGAGTGCAGGCACATCTGCAGCACTTCCAGAGCATGAAGAACTGATCCTTCCCCACTGCCACCCGTGATGCCCCTGGTGCTTCTCCAGCCCCGGCTACGCAAGTGAGCACTTGGACTGCAGCCTTCTTCAATGGGAAAGCTTACTCTAGTTAACTTATGTAAACAAAGGATTTTTTTGCTAAAAAAAAAGGGGGAGGGGGTATCAAAGTAATAATTTAAACTGAAAATAATTTAAAGCATATCAATTTACTTGTTAATGAACAGTGAGCTGTTTCGATGCCTGAATAAAGTGTTTGTGTTATCAACCCCTTTGTGTGTCTCTGAAGTCCCTGCTGGAGCCCCGACGCGAGAGACAAGACCCATGGTGACACCATTGCTCTCCACGCATCCTGGGATCACTGCTCTCTCTGGAAGAGAGCAGCCTCAGCCCCACAGCATCCCCCATGGTGCCTCCCCCTCCCCAGCCTGGGTTGAGCTCCGGTGCCACGCATGGGGTGGCGCCAGCATCTCAACTGAGTGACCAGTGCCAGCTCCTATTTGGGAAGCAGCCTGGCATCCCCTGTGATGCCAGGAGGAGGCTGGGGCCACCGCAGCGGCTCTTGCCCTGCAGTGCTCAGGCACAACCAGCAAACCCACGTCTGTGAAGCTCCAAGTTTTATTAGAGAGAACCTGCACATCTCTAGGGCAGGGCCTGGGAGGGTAGGTTGGTGTCGGGGTGTCCGGCAGGGATCCTGGCCTCCTCGTCCCCAGGTGAGGTGTCAGGAGCTGGGACACTGTGCGAGGGTCCCTGTGCCGGTAGGTCCAGCGCCTGGCCTGGCTGCAAGGCGGGCACTGCGAGGGGCGGGGGGATGATGAGCACAGGCAGCCTGTGCCACGCTCCCTCCCTCCATCCCTGGATCACAGCCCCGAGCCTGTCGCCGTGTGCCAAGTAGCCGTGGTGGCCACATGGCTCTTGGGACCTTGTGTCCCGCCCCCCAGCTGCAGCCCTCACCAGTGCCCGTGCCGCTGCAGTCACAGCATTCCCAGGAATCCACCTCTTCTCCCAGGTTGGAGCAGCGCTGGTGGGTCCCGCGGGAGCCACAGGAGCAGCAGAGCAGCAGTCGCCAGGGCCTGGGGCAGCAATGGAACCCATTGCCACCAAAGGCCCCTGAGAGGGATGGGGGGTGCCAGCCTGGTACCTCCATCCCCACCCAAAGGGGGTGAGCTCGGGGACCACCAGCACTCACCCATTCTCCTCTGCCTCGTCCCGTCCCACGGGGCACAGGCACTGGCTGGCGTCACAGGAGCTGTGCCGCTGAGAATGGCCGGCAAAGGCTCCATCCTCCTCCCAGGCAGCATCCCTGTGGGACCAGAGGAGCGCTCAGGCCTGGGGATGTGGGGAGGCAGGAGGGGATCGGCCGGAGCATCGCAGAGGGCAAGGAGGCAGGGGGAGGGCACCGACCTGTCTGGGATTTTGATGCCCAGGCGGAACATCTCTTCTTGGAAGGTGCCCATGTCCTGGCAGAGTGGGCAGCGGAAGTAGTAGAGGGCAGAGCGCAGCGCCTGGCCCTGGGGCAGACGCAGCATCAGCACCAGCGGTGGTGGGGTCCCATTCGCCCCCTCCCGGAGCTTGGTGCTGGGGTGACTACAGGGGTAATGACGTTGTTTAGGTCTCCACAGCTGCTCTGGTCGCTCTCCTCCTCGTGGCCGCCTGCTCCCCATCTGAGGCCCATCTCGTTGAGTCTGGCATCGCTGCATCCTCCCTGGGGCTCTGGCACATATGGCGCACAACAAGGGTCATGATAAGTTATTTTCTATTTGGTGACATGGCTGTCCAGAGCTGCTTGCTGAATGTAAGCAAAGGTGTACGCTGAAAGGAAGCGTATTCAAACTGTACAGATTGCATCTCGAAGGACAGGTGTTAGTGTCTGAGAATTATGAGTCTGCTTTTACAAAAGAGTTGGGAAATATTCTAGAATTTTTTGCTTTGTTTCTTAAGCAGTATTGCAAAAAAGTTTGCAAGGAAGTATTGAAACGTATTATTCTCTGGACATCAAAACTCAATCTGGCTAATATTTATACCCCAGAGATTTTTGACAAAAGTGGTGTTAATTTGTGGGATTGTGCTACAAAGAGTGATGAAGTTGCCGCCACTTTATTGAGCCCGTGGTGATTTATTTCTGAAACTTTAAAACTTCATGCCGGGTCACAAGCACAGGGGGCAGAAGTGGCACCTTTGGCTCCCTCACCACCTCCCTCTTTGCCAGACTCTGCTGTGAGATCAAAAAGTCAGTCTGCTGTTGTTACTCCTGTGGTTCTGCTGCTGGATAATTCTGATGCTGATCTGGATGGTCCTTTTGACCTGGTGTCCTGGGTTCAGCAGCAGCAGTCAGTTTTTCTCCTTCTTAGTAGCTGGTGCAGCGCTGTGGTTTTGACTTTCGGCCTGGGAATAATACTGATAAAGCCGATGTTTTCAGTTGCTGGTCAGAATGTTTACCCTGACCAAGGACTTTGTGAGTCTCATGCTCTGCCAGGGAGGAGAAGCCGGGAGGAAGCAGGGACAGGACACCCGACCCAAACTAGCCAAAGAGGTATTCCATACCACAGCACGTCATGCCGGGGGATGTAACTGGGAGTTACCCGGAAGGGCACGTCCTCTTCTCTGTCGGGCTCTTTTCTGGCGGGTGGTATTGTATTCTCTTCCCTTGTTATTTCTCTTATCATTATTCTTATTGGTGGTAGCAGTAGTGATTTGTGTTATACCTTGGTTACTGGACTGTTTTTATATCAACCCATGGGAGTTACATTCTTTCGATTCTCCTCCCCATCCCTCTGGGGAGGGGGCAGGGGGGGAGTAGAAACTGCATGGCTGACTTGCCGACTGGCTTAAACCACAACCTGTGGATCCAAAAAAGCAGCCTACAAATGGGCAGCTATAAAGGGAGAAGCAAAAGGGGCGAGGAACGCAGATGGATTATGTGTTTTCCCTGTGGTGTATGTACCGGATCAAGACCCACAGTGGGAAGGTCTCTCGTATGCTCTTATCAAAGATACCAGGCAAACGGTGATGGACCATGGACTTAGGGCCCCATATACAACTCATTTGATACAGTCTCTCTGTGATACTCATGTGTCTGGATTTTGTGTTCCAAACGTTGTAATTGTGTGAAGTGTGTTTGTGGGATCCCTTGTGTGTGCACTGAAGGCAGATGGTGTTCTGTGTATTTTTTGTTGTTGGGTTTGCATAAAAGTTTTTAACAGGGGGCGTAAAAAGGCAGTGAGGCCCCTTTAGTTGTTTGATAACCATGTTCGAAAGAAGTTGCCCTCCAGTTCGGCTTCCAGCCTAAAGAGCGCCTGCAACATGCTGGGCGCATGGGAGGAGCCCTGCTTAGTGTGTTTAAAGTAACCTAGGGCTGAATCCAAGGCTTGGAGGAACAGATGGATCGGCTGAAACAAGAACTGCTAACTGAAAAAGTGAGAGGGGCAGCTCAACGACAAGCTTTATCAGACACCATCCAAGCAGCATCAGGGTGGCAGAAGAAGAAAAAAACTGAGACGAGGCAGACGTGAAAAAGGAAGGAGTCAGTGCATCTCCTGTGTTTCCAGCCTGCCTGGGTCTTTAACTGTGGATAATGACCCAGCAAACTCCTTGACTGTTAACACTTTGCAGTTTACTTCTGCAGCTGCTTCACATTCCTTTTGCATCAGAATGTCTCTGCTTTAAGGAAACACTTCAACTTTTCTTCACAAGAACTGATAACCTGGGGGAGGGGGGGTTATATTTGTGTCTTCCTACCTACAGGTCCATGGCAGCTGCCTGCAAAGTTTGCCAAGCTTTACCATGAGCTGGACAGATGGGTGGAAAAACCCAATGCCTCAGCTACAGGAGCTGACTGTGAATACCCCTAGCAGAACAAGACAGAGGAAGAGAAAAACAAATGATTACAAAACATCACTTTGGGGCAACTGAAAAGTAACAACTTGAATATGTGTGCTTGTAAAGAAGTTATTATTAGAGGCTGTGATTTTGTGTATAAACCACCTGTATTTACTAGCCAGTTGCTAATAAGAAACTACACCTTGTATTGTATGGATTTGCCACTTGTAAAAGAGATGTTAGAGCGTGCAAATTTGCAGTAGCTGCTAGAAAATGCTAAGGAAAAAACTAGAAAGATTCTAATATGATTGTAGTGTTATAAAGCAGGTATTGATAGTGGATATACGAAACAAAAAAGGGGGAGTTCAGGGTTAACTCCACAAGAACATATAGTGAAAGTTTGCTATGTTTTGAATTTTTAAATCGCTGGATGGAGGATGGACCTCCTATATAGCGCCATTGAGGGAGTTCTAAGAATTTAGAACAGGGGAAAGCTCATGTTAAAGTACATAATCTTGAAATTCATGATGGGAAGGCCCGTTCCCTTTAATAACCGGGAGATGAGCATATGCTTGTGTTTCCACAGATAAAGGACCTCGTTGGGTCCCTGCATGATGGATCCATCCTGCCTTGTCTTCTGTCTCTTCATGACAAGAGGACTGACCCTACCATGATTTCTCACCTAGCCAAAAGAGGACATTAGCCAATGCGATAGGACAAGGCACCCTGTGCCTGTCGTTTGCCACACCTACAAGTCCTTTCAGACTGCTGTTGGAAGCAAGGCAGTCTTGAATCCTGTGGACACGTGGGATGGCTGGCGGGTATAACAACACAGCTGCAATAAATTGATTTGTTAAGATCTGTAAAAATGGATATGTATCTGTATTTTCATTCTATAGTTTGAAACCAATTGTCAGTGCAGAATGTTAACTGCTCTTTAACTGTTTATTTGCTAGGCTAGGAGCACGAGTGAAAAAATTGTATTAAGAGAGTTTTGCTAGTTTTTATTAGCTTATACATTTTCTTATTAATCGAGCCCTTAAGCAGGTGTTGATAGTGAATATACAAAACAAAGAAGGGGGAGATGTGGGGACTGAAAGTGATAAGACTTGCATGAAAAAGAGTTTGGGAATGAGCTCTGAGGCCTTGGTGCTTTGACAAGCCCTGGGGCCATGAGTTGGGAGCTCAAGGACAGGAATGGTAAGCAAAGCAAGCCTTGGGAGGATGGGCCAGGATGTAGCTGTGGCGGGAATCTCAGTCCGAGGCCAGAGGATGTGGGGGTTGTGAGAGGGTCTGCAGCATTGTGATTGGACTGTTTACCTGGAGAGTTGCACAGTGGCCAGTGAGATTGAACGTTGTATGTATATGCAGGTTGGGAAAGTACCGAACAAGGGGATAAAAAGGGCTTGGTGATAATAAACAAGGGTTTGAGTCTCTGCATCAGCTTGAGTTCGTGCTGTGAAATGCCAGTAATTTCAATTATTTAACTGCTTTTATCTCAATGCACAGGTTTTACCTTTTTTCTGATTCTCCCCCATCCCACTGTGGGGGTATCTAGTTGCTGTCTGGGGTTAAACCATGAGAATCCTTTTTCGCACTCAGTGTGGGACCTCTTCAGCATGTGTCACCTTGTCTTCTGGTGACATTCCAAAAACTTTGCTGCCTTTGCCTTTCCCAGTCACCGATGTGGCATGATCCCCATGTAGCAATCCTGAATTGAGGATTCAGTGTAGAAGGTAATTAGATGCTAGACTAATGACATCTTGGCTCATTAAGGAGGTAATAATTTCAAGTGAAAGACATGGTGTTAGTTGCTGGGAGAATTTACAAGCTGCAGTATGTTTAGATGTTGCACTACAGCTTGATCCTTGTGTGTTTGGTTGTACATTTTTAGAACTTGTGTGCGTGCTTGGTAAATAAATCATATAATAGATGGAAGCTTATGATATGCTTAATAATATGGAATCAGTTCATGTAGGAAGAACAGCCATTGCTTAGATTCTCTGGACCAAGCCATTGGATGGCTAGGATGTACTTGGCGTTAGAGCAAGGCTGTAATTTAATGTCTTGATTCCCCCTCAAAAAGGCTCTGCATTCTTTTCTTAAGGACTTAATTAATAACCCAAAGCAAACTGGCTATGTTTTTCATTGTGAAGTTTAATAAATTTCAGCCTGTTTTATCTCTTAAATTGGTTTATGCAGTGAGTGATGGAACTTCTAGGTGGATTAAAGCCATTTTTTAAGTATGCATTATATTTATTATGCTTTTATTTTTTATTCAAATGAGAAAAGTTATCTGACACTAACAGATGTGGCATGAACTTGGTTTATAACTATTTGAAGGTAGTGGCAAAGTACTGCACAAACACAAGCACACCTTTCAGGCCAACAACAAGGAAACTTCAAAATGGTCTGAGCACTCTAGGAAAATCCTTCAGTTAATTCTCCATCTTTTAAATTGGTAATTATTTTCCTTTATAAACCATCATCTCTGGTAAATATGCAAAAGCTACACTGAGGAAATGCATTCAGAACCAGATGCAGAAACAGGGGTCTGTGCTCTTCACATGCTCTGCTCAACACTTCCCTTTTGTGTGAAAAATATAAAGCATTTGCCAATTACTGTGGCTCTTTCCTGAGTAGAAGAGGTCATAGACATGCCTGGTTTATTTCAATTTGTAAGCAGTGGAGAACTTTGAGGAATTACACTGTGCACTGCCTCTGGCAGCAAAGGTGGCTTCAGAAATCCATGCCCTATGAGATCTTGTGTTAGGGATCCTTGCCCCCACATCCTGCTGGCACAGATTTTGGTGAGGTTACAAAATAACATGGATCAGAAAAGCTATACAGATGGGAAAGAAGAAACCTGGTTTTGGAAGACCCCTCTGAATCTAGATCAATTTCCTGACCTGATTTGTAAAGCAGCTACTCAACAAATTCTACTGGGAAAACTGAGGAGTCTGAAACTCTTCTTAAGCTGGTTTTCCTTGCTTTAGCCTAGTTTTCTGTTTGTTTGTTGGCTGTAGAAGTAAAGAATTTTTCACTCCTTCTGTTAGCAATGAAGATAAAGTACAGACCAAACAGAATATCGTGCAGCTGGAACATTACAAACATTGATGTACATCTCTAGATATATTGTTAGCTAGTGTAGTTTCTTGCTACTCGCGTGGTGAGGGACGGAAGCACTAGTTCCCTCCGAACTAGGGCTGAGACATAGAGCATTCACGGAATGCGGGTCACCAACGGCTTATTGCACAGTTATAATTCCTTATATTTGCCGCCTAAGCACCTCCCCAGGGTCAGCTGGTTCCTGTCCCTCTTAGTAGCTTTCCGTCACATCACATGATCTTCTGTGCGCCAATCCCTACATCTCCCCCGCCTCAAGACTAGAAAACTTTGGGTTTCTAGATAACAACTTATTTTTCTAATTAACCAATTAAGAAAGGTTCGTGTAACTAAATATTCACACATGGTGCGTAACTCCAACTAAGAAAGGTTTGTGCAACTAAGTATCCACACACAGTGCGTAACTCTAATTAACCAAGTAAGAAAGGTTTGTGCAACTAAGTATCCACACACAGTGCGTATTATATAATCAAACAAGAAGAAACAAACTTAAACTCAGGACGTCAGCCTAAAGGGACCTAGACACGAGTGTTTCCGGCTTGAGTGTTGTCATATTCAACAGCCGGCTACACAGTTCATAAGGCACATTGTGACTGGATCCGTGAGTGAAGTCATCTGGACGCACACAGGTCATGTATGTCATTTCGCACCACAGGCCTGTTGTATCTCTCTCTCCCGGACATAGTCAAGCGTCGATCACCACCTGTAAAACAGAGCTCAAATACAGACTTACAGACACAGCTACAAATACGGTAATAGCCATTTTGCCGGTACCCAGCGTAGCCCAGTCTCCCCCTCCACACAGGCATAGCCTCGCCCATGAGCACGTAGGGCAAATGGACCTATCTTACCCTTTTCCGGATCTTTCACCCATACCTGTGGATACGGGGGTTTGTCTAGAGGTGGAGTGAAGTGTGAGCTCATCGGGGATTGTTCACTTGATCCACACGAGAATTGGTTTAGACTAGTCAGAGCAGAAAGTAAAAGTCGGCTCACATGGACTGCGGGAGTTTCTCCGGGTACAGACTCCCCCGCCTCAAGACACCTGAGGCGAGCTTTCAAAGTCCGGTGTGCGCGTTCGACGATGGCTTGGCCAGTGCCGTTATGAGGACAACCGGTCTTATGCTCAATGCCCCACTGTCGTAAAAATGAAGCCACCAGTTGACTTGAATATGCTGGACCGTTGTCGGTCTTGATCTGGCTAGAGACTCCCAAAATCGCCATGACCTCGTGCCAGTGCAAAATGGCCACCTTAGCGTCTTGCTTGCGTTGCGCTGTAGCCAAGATGACTCTGCTACAGGTATCAACTGTGACATGTAAATAACGCTTAGGAGAAAAGGCAGGATATTTGGTAACATCTGTCTGCCAAGATATCATTAGGTCGCAGACCATGGGGATTAACACCTGCTTCCTATAAGGGGGTGTGAACACAGGTAGACGGATAACATCCACAGCCTGTGCTCACGAAAGACCTGTAGCTCGCGCCAACGCTTGCGCGCCAATGTGTAACAATGAGTGTAAACGTTTGGCATGCTGAAAAGGGGTATCTGTAAAAGCTGGAGCGCAACAGTCAGGGACTGGCAGACCTTGTGCAACACGGTCTGCCCTATTGTTACCCTCAGTCAGGAGTCCAGGAATGCGCGAATGACTATTACAGTGTATTGGACAAACTTCGGCAGTTCGTTCAGATGAGGCCTGAAAAAGAACTTGTGCACACGCTGTCGTGGCTTCAATGGCCCACATTGTTTGCTTTAAAAGTTTCCAGACAAAAAAGGAATCTGTTACAACATTAATGGGATCTACTGACCACTGTCGTAGCACAGTAGCTACAGTATATGCTTCTAGAAATTGAACAGACTTTCCTGGGGCCTGAACTCGCCCGTATTTCCACACACTTTCCTCTTGCCACACATATGCACCTTGTTGAATACGGGAGGAAGCGTCTGTGAAAATGGTAATTCCCGTAACTGGATTTTCAACTACCCAGGAATGGGGTTGCAATGCTGTGGCTTGCACCACAGCATCCCAAGGAGTCAGAGTTTGTGCAGCAAACTGACCTCGAAAACCTGCCACAACAGCTTGTAGCTTTTCCGACAAAGGATAGTATAATTCCCACGTAGTCAAGGAACACGGGAGGAAACAGCAGGCTATTTCTTTTGCAAACAGATGTCGACCGACAGTGAGCCCCTTTACCATTAATTGTGTCTGGCCATAGTATGAGTGCTTTTTTCCCTTTCAAGACATACACCCACTGTAATGGTGACCAGTCCTGTGCTACTAGACCAATCCCTGCCCCTTTCGTAATCCAAAGGAAAGCTCGAATCTCATGCTGCGGCTGGAACCTACAGAGACTACACTGCTGTACACGTGTAAGTATCTGCGACAACAGTTGACAATGCTGTTCAGAAAGCTCTCTCTTGTCAGATATGGAAGTAGCCTCTTTCAGTAGCTGATAAAAGGGGGTTAACTCCTCCTCAGGAATGGGGCAAAAGGTCCTCATCCACTGCAGCTGGCCCACCAACTTCTGCACCTCATGCACCGTGGAGACAGTGTTAGTGATCGTACATAGCTGTGGACAGACCTCACGAGGTCCAGTCAAGGTGCCAAGATATTTAAAGGGGCTAACTCTCTGCACTTTCGTGACACTAATGTGCAGCCCATGTTCTTCCAGATTTTTATACAGCATCGTCCCCGCACCTTGAAGCTGTTCCTCCGTTTCAGCCGCTAACAGAATGTCATCCATATAATGTATTACCTGTACTGGTAACTTTCTTACTGGCTGTAATGCTCGATCTATTGCCAGCTGGCAGATGGTTGGAGAGTTCTTCATGCCCTGTGGTAACACAGTCCACTGAAAGCGTTGTCGAGGCTTCTGATGATTCGTTGTGGGGAGCGAAAAGGCAAAATACTTCCTGTCCTTTGGATGCAAAGGAATGCTGAAAAAACAATCCATAATGTCATAAATACAAATGTGCCACCCATCAGGAATGGTAACAGGGGAGGGAAGGCCGGGTTGAAGGGAACCCATGTCTTCCAGACATGCATTAACCGCTCGCAGATCATGTAGCAACCTCCAAGCACCTGATTTTTTCTTAATTACAAAAATAGGGGTGTTCCAGGAGCTAACTGAAGGTTCTAAATGGCCCAGTTTTAACTCTCGAATCACTAATTCTGGCACCGCTGCTCCTTTCTCTTCAGACAAGGGCCACTGCTCTATCCAAAACGGCTCCATCCTCTTCCACTGTAGCTGCAGCAGCTGTATCACAGCAGTGGCCCGTGCTAAAAAGGAGTGACCAGGTGACACCCCCATTGTCTTAAGGCATCACGGCCTAGTAAGATTACCGGTAGCCCTTCTGAAACATAAGGATTCACATATACTTTCTGTTCCTGATCTGCTTTCGATCCCCCTTGTAAGATGACCTGAATAGGAGCGCGGCTTCTTTGAGCCTTTTGCAAGCCTCCCACCCCCTGTACCTCACCACATGGTGACGTCCGCCAGCCTTCGGGCCATTGTTCTCATGGCACCATGGTACAATCAGCTCCAGAATCAAGCATAGCAATACATGTAAAAGAGCAAGGTTCCATTTCTGGTAAAGTGTGTTGAAAACAGACTAAATATTCCGGTCTAGTAGCTAAAGATAAAGACAATGCCATTAGTAGAGGAGATTCCCCCAGGGTAGGCTTTGAGGGTTGTTGTTGCTCATTATGGGGTACTCCCCCATCCCCTGCCCTGTCGCACAAAGGGGAGTGTTGCCAGGGCTCACAACGCTCCACTTCCCGTTTCCCTGCAGCCGCCGTTGTTGCTGCTGCCACGGCCGCGATTTCCGGCAGTCGCGCACACAATGACCACTCCCCCCACATCGCCAGCAGGTCAGGCCCGAGCTGTCTTCTCCGCCCTTTCCTTTGTTTGGTAAAGGGAAGGGGCATTGGCAGATGTTATGGCCTGAACCTCCACAGCCGTAGCAGCGGTTTATTTTAGCACCTCCCCCTCCTTTGTTCTCTGGATTGCCAGTCGCCCTTAACGCTGCAATCATGGGGGCCACATGCGCGGCTCCCTGCCGGACGGCCCACCACCGCAGTAACCCGGACAGTGATAGATCTTGCGGTGCTTGCTGTAATATCACCCTTACAGTAGCGGTACAATTATCTTTCAGACACTGCACCACCACTGCTTCCTTTGCCGCCTCAGGCAGTTTCGCGGCTGTAACTGCATTGTGTACCCGATCTACAAAATCCGTGAAATTTTCTCCAACGTTCTGCCTCACATGCAGCCATGGCTGATGCTGACCTTCAGCTTGCTGCACCCTTCGAAACGCTTTAAGTGCTGTTTGCCCCACTGCCACCCAGTGTCGCCTTCTCAGCCGCCTTATCTGGTCCTGCAGAGTAGCAAATTGCCCCTCCCCCGTTAACATGTCTGCCGTGGTTCCCGCCAAAGGGCCACCCTGCCCCCCTTCAGTGGCTAGCAGCGCAGCAACTTCTTCCCGCCAAAGCTCTAAAAACAACAACCATTTCGATACCGGGAGTATACCTCGGAAAAGCTGCCTGGCATCATATGGAGACGTTGGAGTGGACAAAATGCACTCCACCAGGGTGGACATTTGTGGGGAGCTGATACCATGTTTTTGGACCGTGCTAGCAAGATCTTTCACGGTTTTAAGGTCATATGGCTGCCATTCATACCCCCCCCCCACGGCCTCCTGCGGCTAAGACCGGAAAAGCCTCTGGTGAGGGGGCTTGCCATTCTACTCTGTTTAGCACACACTCTTTTGCAACCAGTCTCCAATCTGTTACACCTTTACTGGGTGGATATACCTGAGGAAGCCGTGAGCATGTTTGATCTACCTGTCGCAAGGCCTCCTGTACTCCCTTTAGCAATTGAGGTATTTGGTCATATTCTACCTTTTTTACTCTGTTCTGCGGTCGGTTCACTGCTTCCCTCTCTCCCTCCGAATCTGATTCCTGCTTTTGGTCACGCCACTCATTCCAGTTAGTTCCCGCCGGATCAACCGGCTGCGGTGGTTTTTCTTCCTCTTCGTCGGACCAGTGACACTTAGGGGGTCCCCGCGCCCGTTCTTTTTTCTTCGGGTACCAGATATCATCTGGATCCGGGGGTTTACACGAGTTCTGATCGTTAGAGTCCTGAGGCAGTTGATCTTTCCCTTCTACAATATGTTGCACAGCCTCTTGCCTCTCCCTCCATGGGTATGCGGGGGGTGATGGCGCCCCCCCTTCTCCCCCCTCCTCCGCCGGTTTTTTTAGCGGGCATACCAAACTTTCCTCCCTTACTGGAGTTGCAGGGGCTGCCTGAGCCCCCTCGTCAGGAATCTCCTCCTCGGGTGGCCAATTCGATTCGCTGAGAAGGGAGGCGCCGGTTTGGCAACCTTCCGCCGCCGGTCCGGCGGCTTCAGCGTGTGGTGTACCGTACAACGCTATACGAGCCGCAAAAACAGCTTCATGTTCTTCACGAATCTTGGAGACAATATTTTCAATAGCACCCCACGTCTCCCCTATCTCTCCTGCTTTCTTTTCCCCAGTCAAAACCGCTCCCAAAAGCTCTTGGCGTATTTGTCCCCATTGGGAGGTATCTAATACGTCCACGGGGCCTCCACCGCCCCCTGGCCTTGCAAACATTGGATGCAGTGGCCCGCTGGCCCAGAATGTATCTCCTTCGGCAACCCAGCTTGCTGCGCGAAGGCCTTCAATACCTGTACCACGTGGCGCACATCCATCACTATCAAGTCGGGGTCACCACTTGTAGTTTCTTGCTACTCGCGTGGTGAGGGACGGAAGCACTAGTTCCCTCCGAACTAGGGCTGAGACATAGAGCATTCACAGAATGCAGGTCACCAACGGTTTATTGCACAGTTACAATTCCTTATATTTGCCACCTAAGCACCTCCCCAGGGTCAGCTGGTTCCTGTCCCTCCTAGTAGCTTTCCGTCACATCGCGTGATCTTCTGTGTGCCAATCCCTACAAGCTAGCTTTTGAAGCTTAAAATACACTCCCTAGGATAAATTGACAGAACTAACAGACTGCATTATCTCTCATTTCTTTTCTTTTTTACTTTTTTACTTTTTTTTTTTTTTTTTTTTTTTACTGCATCAGACTTTTAGATATCAAAGGAAATGGCATCAAGCTGCCCTCTGTAGGGATTTAATCCAAAGTCAGTGACTGCCTCTGTTAACTTCACTGAAGTGGGGAACAAGCTTGCTAATTTTATGTCACACAGTAATGCTACTTTTCATAAGGAAAACCTTGCCTTTTGTGTGCACAGGGTTTTTCAATTAACTATGAAGAATACTGCTCTTCCAGCAGAAGTCATACCGTTCCAATTTTTACCTTATAAGCTAGATGTGAAGCCCTATACTGAGAACTGGACTAGTGCAAAAGCATTACAAAACTTTAGTCATAAGCACTCTCAGGTTAGTTTACGTTATTGGAAAACCAGTTTCTCTCTTTTAATTCAGGGTATTAAGCAGTAGGTGGCATCCTACTTTAATATTATAGTGAACTGTAAGCTTGCTAGCATGTGTTATCACCTGGTCTAGAAAGTTCTTAGAATTTCTTTTCTACTTGTACTTGTGCAGTATTATCAAGGAAGGATTGTTTTTGCTTAAAGTAAATAGCAACATGTGGAAGTTCTGATGTGAGTTCTGAAAGCATGCAAGTACCACATACTGAAAGTCCTAGTAGAAATTTTAGTTCAGAATTTGTCTTGCCAGAAGCAGACCTTTATAAACTGGAAGAGATGAGAAAAATAAAATTATTAAAACATTTTCTTAGCAGCTGGATTGTTTCCAGATTTTCCCAACACTCACTGTGGTCTGTTCACAGTGCCTGTGGGAAGCAAAAATAATTAATGCTGAAAATTAGATTGAAAAGCTTTTCAAGTTACGATTCAGAACAGTAAAATAAAGGAAATACATTGCTGATACACTATCCTTAAGTCATCTCATTCAATGTGACAAAGTGTCAGGCTATGTACTTAAGTAGAGCCGAGTCAAAAAAACTCAGACATCTTTAATGGAAAGAAGCTAAAAAACTTTCAAATGAACTAACTACTGATGGGCTGGAATAATAATGCAGAAGTAAATTTTGAGTTGTACAAGTCACTGTGGAGTGGATTACAGAAATCAGACCAGCAACCTAGGCTGATGTTGAAGACCTTAATATACTTCACCAGTATCCTCCTATCTGGATTAGCAGTCTTTATTTCAGATTCAACAGAGTTCTCCAGGGCTCCTCTGGCAGCCCCCAAAGAGACTACTTAAACTTTTTCTTTTTTTTTTTTCTTTTCTCTTTTTATTTCTCTCTTTCCATTTTTTTTTTTATTTTTTTTTTAAATACTAGTGCTCACTCAGGTTCTAATGGGGACTACTAGGAGAAGGTGACATTTGAAACTCAGTTACATGAATTGGGTGAGGTACCTTTCATTTATTTATTTTAGGATCTATTTGTATGGATTTGTGCCAGGACAGATTTACCTAACATCTGCTCATTCTCTTTCTAATACGATAATTGAATCATGCTGAAAAAGAAGAATACTCAGTGCTTTAATGATTTTGTGTATCTGGCCCTTGTGATGAAAATAAGCAGCTTTTATAATATTCAAAATCACATGGGTGCTCAACATAAAAGTATTTCATTTATTGACTAATCTTTCCTCTTTAAGCTGATTGCTTAGATTTTGCATGTGAGAGCAGCTCTATTTTAATAGATGGTTAAAGATTCAAGCCTTGTTAAATGTTCCATGAAAATATACAAAGACATAAAGGGTGTTTAAACACTAGCTTGGTATAAATTTAGTGCTTAACTTCATCATAATAACTCAATGTGATTCATGTACTTATGTAACCACCTGAATTTGGGCTATGAAGAAACAGCTTTATGAAAGAATTTGTATGTCACACAGTTTTATCTCAGGATGTATATTTCTATAAGGAAAGCACTACTGTAAGATGATAGGTCTGGTGATAGTGCATCTCGAGTGGCGTTGTCTCTCCAGTCTGCTAGATTACTGATGCCTTAGTGTTATTGTTTCTTATTGAATGTGCAAATGACATATTTCAGAGTTAAATGCCCATCTATATTGCAGATGAAGCCTTGCTAATGTTATAAACAATATTTGGTGAATCAGAACAACACTCCTCAAATAAAATAATACCTTCCTGCTTGTTTATGTTCAGACCCTAGCTGCATTTATTTTTTACCAAATTCAACTGCTACGTAACAGTTGCTGCAACAACTTCCTTAAGATTTTCAGGAAGAATGAATTATTGGGTTAACAGCATATAAATAAAACTGTCAAGAAAAATGTATTTTTCCTTTAAAAAAAAATAAAGTAATTCTGTGAACATCTGAAAAATTATTTTTTATTTTTATTCCTCAAACTTTCCTTTTTGGAGTTTTGGTTCTGGCTCTAAAAGCCCACCTAAACCCACACCCTAAACTTTTAAAGGTTTTTCTGATCTGAGTCCATGACAACTGCAGTGACAACAATCATATATAGGTCCAGTGCAAACATACAAAACATGTTTAAAGACATGGGGCTGGAAGCTATATTGTAACTGCAGTGCTATCTGTGCAATTAGACCAGTGGAGAGCTGGAGTTTTTGTCTCTTCAGGAGCTTTAAAATACATAAGTAACCAGGTCATGCTATGGCTGGAGGCAAACATTGACCACAGTCCTGGAAAAATGTGTTGAGAATTTAATACTTCAGTATGCTTATCTTACAAAATACACTCGAGCAAGTGCTAAAAGCATTTCACTAAATCACAGCTTAATGTTAAGCATATTACCAGTCTTATATTAGTATATGTTTTAAGTGTTTTGCTGTATCAGCTCTGGAGAGCATAAGCTTATGCCTGTAGGACTAGAGCATTGATTTCAAGTTCTTTTATTTTTTTTTAAGTCTAAAAAAATGCACTTATGTTGGCATGAATTGTACTTAAAATACTCACAACAGCTGTGAATGTCACTGTATTGAAGTGTTTGGTCCAAAACCTGCATGTACAAGCTGTTTTCCTGCAGTTCAAACTGTAGTCCGTGAAAATATTAATTTGAACATATTTCTGCTAAGAAACATAAGATTGCCCAATTAAGCTATGGAAATGAAGGCAGAGCTAGCTGTGAAATTAATTTCTAACCTTTTGAACCACACTTTCATAATCTTAAAATATATGAAAGATGTAATTTATATCAATCAGCAGGTCATTGGCTTGCATTTTCATTTGCAGAAACAGTTTGACCAAATAAATATTTGGCAGATTTTTTTTTTTTAAAGTTAATTCTTTCCAGAATCTTTCAAATGCTTTTTAGTCTCATTACAAATGCTTCATGTACTATTTATGGTAAGACTGCTCTTTTAGTGACATCATTACACTGGGGAATAAGGGCCCAGATCACATAACCTAGGGGCCAGGCTTCCCAAGTGGCCAGGATCTGACTGTGTCCTCTTTGAGCTGTTGCTGCTGGACAGCTAAAGAGGTTACTGCTGCTGATCACTCATCCCTGCTGTCTGACTTTCCCGGATTTGCCCCAAAAGGTGCTCCCAGGAGCAGCCCACCTTGCTTATCTTTGTCCAAATGGGCTGGATTAGTAAAGATGAGAGAATGATAATGTGGAGGAATTGGGGGAGAAATTAAGATCTAGGAGAAGGAGAATGGGAGTCCTGATTGCTGTAATTATTTCCCTCATGCATAAGGGAGGTGAAAGTGAGAACTTCATCTCACATATCCTATGGGATTTACAGACAAAACTGAAGTGACCTGAAGGAGGCAAAATTACACAGACAACTAAACATTTCTAAAAATCCTGTATTTTTTCAACCTTCCTTTAAAGCAACTAAAAACCTTTGTAAACTTTAGCTGTACCTTAAACTTAGTTGAAGTTTGAACTGGCCAAAGTGGATCCTTGCACTTTATTTTAGTCAATAAACAGTGATACAGGGAGAGGGGAGACATCAAAACCCATCTAAATTCTCTCCTATTGGTCACAAAATGTTTTCAAGTTAAAAAAAAGGTCTAAAGGTTAGCAAAAAGAAAATGTAATTATTGCATATCTTCTTCATAGTAAGAAAATAAGGTTAATACTTAATCATTAAAGTCATGGTGATCACTGTTCTAGTTTAAAAGATGTTACAGTCCAAGTGCGATCTTATGTTTTCTGCTATTTTAGGTAGGATAAAAGGCCCAGAAATCAGAGATGTTAGAATAAGCTTGTTACTATGTGAAGCTGAATACGATAGTACTTTCAAGACAAGGACATCAATGTTTGGCAGCTATGACAAATGTAGAATATTCATATCAGAGTCTGGACTTGTACTCAGGTAAATATCCCAAATCTGGAAGATGCATTCAGTGTCTTGATATTAAATATTTGTGAAGAACAACAGGATTAGTCAAAATGTATTTCAATGAATTTGAGAACCACAGTATTGATTCAAATCATAAACTTTACCTAAATTCTGTCCTTCCAAAAAAGACAGAATCAATTCTGTAGACAGGGAGTTGTGAATGACAATATAGATCTTGAGGTAAAACACAGAGGCACAGAGAAGGAAAGGAGAGGAATGAGGGGAGAATACCATGAGTTCTTGCTGAAGTTCTCAGACAAATAACAGTAGTAGTTGTAGTTGGTCCCAAGCAGGTATTCTGGGGTGGTGTTAGCTTCAACTGTTGCTCTGCTCCTATTTTGGAGACTTCATTGTTAAATAAAGCGCCTTCCACTCTTAGGCCATCTCAGACAGGAGAGTTCTTTTGTCCTAGATCAACACTGCAGAGTGTTCACAGTTCACATGAAAAGGCTGTGCAGGTGGAGATTTAGAAAGGAATAATGAAGATGAGAATTTAGAGAACAAGATCTCACACTGATGGAGCTGTGACTTGGGAGAGTGTGAGTGATGGCTATTTATGGGGTCTCATGTTCCCACTGAGGAAATGAGCTTCAGCTGCCGCAATGAGGCTTAAAAGAAGATGGCAGAATAAGCCATTTAGACTCTCATTTTACTTATCTAATAACCTCTTTGTCTATTGATTGCCAAATGCTTACTTTTCTTGTTTACCAGATGTTATGTCAGTACAATCCTTGGACATTTTTAGCAGCATATTCTTGAACTAATTAACTCATTGTTAATTATATTTTGTAGTAGCTGAAATAGCCTCCTAGACCCTGGTTTCTGCAACAGTTATGATCATGTGAATATTCTTTAAAAACTGTCCATGTATTCATACTCCATATAGTTTATCATAAAATATAAACTACAAACTATATATTTTGAGCATAAAAGAAAATAGCAAAGTGCTTCTTTCAACTGGTAATATAACAAATCAAAAAATTTTAATGTCAGAACAAAGCTAAGTAATTGTTCCTTGCTCAGGGCAGCAAGTTCTGTAATATTTTAAGCTGTAACAATCTCTTTCCAGTCATTGACAGAGCACAGATATCTGTTAACTTGTCTAGTGAATGTCTGATCATAGTTTCTAATGAGAAAAAAACTATTCATATTACAGGAACCTAGAAGTTTGTTTAGAAAATAAATTTCAGACATAAATTCACTTAGAGAAATTGCAAGCTGATTCCAGTCAGATAAAATACACACCATAAACTGCATCTACATGTGTACATGTATATTTGGCTTCAAGCAAAGCAGATGATAGATATAGAAATTCACAATACCTAGCCCTTAATTGTGATTGTTCATATTGTGACACATAATAAGATATTGGAGATATACGTGAAGACCTGCTCCTAACATCAATATATTTGTTAGTTCACTTACGTAAAGTTATGATACTTATATTTGTAAGGCTTTTGATTGTTTTTGCCTAGGGATAAGCTGGTAGACCAACTTCACTAGAAAAAATGGTAATGAAAGGTGGGAAAGCTAATTCTGTTTGAATTTGGTTTAAGCTGCATATTTCAGCTCACTGGATTTGATTCCACATTATTTGATCCCAACATATTGCTAAAAATAGAACAATTCACACCTCTGTTGTTTGATTCTAGATCAAGGATATTAAGATAAACATAGACTTCTGTTGCTTAGTGTGAAACAAATTGTTTTAGCCCAAATGTTAATCTGAACAGGTTTTTACTCCAAATAGAAGAATAACCTGCTAGTTCTTGGAAAACTAATGTGTTTCAGAAGAACATGAAAACCTTCTCTTCCATGGCTAGAACACATCAAAAGTTCCCACTGGTTTTAGTACATTCATTTATTATGAGGCTAGAAGAAGCTGTGAATCTTCTAGTGACAATGTCTGCATTATCTATGTTTTAATACTTTAATTTCAACTCTTTCTGGGACAAAAAGTGCTGACACAAATTCTGTACTGAGTTTTAAACTGCTCTGTAACAGCAAATGCCATCCTAGATAAAAGATTAGTCTTGAAAATTGTACGAAGAATATGCCAACTAGTATATGCTGCAAAAAGGATCAGGATATTAATTTAACCTGACTAGGGAGTAGATTATACTATAAATAGGACTCTGAGACTGCATCTACTGCAAGGCTGGTCTTTTCCTACAAAATCCATTGCAAGTGTATTTGCCTTAATCCTGTAATATGATCCTCAGTCTAATCCTTGCACCTAGCTATTGTACCCTACTAATTTTGCTATGCATGGAAAACTGTGCATACATAAGGTTTTACTTGCTTGGATCCATTGCAGAATAAGAACAAAGTCACTGCTTGTAGATGGAACATACAGAAGTATATAAATGATTTTATATAGAAGGCAAGCTAACAGAGGATTGACACACCTGAAATCCCAAAATCTTGGAAACATTAAAAATACATTAAAATATTCAGGTTTGACCAAAAAAAAAAAAAAAAAATCTCCAAGTTTAAAGTGTTTTGTGCTTCCTTCTGACTTTCCCTTTCTATCTTCCTGCTTAGGATTTCTTTGCCAATGCTGCCTTATTCTTTGGGAGTATTTTTTTTTCCAAACTAATAATGGCACTTTTTTCTGCAGTGTTCCTTTTCTATCTCTATTACTTTGCAGTGTCCTTTAACTCAAAATGTACATTTGGTGAAGACATTTAAGAAAATCTTTCCAAAATAAGAGTGAAGTGTATGTTTTTCTAATAAGAGTGAAAACAGAGTTGATTTATTTGAAAAGCTAGAGTATCTTCTAGCTAGAATGACATGACACATTACTACTGATTCGCACATTTACTGGTTCATATTTAAATGGCCTCATAAGAAGAACTACTATTGAAACTCTTACTAAGATGGGAAAGTTGATCTGTTGTTTTCTGAACAACTTCTAAAGGAAGAATTTACTGCACATGAAAAGGTTTAGGGGTTTTTTTGGTTCCCTTTTTAAGCTATCATGTAATTGACTAATGTCAATTGGTATAATAGAAAAGTCACCTAACCTAAAGTGTAAGTTACAAAAGCTTTATTTAAAAGCTATAGAAAATGGCTCCTGTTGCTTTCCTTGTCTGTTGAGAAATACAAATATATTGCAGTTTCTTTACTAATTTACCTATTTTAGTTTATGCAAAGATTCTTGAAATAAGTCTAACCCACTTCCATATTCTTGAAACTAGTACTCTTCCTCATCCCCTCCTCCTCACTGTTTTCTTTCTCTGATTAGGAAAAATGGTGTTTTCAGCACTCTGTGTGCTGAAAAATTTACTATTGTCTAATCAGTTAAATGAAATACATGAAAGATTATCGTGGGATACCCTCCCTGCTTTGTCTTCAAACATCTTAGTTTGACCAGTTAAACAATAAGTTGTTTGCACCATTATGGTTGCAGGTTGGTTTACACATGACTATGCTCTGTCCCTCACCTTCCTCCCCCATGTAATTGTAAACTATATATTAAGATATTTTTTTAATACCATATGCCTGTGGTGTGTGTAGAGGTGTCTGTGTGTAAATACTTGTGCTTTGGGATTAAGAAAGTAAATGAGACATAAAACAATGTGTAGCGTTGCTTATAAATTCAGAAGACCAAAGAACACTTTTGAATGTATGGGATGTAATTAGCTCTGGTTTGTGTAGTTTTGACATGCTGTAGTTAATCCTTTATGCTGTGTCTTGAAATACCTGAAATCGAGTAATACAAGTATCTAGCCACTAAGATCACTAGGGTTTTGTTGTTTTTTTTTTTAGTAGGTTTCTCTTTTTGGTGACCATACCACTGTACCCATACTTAGGCTCCTGAACAAAAATGACAAAAGTAATGACAAAAATAAATTCCAGATTATGTTTGAAAACTGAAAAGTGGGGGATGAGGAACAAACAATCCCTTTCTGGTTTTAGTAGAGATGGCAAATAACTTGCAACTAACTCTTGGAGAAGCATTTGATCTTGACGTGGCTGTATTTTTGCTTTTTTGTCTGTTTACTTTTGAGGCAGGTGTTTTGGAACTACAGTAACATATTTTAGAGGTATATATCCTTAATACTTTATGGAAGTTTAAACCTCTACTTATGACATTTTAATGATACATTAAACACACTTTTCGATCTGTAATCATTGTATTTAGTCTTCTATGGTAAAGATCAAAGAACTCAGGATATCTTTAAAGTATAGGGATCTGGACCTGCTTGAGGAAGTCCGGAGGAGACCACAAAGTTGATCGGGGGCTGCAGCATCTCTGTTATGAAGACAGGCTGAGAGAGTTGGGGTTGTTCAGCCTGGAGAAGAGAAGGCTCCACTGAGACCTTATAACAGTCTGCCAGTACCTAAAGGGGGCCTATGAGAAATCTGGAGAGGGACTTTTTGCAGGGGCATGTAGTGACAGGACAAGAAGGAATGGATTTAAGCTGAAAGAGGAGAGATTGAGATTAGACTAAGAATAAATTCTTCACAATGAAGGTGGTGAGACATAGTCACAGGTTGCTCCGAGAAGCTGTGGCTGCTCCATCCCTGGCAGTGTACAAGGTCAGGTTGGATAGGGTTTTGAAGACCCTTGTCTAGTGAAAGGTGTCCCTGACTGTGGCAGAGGGGTTGGAACTGGATGATCTTTAAGGTCACTTCCAGCCCTAACCATTCTAGGATTCTGTATGTCCGCTAAGGTCATATACTGCATGTATTTGAGGTTGGAATCACATTTGGCTGGTTATGAGTATTACCCTTGAATTCTTACTGTGTAAAACAATGCTAAAAGAACTGAAATTCACAAACAGTCCAGTTTCTGCTTAGACATTATGACAGATAGTACAAAATGTTGATTATAGCTAAATATTGAGGAAAACCTCAATTTTTCAATTATTCTTTTTTCTGTTGTGATGTTCATAAAGGAAAATTTATTACCTGGCTTCAAATATTGCTGTTGATTTCTGTGAAGCTGATAATAACACCTTTGAGAAAACATCATTTTACTGTTCACTTCACACCTAAAACAAGCCATATCATTAAGTGGCATTCACATTTACCATGAAACCCCGGCATGCCTAAGAACTTGGACCTATGTCTCTCTTGTAGGTGGTTTTCTTAGAAAAATTGTCAGGTCTAATTTATGTATTTTAAATGTCTAATATATTCATCACCATAACAATAATTTCTGTGTTTTATAATATGAAGTCATAGAAATACTTGTACACTGAGCGTGGAAATCCTGAATGCAGTCTAATGTTTTAGCTATTGATCTTGTATTCTGATATGAGATTTTTCATTTCTTAAAATGCAGTAAATTCAAAGAAAGAAGGAATAAAACTCAGTAATGCCACCTAGGCTTTTTATTTGTGAATCCTTTGTCATAGCAACTGCACTGAAAACAAAATTGAAGAGGACATCTAGTGAAATACTAGTGTTTGTTTCCTTTTGAGTTTTCTGTGCTTTGGTAGTCTTTTGTGACTTGCCGTGACTTATAAGAACCAATTTTGTTGTCACTGCTCTCTTGTCACTTTATGAATGGCCACCAAAACTTTAATTGAAATTAACATCACAACACTGCTAAGGATCACCATAGCTGTTTTGATTATTAATTTCAGAATTACCTGTGGTATTTTGCAAGTCAGAAATACTACTAAAGAAAAACCAGCTGGTGAGTCTCTTCCTGCTCTTTATTGCACTGATGAAAGTTATATAGAATACCACTGAACCATGTGACTTTGGTGATGCTGAGGAAGCTTAAGCCCTATATAAATTGTTCCAAAAATATCAGGTAGGGAACAGAAGAAATTATTTTCCACGTATGTGCTTTAATCATTTAAAAATAGGTGTACTTGGGAAGAAATCTGTGCTGTCTTCTGAGTTGTATTTTAATAATGGTGTTTGGAAAGTTAGTGTGATATTTAGATTCTTATTATGCAGTGTTCACTCTATGGAAGCATGGTAACACAATTTCTAATTAACTTCTGTGGATCTGTGGGCGGAACCACTTTTTACATCTGCATGGAGGAAGATCATGCTTAAGGCTTAAGAGCAAATAGCATATCTAGAGCTGTGCTTGTGAGTATTGTCTTTATTCAAAGCAGCCTAATATGGCTTCTACACAACCAGTATCACTTCTTAAAATTTCAGCCTGAGTTCTTTGTTTTCACTGATTGTGCTCAGACCTTGCAAATAATTTTCTTTTTGTACTTTTTGAATTGAATCAGATAAAAGGTAATGTATTATTTTTTCATATAATTAAATAGTTGTAAACTCCATATCAAAATCAGTGATGATCAGTTGTGATGATATTACAAAAAATATTCTCAACAGCTATATTTGAATTAAGTACTCAAAGGAAAGAATTGGGAACAAAAATAACCAGAACATTTTTTTTTGAGATGTAGAATAGTCTACAAGATCCTTTAAAGTAAACATTACTTTCAATGCCATAGTGAGGTAAATTGGCATGGGATGCCTTTCATATCCAGGAAATAAAACAGATAAACCATTACAGTGCTCTACTCTCTTTTAAATCCAACTTCTCCTCTACCCTTATTTTCTTGCATAGTTTTTGAGCAGAAAACTTCTGTTCCCATTTATTTTGCCATAAGCTTCAGTTTTGTCTCCAGAATTGTAGTGTGATTCCATTTTTTTTTATTTTTTTTTTTTTTAAGGGTTTGTACTTAGTTTGGTGGGTTTTCTGCTTTTGTTTTCTGATGGAAAGCAACAATTATTCAAATTAGATATTGCTTCTTCAGCTTTGGATGCTAATTTTGTTCATAGACATACATTTCTCTTTTAGGGAATATTTTTCCTATAAACAACAATGATTACTTCTTCCCACATGATGGTGCTCAATTAACAATAGACCAATTCAGTATCCTGTGAATTCCTCATTCATTGAAATGTGATTCCATAACTTTCTGAATACTATCTGAACATCTTTTAAATGACAAATGCTAATTTGTTTCTAGCTTTATTGGATGTTTTTGTAAAATTTGGCTGTTACACAGACATTAACAGTATCCACACAATCGTTAGAGAACTATGATCCTGCTTTAAAGGATAAGTGGGTACTTTCCTTTAAAGGAAAGTGGGTACAGCAATTGAAATTCTATAACCTTGTTTATTTTGAGATCTGATACTGTCTATTCATTGACTCATTTTTGGTTTGACAAAAAGACTATCTTCAAATCTTACTTCACCTTCTGCTTTCCAGAAGGGATGGGGCAGCATATCTCCTTTTTATATAAATCTGATGCAGACTAGAAACCTGGGTCTGTGAACATACTATGAGCTTTCTAACTACAAAAAAAATCAAATCAGGATTGTATAGACCATTATCATTCTATGTAGTTGAACAATATGAATAATGAAATTAAACCTGATGTGTGTGATTTCCTACATATTTTAAAAGGAAATGCAAAACCAAAAATTGCAGCTGAATATTCTTGTGGTATCAGTACAGCTAGAACCTTTTGAATCTACTACATTGATTTTTCAGTACATTAATGACTGGTGTGTCTGTGAACATCAGTAAGCTTGCATCCTTTATTTACACCAGCTCAAAAAGAAATGAGGCTTTGAAAAAACATTTCACAGATATTTGGCAGTAGCAGAGATAAAGTCAGGTTTGAATCTTTAAATTCATTCCAGATACCCTCATGTATGTATTCTGCTGCTTTCTTCTCCTGTATTTCACTTATTTGACCCTCCTCCCTAAATTATTCTTGATCCAATTCTGTATTTTCTGTCTAGCTACCCAGCTCCAGTTTCTTTTCTCACTTTTCACCCTGTTCCTCGTGTTTTGCCCCATTATTTAAGTTGTTCTGCTTCATCTCCTGCTGCTTATCTTCTATCTTGTTCCCACTGAGTCTAATTCAGCTGGGATATGTTTCCTAATGACTTTCTGGGTCTTTGCTTCCCCCGGCTTCTACTTTCTAAGGAGTTGAGGGTTTCTAGGTTTCCTGCAGAGCTTTGGCTTTTCTTTATGCCAGCATCTACTTTCCTTGTTTCCTCATCCATTTCATCTAACTACTAATCATGTCCCACACCCATTCCCTCGTATGGCTTCTCTTTTACATTATGTTCCAGTGAGTTGCTCCTTTGTTTACTAAGATTTCTTAACCTGTGCTTTTCCTCCTCACTTAAATCTTGAAAAGGACTGAGTTTCTTTACTTTTTTTAATTGAAATGTTCAAGAGATATGGTCTATCTGAAGCAGGTTGCTATGTTTGGCAAAATTTTATACAATAGAAAATATGGTCTTATAGTAGGAATTGCTGGCAGATATGTAATCATATGTAAGTTTCTCTAGCACATATGAGCAGACCTTCTTGGGTCAGACTCAGGGTTTGTCTAACAATATCATTTCTGTACTGTGACTACATCAGACAGTGGGAAAGGAGCACACTGAGATGAGTATTTTAACCCTTTTCCTTGCAAGCTTTTCCTGTCTATAGCAACTTAATGAACTCCTGGAACAGATGTGCTATCTTTGTACTTAAACTTCAACCTAGAACGTTGTTTGCTTGGCAGAGATTCAATTATGTAGCTTTATTCTTTGAAAGTTCTGGGTTTTGCTTATGAACAATGAAAGAAAGGGACCAATGTTTCCTCTAAGCATAACAATCATTTGTTAAGATAATACTTTTAACACACACTACTTCAGATTAAATTAGCCTGTTCACAGCAGATGAACAGCAGGTTGCCATTCTTTGCCCTTTCCTAGTATTTTCAGACTCTTTCATTATTCCTTTTCTTTTTTTTTTCCATTGGATGCCTAGGTTAACAAACAAATGAATAAGTGGGTGGCAATTCAAAGCACAAAAGCAAGCTGCATGCAGTCCTTTCTGATTGTTAATTTGATTTTTCACTGACTGTTTAGATTTGCATAATTACAGCAGGTATGTTGAGGTAAAGTGCTTATGCCAGGGAAGCAATAAGCAGCTCCCAAATTTTGTTATATGGTAACTTGTGGTACTGTGGAATATTAATAAAGAAACTTGGAAAATGTGTTTTGGGTTAAATTAAAAATTGTACATGAAGAAAAGGTGTGTGATTATGACCAAAAATGCTGCTCCTTGCATCTGCTCTGTGCAAAACTCTCTGCCCATGCCCTCGTTTCTAGATAACAAGCAATGCCTAAAAAGATTATACAGTGCCTCAAACTGTAATGTGCTATGTTGAGTGCCCAAGTAGCTGTAGGTAAGTGGGAGGAAACGTATGGCTGAGATTATATTTTACATACTGTTGAGTAATTTGAAGCAACAAACCTTATTTTCTTAGATAGTGCCTCAAGTCTAAACCACAAACCCCTAAATTTCATTTGCAACGTACATGCCAATGGCAGCCTGAACTGTAGCAGCAGTGTTATTAGCCATTAGTTTCCCAGATCTGGTACTGTCTTCCTATAATTTTATTCTCTTATATTTTGAATTCAGTGAAATGCTCCACGGTAAACAGACAGGAATATGGAAATATGCAGATTCCGTATGTGGTGTTTTGTTAAAAGATGAAGAAATAGTTTTCCCAGACTTGACTACAAACTTTCAGCTCCTTCATCTCCTTCTATAATACTCTCAGCTGTTTGTCTCTGCTTTTCTGAACTTCTTGTTCTCAGTTTACTGAAATTTTAACCTGCTAAATTTGTCTGGTTTGACTACTCCAAACTTAAGTCTTCTGTGCTGTGTAACTCTCTGAAGTTAAGTACCAGCCTGTATTAAGGAGGATTACTTATATGAGTAAAAGGTTGTAGAATGTGCCAAAGCTTTCACTGTCATTGCTATTACCTCACCTAGGCCAGAGGTGAATATATTTCAATAACTAATTTGTGTTCACCACCATGAACACAAAACATGCTATCTAGCTTCTCTGGTAGCCATCCATCCTTTCTGGGGTGCTTATCTGCATAATTTTTGAGTGATCCACCCAAGTCCTCAGGCTTTATTTGAACATTTTCTGTCTCATGGCTGCTAAAGAAATCCATGGACTCTTAATAAAATTTTACAATTACTGAAGCCATTATATCATAGTCATCAAAAAAGCATCATGTTTATAGCTCTGACTTTGTGTTGTGTGTGAGGAAGTATGGTGTTAAATCCTTATGGGCTGGCAGAACTATTAGATGGCGATTTGACTCCCCTGGGTATAATTTTTCCATTTTGTGATGACTTTTGGTGAGTCAAAATTGAGAAATACATTTCTATCTTTAAATGTACACAGGTTACTGTCGTCTGACTGCCTGCAGTAGGACTGAGAATATATTCCTTTTTCTTCCCTGTATCCCTACTTGCATGGCAATTGGGGCAGGTCATGGAAAAGAATGCAAGCTGAAACACAACCATAGCACACTAGCTACAACACATGAGTCCCTTGGCAGATTTTGAAGATTCAGATTTACCTCAACTTCTGCTGCTGAGCGCTTTGATAGAAGAAAAAATCTGATTGTGCTCTTCTGGATTTTGCAAGTACTGAAAGAGGATTTCCTTTGTTTCACACGTAGGGACATGTTGTAGCCTCAAACCTAACTAGGAGTGTGATACCTGCCAGTGAGACTAAATGGAAAGCTATCAAGGGAAATTAATGTTGAGCTTTGTATTTTTCACTTGAAATTAATGCCTCAGTTTTATTACCAGTACATTTTAAAAGTACTGGAGTTGAACAGGCTCCACACAGCATCAAGCCTGTCAGTTCAAGGAGCAGCTGGAGGACTCTTAGTCATGTGACTAGTCATGTGAAAAGCAGGTAGTTGTACTCAATGATCCTTGTAAGTCCCTTCCAACTTAAGATATTCTGTGATTCTGTGTGAGAATAACTTTGAAAAAGAAAATTGGCAATTGCTGGCATTCAGTATTAAAAATTGTATGTCTTAAGGAAAAGAATAATGATTCCCAATGAAGGTAAAAGCCTGCCATGAATTTGAAGTTTATCAGCTAACTAAGAAACTGATAGTACTGGGAGATCTTAGAGACTTCCAAAGTAATAGTGATGGTAAGGCAGTCTCTGTTTTCACATGTCACTTCTGAAAACTGAGCTGGCAGCTCTATATCAGCTTATTTGTACAGGCTTTCTGTACAAGGAGAACTGGAGAGGTTCATGGTCTCAGTAAAATACTGCTCTGCTTTTCAGAACCAAGGTAGATTGCTGTGGATAGACTTTTATATTGTGCTATAAAACCGATGCATAAGCATTTTCTAGGTTTGGGGACTGGATGTTTTTCCTTTTATTTCTCTCTTGTAAAGAAAGGCCCTCTTTGTCTCTCCTGGAGCCTCTCTCTGTGCTGCTTATCTGAAAAAGAGCAAATCAAAATACTCTGCTCATCTGGAGACACAAAAACCCCCTATAGCATGAAATAAAAATATCAATATTATAAAGCAGCAAGAGACTAACAGGTTTCCCCTCCATAGTGCACACTGGCTTTGCAAATTAAAGAGTGTCTTTTAGTCCTGAAAGAGCATGGAGAAGTTTCGCCATTGCTGCTACAGCAAGTGAAGTGAAGTGAAGTGAAGCGAAGTGAAGTGAAGTGAAGCAAGTTCCATGGAGTGTTACCTGGCAGCATTTAAAAAGCCACACTATCAGCCTAAGGAAGCTAATTATCCTAATGTGGAATTTTTCAGGGAGGAATTTCTAAAAGATAATTAAGGAAACATGATTAAGTTCAAAAGGTCTATCCGTTAAATAAACAGCCTCAATGTGCCAATAATGCATCAGACCACACGCCTGGTGGAGTGTTCTCCATGTTCCAGTCTCTCTTTAGGGGTACTTGCTGTACATGACAACAGTGTTTCTACTTTCAGCAGAGACAGATCTCATGCTTTACCCTGCAGCATCGTTATTTACAAAATAGGGTTCACGGGAGATAATACGCCTCTAGCCTAGGAAACCTGTTACGTGCTGAGGGCCGGAAGAGTCAGGCTGGGATGGGGAGGGCCGCGCACGCCAGGGAGACCGCCGGCTCCCGCCCCGCTCCAGCCGCAGGTAGATAAGGGTGGCCGTGCCGCAGCCCTCCAACCTACCGCCGCTCTCTGCCGGCGCCCCCATACCTCTTTGCTCTGTGGGGCGCGGCTGCTCCGCACCTGTGCGCGGCGCTCCGCGGCAGGGCTGGGGACTCCGTGTGACTGGCGCTGACGAGCGGGGGGCTCCCAGCGCCGGAGGCGGCGCGACGGCATCCCCATCCTCCTCCTCCTCCCCATCCATCCCTCCCTGCCTCCGCCTCTTTCCTCCTTTTCCCCGGGCGCCCTCTGCACTTTCTTCTCGAACCACCCTCGCAGGCAAACTTTGATGGGGAACCTCGCACCGCGCTGGAAAAATGCCTGTTATGAAGGGATTACTGGCACCCCAAAACACCTTCCTCGACACCATCGCCACCCGGTTTGACGGCACACGTGAGTCCGGGCTGGGGGAGCGGGCGTCGGCTCCGGGCGCCGGGGGAATGGGATGCTCTGAAGACACCGTGCGTGCGGTGGAAGCCTCCTCTTTCATCCGCCCTCAGGGGCTTTCCTTGGTACCAGAAGCCGGGAATGAGGAGGGGAAGGCGAGGGAGATCCCAGCCTCTCCCTCTCTCCTGCCTGGCTTCTCCACAGCTTTGGAGGTGAGGAGGGTGCCGGGTTCCCTCTCCTTTCTACCCTCTGCGTGGGGCTCCGGGGGGCCGGGCTGCTTCTGGAGCCGGGATCTCTTCATGAAAGTTGTGCGCTGGGATGGGGCTTCCACCTCGCCCCACGCCCCTGACAGCCGAGAGGCTGGAAGGCAGGTTTCAGAGCCTCTGCAAGGCTCTGGTTTGGAGATTTATTTTCCTTTACTACCCCCAGCCCCGCTATTAAATCTCCTTCAAAGCTGGATTCCTGCAAGTCGGGCTCAGTAGCGGCAGCAGCTGTTGAGGGTGTTAGGGAGGGAAGGAGAAAGAAATGAAGGGCCCTTAGCGGCAGCACTGCAGCGGCGTCCGGCTGCAGGACCATGGACGGGTCCCGGCTCCATGAGTGTCCCGCGGGACGGTGCGGGGACCTGCTCCGCTCCCCGCAGCGCAACACTCCGCCAGCTGCCGCCGCCTCGGTCCCGCTCCAGCACTGCTGTGCCGCGGAGCCAGATCCGTGCTGGAAGCTGGTTTCCACCCCACGGCTAGGGATTAGGAGTACCTTGAGTTATGTTTCTTCTTTAATGGGGCTCAGGCATAGTAAAGACAATAAAAGGGGATAGGGGGAACTCTCTTTCCTTTAACTCCCTTAAAACCCGCCCCCAGTCACCCAAAGTCGGTGGAAAAACAAACTCAGTTTTGAGCTACCATCAGCTTTCTTTTGACTGGAAACACTGCTGTCAAATGCTTCTTGGTTATGTATCTATTGGCATTTTCTCAATGGCTCAGTTAGTGCGTGATTAAGACAACTGAACTGTGATTACTGGATTAGTAAACTGTAAAACGTCAAGACAGTGAGATCAATTGCAAAGAAGCAAAAAACTGCATTGTAACTGCTCTGATGGTCTGAGGATACATAGCTGATTACAATTCAGGTCTGTACAACTTCATTTTAAAGCAGTCTCAAGATTACTTAAATGTACCTCTGAATTCCTTCAACTATGGAACTCGGTCCTTATCTTCTACCCTTTTATTTCTATAAAGCATATGGGTGGTATTTACTGCATACTGAAGCATGCAGCTCTAGTAAGAGTCTTGTTGTTGATACCATTATTTGCCAGAAAACCATTTCTTCCCTGTTTGTGCTCAGGACCCTCCCCTTTACAATGGCTTCCTTCCAAAGGATGGAGCACACAGCCTGTGAGCTGTACACACCCAACATTTCACAAATTCTGTGCTGTTCTTCAAAGATTCAATTTAAAAGTCACACTAGTGATGACATGAAGGTCTTTTATTTAATAAAAGAATAGAAAAATGTCAAATCCCCATGTTCTCAATGACACCAACAGACAACTGTGGAAGAAAGTTTATTGCTTAGCTGAATTCTATAGCTAAATTTACCCATTCTTTTAAAATCAGTGATTCTACTAACTATGAAGTCAATTGGGCCAACATTTTCCAAACTGAGAAACAAACACCAGTGCCTTACTTTGAAATCTTTAATGCTAACTACTCATCTACTTTTTCCTGGGCTCTAATTGAAAAAGAACGTACTTAGATATTTAAGTGCCTTCAGAAAATACAGCATATTATATTTTATTACAGGCAGTGAAATTTTTCTTTTTAGTCAGCGTTTCAGAATTTGGTTTAAATATTAAACAGGCCTATTCTAGAAGTCATCATTGTGTGATTATCAGCATGTAATATGACCTATTCCCAGAAGTTCACAAGGGAAGGCATTTTATGAACTACATAGTCTTGTATCTAATAAAACTTTGGAGGACAGTAGTATTCTGTGGAAACCTGGTAGCATGTCTCTTAATTTACAGAATAACATAACATCTCTTAGAGTATTAGAATAAACCAGTGAATCAACTTGGTTATCTGAAACAGTTATGTATCCTAATCCACATCACAGCTCAATTTAAAATCTTCAGAAATAGCTCATCTCCTTTGCTTTGACACAATATATCTTTTCTTTTAAAAATGCTAAATTTAAGTATAAAATTATTGCTTCAACTGACAAAAAAATTTAAGTAAATAAATACAGTTTTGAAAAAGGTGTATACATATCTGAGCATCAAGTAGAAACATTAAAGCAAATTTTGTTTTCATTTAAATTGTCCAGGTGGTATTCCTGAGGATGCTCAGGTGGCTAAAGCTAAAAGTGATACTGATGGCTAATCCTTGCAGGAATCAGTCTCATGTCTTACTAGTTTTATAGATGATACAGTCTGTGAAAGGAATAGAACTGATACCTTGCTCTGAACCTGTGGTTCTCAAACTATACACATCATGATATTTAAAAGGTAAAATACGGTTTTGTGTCAGAGGGCTTTTTTTTTTTTTTTTTGATGGTTGTTTTTAACATAGCCTGTAGTTAACAGACCTCCATTCATTTTAAGCCTCTGGGAAGGATGTATTATGTTGTCATCAGTGATAGACTAATCCACCAGTGCATCTTTAATCCAGAAGAGGGATAATTCTAATTCTGGGCACCAGTGCAAGAAGGGATTCCAGATAATATTAGAAAATATGTTTTGCTTTGCTTTGCATAGAAGTTTTCAAAAATTAATTCGTACAAGTATTTTCATTTTACTATGCAAATATTTGTCTAATTAGTAATTATAAATCACATTATGAAAAAATTGCATACTCAAAAAGTCATATATAATAACTGCTTGACAGTTATTTCAGCTGCTCAGAATTCCCATGGTAGATATCTTGTATTGCTGTATGTGTTACACAGACGTATTTTTTACACGCGAAACCAGGGAATATATGCTGAACACAAAAAAGGTTGCCTCTTACCTGTGCAGGAGATCCCAGAGATCTGCAAATTTCCAGTTACCTGTGTTGCATATGTGGAATAACAGCATTAAGGGTTTGCTTATCTGGATTTCTGCAACACAGCTATTGGATCTGCCTATGTGCTGTAATACCTTCACCTTCTTACAACTTTCTTTTGTGTTCCTGATAGTGCAGTTTAAGTGGATGTTTTTCAAATGGCTTTCACCACTCTCCTCCCCCATAACTAAGCCGCAGACATCCAAACACTTTTTGTCCCCCCTGTTAGCAATATGTTTATGTAGTTATTGGGCATTCAGAAAACAAATACACACATTTTCAGATGAGTAGGTTGTAGTTTAGGGGGCTTGAATGGTTGCTTAGGGGTTTTGTTGGTGTGGGTTTTCTTTTTTTTTCCCAGATTTTCAATCCAAAATGTTAAGTGTGAAAATATTTCAAATATAAGCTTTTAAGTACACTTCCCCGTTATTATGAAACTAAATGTCTGAAGTGGGTTATTTCACTTCAAGTTTTTGAATAGAAAACTTTGCATTTTTGCTTCTCATCTCTATTTAGATTAGGTAAAGCATTCAGAAATGGTTACATGATAGGAAATGATGATCTGTTGCTTTCATGTGTATCTGTAAAAAATAAATAAATACTCTGTATGTGCTATTTAGTTATTTAAACAGATTAAATCCACATCGGAGGTGGTTGTTCCAGAAAATTTGCAACGCTTTCTCAGACACCAAAGCTGACAGATTCAGTTAATTGCCTCATTAATTTGTATTTTTAAAAGTACAACAATTTTGTGTATGGTTATACTATAAAATGACAGCTGAATATCTATAATTTTCTCTTGTATCTATCAGAGGGGATCAGTTTCCAAATTAAGTGTGTACTTCCACATTTTTATTAATGATCTTGCATGATCAGTCTAATCTGAAGATCAAACTGAGTTAATTCCTTCTTGCTCGCTGTCAATGGTGATAATTTGGTAATTCTCAATTTGTAGAACAACTTCTATGTTCAGATATGTTTTTTAAATATAAACTTGCTCAAATATTAACAAACAGGACTTTGTACCCAAGCAGCAATTTTCATAACTTTGTGTGTGTGTGTCCTTATCAGCAGGATGGAATGAGTTTTCCAGTTGCTTTAATTAACCTTAAGAGGTGATTGAAAGGGACCTGTTGAAAACATACAGATTTAAGCATATCAAATGTGATGTTTGCATGCTTCCACTGGCATTATGGTAGAACTAGGTTGTCTCTTTTACATAACCAGCAGCTGACACAGAGCTGAAAGCCTCTGTGTACAGTGATCTTCCCAGATTGAGGGACAGATTCCTCCCCTGCTCCCCTCTGGACACTTCCCCTATCACTTTCTTTTTTGTCTCTCAAACTGGAGAGGTCTGCTAGGTTAAGCCAGTGCATTAACATAACCCTTTCTGCAACTCTGTTGCCTAATTCTGTGGCTCATTCAGGTTGAATCCTTTCCTTTCTGTAGTAGACAGCGTGCTGCTTAATCACAACATGGTTACTGCAAAACTTTTGAAAGCAGCAAAGTACTTCTTGGCTACTGATGCTACTCAGTAGTTCTCCCCAGACGGGCTCAAGATATTGCAGTAATGTCAGGTGTAGGGAAACAACAGCTGAGCTGCCCAGTGGAGGATGTTATTCCTCAGATGCCAGGATCAGAATGGTCTACCTCCCAGAGATAAAAGCCTGTACCCAAAGAAGGGTGAAAGACTCAAACTATGCTAAGCACTGATCAGTGTCAGAGAGACTTCCAAGCAGTGATAGTGGAAAAGCTGGTCTATCAAACTTCATCTCTGAGGGAGTGGAGGTGTGGTGAAGGTGGTCTAGCTCTTTGCATAGTTATAAGTGATTCAGCCAAAGGGAAATTTTCAAAGTTACATTTATCATTGGTTTTCCGTTATGCAGATTTATTTTTTTTTTTTTACCCTTTTGTTCATATCCTTGGATAAGTAAATAATGTGTTATTTTTAATGAACTGCCTATTTGTCATTGCAACAGTACACTGTCAACACAGGGGAAAAATCTTGCTTGCTCTCAGCTCCAAGCAGAAAGAAAGCAAATGCTTTTTTCTGTACTTGTCTCAGTAAAACATGGCCTGTGTTGCAGCTTGCAGTAGCTCTGTCACTAAAAAAAGGCAAATGTGATTTTGAATATAAACCAAGGGTCAGATGTTGAAATTTGTTGTGCTGTTGCTCTTCGCTGGTAGTAACTAATTAAGCAGCTACTTGAAAAATGTCTTCCTTTTCTTTGGGCATAAGTGCTGGGGTGTAAAGCCTCATAATTTAAGGTTGTTTTATTTGAGTGATCTTTGCTTTCAGCAGCTATAATAACTTCTGATTCTAACTTGAGCTGAAGTTGGGCCTGAAAGACACAGAATTTGAAGGGTTCTGAAGCATCTTAGGACCACATTTCTTAATTCTTGAGTTATAGTACTAAAGATCCGATTCAGCAAAAAGTGTGCAAGTGCCATTTTTAATATTCAATCACTGGATTATTCTTTAATGCAAAAATGTCATTACTGCATGTTTTATTCAGAGACCATATTATTGCTAGAGAAAATACTATCTATTCAAATTATCAGGTGGCGGTCTCTATCTTTTGCTAGACAGAAAAGTTAGAGTGACAGTCTTGCAATGCATCCATTCGGAAGGCTATATAATTCATTAACCACACCACTTTTATGTCTTAGGTTCCAGATTAATGCTCATAAATATAAAGCTAGACTACTAACATGCATTATTATTTCAGAAGTAAACTATGTATTTAAATCAAGATCAGGATTTGAAATTAGAATGGAAAAGTCATTAGAAAACGGATTTTCTTTTTTCCCCTGAATTATACAACAATATTACCCTGAGTATTTTTCTGATTGGAATTTTAAGTGAGCCTAAGAAACCGCATACTCAGTGCCATAATCAAAACAAATCTGTATATTTAAGGTGACATCTATCTGAATTAATGTATACTTTCTCAACGGATTACAGAAGAAACACTTTAGAGGGTTTCTAAATCTTAGATGGTTATCAGGATTTCCACTAGAGATATTCAGTAAGCCTACTCTTTTTTTCTTCTCCAAATGTCTGATACTACTTTCTTCTCTGATAACATTTCAATGAGTAATTTACTCTGAAAAAAGGATTATTCTTATTGTTATCATTGCATTTACACATCCAAATTATATTTAAACCTATTTATATTTGTTTATTCAGGTAGCAATTTCATACACATTCCGAGTCTTTTTGGATGTAAAAGAAATGTGTTCAGAGTAAAAAAACTGCTTCCATCACTTGTAAAAGTGTAAGCAAATAGATATGCATAAATATATTACAGGAACAGGGAAGATATGGTTTTACTTAACATTAACTACTGTTAGTACTATTCTGATGTAATGTATTTCTGAAAGAACAGTAAGTTCCAAGTATTCCATCAGCTGTAGCTTGGAAATGGTGAATGCAAGCAATTGTTATAGCAATTCTGCATTTTCATGAGCTTACTTAACCTTCCCTTGTGTTAAAATGACCAGAAGTAAAGAGAACGTAAGGAACAATCTTCTCCCAAAGTAATGTTGTTTCCTGCAAGCTCAATCTAAAAATAAATAAATAAAAAGGAAAAAAGAAAGGGTGAGGGAGAAATAAGCAAACAAAGCATTCTCAAACTGCAAGTGGAAGAGAGACTTCCTTAACAGTAAAAAAAGTCTTTTGGAGTTTCTCTTGCCAAGTGCTTCTGGCTCCTTCTGTTTTCCAGAACAGATAATAGTATTCAAAGGCTTTGGAACAGGGGTTATTCTTAGAATACTAGCATATTCAACATTGATCTTGACATTAAATACCTTCTGATCATCCCTAAATCTTAATGCTGGGCTGTCAATCATTTCAAGAACAGTTGAAGACAATTGCATTGTGGAGAAACACCCTGTCTTCCCTGTTGATCTTTGTTTCAGGATTTGTTTTAAGAAATGCAGACCACTATCTTCTGATGTTGCAATGATTTGCCCTTTTTCAAGGAAGGGTAGCTTGTTTGGTGGTGGTGGTTTTTGTTTGTGGGTTTGAGGTTTCTCTTCTCACTCATCACCTATTCTATTTTCAGTGGCTGCTTCAGACTAGGCCTAGAGTTTCTGAACTGTGAGAGGATGTAGTTGTGTCAATTGTCCCTGAGTTTTCAAGAGACGCTTTTCAGCAGAACATATTTTCAAGAGTTCATGACCAGTTTAATTATTTGCTGTGAACATTTTTCATGAGATCATATAAGCATTCTGAATTCTGCTGTATTTTATCTTTAAAGCAGCATTGATTCTTCATGAAGATCAGTAAACTCTGATGGGGACACACTTATTCTGTGTAAGGGAGAAAACAAACAAGCAGTAATGAGGATAGCCAAGAGAACTGTCCTAAAAGACTTCTGAAATGTTACCTCTTAAGCACACTGAATGAGGCAATTGGTTCCATGGCTGAGTTTGAGCCTCTTTGAGAAATTAGGAAAAATATTGAAAATAAAAATGAAACAATGACATTACCATCCCTGTTTTTCACAGAATTCTGTAATGGCAAATGGCAACATGCAAAGACTTTGAAAAATGAAATAAAGCCAAACTTTTAAATTTTTGTCCTGACTCTACTTTCAGTGAGGTCAATAGGACATTTATTCCTGTTACAATCAGAAGTTTTGGCTTCAGTGAGAACAGAAGTATTCAGGTACAACTTTTACCATTGTATTATAGAATTGTGCAAATCCCCTGGATGACCTGGGGAATTACAGACCAGTCAAGTCTCACCTCTGCGCCTGGCAAAATCTTGGAGCAGATTCTCCTGGAAGGCATGCTAAGGCACATTAGAAACAACGCTGGTTGGTAACAGCCAGCATGGCTTCACTAAGGGGAAATCCTGCCTGACTAATTTGGTGGCATTCTATGATGGGGATACGGAACTGATGGACAGGGGCAGAGCAGCTGATGTCATCTACCTGGACTTGTGCAAAGCGTTCGACACTGTCCCACACAACATCCTTGTCTCTAAATTGGAGAGACATCCATTTGATAGATAAACCACTCGGTGGATAAAGAACTGGCTGGATGGCCACACGCAAAGAGTTGTGGTCAATGGCTCGATGTCCAGCTGGAGACCAGTAACAAGTGGTGTCCCTCAGGGATCGGTGTTGGGACCGGTCTTGTTCAACATCTTTGTCAGTGACATGGACAGTGGGATTGAGTGCACCCTCAGCAAGTTTGCTGATGACACCAAGCTGTGTGGTTCGGTTGATACGCTGGAGGGAAGGGATGCCATCCAGAGGGACCTCGACACGCTTGTGAGGTGGGCTGATGCCAACCTGGTGAAGTTTAACCATGCCAAGTGCAAGGTCCTACACCTGGGTCGGAGCAATCCCAGGCACGGCTACAGGTTGGGCAGAGAAGAGATTCAGAGCAGCCCTGCGGAGAAGGACTTGGGGGTGTTGTTCGATGAGAAAATGAACATGAGCCGGCAGTGTGCACTCGCAGCCCAGAAAGCCAACTGTATCCTGGGCTGCATCAAAAGGAGTTTGACCAGCAGGTTGAAGGAGGTGATCCTGCCCCTCTACTCTGCTCTCGTGAGACCTCACTTGGAGTATTGTGTACAGTTCTGGTGTCCTCAACATAAAAATACATGGAACTGTTGGAACAAGTCCAGAGGAGGGCCACGAGTATGATCAGGGGACTGGAGCACCTCCCGTATGAAGATAGACTGAGAAAGTTGGGGCTGTTCAGCCTGGAGAGGAGAAGGCTGCGTGGAGACCTCATAGCAACCTTCCAGTATCTGAAGGGGGCTATAGGGATGCTGGGGAGGGACTCTTCATTAGGGACTGTAGTGACATGACAAAGGGTAATGGGTTCAAACTTAAACAGGGGAAGTTTAGATTGGATGTAAGGAAGAAATTCTTTACTGAGAGGGTGGTGAGGCACTGGAATGGGTTGCCCAAGGAAGTTGTGAATGCTCTGTTCCTGGAGGTGTTCAAGGCCAGGTTGGACAGAGCCTTGAGTGACATGGTTTAGTGTGAGATGTCCCTGCTCATGACAGGGGGGTTAGAATTTGATGATCTTAAGGTCCTTTCCAACCCTAACTATTCTATGATTCTATGATCCCTGCAATAACTTTTAGAATTTTTGCAACTAAAGTATGTATCTTTCTTAGAGTGACTATAGATGTATCCCACTGAGCTCACTGAAATTGTATTACTGTTTAGGTAAATGAATAAGGTGTCTAGCCGAAGACATGGATGAACTTTCCAAATTATACTGTAGCTTTTCCTGTTTTTTCTAGTGAAGACATTCTGAAAACATTCATACACTAAATAGAATAGTTTTGCCTTAGAACCAAGCACAAAACAAGAATACAAAAATTTAGGTCCTTGTTTCAGGAAATATGAATTTATATACTTGAATTTATATATTTTTAAGAAGAAAATATGAAATATCAGGGAATAATCACCTTTAGAACTAACAGTATTTGAAAAATAATTAAAAGAAGTTAATACAATTTTTAATGAAGAAAATTATTCATAGATCCAAGAAGTAAGAAAAAAATAAAGGAGAAAATTTGTTGTCACAAAATTATTATTTTTTTTTTTTAATTAGATCAGTAATAAAAATCTAAACACATCCATGCATTGAGTCTGGATTAGTCCCTTCTTGTTTTAAAAGAAGAAATGAAAGAAACTGTGACACAATATAACTTGAACTTTCTTTAAAAAAGACATTTAATCTATCATTCTTATTTAATTCTACAATAAAGAATAAAATAATGCAAGAAATCTTATATATAGTAAAAGAATTTAATGCCAATATGTGCATGTACTTCCAAACTGCCTACATCTGCCCAAAAGTAAGATTATACAAAGCTGTAATTGTTCCCTTTCAAAGAGAAAAAGGCTTCCGGTGTGCTAGTGCTGAATCCACTTTTTCTCTAGGCATTGCATATGACTGCTCTGAGTTCAGGTCTCAGCTTCTAGGATTTTTAAGAGTTGAAAGGTGCCAGGTTATTTTGCCTTTTCTTCAGTTTGAACCTACATAAATACAGAAACATTCATTTGGTCAGCATGGCCCTGAAAGTCATTGTTACAGCTCTTTTTGGTGCCCTTTTCTTTTTTGCCTTGCAACTCTGTCAGCAGCTTGTAATGATACGTGACTAGACATTTTGTTCCAAACGTACGAAAGAGAACTCTAAGCTGGTAATTTTGTCATTTATTTGATTTTTAGAAGGAGACAAATAGCTTGATTTCTCCCTCTCCACGCTAAATGTCAGATATTTCCTGTGATAAGAAGAGTATGTTTTTGCATAAATTGTGACTTTTCTCACATTTTTGAATTAACAATTATAAATGTAATGGGAATACTGTATTGTTTTAAAGGATAATATTTTTGTGGGAAAAATAAACCTCTTTATGGAAGACCAAAGAGATTTTGTGGGTAAATATTTCAATAAATCAATAAAAATCACAGTATAGCAGCAACAGGTTGGGGTTTTTTATTTATGATCATGGTGTTTTAATCTGTCTTTCTTTTGAATATATGGGCTAAGTTTGTGAGATAAGACATGCATTGCTTTTACTAAATTGAATTGTTTCTTTATTGAGTTGAAAGGAGTTTGGATTCACATTTTCTCTTTTCCACTTCTGGAACCAGTGGGAAGAAGCACACACCTCATGAAACCTGTAGTTATAGCACCAGGTGTTAGGCACTTAAATACTTAAAATTTCAATGTAGAAAAGTATAGTTAATAAATATTAATGGAAGTGGTTGAGCCACATGTTTGCCAAGAATAAGGAAAATTAACAGGATCACTGATTTTCAGAGGAAAATATGCAGTTTGTGTTTGTTTCAGGGCTGTAGTAATTGGGTGACAGCATGGGAGGGAAAAGGCAAGAGAACAGTGCAGTTAGGCACTGTGTTTCGCTGGCTATTCAGTGTTGCTGTAAATTGATGTTTGTGATTTAAAACCATACCCTGCTTTTAATGGCCCTGTTTGAAGCAGAGCTGTACACAATATGACCAAGTTTTTTTCCTTAGCTATGCTCAGGATCTGCTTCTGCTTTGGAAACAGAAAGCTGGATGTGTTAGACATCCTGAATCTCTTTATTACCTCTTTGTATTTTTACAGGAATATTTCGTAGAATCACAGAATAGTTAGGGTTGGGAAGGACCTTAAGATCATCTAGTTCCAACCCCCCCTGCCATGGGCAAGGACACCTCACACTAAACCATGTCACCCAAGGCTCTGTTCTACCTGGCCTTGAACATTGCCAGGGACAGAGCATTCACAACTTCCTTGGGCAACCCATTCCAGTGCCTCACCACCCTCATAGTAAAGAATTTCTTCCTTATATCCAATCTAAACTTCCCCTGTTTAAGTTTGAACCCATTACCCCTTGTCCTACCATTGTAGTCCCTAATGAAGAGTCTCTCCCTGGTATATTTACCCATATTTATCCCAGAATATTTACCTAAACTTTTTCTTTTTAAGTAAACTTAAATGAGACTTTTACAATTCATTAGGAATTCTAAAATCAGAGTGTCTCTGCTGATACTGCCTTGTAGTGTATGCATCTGACACTGTAAGAGCACAGCACGCTCCATGGATATGTTGCCATCAGGTTCTTGCCAGGAACTAAGCAGACAGTGGCTCTTACATTGTACTACTCTGAGTCCTCCTATAAGGAAAAGTGTGGTAGGCTTGGTTACCTCACATCAGTTACATGAATTCAGTGCAGAGCAGTATATTTATAGCGTGAAGGCATTGTTTCTTAACCTTTTTGGTGCTCCGAAGTAGCTAAAATTGATTGCTCATATTTAATTAATATGCATAGTAATTCTTCTAATGAAAGTATTTTTCTAAAGTGAACTTAATGAGAGAATCTCTGTGATGGCGTTTCTTAGTCTGATAGTTGCTGCTTTTCTAGCTATTAAAGTTTAACATATTGCTGTGCAGAACACAGTGGTTCTATTTCAATTGTTTTAACTCTCAAAGTATTGTAGCAGTTTCTATAGCACTTGAATGTTTTGGTGTTTGTTTATCATGGTTAATTCATGGCTTCCAGGGAGTTTGTGAATCATAGAATCATAGAATGGTTAGGGTTGGAAAAGACCTGAAGATCATATAGTTCTAACCCCCCTGCCATGGGCAGGCATGCTTGATGATAGACCATGTTACCCAAGGCTCTGCCTAACCCGGCCTTGAACACCGCCAGGGATGGAGCATTTACCACTTCTTTGGGCAACTGTCCTGGTTTAGCAGTAGCAGCCATTTTTTCTACTGGTGCAGTGCTGTGTTTTGACTTTCGACCTGGGAATAATACTGATAAAGCCGATGTTTTCAGTTGTGGGTCAGAATGTTTACCCTGACCAAGGACTTTGTGAGTCTCATGCTCTGCCAGGGAGGAGGAGAAGCCGGGAGGAAGCAGGGACAGGACACCTGACCCAAACTAGCCAAAGAGGTATTCCATACCACAGCACGTCATGCCCAGGATGTAGAATGGAGAGTTCCCGGAAGGGGTGGATCATGGCAGGGTGGGGGTGAGATACCGGTTGGTGAGCGGTTGTATTCTCTTGCTTGTTATTTCCTTTATCATTATTACTATTAGTGGTAGCAGTAGTGATTTGTGTTATACCTTAGTTATTAAACTGTTCTTATCTCAACCCGTGGGAGCTGCATTCTTTTGATTCTCCTCCCCGTCCCTCCAGGAGCGGACGGAAGAAAGGTGGGGGGGGGAAGTGGACTTCGTGGTTCTGATTTACGGCCTGGGCTTAAACCACGACAGCAACCCATTCCAGTGCCTCACCACCCTCACATTAAAGAGCTTCCTTACATCTAACCAGAACTTCCCCTGTTTAAGTTTGAGCCCATTACCCGTTATCCTGTTGCTACAGTCGCTGATGAGGAGTCCCTCTCCAGCATCCTTCTAGGCCCCCTTCAGATGGCACAATAAATGAAGTATCATAGCAGAATAGTCTGCTCTTGAAAGCTGGTGCTTTCTGGTAGATTTTCAGGCTTGGTAAGCAAAGTCTATGGCAGTACCACACTTCAGTGAGTGTTCCGATGATTCGGCTGTGAAAAAAATTAAAAAAAAATGTCTTTGCTTTTTGACAGAACTCACAAGTATCCTTTTTGGTACATAAGACAATGCCATGTTGGGCCATATGACATGGAATATCTTTCAGGCTGAGGACCCAAAGCGGAAGATATCTCCAGCTAGGCTCAGTCCAACTGCATGGCATACTGTTCTGCTGCAGAAAAGCACCAATGCCTCTCTTGTTCCAGCAACCTATGTGACAGATTAGTATATGATTAGCACATCAAATATCAAGGCTGTCAGCTACATATACAGGAAAGACAGGAAAGGGTCTGAAGTACAGTAATAGGTGATATTCATGCCTTTGAGAGGGGATTATGAGGCAAGAGCGGAGAGATGTTCTCTGGATTATGCAGAAGGTAAAGTAATCCCCAGAAATAAGTTTTATCCATACAAATTCTATTTATTTCTGCCAGTTCTGCTACTCCACAATAAGGAATATATTTTTATTGCTGCTAAATTCACAGTACTTCCCAGATTAAGTCATATTTGCACTTATAATTAAGCATAGGCTATTATTGCAGAAAACAAAAAACAAATTCCTGTGGTTCTGAACCAAAACATTTATTTTCAGTTTTATTTATGTGAAATGTTGGATCAATTCTGTGATTTTATCAGGTTTTAACATCAAAGTGATTTTCAGAAGCCTTTTGTATTTTGTCACTCCAGAAAGGTCAGAATGATCAAAATAATTTCAGGATCTCTAGTAGCATCTAAGTAGTTCAGTTAAAGTAATTCACTCACTTATAGTGATAGAGGGCTTGATTGTAACAGAAGAGAAATAGAGAAGTTAGAAGAATGAGGGGTGTATCTTATTTCCACAAGTGCAGACTACTACTGGAATTACAGTTATGAGATTTCTACACCTAAAAGCCATCCGTGCACTTCATCCATTCCATTCTTGTCATGAAAAGGATGTATGTCATACCTTAATTCTTTCTGTAGGATAGCTACTTTATGTGAATAGGTTGTTGTACATGACAAGTGTTTCTGTCATTACTCTGTGTTTCAAAAATTACTCTTGTAAAAAGATAGCCTAACAGGACCCGGCTAGCAGGAAATGTTAAACTTGGAGGATTTTTCATGTCAAGGGATTTGTAACAACCTATAGTGAAACAGCATGTCTATAAAGAGGAATTCTATCTTTAGTTGCAATGTGTATCTTTCACAACACTAGTGCTTAGTCAACATTACAAAAATTTTTCATATAAATGCTGTTTTAAAGGACCAGGAAAGTTCCAAAAAGTTTGTCTAATAATGCTGCTTTCAGATCAAAAATTAAAAGAAAATTACATAAATGTTTAAAAAGAAAGGATAATCCAAAAATATGAGAATCCAAACAAGCCTAACATCAATAAAAATGTGGCAGTAATTACTTTTTACATTTTATCACATTGGCATATTACTTCATATCTATGGGATTGCTATGTTGTGTTCTAGCCACTTTGTGAAGCATCAAGAATACGTGGTCATCAGTCAGCAGTGGATTTGACTGGTATTGACTCCATTTTCTGAGGCACAGCTGAATTTGTTTTCAGTCTACTGAAAACAAAACATAACTACTATGAATACTTTAATGTTTCACGATGTGTCTTCCTGTGTTATAAATCATCAAGACCAGAGCCTCCCAGCTCTTTAGCCATAGGCACTTATTTCGTTTGTTTCTTCAAGGACATGTGTTTTGCTGTTCCTTCTCCTCAGACTAGCACCAGCAGCCCATCCTGCCTTTCACCACAGAACAGTTCTTGACTCAGATCAATTGGAAAATTTTTTGCTACGTATGAGAGCTGACCTTGAAATGTAGGGAAGTTCAGTTGCTTCCTTGTTTACTAGGCTGTTTAAGTAAGACATTTTATTTCTATGAATAGTATGATGGTTTCATAGGTGTCTCATGGGAACTGCAGTGCTAGCCCAAGTTCTTCTCTGTAACTGGAATATGGACTCGATGAGAAATTTGAACCTTTAGAGCCTAACCCTGAACTGACCACCTTTAATAAGGAGCAATCATGGTATTAAAACAGAGAGGCATCTAGAAAGTTTCTTTGTGTAATTCTCTGTTTATTAATTTTTTTTAATTTTTCTTAATTTCACAAAGTGCTGAAATTTTAGAATTTGTTGATGTATTGGATACAAAAAAATCTCTTCCACTCTTGCAAGTATGTGAAAGGGGAACAAGTGATTTTGTGTGTCAAGGAGGAAGCCTTGTTTCTTCTTGCAGTTGAGTTCCTATATGGATTTTCTGAAATTCAACAAAGTCAAGCTGACACTGAAGCTTTGTGAAAACAAGACATGAATAATTTCTCTCCTGGCTATTTTATGAAGCTCATAGTATCTCGGCAGCCTTCAGACATCTTCTATCCTCTTCTCTCCTGTTAAATGTTGCTAAAAACAGGCAGGGGATTTTGTGTCGACAAGGGAAAAGATGGGGAGGAATCAGATGTGCGTGGGGAACACATTCACTTATGTTCTGTTTGCTTTATTACAGAAAGTGGCAACAGATTAAAACTTGCTTGAGAGATTCAGCAAGCACAGGCAATCCACAACAGTTGAAGAACACCACTTTGTAACACTGAAATAGACACTTAACTGACTCTGCGCTGATGCTTTTGAAAAGATGTTCAGACACCTTTACCTTCAGTCTCTTAAAAGAAATGCTTGATGTAAGATTCTGAACATATTGCTGAAGAAATTAATCAGCTGAAACGTGAGAAAATGTATAGTAGTCATATAGGCTAGTTGTCCTTCTTGCTATTTTAGATATGAACCTTTTCTTAGAACTGCCTTCCTCCCTTTTAGCTAACAATTTTCTCACTTAATGCCTCTCTTGAGTGTAAGGACTGAAGATAAGATTTGTGTCACTGGGATATTTGGGAGTGAGTTTTCAGTGATTCACTTGATTCACTTTCCTGGTGAAAGAAGCTCTGAAAGGTATGGTGAATTTGGAACTTGTATTCTTTTTTTTTTTTTTTTCCCCTTAACTGGTTTAAGTTATTCACAGGATGGAGCAGGGGAAAGTGCTTTTCTCTTTTTTGACTGCAGACAGAATCTTACATTCATAATACTTAGTGCTTCTTTAATATACTTTAGAGGTCTAAACCAGACGATATAGCTATCCTTCATAACTGCATAAAACTTACCATAAGAGCCTCTTAATAGCTCGTTTCAAACCTCTCACATCTGAAAATAGTGGAACCAGTTACAGTTGAGAGTAACCTTTTTTTCAGGTTTTATGGAAGGTTCTCATATAACAGCATCAGAATTACGACTCTTTCTCTTAAGATGATTGATGCAGAGAGAGAAATAGAATGGTTAAAAGCAAGGGTACTTTGCTTTTTGTCTTGATTTTTTTTTAAACGCATCTATCTGAAGCAGGTGGAACTTGAACTAATTTCATCAATAGGAATAACTTCCTAAGTTAACTGGAATAATTTATTTGCTTGAAACAATTTAGAAATAAATGGCACTTAGAGGAGTTATCTAGCAACATTCATTTTTACACAGTTTCAGCTAAACTGTATATTAGCACACAAAATGAAGCAGCTGGGAGTGGCTGTGTGTCCTGGTTTAGCAGTAGCAGTCATTTTTTCTACTTCTTAGTAGCTGATGCAGTGCTGTGGTTTTGACTTTCGGCCTGGGAATAATACTGATAAAGCCGATGTTTTCAGTTGTGGGTCAGAATGTTTACCCTGACCAAGGACTTTGTGAGTCTCATGCTCTGCCAGGGAGGAGGGGAAGCCAGGAGGAAGCAGAGACAGGACACCTGACCCAAACTAGCCAAAGAGGTATTCCATACCACAGCACATCATGCCTGAGGATGTAGAACTGAGAGTTCCCGGAAGGGCTGGATCACTGTGGGGTGGGGGTGAGGTACCAGTTGGTGAGCGGTTGTATCCTCTTCCCTTGTTATTTCCTTTATCATTATTATTATTGGTGGTAGCAGTAGTGATTTGTGTTATACCTTAGTTATTAAACTGTTCTTATCTCAACCCATGGGAGTTGCAGTCTTTCGATTTTCCTCCCCATCCCTCCAGGAGCGGGGGGAAGAAGGGGGGGGGGGGAAGTAGATGGCATGGTTCTAATTTACGGCCTGGGCTTAAACCACAACACTGTGACACTTGAGAGAGGTTAAGTTTATAGATAAAAATTTGACTCCTATTTGGTATAACAAGGATTCTTTTAGGTACATGTGATATAAGGAGTGGTCTTAATATGTACATAACATATTTTCTGATAATTAAAATATGATTGGACTGTATATTCAGTTGTTTAATGCCTTTAGTATTGCTAATAGTGTTTTCTTTTTGCCAAAGTATACTTGAGGAGTATGAACTTCACTGGTTTAGTGATGGGGACTATAGTCTGGTTCCTGCTTGAATTTTTTTTTTTTTTAAATGCTAAAATAAATAAATATTAAAATAACTACTAAGCTAATGACCAATGTACTGCACATTGCAAGATACTTCTAATCATTCTTCCATTCTGTAGTGACTTATCCCCATGAAAACCATTTCTTCCTAAAATAACAACTTTATGTGGCATGCAGTGTCAGACCATCATGTACTTACTACAATCTCTGTTGTTCTGTACAATGTTAAAAATGCTATCAAAGCAGTTTCCACATAAACTGAACCACCTTGAATACTATTTAGTATCTGAAAATAGTTTTATCCACTTTTTGGAAAAGCTATGTAGTTATATCACACATTTATAACATAACAATCAGCATCAAAAAATGCTTAATATTATAAGCATGTGGGTTCCAATTTTCCCTTCAGAATCAATGATTGTAGAATGCCAGAGCTTTATTAATAGGGAGTAAAAATAAAGAGAGTTTGACTTGGCCTGTGTTTATACTTTCACATGTGTTAATTTGGCAATAAAGAACAAGACCTCCTGACGGTTCTCAAAACACATAGAAAACTAGTTTATAGATAATCACCTGTTTCTGAGTTAGCATGCAATTTTGAACTTGCAGTGCATTATTTTTTATAAGTGACTTCATCCTTGTGAATATTCACCTGCAATTTTCATATGAGTTTCAGGAGTGAAGTAAATTTAAATTAAAATTTGAAACTTCAGGAGGACCAAATGTTTCAGTGTCTTAACTATGAACAAACTCCCCAAATGATTGCCAGATATGAGAAAAGGATAGGCAGCTCCAGATGGTGTTTTCACCATCTATAAAGTGTCCTTCTCTCTAATGATTAGAGCACGGAAGTAAGGAATAAATGTTTGAAGTTTGACGAGACAAAAGGCAGCATAAGTGATCTTTTCTCCCTGCAACTAAATGGCTATGGAGCATGGTTGTGAAGTCATTGTAGAATACTGATCTAATTTTTTGCAATAATTTTCTCATCTATATGTATGTAAACTTTACAGCAAGTTCTAACCACTGCAGTGAAACAATTCAAAAACTGTTGAAAGATAACGCGCTGTTTCAGACAAACTAAGTTAGTATTGGCGTTTGAACTTAAATCTACTGGTTGTGTTTATCATTACCAGAAGTTTACATCTGCAGAACAATGTCTTGAAAAATGAGGACAATATTTCACAAAATTGTGCTGATTTTACACTAGGTCTGAACTTGATTCAGTTTTTAATGAAACTAAATTGAAAATTAAACCGCCAGTATTACCCTTGTCTTTCAATTCAGAGATGGTTAAATAGAATAGATGTAGTGACAGATGGACATAGGAAGCTCTACACTGTAGGTTACAAGGAAACATAAGTGGGTCAAGAACAATTGTGTAGTTGTTTACCATTTACCTCATGTTTGTAACCTTTCAGGCTGTTGGGAGATTACAGTGGAACAGAGCAGTCCCATAACAATGCTTCACACAGTATTAATCAGGAAAGAAACCTCATTTCCCAGAAAAACAGAAGGAGCACTGAGCACCCACCAAAGTGATGAGTGAGCAAGCCCTCCCAGCTTTGAACAAAACCTGTATGTATGAGCACTGTGTGGTACCTATAAGTGTGTTTCAAATGCCCTGGATGCATTGAACCAACCAAGGTGACCTGCCATGTGACTTGAAAGGGAAATAGATGTGTGCATGGAGACCTGGTACAGCAGGTGCTCACCAGACCTCGTTTTAATGGCTGGAAGCAGTGGCAAGACTATGTGTGATGTCCTGTAGCAACATATCGAGGTATCACACAGTATCACAGTATGCTAGAGATTGGAAAGGACCTCAAAAGATCATCTAGTCCAATCCCCCTGCCGGAGCAGGAACACCTAGATAAGATTACACAGGAATGTGTCCAAGTGGGTTTTGAATGTCTCCAGAGAAGGAGACTCCACAACCCCCCTGGGCAGCCTGTTCCAGTGTTCCAGGTAAATCCAGTGAGACCAGAGTAATATGCACAGGAGACTTCATGTGTTCTGAAGATGATAATCTATTTGTTGCATTGATGGCCTGTCCAACAGTAAAGGCTTTGTCCATGATTTCTTGAAGTCCTATAGTCCTGCTCCTTCAGAAGTCCATGGAATAAGTACTGCAGACAGTTGCAGGAAATAATGAAATTCTTCGCCAATAAGATGCCGGGGGGTGAAGAAGAAGGGGAGGATAAAAAGACAAATCTGAGGAGAAATTCAGATATCTGGTAGCTCTAGGTTTGAATAAAAGGCTTGAAAGCTGGATGATCTAGTTACAACTTCATTCTGGCTCTTGAGGCAGTTATTGTTATAAGGTGAAGTAATTAGCAAAATTCTCAAATTCAATTTTCTTCTATCCTTGAAGTGAAATATCATGTACACCTGACTTTCAAGATTATTTAATGCTTGTAAAACATTTTGAAGATGTACAATGCCCTACAAAATATTAGCTATTTTTATTAATTATATTTATTAGCTAAGAATTATTTCTTTCCCAAATCCATTAGTACTGCTATTATTTAAATAGAAAAGAATTGAGACAATATTTTTAACTTTTGGTTACTGCTGTGAATGAATATTTTTTCAGACACATTTAAATAAAACTGTCAAAAATTAAAAAAAAAGAAAAAAGATTAAAAATATACTTCTTACCCTTGTTAAACCTAAATTTTCCAAAATCTTTCTTGGAATGAGTGGCTAATGTCACCAACATAACACTAGAAAATGTCAATAGGCTTCAAGTCCCATCCTTATTTAGCAAACCAGTAGATTGTTCTAAGTTCTAGCAACTTCAGGAATAGTACTGACTTTTTGTGAAACTGTGCAATTACTGCTGCTGCTATGTCATCCACAGAGCAATAATGAAGATAGAATATTGTTTATACAACTTCAGCTAAACAGGAATTTTAGGTTTCTCAGTTATGATGTAAGCTGTGTTTAGAGAAGCTTTATGTTTTCTACTATAGCTACATGTTCTCCAGTTATCATTGCCAAATTAGTTGAAACAGGACCAGGTTGTAGAACATGGTTTATTTCCATATACTTTTCAAATCTTATTGATTGTGTTACTGTTACTTCTTACCATTTTGTGCCTCAAATATTTTTTTTTGTCTGCTTGTATATTTTTCTTAATTGGATTCATCCATTCTTTCTGAATGCAATGTAAATTTTTTAAAACACCACAAAAGGAAACAAACTATCTTGTCACTTTGAGGGATACTTCCCTTCTCATCCTTCCCCTCCCCCTTCTTTTTGTTTGTGCTACTTCACTGAACTTATAAAGTTGAAGGACTTACACTTTCTTTCTTTCTACCTCATACAGCCAGCCACACTCTTTCTTTGTATGAATGCTCCACACTCACTTTATAGGAGTGATAGATATATAGATGGAGTAGATCAGTGAAATAGGTGGAAGACCAGCACCTTTAATTTGCTAAAGACTGTCAAGGCTTAAGCTGGAAATGCATACATGCTATTTTTTCAGAAACTCAACCTAGAGGACTCCTACTATGACAGACCTATTAGACGGCTTGTCCCTGGAATACTAATTTTCCCTTTTTTCTTCTTTTCCTTGACTGCCAAAAGTATTTTCTTGTTTTACATCTACTTCATACTATTCTGTGTATCCTTCCATATGCATAGTGCCTTTTCACTTTTGCATAGAGACTGGCTGTACATGGGCAGTGAAGCGCAGGACTGCATATACTGTCTTCTGTGACCCACATGCGTTCCACCTGCACAGCTGGCTGTCAGTCCAGCTGTTGTTACTACATCCACTATTGTGGCTTGAGAAGGCCTTAATTGGTTACTTGTTGATAAAGAAGCATATTCAGTCCCTCTGACTCCCAGCTTATCATGGGCTGGAACTCTAGGTTCTTCCTTTCTTTTGAGCTATGTGAATTTGTCCAAGCTTAGTCTTTAAGTAAACACCTAAAGACTCAGATATAGCTCAGATTGTATGTAAATCATTTGAATGGTGGCACTGAATGATTTTGTCTTACTATGTTCTTAGATTTTGCAAAAAATGTCTTTAAAAAACATAAAAAAACCTCTTTTCTGAAATCTTACTAAGAAAACAACTTTAAAATTGCAAAGGAAATAATTATTTCATGGCAATAAATTTCAGAAGTCCACATTTATTTAAATCTTAACCTTTAAACCCTCTGAGGAAGCATAAGTATCCACAGGACACTGCAGCTCAGAAATAACTTATTGTTCAGACAGAAGCATTTCAAAATCTCCTATACCTATGTGAAGCCAGAAAAATATGTATTAAACCCTGAATGGTGAACCTTAAAGTCAGATTTCTATTTGCAAGGCAATAGAGAAAATACCTTTTTTTTTTTTTTTTAGAGTTAATACTATAAGCCATGTTTGCCATTCATTTTTAATAATGGGTTTTCATGTTAAGTGCTGCTTTTTCTGCCTGTTTCTTGGACAGTTTTATACAGACTTTCAGATCAGGATGTGGCATAAGTATCAGGGTATAAATAATCTATCGTTAAACAGACATTTCATAAATAATGCATGGCTGTGACAAGAATGAGTGTGCATAACTTGCAAGGTAACCTTTTGAAACAGTGATAAACATATACAACAAAAACTTGTAAAAATTATTCCTACCTTTGCAACACCTACACACTGATGTGGTAAGGAGGCAAAATGGAAGTTTAATGCACAGAAACAAAAGAGGCATTGTTAGTTGAAAATGCAGATCACAATTACAGTCATTCTTTCAGTGCAAGGTGAGAATATAACTCTGCTTTTAGCAAATTAGTTTAAAGAAAAAAATGATACATAACCTGCTTCTGAAGATCATATTGTTGACTGGAAACATTTTGTGCAATATTCTATGCAAACCTTTTTGGTTGTGTTATTGCCAGACGATACACATATCAAAATTCAAAAAGCAGCATTTAAAAAATTATTCTTCTCAAATATCAATTGAAAATTAACTTAGTTGTTAGTTTATTAAAGTATCTAAGATCATTTTAATTTTGTTCTCTGAATATGAATCCCAAGCACTTCATCAGTATTTAGATTTCTTAAGTGTTTTTTATATGGAGAATTTCTTAACAAAATATCCCTTTTCCTGTTTATCTCTTCCAGTGATATCATGTTCCATTCATTTCTGAAATTCTGTAGATGCAGCATCTTCTTGAAAACATGATAGTTTCAGTAGTTTATCTTTCTGTTTGCATTTTTATTTTATATAATACATAATTTGAAACAATGCAAACTCAAGGCAGAGACAAAAATGTGTGTGACAAATTATAAACAACACAGGCAGGTGAAAATGAGGCAAGTTGTTTAGAATAGGTTATGTAGAACTAAGAAAAAAGGTAATGGGTAGAAGAACAAGCAAAGATAATGAAGTATGTGAACTTCCATGTCCACATGCTTACTTTTAGTGTGTATTGCTATTTGTTTCTAATGTTTACTATGACTATATCTGCACATACTGTCACATATTTATAAAGCCATTTCCCCCTGGTTGACCAGCCGTTTCATGTCTTAATTTTATTTTCTAACTCTTCACTAAGAATAATAGAGTTGGAAAGATGTATTATTCTATAGTAAAAAAATATAGCTGAAAGTTGTGACTGAAATTTTCCTAAATATCACGAAAGATTATGTCTTAGAGTCTTTCAGCCCCATTAAATGACATGGAGAAAATTTGTTTTAGTAGAGAACAAAAAATGCTTGAATATCTTGCAGCATGCCTGGTGTTCAGGAGGCAAGGGTTATGTTTTTATTCAACTAACTGCAGTTGCTACCAAATGATGCCATGCCTAATTTATGGTTTTCTACTGCTGAAAACTAGGATCATGATATACCTTTTACTTTAATGACATTGAGGACTCAAAGTGCTCCAGTTGTTAATCGATACATGATCATTCCAGTTTGCTGTCATGTGTGTCTTTACATGAGGTAGGTAAGACAGGTTTTTGGAAATTAAAGAGCCACCATGCGCCTTTTACTTTCTTGTACAGCCAAATTATCTATTTAGCTTAATTATAGTGTAGAAAAACCACTACAAGAATATTCTATTGATTAAGACTTTTCAATGCTGAAAGGAGTAACAAGAACCAGCAATAAAGCGAAATTACTCTTCTAAATGTTTCCAAAAATGCAACAGAAAAATATCCAGATGTACTTGGGGTTCTTGAATATAGCAATATTTCTATACCAGACATTGAATGCTATGTGTGATAATTGGAGAGAAAATCATCTGGGATTGATTGCTTTGAAAAACATAATAAATTCCTACATTTTTAAAAAACAAAGTGGGGCTGTGATTATTTTGTCAGAGCACACATCCTTTGCCTATGCTCTGTATCCCACTTGCTGGTTTTCAAATTCTGTTCAGTGATTGGGTTCTTTTGATAAGTGGCCTTCTTATCACCACTGACTTCTTTCACAAAGTTGTTTTTCCTGTTCTGCTTTATCATCACACCTAGCATCTTCACACTCATCCGTCTGTAGGGAGATTTAGGATGGGGTTTTGTATGTATTTCAGATCCCAAGGGAAAGAGGACATCTTAGAGATAATAAATCGCATTTCTTGTGCTTAAATTGCTTACCAAAGGCCTGATTAGGAAAAAAACTTAAGCACAAACTTGACAGGAATTGTATATCAAAACCTAAGGCCTTCCTCTCTCCCCTCCTTTAATTTTTACCTGAGTAGGAAAGGAAGGACATTACATTAAAAGATGAAAGATGAGAATTTTATTTTTCTTCCTTTCTTGTTTGTGGCCCAAGATTTCCGTTTAGTAGATTATGTCCACTCAACTTATTTACACTTGTTTTTTGAAATGTATGATATAAATATTGCTTCCCATTATTTCAGTGAGAAAATGTTAAATACTACTTTTGTGGTGGTTAAATGTCTATTTTTACCCCACAAAAAAAGACAGTCCTCCTAATACAGCTGACTGATTGACTTTTTTTAACTTTTACATATTATTTAAGTTGATGTTTTTCCTGTTTACAAGTTACTCAGGGTCAGACTCACCGCTTTAACCAAGATCAAAATTTGATGACTGGATTTTTTTGTGTATGCATGTAGAAATACGTATGTACATTCCATAACTTAATTTTGTATAAAGGAATTTCTATAAACACTTGAAATGATGCTGTGTAAATAATGACTTCTTTAATTTGGGGACCTTAACAGGATTTAAAACAAAAAAAATGTGGGATGTAGACCACTTTGTTTAGGGCTTTTATGAAAAAGTTTAAAAATGTGCATTTTAAAATTGTTTCAGCTTCAGAAAGCTCTATTTGGAAGAATATTTCCCTTTTGCAGTCACAGTCTCTGGGATCAAACAAACCACAAAATTAAACCAATATATGGAATTAGTTCAAGTTTATCCAAAGTGTCTCAGGAGCACTCATTACTTACTATTCTTGTTTGTAGTTCAGCTTTTGATAGGCTTAGCTTCAGTTACAGAGTATGTCAAAGCCAGTTTCCTAGCATATACTGCATCCTAGGGTTACCTTCTGCACTGTGATATGTCTCAGCAATGACTGAATATGGCAATTACACTAAGTAGCATGCTGATGTATTTAATACTAATCTATTTTAATACAGTATAACAAGTGGAAACTGTTGATGACCCACTATCAACAGAGCAGCCCTCTGTGGTGCTGTTAGCATGTCTATGAGGGCTTTACAGATGGTAGATAAACCATAACAAATACTAGCATGAAGTTTTAGATCTTTGTCAACATGAAGATAAATAGTTAACAGGATGGTCATTTTCTGCTTCAGATTCTTCTCATAGATTTAAAACCAAACAGTCCTAAATGTCAAGAGTCCCCCAAAAAGAAAAAAAAAAAGTCTTTCAGTCCATGTTGCATAATTATTTTTGTTTTGTTTAGAAGTGAATGCAAAGATTTGCTCAGAAAGCGAGTATGTGTACTTATGAATATATAATCTATATAAATATTAGATTATATTTTTATGAACATACCTTTAAAAACAAATTTAAGAGAAAGCAATTTATCACTGAAGTATTCTATTTTGTTATATAATCTTTAGAAGAAGGTTAAAAGTCTGAAAACAGACTTTGAGGAATATTATTATTAATAGCGGTCATAAATCCACAGATTTGGGTAAATTCTAAATGTAAATGTAGTTTAACATGGTTTCCTCTTCCAATCTGTCTATATGTTGCTGTGATTCTTTATTATTGAGTACTGAAAATTCATTGACATTTTCTCCCCATTTTCAGAGCAAGGTGCCTTTTTTTTTTTTTGATTGTTAGTGTTAATTTATGGGAGCTTGCTTTCAACTATTTTTGCTTTGTTTTTTTTTTTTTGTTTGTTTCCTTTCCAAACAGTTGAGGGTTTGAGTCACACACTAGCTACTGCAATAGTTAATTACCCCAGCGTTCAACATAGCTTTTAAAAGCTTCTTTGTGAAATTTTCCCCAGCAATATGCAGAGACAAGATCTACCTCAGGGCAGTGCTGGTCGCCAGTTCAACTTCAGCATAGTGATCAGACTTTCTATTTCTCTGGATTACTGTGAGAACACAGACAATCTTCTGGGTGAAACAATTCACAGTAAAACTGGTGTTCAGCAAAAACACTTTTTCTTTTCTGTCTTTTTCTCTTTTTTTTTTTTTTTTTTTTTTTTTTTTCCTGCATGTGAAATGCCTGTGATCAGGTCACACTGTACAACAGATTCATTATTTCAGAAGTTCCATACTTCAGCCTATTATTTGTTTATCTTCCTGAGCTTGATTGCAACTTTGGGAAGGCTCCTTATAAGCACAGCGATTAGCAAGATTCAGTGTAACTTATCTGCAATTTTGATCTGTGTTCCAGTGCAGAGCCCAATTACCTGCTCATCAGTTTGATTGAGGAATTCACAGCCTCTCAGTTGTTATGTTCAGTCAGGGTTCCAGCTGCATAGGGTCAGATAAGCTATGTTTCCTTGAGACCTGCATGACATTTCTGTAGAAGTGGGCAAGGGAGTCTGTATTTCATGTATAACTCCAGCAAGCTAACTCTGCTGGAGAATTATTTTAAATTAATTTCAGTTTCACTGATAATAACCAAAGTCTGCAACCATTCCCTTAAGCAGTGGTCTGATTATTGCACATACAGCCACGTTGATTTAAAGTGTTTGTACTCTCTTGGGGGTGATTAATATCTTCATACCACAGCCAGCATAATGGATCTTATTAGTGCTCTTAATATGTTTCTGTGCAAAATCAGCCACCATAGATTAATCTACCTTCTGAGAACTACGTAGTGAAGTGGTGAGGAGCACTCAGGTGTCCTTTCTGCTGATTGAGAAATGAAGTCATGGTTTCACTGAGTGAAGACAGATTTGGGGACGAAGGCAAAAACTTAGGAAAGAGAGTCATTATATGATGATCAGTACAACCTTATTACATTAATAATCCCCTTCATTCTAGTGGAGCCATTTTCAGAGCAGACTTATGTTAAACCTGAAATGATGAGAATGGGAAGTAGTAGTAAATGATCTATGTGGAGCTCTGTTTCTACCCATCATGGTCTCTTCCATTACCCGCAGTAGAACACTGGAAGAAGAAAAGCATCTGCTTCTGTGTTGCTGCTTTTCTGCTGTAGATCCAGGCTGGTAGTTGAAGAAAAATAGTAAGGAGCAACTGAAGCTTTGACAGCTCCATTCTCTATCATTTATTAGCAACTGTGACTGAGAGGAAAAGAAGAAAGTGGCTGGCACATCTTTCTTTCCTATCCTCTGCTTCCTTCCCTAAATCCCAAAGACAAAGGATGATGTAAACCAGGTTTTATATCTTGGAGGGAACACATATTAAGTTCTCTGACCTGGTTGGGGTGGTTATTGCTGCCTGTTACTCAAGGTGAACTGAGAATTGCAAGGCACAAATCCAGTTCAGCATGAAGGGAGGAATGCAGAATATGGCTCATTTATTTTTAAGTTTGAGGAAATAATTAAAGCAAATTTGTTGTGGTTTTCACCCTGCTCTAATTACAACACAGAACACTTCAAATGTAGTTATTGCCAGATCTATTTGCATATTCAGCATAAATTAAAATAATCATCTTGATTATCTGTCAAGATATATGTAAAGCGATCATAAAATAGATGGAATACAGTATTCATTTTCTTGCTATAATATGTTGCCTAAAACTGAAGTGCTATGGTCCCAGGAGTGATATATGGGTAAATATTAATCTATGAACTTGATGTTACTTTTTCACATCATGGTTGTAAGTCACTGGAAGGTACATAAAATGTTTCATTCTGACTTTGTTGGTTTTGAGCAGAAAGGCTGTAAATCTGTGGCCTGTCACTATGATCACTAATAGCTGAAGAGTTTAGTTAAGAAATAAAGTTTCTGAGGATAGTATAGTCCCAGAATATTGAGCTAAACTTTGTAAGAGTTTCTTTTAAAAGAAGTTGGAAAAGTGAAATGAAAGACATAACAAGGAACACACTCATTCTGAATGATAGTAACGGAAAAACTAATTTTACCGTCAAGCATTTGGATGAAGAATTTGCAATGAAGTATCTGGCTGCAAAAGGTCTTAAATATACAATATATATATATGAACTCTTCCTATTCAGATTTAACATGGCATTTAAAAATCTTGACACTTCTTTATTTTAGACTTAAAAACAAGTTCAGAATTAAAATTATACTGCTGAGAATTATTTTGGTGGACAAAACAAAGCCAGTTATGTTATTTTCAGCTGATTAAATCTCTGTTTTAAAAGAAAAAAGTGGTTTACATATGTTCTAGATGTAGTCATTTTGATGCAGAAAGCAACTGTGATTTTTTTCCATTGCCTTTATTACCTCCTTTCATTGCTTGTCCATTTCATTCCAAATTGATTTTTCCAGAGATGGACGCAAAGTAAGTTTGAGGCATGGATTTTTCTAGACCTGCCTGTTTTCGAATTATTGATTAAAAAAAGGTGGAAATAAGGACACTGACATTTTTATTATGCTGAATAGCAAACCATTGTCAATGATGTAAATTAAAAAGATGAAGTAGGAACAATGGAAAAATACATTAGAAATTGATGGCTTTTTACTTATCTTTCATGCCAGTTTTATGTTGGTACAACTTAATTATTTTTCAGTGGAAGTTCTTTACATAGTACTAGAATAAAATTTAAAATTCTCTGACTACTGAGTACAAAGCTTAAATCTGCAGATTGACATGTAAGATAATCATGTATACTCATGCAAACAAGATTTTGTCTCTGCACCTATTCTTAGACTTACAGCATATGCAGTTATGATTACAAATATAATGAATACAAATAATAGGCAAAGTACAGATATTCCCAGTTCCATTGAAGAAAATGGGAAACACGTCTGCTTGTTAGTAGCAGGATTTAGCCCGCTCATATTTCATTTAGTTTCTTGTTGGCAGTGGAATCATTCTCTGTTTCTCTTAAAAGGTAAGCTCTGTACTCCTGTGTGCTGGCCCGAGTAGAGGAAGTGAACAGCCACTGGAATGGTCTCACACTGGCTGTAATGGACAGGGAACAGCTACTGGAAACTTCCTTGGAAACATGCAGAACAGTACTAAGCGGAGCCTAATGTAACACTTGAGGCTTTAAGATTAAGGCGTAATCACTGGATTCCTTTATTCCCTAAAAGGTGTTTAAAGGTCTCATATTTTGAGGTTTGTAAAAATTACTAGGCTTGTATTTTAGCTAGATTTTAGTTTGAGTTTCTTCTCCATATAGATACCTGCATTAGTATTTAGAGGGTGTTGCAAGTTTTTATTTAGTAGGATTTGCTAAATTCATATATTTCTATTATCTTCTTGAAGCATGCAAGATTAAATTAGAAGGCTAAATATAAATCTGTAAACCTCATCCTTTAATCAACTTCATAAGCTCTTGTGAAGCCTCTTCTGAGGCACAAAAATATTGCTTATAAAATTTGATACGAAAAATGGTTTGTGGTGGCACAAGGAACACTGAATAGATTTGAATTTCTACATCCTCTCTTAGCACAATGTTAGAACCAAGAAGAAAGGAAAAGGTAAAGAGATTAGTACTTCCTCTGAGCAGTCAGGAAATTAGAAACTCCAGGATAGAAGAGATGCGCTTCTATCCTAACTGCAGAGATGTGAGAGACAGTGAATGCACAGGCTAAACATTCTTTTTGGTGAAGCTTGCATCATAGTATCAGATACTATGTATTTGTGATGGTGTTACTAGAGATATTGTGTTCTGAAAAGGGCAACAGGCAAGGGTGTGCTGGGTTTTGTATATACAGGTCTTTTAAGAAATCCAGTAAGCTCCAGCATTGGCTTTCCAACTCTGCAAGTGTTCATAATCACTCCTTTATAGTTCTTATGCAATGACTTTTTTGGTATGAATTTGGGATATTTTTGGCACTGACTAGTTAATATAACAAATAGTATACAAACTAGAGACAAAGAAATAACTATATAGACTTAACCTTTACAAAGAACATAAAGAGTCTTGCTACCAGTCTTTAAAAGGTGTATTTATGATGAGCTATCCTCAATATTCCATCTTCATATATCTGCTTTTTAAAATATCTTTGTAGTTGAAGGATAGTGAACTCCTTGACAAACTCAATAAGTACCACATTTATTATTAAATGATCTCTTGAAATATCTATATTGAAAAGGAGCAAAACTTCCTTCAAAAATTTTCACATTATGTAAGAATTTCCTGGGTTTAACTTTGAAAGTATGGTGTTCTTTTGAAATAAAAATAAAAATATGAGGAATGGCTTTCAAGAATTATGTCATGCAGGAGAAAGAAATAATCTTATTTAGATTACAGATGATAGAAGATTTGCCTCATTGTAAGGAGAAGAAATGTTTAGGAAACAACAGCGTCTGCTTCTCGCCTACCTGCAAAGCGCTTGATGGGAAGTTTAGCAAAGTGTAATGAAATATTTAGGTTGGAGGCTTTGTTCCAAAGACGTTCTTTAAGGAACTTTAAATACAGACAGCTTGATCAATTTCAGCTGTTGATCAGAAAAGGATACATTTAACACATAGGCATGAACTGGAACAAGTGCTATGAATGACTGGTTAAACAATTGCAAGTCATCTTAGAGAAGTTCAAGTAGAAAGACTCAAAGACCTATGGTAATCAATAGATCAGATCATTAGTGTCAAGATTTTCCCCAATGTCTTTCTGTTATCCTAAACAGACCTTATTGAAAAAGTGCTGCTAAATTTCTAGAGAAAATTTCTAGGATTAGCTTTATTTGTCCAAGACCACACCATTTCTAAAAACCCCTGGTGCTGGTGAAACAGATTGATTCAGGCTTTGGCAAATACTCCATCACTGCCTGAGTTAGGCTGTGGACCTGGCTGTCTCCACAGCCCAGCTAATTCAATATATATCTTGCTATGAGGATTTTATTTTGATTCCTCTGTGTCTTTGAGGAAATACGTGGGAGCACAGTCCCAATATATTTATTTAACAAACATGGAGAACAGAATTGGATCAGGCTAACTGAATGTTGCAGTCCTGTCCCAATCAGAAAAAACCTCCCAGCTCAGGAGGAAAGAAAGAACACTACAGGTAATTGCTGCATAATTAGATCTTTAATTAATTTATTAATTCAACTCCTTCTCCTGAATTTCACCTACCAGTAATGGATTTTTCCGTGCCATATACTGTAGAATCTGATGTTGGTTTAGGCATAAGCTTTGTTGCAGAATTTTCAAGCCATGTCTTCGAGGTTCTTCCCAATAAGGTAAAAGAAGAGGTTTCTTCTGAATCCATGTCTCTATCATATATAAAATTCATACACATAAATTCAAACACATAAATAAAATGTGACCCTTATAATGAAAGCATTCAGTTTAATCTACTGGAGAATATTCTGATATCTATCGGATGCCCACATTTCTTGCTCTCTCTATGTTACTAGCAGAAGTGCACAGGATTAATTAGCTGAAGTTCAAGGAGTCTTTAGTTTAAGGAAAATAACTTCAAACGAAATAAACATACTAAAAAACTACACAGCAGAAGATGGTTTTTTATTTTAACTCGTCTTTTTCCTTACTACATTTCATACCACACCCTTCTTTAAGCCAGGCTTCTACTATCCCCATGTCACTTTGCCTCTTGATGGCAATGTGAGGCAACAAAGTAAAAGGTAAGGGGCTTCTATGTAACTGTTGAATACTTACTTAACCACAATGCATGTACTTGATGAGCCCCTATGTCATTTTGAATAATAGCAATCTGAGAGCCAAAGGGAGAGAGAAACAGCCAATTTTGAAAGTAAGAGGAAAGAGTAGGTTTTTTGAAAGTCCAGTATATGTCAATGTGTCTCCTTATGTCAAGAGTGAAAATGAAACTGTGAACATGAAGGTCAATGACAGATTTCAAGAATACAAATATTAAAAGTAAAATTTCGTGTTTAAAGTAAATCACAGAATCACTTCTGTCTATAGATCTATTAATGCCTTCTACTGAAAGCCAAATTGTGGTTTTGAAAAAATTGTGAGTTGACATCACTAAGCTACAATACTGCCTGTCACCCTTCTGTCTACCAAGTTGTAATACACACTTTTCTTAAATTACTTTCTGTATACTTTATATACTCTTTCTAAATAGTTAAAATCTGTCCATTTCTTTTGAATTTACTTTATCAGGAAACTTCTAATATGAGTTTAGATTTTTCTTCTTTCATCCCTAATGCAAACTTCTCTTCAAACTGTTTAATTTTTCCAGGTATCATAAGTGCAATGCATTTTCATGCTCATGTGTCCTTAGTAACAAGTAATGAAATGTCGTAGGTGAAGAACATTATATAGAATTGAAGTATATTAACATAAATGGCATCTATGCCGTCACAGCAAGTCATTCATAAGCAATAAATGAAATTACATTTGAAAGAATGATTTTATTTCTTTGTGGTTTTAAATAAGTATGCTTATTAGTAGATAATTTGTGACTGGAGAGGCATTTCCAAAGGAATAATTATTGTGAGTGTTTTCCCCAGCTCTCGAAAGAGCTAAGACTACATTGGTATTCTGAAATAGGAGATGTAGGAAGTCTGTTAGTGTCTTCAGGACAGAAATACCAGACGCATATTTCAGTAGTGCTGCTCAGTAAAATGGGACAGAATACCTACTGTGGTAAATATGATCCAAGCATGTCTTAAAAGACTGTCATGGCCCTGAGAAACTTGTAGTTTAAGTACCTCAAAGGAAACAGTGGAGAGATGAAATTACCAACATGTAGAAAGATAGAAAAAATATTTGACCATAACTATTAGAATAGGACACTGTGTGTCTTTGTCTCACTTTGCCAGTTTGGCTGCATTTATCAATGCTGTCTCTAAAACCAGTTTTTCTACTGGAACAGAATAAATTACCTTCAATAAATAGATATCCTCTTCAATGTTATGTATTCAATATTCCATGTTAGTGTTAAAACATTTAGTGTTAAGACTCCTGCATTTTATTTATACAAAATGAACACCACCACAACCTCTTACCCCTTCGTACTTAACCGCTGTAGAATGGGAAATTCTTCAGGATGCTGCTGGATTCCCAAGACCTGCCAAGTCCCAGGTTAATTTTTCAGCATTTAATTCTAATGAAGCTATTCTTGATTTCAGCCGCAGGTCTGTAGGTACTTCTTTAGGAAATCTTGTATACATTTGCTTTTACTTGAGCCATGATAGGATTCCACCGAGTTGAAGGAAAAAGGATTATTTTCTTTTTGATTTGTCTCTTTATATGCAACTTAGTGCTTTCCTGATTACCACACAGGGTATTGTAGGGAAATATTATAATACTGAACAAAACCTTTCACTCTTTTAAATTTAAATCTTATAGAAATAGAAGGATAAGAAGTAATATGTCTGAGCATATTAATTTGAATGCATTAGTAGTTTTTATAAGTTGTTCTCTCATCTTTTTTGACATTTTTCGTTTGAAGATCAAGTTACCATACCATTACGGATTGCTTTGTAGTGCTATATAAGTGCTGTCACCTTTCTGCACTGTTGGCTGCAAGCTGGTGTGCTTGCTCTATTTTTCGTCTGCTGCTGCCCTGGTCCATTTCAGCTTTTGTTGGGTGACTTTTGGCCAAGTCTGTCAGCCAGACTAGACCCTGTAGGTTCTTGGATTGGGTCTTTTTTCAGTTGTAGAATGTAAAATGCTTTTTATTTAACACTTCAGACTTTTTCCTAAAGTGTACCTGTATTTGATGTGCGTGTGAAAAAAAGAGATAGCAATGAGCTCTACATATCTGGCCTTTCATGTCAGCAGAAATCATAGAAAATTATTACATTGGTGCAAGTATATATTCAGAGTAAATACACACCAGAAACATAGCTGAAAATATCAGACATAATAAGCTACAGAAACTTTTGCAGTGAATTAAGGAAGAAAAATTCATATTTTTTCTGTTTCACAGGAAGTCATTTAGTTTCGGAGATGTGGAGATAACAATTTAAAATCCATATGTAACTGCCTGATTCTTAAAAAATGCTGCTATTGTGGTCTTAATGTAAATTGGAGCAGTTTAAAGGATGTTTGTTAGGTGTTCAACACCTACTGAAAATTAACATTGCATAGCTCTAATTTTCCACTTCTTTATTTTCCCTTCAAACAACTTTTTTATCTGGGGTGGAAGCCTGTGACCTATTATTATTGACCCAGTTAATATTTGCTGAACCTGAGAGTCAAAAGAGAAAAATTCACCTAGGAAGCAGCAGCCAAAATCTGGCATCTGGCTATAGACAGTATGTTAAGTAAATAGGAACGGATTTTCATTCAAATATGAACAGGTGATGAACCCCATAAATGTTTCTGCAAAGAAATTAATTTCTGAAAACTGCTTTCATTTATATTCAATCATAAACTAGAAAATGTCTTCTCAATGATTTTCATTTAAAGTTGAAGTCTTTTCTACCATGCTGATCAAAAACAATCGTAGTTGAAGCTATATCAAAAATGAAATATATAAAGATGCAGTCCCCAGAGGTGTGAGGTAGAAGGTTCCTGTTCAGTTTGCACATGTATATTCCTTGGTAACCTATGCTCTGTGATATATAACATAAAATAGCCATAGATTATATATGCAGATTTACCGGTGAAGCATAATCCTAAGTTTTACATGCATTTTATTTCCTTTAATTTCCTTTGCATTTTTTTAACAGTAATATACCTTACACTGACATTTCATTTCATTATAGAGGATTCTTTATAGGCTACCATTGAAAGTATTATTGCTATTGTACTCTTATATTGCAACCAGAATTGTCAGCAAGTATGGACTAGCAGTAAATTAATTTCCTCTCTAAAAATCTAGACTCATGGTGGCATTAAAATAAGACTAACTTAATAAGTAAGATTCGAGATTTTTCTGTCATTGCAATCTCTTACAGGATTGTAAACTTACAGGAACTGAACTTTTCCAATGTGTATTTTATGGATTTGAAGTTGTGTATAAATCATGAAATCTCTAATTTTTCATTCAAAATTTATTTTAATTAAAAAAAAATAAACTAACCTCCTCCTCAACCCAAAAAAAAACCCAACAAACCAAACAAACTCTGCCCATATTTCTGAGCTTGCAGTCAACTGTATGGTTTATTGATCATTTTAGGGTATAATTTATTTCATGCAAATATCTGAAAGGTCTAAAGCTCAGTCATTAGCAAAAAGTGAGAGGTACTTTCAGAAGATGGTACATACTGTCCTGAGTTAGGTATTACCAGACCATGATTCATCCGGACTCTCCCCTCCTGTAGATTTGAGGAGCTAGAGAAGATGGGTCTTATGCTTACAAGTTGTTTTTAGTTGCTAGGATTTATGAACATAACTTCTGGGTTTTGTTTGAGTCTTTTTTTGGTGGCAGGGAGGAGTTAGTAAGGCTCTGGTGGTGGATGAAAAATGAAAAGAACTAAAAGGCAAAACCAACTTAGAAATTACTTGTGAATAGGCATAATAGTATATATGTTATTATTTTACCAAATATGCACACAGAAGTTTGATTTCTGTCTTAATTGTACAGTTAAAAGGTTAAAAGATTTCTAGATACACACAAATGCTCTTCAGATGCATTAAAGGACTGGAAAAATCAAAGGTACATTTCTTGTACATGTGACTTTTCGGATGCTCTTTTTACCACTTGCATAGATCCAAACAGTTTTCTGGTTGTTCCAGTTTGTATCAACAGCTAATAAATTGTACACACGCTCCTGGGAAGTTGAGTTAGGCCTGGTAGAAGGCAGTTATCAATGTTTCTTATTTCTGAAGTGGTCCCTGCACCAACTGCAACAGAGTTTATCTCCTCTCTCTAAGTCATATTTTACAGTCCTGGGAGTGCCTCTAATGACTGCCTAAGCATAACAGCTACTTTCCTACAAAGCTGTAGTGATATAAAATTGCTTCAGTGCATGACATAATTGTGACCATAAATTCTGTTACTATAAATGAGAAAACAGGCAGCTGTGAAGCAACTGAAATATATTGTTGTGACTATATCAAGGAGAATTGCAAATACAAATCAAAATGGTCATGTCTTGGTCTTCAGGGACCAAGGGTGTTGAAGACTACAATGTGAGATGCAGGGTTAGGTAGCAGAACTTGAAATGTAAAGGTTGCTATTTAGAAGCCTATAAAATATTTCAAACTCTGTGATATTTTGATTATTTCATAAGGAATATTGTAAATAAAATAAATTACTTGATAGTAATAATACAAAAGTTGTACCTTGTATTTATTAATTTTAAACAATTTGACCAGTATTTTTAGTGTCCCCATTAATAAGAGAATGTTAGAAATTCAGGCTGCTGGTGTGTCTCACAGATAGCCTTAGGTGTTAAAAGTAGTTGAAGACAGAAAACGAAATGTGTTGACAATGTGCTCTCAATAGCTGATCTACTTTCTAGACTGCTGGGAAAGCCAAGCTATTGTCAGTGCAGCACAACCTGAAGGTTGCTGCATTCTGTAGGAGAGGAACCAAGGCAGAAACCTGATCTTGTGCTACTAGTAGAACATGTGATTATAACTGAATAAGAAGTCTATTTTTTTAATTCCTCTGTCTTCGTCTTATTGCCATGTCCAGCTTGTCTATCCATCTAACTTCTTGTACTTATCCTTCTTATATGTATGTTATTTTTTATATATGGGAAAAGCCCATTATCTACTGGAAACCATACACATTTACTATAATGAACCATAAGTTCATTAAAGTAAATATTTTAACTTATCTTTTCTGGAAACTTTTCCAAGATAAATCACAGGACATACAGGTCATATATAGCTAGAGTTGAGTCCTTTACTTTGACAGTTCTAATGCTGACTGTGAGAAAACATTTTACTCAGGGACTGCTCTGCAAATAGTTTTACACAAGGCACATTCAGAACTTCTGCCCTTATTTATAAACAATATGAATCATGCAAGATGACTCATGAGAATAACTATATGTAGAAGAAATGTGGGACTGTACTGGCCAAGATTAGACCACTGATATGTGCTTAAGTATAAGCCCTAATTTGTAGATTAGTTGATTGTTGATTACTTGTAAATTGCTTTATCCTTGCTGGTGTGAAGGCAATGCTGTGTGCTATGCCTGTCCAGAGGTACCTGGAAGAGAGAAATCAGGTGTCCAGGGTAGACAGGAGTCCTCCTTGCAGTCAAAAGTATGGGACAATTTTTATGAACCAGCAAGTGCAACCAGGAGTATTAGTTTGTGCTCTCCATAGAGTCTGATTCCTGACTCCAAGGCATGCTTGTTCTAGGACAAAGTCATGGGTGATCTCTGGTCAGGGGTGTTTGGACCACCTTTTGAGTTCATAGTGGAATAAAAGAATAATGAAATATTTATGAAAGTAAGCTCTGTAAGCAACTATTTGTTACTAGCAGGCACAAAATGTAGCTTAGCTTATCAAAGGCTTGAATTTAAACCTGTTTTCAGTGACAAAAGTATTTAAAACATTTCTGGATAATGATTTATATGCCTGGGTATTGATATCGATACCATGCTTTAATACTTGGCTTTAAAAACACGAGGTGATAGCATTTAACCTCACATAATAATTGTAACGTCTTGTAGGAAAGAAATAGTTTAGTGGAAGAAAAAAGCCCCAAATCCTCTCTCTACACCAATGCTAATTTAATTCATTATCCCAATTTTCATAGACCTTTGTTTAGCTTCTTGAGCAGTGGAGTGGATTAATAAATGGCAACAGACTTTTGGTTTTCCATGGTTTTTTTGAGTATATGAAGTACGCTGCTTCTCCCACCTAACTATCCACCTGCTGTTGAGCCATCTTAGAATCAAAGAAACAGCTAGGTTGGAAAACACCTTTAAGATCATCAAGTCTTCTCTCTTTATAGTCAGTGGATAGAAATAGACAACTTTGGGGCACAATTCGTCTGACCTGTTTTTGACATCTACATTAAGAGATGGATCATGACTAGGAAACACTCATTGTCCTTCCAACTATAAAAGGAGACCAGATGTCTAGTTCAGATATGAAGTACATTTAATCAGAAGAGACTTAACTGAGGAATGGATATTTGAAAAAATATGGTGAACAGATATAGTCTGCCTTTTCTGTCAGGTTTATGGCTCAGGCATACTTTTGAGGAAAAAATAGTTTAAATGATTATGCTATGCAAATTACCCATTGATAAATGTACCTATTGTACACTTAAAAGCAAGGACAGGAAGATTCCATGTCCTTGCCACCCACATTTCAGTATATTCTGAATCTTGAAGTCTCTGTTTATAATATATATTTTATAAGACAGGGATTGGAAATAATTCATATCAAAATTAATAAATTTTTAAATGTTTTCTGTAATGATCTTTGCTTTTACAGTAGATTTCATGATACTTCCTGCCCTTGCTTTTAAGTGTAAAATAGGTACATTTGCCAAGCAGTAATTAAAAAGGAAAAAGACCCTCCTATGTAAACAACCAGAGACATTCTTATCAAAAATGCTCACTTCACCTTCAAGGCTTTAAAGTAAAACTTCAAGTATTTTTGCAGGCTACCTTGTACTTTCTTGCTCCCCATAACTAAAAACCTTAAAATACTGAATTTTTAATTCCCTAATCTCTACTAACTTCTTAGAAGACAGTGTGGTAGAATTTTAATCTTTTTGTTTTAGTGGTGGTTTCAAACCAGTCTTAACGGTTTCAAAATACCTAAACCACTAGTAAGTTCCTAAAATTATTTCTTTCTTCCTAAAGAAGCCAGAAATTTATATTACACACAAGTGTACTTTTGCAATTTATCTGTTATTCTTGCAATATTAACTTACAAAGCTTAGAGATAATCTAGCCTATTTAAAAAATGCAGCTTTTGAAAACTAAGTTGGCAAAATTATTTTTGCATCTCGAAGAAGGGAAGTGATAACTATTGCTGGCTTTCTTAGCATGTGACTAAAGTAGCAGAGAACTATTTGACTCCCCATAGATCATCTCCAAATGCCATTGTAAATGAAAACACACACTTGATGCAAGTTTACACCTACGGAAATTCAGCAATTAATGAAAATGGAACAGTGGGCGTGATGGAAATTAAATATCCATGGTCTTAAGAGCTAAGGCTGTTTATAACTCAGCAGTGAAGCAGATAAAGATTGTTACTATGCACTTTTGCAGATTATATATATCTAAAACTTTGAATACATGATGTAGTCCTTTTTTTCATTCTTCTCAAATTGTGCTAGAGCAGGTGCTAATGGAATTGATATTAGCAGATGCTAATGTAAAATACTACTAAGAAAATATTTTTAAAGTTAGACTGTTTTGACGGCAACTGGGGACAAGAAAGATATGTCTTTCTCTGCCATTATAAGAAATATCAAATGGAAAACCGCTGCCTATATGTTTAAAAAACACCATCTCTGGTTGCTGATTCAAACAACTGATAGGCTTGGTGATTTTGTGTCTCCTGTTGACTGTTTAGTACTTGGCATTGGTACCTTTAATTGTCCTGGGTTTTTCTATCAGTATAGACTTAGTCAAAATGCCTGAAACATGGCCAAGGTGCAAGCTTTTATCCTATGCTGTATGACAGTTAATATGCTTATGCTTCATTATATGTTTTTTGGCCCAAACCAACTTCTGTTTTCATATGTAGTGCCAAGGAGGCATACAGGAAGGTTTGTTCTCAATAGGCAGTACGAATGAGGCTGTGCTGATATTTGCTCCCTAGGTTTTTTGTTTGCTTGTGGATTTGCTCTTTTTCGGGAATGAAAGCTATTTAAACAGGTGGTAGCTATATGAATAAAAAATGCGCTTGTGCCATTGATCTCAGGGCCAGTTAATGGTCCCTGTTTTGTATATTTTTTAAATATAGACATAACCTTTTGAGATAGGCTTCATTTTAAAGCCGAATAAGAAAGGTTGGTCTGTGGTTAACTGTTGCCTTCATTTTTTCCAAAATCCTGTGTTTATTACATCTGAGGAGATTCCGATCTGTGACTCTGTCTAGAGAAATAGGAGTAGGAGATGTAAACAACACAGTACTATACAGATCTGGTTTTGGTAACATTTTCTATTCTGCACACTATAAAACGCTTGAGCTTTGTAGCAATTATTATGCTGCATGCCAGGCATCAGGGAATTAACATCAGATCCTAACAAAGATGGGTTTTATTCATAACTGCTTGTAACATCAATATGTGTGTAATGCTTTTCTCTTTCAAAACACTGTATAAATACAAACCCATTAATTCTGGAACCTACTAATAAATATTCTATTGTGCTTCAAGGGTCTGAAGAGTCAGATTTATGCAGGAGAAACAGAATCCTACAGTTGCAGCCATGCCACAGAAGGGTGTAATTTAGAAGGCAGGTGGCCAAAATTATCCTTTTTTACAACTATTACAACGTTCAAAGCTATAGTGGTATCATTATTAAAAATAATATTATATACACAAGGCAACTTCTTATTGTGGAGCTTTTAAAAAAGCCCCAACAACAAACAAAACCAAAAATCTTAAAACAATCAATACCTGTTTCATTCCAATTAAAATACTTAGTCAAAGACAAAGGCTACAGAAGTAAGAGATTTGGGGGGTTTATTTTTCTTGTAAATGTAGCTAGCATTTTAGAGCAAGTCTGAATATCAGGAAGAGGTTGAAGTTGGAGGGAATTATTTCTGGTTTGAGACCTCAGGAAAGAAAAATGCCCAAGTCTACCATCCTGAATTACTGTGTTGCTACTGGGACAGGACTGACAATAAAGTCCAGCTGAGAGAGGTTTGTATGGAACGACTTAAAGAATACTGGGCTTTTGTAAACTCCCAGAGACAATTTAGTCAGTCCATTAGCTTCTACATAAAATTTCTGGAGAAATCAGAAGAGTTAGGGGTGACTCAGACAAAATACACAGCAGCCTGGAATACGGATGACTGTGACTGACTCAATCACTCTCTGACTCAGTGAATGTTATCTTTCATGTGGAACGGACAAGACTTGGAGACAGAAATTGAATACATATTCTGATAATTCATGGACTTAAAAGTACAACTTGTTTGGGACCAAATCCTGCATGCAGATGAGTGTCCAACTTCTCAGCTTCTGATTATCAGGGAAAAGACATATGCAAGTCCCTCTTTCTACTTTGGGGCAGAGGAGCCTTCTCATGTGGAATAAAATCTCTATTTCCAGACTCCGACTTTTCTTATGAAATTGGCTTTCTGTCCTCAGGGTGCTTTGTCTATGAGTTTCCAGTCTAAATCAGGCTCAACCTTACTGTTGGAGTCATAATTGACAATCACTGCTGTGGCTCCTTTACATATGCCCTCTTGTTGCCACTCAGGTTTATGCTTTTGTGGTGTAATAAACTTATGCCGTATCTAGAGACCACTTTTAAGCCACACTTAGTGGTTAATTAATGCAGCCCCTCCATAAGCATTATTTTTAAATCAGAACTGACAATGTAGAATATGTTATAAATGCATAGTTAATTGACTGAACAACTCTAGTTTCATTCACTTATAGAATTGAATCCAGAGCAAATAGACGTCACTTTTGCAGGAGGGATGTCTCACCTGTTTGCTACGCCTCTGGATCATTCAGAAATTGTCTGCTGTGTCAGACTTAGCCAGTTTATTGATAACTCAGTTTATATCATTCATTTTAATGTAGATAATTGTTGCACTCCTACACATTTTTATTAGCTGACTTGGCAAATATTTTTAAATGATTGATAACTAATATCTGTAAGTGACATAACGACTGCTTAATTGGCAATTACTTTTGTCTATGTGTCTGAAGAAATGTAAGAACACATTTTCTGTGTGACGCAACTTCAGTTAAGGGTATCCTACTTATTCTTTTTAATCTTGAGGTTGAGCACAACACTTCATTTCCTGTAGCTTAAAGCAAGCTATTAACTTCACTCAGCTTTCCCGTTGTCTTGATGAATCTCTGTTGAAGATGACAATCTACTTGCAAGACAGAGGAGTGGGTAAATATTGGTAAGGAAAGCTGCCTCATGTCCTGTACACATAATGCAGACTTATTTTATTGGTGGATAAAAAAGTTGCCTGTTGGGAGGGTTATCTACCTTTTTCTCTCTGAAACTGTTGTAACACAATATAACTTAGCTGCAGGAATAGAACACAAACAATTAATTTCCAAGCTGAAATGTAGTCCAGAAACACTAATTTCAGCCTTTATCTTCCCTTTTTTCTCCTCAGTTGCAGGCAGAAACTTTGCATTCTTATTCAGTAAGCTTCTGACTGTAAATGAGGGAATGGAAATGGCTTGACTTAGCAGTATGGAGCTGGAGAAAGTAATTGGGGAAAAAATAAATGAGAACAATTAGGGAAGAAGTGAGGAATAAGGCGGACATATGGGAAATCAGAAAAGTAAAATTAACATGAGAGGGAAGCATGAAGTATCAGTTTATCCTATGTGAAATAAAGAAATTCCCAACCACAGAAGCAAAAAAAAAACCCCAAATAACTCAAACACCTCCACCCAATATAATTCACCAGGGAAATCAGTGATGTATTTGGGAAGTCTGAAATGCATTTTGATGTAATTCAGTTCTATTTTACTTGACTTCTGGTAAAAGAACAGCTGTTAAAATTGCAAAATAATCTTTGATAATCAGGCCCGTGGACTGAGTGTTAAACAACCAGGCTCATCCAGCAGACCTTGTACACTAGGGCACAGTTAGCTCAGACAGCATAGATTCATCCAGACATGGGTCACTTAACAAAATCCATCGCAGGTCTAGCTACCTCCTTTCTTGTAAAAAGACTGCACTGGTAGTAACGAAGGACATGGCCTTGCTCTTCAATATCTTTTTTTTTTTTTTTTTGCTGCTATGATTTGCAGATAGATGCAATACTACAGAGGTTTGACACCTGTAAGAATGAAGAAGTTGAATTAACTTCTGGTCTGGTGTCAGGAAAAATGTTGATTTAGTTACACTTGTTGGAGGGAAAAAAAAATTTAACTGAGAGAGTTATTATTCAGTATGCAGTTTCAGGGGAGATCTTGAAAGCCACAAAGACCCCAATGTAAACCTTAATGCTCAACATCTTAGTGACTGGAAAAATGATATTATAAATGAAATTTCTAAAGCTGCAAAAGTCTTTTTATCTGTTTGGAATGTTTTTTTAATGAAAAATCTTTTGAACAGTCTGTTAATGCACTTTTAGAGATGCCACTGGTGTTACTTTTCTTCTAAAGATTACAAATGTTGAACCTGCATTAATTTACCAAGCAGTTTGTCTGTTTGATACTATTATATTTTATCCCATAAATAGTTAAAGATGACAATCTTATCAACGCATGTTTTAAGTTTGATATATTTCAGATTGACAGCTGGATGCTGTTTGGCACCATGGTTTTGCAGGGAGAAGGAATTTGAAACAACAACAAACCAAAAATATAGGAGAATAAATAGTGTAACATCTGTTCTAAAATAGAATGAAACAGTTTATAAAAGAGAGAACGTAGAAGTTTAGAAACAAGTTCTAATTATTGACACTAAAATTAACAGCACCATAAAATGATTATTGCCTTAGCTACTATTTCACTGTTTCTCTTTGATAACAATCTTATAATTTAATAAAATTGGTTAATTGCTAGATTGTGATCCTAAAATTATTGTCTCTCCTTGAGTCTGCACAGAAGATATTTTCTGAGATGCAAATGAATATTATTGAAATCAGAATCTAATTTAGCAGCTGCCAGGGGAAAAAAGTGCTGGAATCGACAGAAATACTTTCAAAAGTACTGAAGCTTAATCTAAGTTTCCAGATTTCCATCTCTTCTAGAGCAAGATAAATTTATTACTGTCAAATGAGTTCCCTGGAGATGTATCAGAATAACATATAACTGAGGATGAAGATGATAAACCCATTTTTGAAAGTGGAAAAAAATATATTGGTTAAAATGGCATCCATTCCTTCTCATTAGGATTTTTTTTTTCTTTAGGTAATTAAGAAGAAATGATGATCCATATCAAGAAAGATTTTTGGTTTGGTTACTCCCTCCTGCCTTGCTTTTTACCTTTACATTATATAGTAAAGTACATTTGAGCTTTATTCTTTTTTTTTTGATATCATGATTTTGGTGTGCAAGCTTGCAAATCCAAAGAAACTTCGTGAAAGGCCGAACAGGTTGCACTTGAATAAAGAATTGCGGGAAGCAGAAGTGTAGCATTTTTGCTGGGTTGTTAATGTCATACTCAAAGAATAACCTTTTGTAATGTATGTTGTGACAGGCAGAATAAGATGATAGGTCTAGAGACAACATTTGCAGCAGTATGAAATCAAAGTGAAAAAACAAAAGGTGGGGATGAGGAGGAGGAAATAGTGGGAATAAAGGGGTGCTTCAGCACCAGTGCTCTCACTGGTCCCACATGAATTCTCTGAAGGAGTGTAACCGGGATTTACATCTCCCAACAGCAAGCTTCAGAGTTTCTATTTAACCTATTACTTTGTAGGTGTACATATACTATCAGTGAACCATTAACAGTGACATTTAATTTTGAGCAGATCTGCATCCCAAACAAAGAATTAGGTTAAGAATCACAACTTTTTAACTTAAAAAAAATCACCCTAAAAAGCCCGTTGACTGAAATAGTTTACATATGCAATATGAAAAAATAAGTACTTGCTTGTTGACAAATACTCTGAAGAGAGTCACATCTGATCTGGGCTCTTTTGGATAATAAAATTACAAAGCTATAAATACACTGTGCAAAAATACTGTGCAGTGGTGAACTAAACTGAAAACATTCAGATTAGCAAAAACTGAGCATATTTTAACAATTTCAGCAAGAAAGTATGCATGCATACTCTGGATCAGAATCCTATTTTTACTGATTCTGCCCCGATCTATATCAAGAAGACTAAGTTTGTTTAGACATTTTCACTTTCATTGTTTTCATTATGTAATTCATAGTACCATTACATCACCCTAAAATTCTGAGAAGAGGCTTAAGACTAATATAATCATGGCAAGCACTTCTTTTCTTTTTTCTTTTTTTTTTTTTTTTTTTTAACCTTGCTTCTAGAAAAGCTTGGAAACTTGCTGGATAATCTAGGAAACTGTACATTTGTGCAATAGGCCTGCAAAAGAAACCACCAGCAGCCATATAAAGTATTTAAAGTATTTGGCTCTCAAATCAATCAGCATGGAGACCTCAGCAAGCCAACAAAATGGTCTGTGCCTCTTCCTGTGAGAACCGAAAGCAAACTAAAATAGATAAGCACCTAAAGAAGAAAGGGAGGAACTGGGGAATAGTGAGGGGTGTAAGGGTAAGGAGTACTGCATCAGAGAAGGAAGAGTATTTGAGTACTGTGGCTTAAGGAATGGAGTTATGAAGATGCGCATTTCATATTGTACTGCAGTTATGAAGTCAGTGGATAGGAGCTGCAAATCCCATTAAACCCCCCCCAAATTTTAGTTCTCTCACAGCTAATAGTTAAAGAGCTTCTATAGTAGACTTGCTATAAATCCTTTGTGAAATGCCTACTTAGGCCTACTTAGACTTTGTTTTCCATGCAAATATTCCTCAAGTCCTAAATCAAATACAGAAAATGAAAACACAAAGCAGCAAGCATGCATGCACCGCATCTTGCTTTCAAAAGAAAGCCGGCCAGTACATTGTTTGGGTGAAAGCACCAGGCAGTACATCACTAGTGTCAGTTAACCATCAGTAATTTTGCATTCCGAGAGATGGGGTGCTGAACACAGCAGGACATCAATGGGACGCATCCATCTGATGGCTGAGAAACAGGAGTCTTGTGAATTATAATATTATTGAGATATTTTATGATTGCATATTAATCTTGTTATAATGTGTTCTCTTTTTATTTGTCATTTTGCAGAGAGAAAGTCTGTTAGGAAATGAAATATCTCAGTTGCAGAAATATCTTGCCATGATCAATGCAAATCTCACGTACATGCCACTGTAACTACATAACTGTATAGCTAGATATTGATTTTCATTATTTTTTTAAGATTTTTTTTTTAGAAACAAATAATACTGGGTTTGGAAATGAAAAAAAAGAAGGTAATTTGTCTCTTCTAATTTCTTTCAGTTACAGAAAGTGGAGCAAAACTTAATCATTAGTTTTACCAGCTGAATAGGACTGGCTCAATTAGCATCAGCTCCCACTTTTTCAAGTGTGAAACAGTATAACTAAGGATAGTGCTTGACAATGTCTGGCATGCTAGTAAGAAGTGAAGCAGCAATTAATTAACAGAAGTTAAACATTAAATTATTGCATACAAAACACATTAAATAATGTGGGTGTTAGTGGATTTTAATTGAAAATATGGTGACAAGGTACAGTAATATATTTGTAAAGTGAAATCCTTAAGGTTTTTTCTGTTTCCAAAAGAAGATATTTAATGTATGCTGTATAGTGTCCTTCAGTTCTTGTGGAAGTTGAATTTTGTACAGATGATTGCTAGGTTACTAGGTTTTCTACTGCAGGCATATAGCTGATAGCAGATTGTGTTTTTGTCGTATCTCTTGAAGACTAGGATAAGATCAAAGAGCTCAAACACTGAACAAGGTTACCAATTCTTTTTCTAGGAAAGCCTAAATGGAAGAGAAAGTTGTTCAAGAAGATTAGTTGTTCAATGCTTTAAAAGCAGAGGTTGATATGACTAACATTTGTGCGGTAAAACCTTTTAGTACTGTAGATTGAATATCAAGGATATGTGAATCTGGGATCCTTGCTTAATTCAAGTTTGAGGCAAATGGTATTTCTATTCTACTCTAACTGGTTCCTATTTCTTAAATCCAGTCAGAGACAGCTACCATAAAAACCAACACAAAGCCCCTTTCCTAGGGATTCAGACTGCCCAAAGCAATAGTGATAATTCTGGGGGCTGCTATGGCAATGGAGGCTACAACAGATGAGTAAATGGATGAGAAATAAGTTGTTTAAAAGCAAAGGACCTGGATGATCTCTATAACTCAAGAGAAGTGAGAATGCCTCTTAAGAAGGAAGTGTAGGGCCTGCAGCATGGATTTTGGTCTTTTAAACACTACTCATTTATGAAAAGTGTGGGTGAAAAAAAGCCAAACTGAAAATCCTTTCCTGAAATATCACCAGTGTATTACGTTCTATAAGCCCAAGCATAATGTTTTTTCTTGCATGCTGCAAAAATGTTGGTAATCTGTTATTAAGGCTATACCCTGAGAAGAACAAAAGCTTTGGGAAAAAGTTTTCTTCATTTCTTTTCTTTATTTTTTCCCTGTGTGCTGTCTTACATTTTCATTATGATGTTGTATAAAGTGGTAAAAACAAATCACTTATTACTGTTAGTTTTGGTTCTTTATTTTATAAAACCACAGAAACACAGTGAAAATCCTTTTATTTGAAACATTGATATATGTTTGAAATGTTTGATTTCATGTATGGTTTCTTATTTAACTAATTTTTTGAAGATGTCTTTCTGAAGCAGAGGTTATATGAACAAAGTATTTTTATAAAGCAAAATTAAATGTTTATTAAAAGCTAGCTAGTAGTATTTCTAGAGAAATAACTGATATATATATAACCTGTCTCTGTAGAACTCTTTGAAATACAGAGGGTTAGAAAGATGGGGAATTACTGTCCTGTGACAACTTTGTAAAACCCAAAATGTAGTCCTGTGACAGTATTCCAATTAGTTTTCAAGGATTACAATCAACTGAACATTTCTATATATAGGAAAATAAACTTCAAAATACTATTGAAAAAATAGCTCTTAAAATAGTATTGATAAAAAATAAATTTAATAATGTCTATAAAACACTATTTATGTTAGTTTCCCTCTGGTATTTCTTTAATGAAGTACAGTGAGGAAACAGAGCAAAGAGGTTAACTATTTGACCTCACAGTATCCTCTAGAAATGCCAAGTTAATTACATTGATAGCAACTGTCTTTCCTGAATTTGCTTTTATCTTTGCTTCCTCATTTATTTTTCTCTCTCTCCAACTCTTCATTGTCTCTTAAGTTACATTTTGGTTCACAATTTAGGCAGTATAGAGCTATATTTTTTAGCATTTCTGCTCATAAAATGTCCTAGGACATAAGAGCCTTAACAGAGTGCAAATAGTTAATAATACTGACAGAAGTATGCCAGCATCACCAACTAGTGAGGAACTGAATAAACAACAATTAAAAAGAGAAATAGAACCAAGTTTCAGAGTTCTGTCTCTCCATATCTTCTGTCTCCTGGAGTGAAAATAAGTGAGTCTTGCTTACTTTAATATTCATGGATTTGTTAAGAGAATGGGAAATTAAGGCAATGACTATTTGTCCTTGATGAGAGAGAAAAGGTTGATCAACTTTTCCTGAAGCAAGAAAAGTTCTTGGGCAGCCCTGTGAAGGGTCTTTACATCCAAGATGAGGCTAAAAACTATTTGAAATTCTTATGAAAGATAAGGGGAAAAAAAAAAAAAAAAGGTAAAGGCTGGAAGGTTCTAAAAGGGTTGGGAGACTTTTATGCCTCTTCTGAATTAATCCCAATTTACTAGTGCATCAGATGCTGGCTTGTTATTTAGTGCTTGGATGATTGCCTTCATGAAAGACTTCATTTTTCCCTGAAATGTGTTTTCTTTTTGGCTCTTGCTGTGGCTGCTCAGTTTTCTGCTGACGTGACTCCTACACAGGAGTCCACAGTACTATAAAATCAATGCAGTAACACTGAGGTTCTGACAAGTTTGTTTAAAGAAGCTCCCTTTCTGGAATACTATGCTGTTGAGCAGCTCCCCTAGATTGCTCCCCAGGACACTTTGACCCAAAGTGGGTTACATTTGTTACCACACTAAGAGCCAAACTGACCTACCACCTGCTGATCTCATGCCTCCTTCTCCTCCATGCCGCTCTCCCCCATCCCCTTGCGCTGAAGTTCTGCTCTCATCTGACTGCGGGATAAAACATGATCAACCAGCAGGACTTTAACCCAAGTTTAAAAATCAAGACAGCCCTTCTTTACTAGGTTAGTAGAAGAGGTCAGCTGTGTGACAAAAAGCATGAGGGACTGGGAAAGCCTGCATAGTCGAGAGCAGAGGATGGAAATAAGAAATGAGTAGGAAGTTTGTATTAAAAAGAAACAGATTTTGAGACAGGCTTACATAGACAGAGGTTTTGTGATGAAGCCCACAGCTCACAGCATACATTAACTCTGACAGGCTGATTTAGGTGAAAATAACAAAGCAAAGAGAGTGCAAAGGAAAAAAGAAAACTCTTCCCAGTGGCCAGCTGGGAGAAGCAGTGACAGGATCGCTAAAAGAGCTCTGGGCATTTCTCCAGTGCAGCAGGTGGCAATGAGGAAGATGATTTTTCACCTTGTTTCCTCTAGTGCTATACACTTTTATCAGCACCTCCTCTCACACACACCACGCCACCTCCTGTTCGTTCCCATTAAATGATGGCATTAGCACTGATTGGGTTATGTGAAACATAAGAAAGACAGACATGGGTAAGGTGGGTTTGTTTTCTCAACATTGAGTCTACCTGCATATACATAGTGTAAAAGGGTTCTTTTGAATTATTTCATGGTTTATTTACTGATATTACCCAGTTCTTGTGCTTTAAGGAAGTGTTCATCCTAGCTTAGAGGTGAAGGAATTTAGTTCCCCATATGAAAAATATATGCTTTTATTCTGAGTATCCCTTGGAAGAAGTTACTTCCCACTATTCCTGTGGAGATGAGGCTCCTGATCCCGATACTGAGGTTCGGTAGGTTAAAGGAGAGATTTACACTGCGTCAGTATTGTGGGCACCTGAATTGCAAAATGTTATAAAATGGGCAAATGGATTTCTGCTGGTGTATATGACGATGCTGGTTAAATTCTTTGACTTACAGTCTCTCTGAATTATTTTTTACATTCAAAAGAGTTTCTAGAACAGTAATGAATTTCCAGAATTATAGCATCAGGTCTCATAGGAAATATGGCAGTATGATCATGTTGTCATTTATAGCTTTCTTCTACTTTTGGTGTCCTCAGTAAGTGTAACTTATAAAACTTTGCACAGTTTGTGCCAAAACCTGTTTTTGTTTGTGTATTTTTAGTATTTTTCTCTGTGTCTGCTCAGTGCCACTTCTACTTGATGAGACAGAAGAACAATCTACAGTGTAACTACCTGGCTTTCTAGAAGTTGTTTCAAAACTCTCCAAATGAATAAGATTATTCTCTCTTGGATGAAAACTTTGTAAACAGATAGAAGCACCTGCTGCCATTTGGTCAAGGCATTTTTCATCACTTTCTTTACATTAAGCTTTAGAGAAACAAGGCAGAACTTCAAATTACCTCCTGTAACAACACTAGAATTTGTTTGCAGCATCTTTATACTTCATTGCTATGAAACAAAAGTTCCACAGTAGAATGAAAGCAACATTTGCTGTAGAAATGCTAAAGGTTCTTCTGTGCTGCTTAACCTCTTTGTTTCCTTTAAAAAAGAACTAGAAATAAAACAAAACAACCAGACATAAAAAAGGTCTAAATTTTGAATAATTAAGAATCTTTGGATATCTTGCATAAATGTATGCATCTAAGCTCAAGTGCTCTTCCTCCAAGCTCTTGCAGTCATTCAGAAGGCTATAGTATTTTCATCATAAGAAATAATAACCTATGTCTACTTCAGGTATCTACTGTACTTTTCCATTAAAAAACTGCTTGTTTGCTCAACAACACTGGCCCTTCCCCAGTTTTCAGCATTTTTCCTCTGGCTTTTTCATGAGATCATTCTCAGCTGGTGAACCCATTAAAAGGCGGTTTGTTTTCTTTTGAATACATCCTTGTCTCTAAATTGGAGAGACATCAATTTGATGGGTGGACCACTCAGTGGATAAAGAACTGGCTGGATGGCTGCACGCAAAGAGTTGTGCTCAATGGCTCAATGTCCGACTGGAGACCGGTAACGAGTGGTGTCCCTCAGGGATCAGTGTTGGGACCGGTCTTGTTCAACATCTTTGTCAGTGACATGGACAGTGGGATTGAGTGCGCCCTCAGCAAGTTTGCCGATGACACCAAGCTGTGTGGTTCGGTTGATACGCTGGAGGGAAGGGATGCCATCCAGAGGGACCTCGACACGCTTGTGAGGTGGGCTGATGCCAACCTGGTGAAGTTTAACCATGCCAAGTGCAAGGTCCTACACCTGGGTCGGAGCAATCCCAGGCATGGGTACAGGTTGGGCAGAGAAGAGATTCAGAGCAGCCCTGCAGAGAAGGACTTGGGGGTGTTGGTCGATGAGAAAATGAACATGAGCCAGCAGTGTGTGCTCGCAGCCCAGAAAGCCAACTGTATCCTGGGCTGCATCAAAAGAAGTTTGACCAGCAGGTCAAAGCAGGTGATCCTGCCTCTCTGCTCTCGTGAGACCTCACTTGGAGTATTGTGTGCAGTTCTGGTATCCTCAACATAAAAAGGACATGGAACTGTTGGAGCAAGTCCAGAGGAGAGCCACAAGGATGATCAAGGGACTGGAGCACCTCCCCTATGAAGACAGGCTGAGAAAGTTGGGGCTGTTCAGCCTGGAGAAGAGAAGGCTGCGTGGAGACCTCATAGCAGCCTTCCAGTATCTGAAGGGGGCCTACAAGGATGCTGGGGAGGGACTATTCATCAGGGACTGTAGTGACATGACAAAGGGTAATGGGTTCAAACTTGAACAAGGGAAGTTTAGATTGGATCTAAGGAAGAAATTCTTTACTGAGAGGGTGGTGAGGCACTGGAATGGGTTGCCCAGGGAGGTTGTGAATGCTCCATCCTTGGTGGTGTTCAAGGCCAGGTTGGATGAGGCCTTGGGTGGCATGGTTTAGTGTGGGGTGTCCCTGCCCATGGCAGGGGCGTTGGAACTAGATGATCTTAAGGTCCTTTCCGACCCTAACTATTCTATGATTCTAATTACGTTCTCACCTGTAACGTTCTTTTCATCCTCTTCCACTCTCAAAATATTGTGGGTTTTTTACAGATGTTGCTCAAGAATACAATGTCAGCAAGTAGTATATTGAGATTCTTGGATTTTTTCTGATTTGGAAAGGGTGAGTTTGGGATACATAGTTTGTAATGGTAAGTAAATAGTGCAGTATAGAACCCTAGCTTTCTGTAATTGACATCTCCAGGACACTCTTCATCATTTTCTGGACCATTTTTGAAATAATTTCCATCAATTTGTCAGGAAAACATTCTTTGAACATAGTTTATTTTCTACATCATCATTTTAGAGAATTGTTATTTTCTGAGAAAACTGCATGCAGAAATCCTTGCCATTTACAGAGAACTCATTTCACTTAGAATAGGCACATATGAGTCAGCTGCTTCTCCCCATAAAAATTAACACAAGATTACCCTTTAATTTCATGGACTGAGAGAGGAGCATACAAACTGCAAAGGCTCAAAATGGTTACTTTTAGCCATAGAGTCCTGGCATCTTAATATTGAAGTATAATATTTATAGAGAGAAATCAGTACAGTAGATGTCACCATAAGCTGGCATGAAATTGTCATGGGGGAGAATTAGAGGAGAATGCCAGAGGAGACTTAGTCTATTTATGTCTTGTGCCTCACTGGGATCTCAAGCATTCAGAGGGCATAGCCTGTTCTCAGTTTCTTCCATGGCTGCTTGCTGGGCTTCAAGTGTAATTTGTTCTCCTTCATTCTTTGTATGAATAGCAGCTGAAAGTTCCCTGCACTCAGCTTGTGGGCAGTGAATAGCTTCCACTGGCCTTGCATGGTGGAAGCAAGTAAAGGACCATGAAGCTTTCCTGTGTTCTTTGCACTCAGATCCCTTTATACTTCAGTACTGAAAATATTTTCTTCATTTAGTTACTAATAAATTTCTCTTGTATATATAGAAACTGCTGTGCCACAATGGTTTTCTTTCCATAGTCACTTCCAAAGGGGAAACAACCAACATAGTCTCATAGGAAGAAAGGAGTATTAGATTTCAAAGAGGCAGGAAATGTCTTTTACAGGTATTTCACACTGGGTTCAAAATGTCTAACTCAAGTTCTTCCCCTCATTTGTGCAGGAGTAATGGCTTATTAATCTATTTCCTGTATTCTTCCACTATCTCTGTTAGCAGTAACCATAATGTCTGGCTACTAGATATATTGCAACATCAGAAGCAGTGCATACATGGAGGACAAATATCCAAAGTGGTATGCAGTGCAGTAGTATTATAAACAGGATCATCAGGCATTATACTTAGTAAAGGCATATGTAAAACATTAAAACCACAAAATATCATGCAATGGTGAAAGTCTGGTATGTCTGTAAACTAAGCACTGACTGTGAGTGGGTGACATAGTGCTTAAAATACCTGTAAATAAAACAGATTTCAACTCCTATTTTATTCCTGTTTCAGACAAGTGATAAAGGAAGATATAGACAGGACCACACTGGTAAATGTCTGACAAGGATGTGACTCTTGTCTTTGAAAATACTTCTGTTCAGGAGGACTAAGCCAGGGGAGGTTTAAACTGAATATTAGGAAAAATTTCTTCACACAGAGGGTGATCAGACATTGGAACAGGCTGTCTAGGGAAGTAGTGGAGTCATCATCCCTGGAAGTGTTCAGAAATGGTGTAGATGAGGCCCTCAGTGATATGGTTTAGTGGTTGTCTAGACAGTGCTGGGGTAAAGGTTGGACTTGATGAACTTAAGAGTCTTTTCCAACCTGGTTGATTCTACAGTTCTGACTGTTCATCTGCAAACCTTTCTTTGTTGAACACTTGAAACTAAGTCATGATATCAGGATCTTAAATCATTAGGCTAGATGATTTCAGGGTATAAGAGCTCAGTGTGTTAGTTTGACTTACAGCAGTTTCATTTCTACCGTTACTATTGAATTTTAAACCAATAGAACAGGCTGAAAAGAACCAGGAAATTAAATATAGCTGCTTTACACAAATGGCCCTTCTGCCTCCTGAGTGAACTTAAAATTTCCATATATTTTAGTGGAGAAATTGCAAAACATACTCCTTTAGAAGTGGGAATCCATACACTCTCCTCTCCAGTGGGTACTCACAAAAAACACCAAACAGCAGCTGAATTTCCTCATGAAGGCTGGGAGGGTTCACTTCTGCAAGGTGAGCAAGCACCTCCAGTTCCCATTGACAAAATTCTGGTAGGCACTGTGCGTCATTCCACTTGCAGTATTTCAATGCATATAAAGCTGCACGCCACCATGTAAATATTTAACAACTGCAGTATAGCTTTCTTTAGTTATGTCAGAACTGTGTGCTGGCTATTGCTGCATGATCAATAACACAAATAAAGCTGGTCCAATAGAATATAATAGCTTTTCACAGAAAAATCAAATGTCAAAATCAACACAGCATAAGGGTGGGAAAAGAAATATTTTATTGCAACCTTGATTCATCTTCATGGATTTGAATTGTTGCATGTAATATGTGTGCAATGTGAATTTGTAATTCGAGGTAAATACCAAGAAAAAAAGTAAAAGGACATTTCTTAGACCAGTTAATATTTCTTTCTGAGAAAAAGATCTAGATGTTTCCTTCTGCTAGTACAGTTTAATTTTGAGCAATTAAATCAATTATATAAGCTTACAGTGATGGGTCCTTTGCTCATCAGTTTATGTGTACATTATAATACATAGTTCTTTTAGTGTTCACTGGAATATACAGTATTTTTTTAATGAAGAGTGGAAAGAGGTAGCAGTATAATCAATTTTCTTCCTGACTCACCTAGAACTGGAGAAATTTAAACTTCACATTAGTGACCCCATAACCTGCACAGAGATTTTCAAGAGGAACTTTAATATATGGAAGTGTATGCATTGTAAAATCATTTTGGTCTCAATCAGATTCAAAGAACAGTAGCTGGTAAATGAGCTTGAGCTCTAAACTCACTTGCACCTAAATGTGCTGACATGAAGTTAAATATTTTCATATGCTATTTTACTCATTCAATTAGGCAATCTTAACTGTTAATGTGGTCATGTTCTCTGTAACAGTAATTTCTGTGAACCTGGAATGGAACATCTCTTGTTAAGTTGCCCATGTAGGAACTGTGCAATCAAATCAAAATGTAGTAAATCCTTTCATCCAGAAGAATTATGGACTGTTCTGCATTTCATAGAGTAACTATGTGAGTCACTTGTTTAATTAATGCAACTTTTTTGATTGCTAGGGATTTTTTTTCTTTTTTTCTTTGCAGAGTATTTTGTTATCCTTTTTAATTCATAAATAATTTCATATTGAAAATGAGAATGTGCTCAGTTGCACAAGAAGTCAGATAGATGTTCTCTTCACTGATAAAAGATGAAGACTTGCAGAAACCATCTGGACTTTGATTGAAAGGAACTGTTACAAGAACTGGGGAAGCACAGCAATGAGATTTATAGCAGTACATAGCTACAGTATTAAGCAAAACCCTTTTGCCATTTTTCACTAAATAGCATGACAGTAAGATTTATCAAGGGAGTGCTGAGTTTAATTGTAACATGGTCTTATTACAAACAGTCAGATAAATTGTGTGCATTAATTATGAGGCAGAGAATTTCATAACAGCCTTTTCCTTTAATTATCTCAATTCTAAAACTCTGTCACGGGATGTTTAACAAACCTGTCTCTCTGTATCAGATGGCATGCGATATAAATATGTGCTATTTCTTAGATTATAACTTTTGGGTTTCAGGCCATTGAACCAGGGCAATGGTGTGTAGGCCTGTGATTGAAGGTGTAGTTAGCATGGTTCTGGTTCAGCTTGTTTAACTGACTCTGAGTTTATGTTATGTGTACGGCAGAGGTTTCTGGAAACCAGATGAGTCTTCTGATCAATGTCCTATCCACTCCAACTTGTTCTGCTTCCAAAGCAAGTACAAGCATGCGAGCTCCTAATATTCTTCCTTCTTTTTCATGTGAAAAAAGTCTTTTAATTGTTATAGAAAATGAGTATAGAGGAAAATAAGCATAGTGAATGTTGTTGGATTTTTATTTTTGTTTTTATTTTTTTTTTTGGTCTAAGCTTCTTGTTCTATCTTTAACAGAAGCACTTCAAAATCATCTTTCACCCATACAACTTGAACATGCAACCAAGTTATTTTAGTCAAAGGTAATATGCAAATACACAATGTGAATATTTTTATTAAATTTGCACAGACTTACAGCACTTAGTTTCTGAGCTGAAGAGCGCTACCCATGGTTTTGCCAAAATCTGTTCTTTCAGGTTGTACACTGATTTGTAGCAGTTCTCCTCTCGTTTTGCAAATGCTCTGCATTCCTAAACAGTCTCAAAGACACAAGGTTACATCTTTTTCAATAGGTCATGAATTTATCTTGGATGTGTTTTCTTGTCTAAAAATAATTTAAAAAATCCTACTACTAATCTAGCACTGTCTCACAATCAACCAATCTGAATAAAACAACTTAATATTCAGGCTGATATCCTGAAAGTAATATGAAATTCAATGTCTTCTCTATTATTATGGAAGTATCACAATCTACACATAAATGTATACCACAATGTACAGACGAATAGGTTTGCATGACTCATTGCAACTTACCTACTGTGAGTTTCAAGAGTAACAAAAGTTCTGTCTTCCAGTCCATAGATTTCTAATAAATTATTCTCTATAAAATGCCATTCTTTCTACTCTGGATTTTAAGACTTAGCTAGCTGTCACTGAAGGTCACAGAATTAAGTGCTGGGTTTGTTATTTGTGCCACACTGAAGCCTGAATGTTATCAGTTTCACCCTCAGTTCTTGGGTTTTTTTGAAATATTTTATGGTGCTTGATGTGCTCTAGGAATAGCACATTAGTGATATTACAATAGTGATATTACAGATTCCAAGCCATGAAAATAAATTACAGAAGTAAATAATTTTTTAACCAGAATATTTTAAGATATATATATATATAAATTACTTTGTGTAATAGGTAAATATTAATATCACTTAATATTACTGAAGAATTTGATGAAACTAATTGGACACAATCATGTTGCTTGGTCTTTAAATATAATAAGGATTTTTTTCAATAAATCATTTAAATAGTGTGCTAGTTTGGGATTACAGGCAAATCTTTCATCATTTGATTTGAACTTCAAGCTCAAGAAGAACAGAGAATGTAATTCTGATTGTATTTCCCTGATGTTGATGTTTTACTGTTGTACTCAAAATGTTCAGCAATATTAGGCTTACAAGCCTTAGGAGACATCTGCGGATGTTAACAGAAAGGTTGCCTCTTATTCTAGCCAGCACTGGATTGGCTTTCAGAAGTACATTGTTTTCTTCTATGAATGTTAAACTCAAAATAATCCAGGTTTATTTTGATGTAAATGACAGCAGAATTTTTCCATCTTAGATTTTTCATAAAATCACGGTGTGCTTGGTAAGCTCCAGCGTATTCCTGTTCATAATGATATGCAAACCTTCCTGCACTCCAAAAGCATCCTCCTCACCCTTTCTCTCCTTTCAGTGTTCCATATTCTGCTTCATGCAATTCACAACAATTAGAATTTAAAGGGGGGAAAAAAGTCCTTGCATCATATAATTGTGTTTTAAACAATAAGACACCCAGGAGTAAATTAATTTGATAGCTACAGATGCATTTGGGATATACGATCTGCAAGTCTTACAGTATAACACCGCCATTAAACTTCACTGCAAGTACCTGATTTTAATTCTTTTGGCAGAATGGGGATTTAGTTTTGTGTTGACAGGGGGAGCAGCATGTCAGTGCATGAATGGTAATGATACTTATTCCCTAGTTAGGCAAATAAAAATGACAGGCTAAGTGAAGCACTGCACTGAACCAGAATGCATTTTTAAATCGTATTTTTTGGAAAATGAGAAAAGTCTGCTTTAATATAACAATCATTTATTGGAAGACTTTAAGTAGATTTAAGTGAAAGGTGAGTAACTGAGGAAAAGTTTTAAGAGCAAATTGATCATTTAATAAACCTCAGCATTGTCTTTAAAGTACTGAAATCTTAGCAATATCAGTCATAGTATTTTATCCCTTGTGTCAATAAATACTAACATAGGTGAACCTGTTAAAATTTAATGAATGTATAACTTTTGTGCCAGTTAATGCTGAAACAGATGTATTTTTCCTCTTTTTATTTTAGTTTATGAATTCTGTCCCTCCCTTCCCCATTCATGAATAATATATCCCTGTAAGGGGATTAGGCATACCAACCTGAGTTTTCCATTAAAATAGTTCATTATTTCTCTAAATTTATGAATATATATCAAGGGATTTTGGGTTAGTTAATAGCATTTTGTTTTAATACATACACATGAATCCATATGCACACAGTCCTGAAAAATGTGAGGTAACTGTCTTGGGACTAGACTGCTCCTAAGCTCCCTCTAGCAAGCTGTAAGGTAAACACTCCTTAATAAGCAACAAGCGAAAAATAGTCTTTCCTCCTTCAAAATGAAATGCAGATAGATTCTCCCCATAAAATTTATATTTTTTTTTCCCCTTAGTTCAAGATAAGGAGGCACAGGCAAAAAGTAAAAGGTGGATAGACATTCGTATCTTATCTGGAAAGGGTGTAAGCCAAAGATGAAGGTCTAAGGCACAAACACTCCAAAGACACTTCAGGAAGGGCTGGAAATGAGCTATTAAGCTGTGAGATTTGCCAAAGATTTGAACTCAAATTAAAACATTGGGTTTGGTTGATTGATGTCCATGTCAATATGCTATTTTTTTAATTTATCATTGATACTGTTAGTTAATCTATCATGCATGTTAGTTACATTTTACACAAGTGCATTAAGGTGTAATGGAATGGTGAATCTTTGCTGTGCCTGTTTCATCTGGAAGAAGTATGGTGCTCTGAAAGACAGCTGACAGTGCTTTTGGATGAAATCTTTTTCCCTCACAAAAAAAAAAACAAACCCAACAAAAAAAAAAAAACAAAAAAAAAAAAAAAAAAAAACCACCAGCAAGCCCAAGAAACAAAAAAGATATAAAACAAAGGACAAACAACTGCAAAAAGCCCCAGAATGTCCCACAACTCTACTTTTAAGGATTCTCTTGGTAAATCATATATAAAAAAATTTGTCTGAATTTTGATAAAGGTCAACTTTAGCTTATTTGGAGCATAGAGAGCTTAACTTTCTTTTAAGATACAGGTGTGTCTGTTCAGGCAACTTAGTAGTCTGAGTGGCAGCATAACAGAGCACCTTTGAAATTTCTCCAAAGCTTCTGTTTGTCATCAGTCTTTGGTCAAAGCGGTTGTGTTCATGTGCTGATATCTGTCTCAGAGATAGTTATAAATTACAGTTTGATGATGCATGAGGCAAGCGGTATGTAGCATGAGGAACCATCGTATGACAGTGCTATGTGGACTGTTGGACTTGATTTTATTTCAGACCAATGGTGTAAAACCAGAAGTTGCATTCTTGTTTGCAGGCAGTTGGGATTTTGCTTTTAAGTGTATGTCCAGTAGTGCCTTCCTATGAAGTCGAAGTCTCATGTCAAATGATGTAGAATTCAGGCTGTAATTCATGTTGTATTTTTGTGTTCTACAGATAGTAACTTCATCCTTGCAAATGCTCAGGTGGCTAAAGGATTCCCTATTGTATACTGCTCAGATGGCTTCTGTGAGCTTGCTGGATTTGCACGAACTGAAGTCATGCAGAAGAGCTGCAGCTGTAAATTTTTACTTGGTGCTGAAACAAATGAGCAGATGATTCTTCAAATTGAGAAATCATTGGAGGAAAAGGTAGAATTCAAAGGAGAAATCATGTTCTATAAGAAGAATGGTAAGTTTCTTCTTTCCTGTTTTTTTTGTCCCAGAAATGAATCTTCACATTTATGCATATAATAAATAGCATGCATTTTTATATAATGATATCGTATATCTGTAATCAGACCTACAAGAATAGAGCTGAATAGAGATAGTTGTGTGCATATTGAGACTATGTTTATATTAGTGTTACTGATTTCATATAAGTATATGACAAGTTACAAAGCTACACAGAAGAAATTCAGGGTCCAAAATGGCAAAGTGAGACTGTGCTATCTGCACTCAGTGTGATGCTGCATTTTTTACTTTTCCTTATATTGAAGTTCTTATCCCTTATTGCTGAAACTGTAATTAAAAAATTAAAAATACTCACCATAAGGTAGACATTGGCTATGTAAAATTTTCTGTCCCATCAGTTAAATGCTCAGAACTTTGAATGAAACCAAATGACTCATTCTCCACAGCCACTATATCTAAATACCATAATAATAATTTTCAAAAGCTGGATAAGCAGCACTCTAAGTAAATTTTATATTTAGGGTATGTATTGTCACACTAAACAAAATGTGGGCATCAAGCAACTCCATAGTCTTCAATGCATTTCAAATTGCACTGCCAAAGTTTTCACTCTTATGGCAGGTCATTTAGAAAGACCATTTCGTAGCCAATATGAGTGAGCCATGGAAGAAAGCATCCCATGATGCACTCTTATCACCTGCTTTATCAGGCACCTTCAATGTACCTATTCTGTAAGCATTTACACTGCCATCATTCATGTGATCTTCACATTCACGTGATCTTTAAACAGGTGACACTAAGTGAGATACTGACAGGATTGCTTCCATACCTTCTCAGTGATCCTTTGGCTCAGTAGATCCATGGAGGTCTGTTGAGTATTGCTTTCTGTTTCATTAAATGGCAAGAATTTTTAGGCATATGTTTAGGCCACATGTTTTCCTCATAGATCCTGCTTACAACGTTACTAATGAAACATTTCCACCTCAAATATTATTATATTAAATACTTCAGAAAGTTATTTTCTAAAAGTAATAACTAGATATTGGAAAGAAGATAGTCTGATTTAGAGTGATAGGAGAAGCCTTGTTAGGCTTGTCACTTTCCCTGACTTAGGAAAATGTTTCTTAGTTGGCTTGTGTTCTTGACTGCTATTTTTCACAGTATGAAATTTTGATGTTATTCTGAAGATGCTGCTAAATGCTTCCTCTTGCCTTTTTGGGGAGGCTTGGAGGATGTCTGTTATTACGTTTTAGCATTTAAAAGAGACTTCCACAGTTTCTTAAGCTCATGTTTCAGGAAGATTGTTTAAAAAAGTCTCAAATGTGTAAATCATGTCTGAATATAGGAAAAAATTGTCTTAATCTGGAAGGATAAGAGCTGCTTTTCTCCAGCATTGTATAGTGATGAGGGGGCATGGTGAGAAGAGATTTTAATGTATGTAAATTAAAGAACTAAAGCTAATATATTCATTTCACTTTGTCCTGAATGATAAATTGTGATTACTTTGCGTGATTCCTTTGCACTAAGAAGAGGTGCTTCAATCCTATCATAGATATGATAAATGCAGGCAGAAAGAGATTGCAGGTCAATTTGCTTATCAGTGAAGTAGCTGATCCACAGATAAATAGATAAAGAGAAATCGTTTAGGATAAAAGAATTCCCACAATCTGTCCTACTTGCATCCCTGTGTATAATTTGACTAGAAGCCATTCCAAGACATTTTCTGAGTATGAATAATTTTCCCAGAGTGCCTCTTGTATTTTTCATTTTCATGTATTTCTGTACTACTGGGAAACAGAAATGAATAGGTATTAAAATAACATGAGATGGTTCTTTGATAAAAGCAAAATTAATCTTAAAATATAATGCTTTTTTTTTCCTTTTCTACAGAGCTGCAAACTGCAGGCAGCATATTTGTTAAATCATCCTTTTCAGAAAAATGTTTTTTTGGGGTTTTTTTTAGTTTCATTTTTGGTTTGTTTTGTGATTTGCTGGTTTTTGGGGGCTTTTTTCAGAAAAAAGATTGAAGTTCTGAACTGTTGGGCTTATTCAACATTTGTCTGAGGTGGAAAAAAAAAAAAAGAAAAAAAAAGATGCCTTCATTGCAGGAAAATCTTTTAAAAATATTTTAAGACATATGAACTTTGGGAATAATAGCCTCAAAAGGACTATATAGATACATAGGCCTAGCTACCAGACCAAATTAAGACTTTCAGGGCAAACTTCAGGAATAGGAATTCAGCTTCAGGGATAGTTCTGAAGGAACTAGTTCTGAGCTCAAAGAATGTCCATTAGCATACTTATTAGAAGCTTAGTAATGAGTACATCATTATGATAATAAAAGACTGCAAGAGAAATGGATGTATGAACACAATAAATTATACTTGGTTTCTTCTGGATTTGATCTAAAATGTAGAAGCTTGAAATCAGTAATTAATTTATTTTTTTTTACATATATGTCTCATCTTCTGGGAAAGAAATTCAAGCTTCCAAAACTGAATATGGGTTGATTTCTTAAATGTCACATATTTGAATACTTTTAATTTGATCTAAACTCAGTTTAAAACTGATTTAGTCTTTATCATTTAATTAGATTGTTCATTCTAAACAAGTAGTGATTCAAAGTAGGGACTTAAAGCTCTTAATAGTTTGAATTTAGTAAGCTGGAATATGGAGCCTTTCACAGCTATTTAACCATCATTTAAGAATCAACATATCACTTATGCTCAATAGTCGTTAGTTAAAGGAATGATTGTTATAACTAAAGCAACTCCAGCAACCCATGTGTAATATCCAATTTCATGGAAGTTCCAGACTGCTCTGAGCTGTCACTGTACAGAGTAAGAGTGAACTGCAAGGAGTTAGGTAAGGAGCTGAATAAATGTCTGTGGGATGAAATGCAAGATTTCCTTGTCTTTCTCATTTGGGTTTGGATCTTAATAGGAGGATGATCTTCAGCAGTTGTACTCTGAGCAAACTAGAAAATAATCCTCCTGGAATTGACTAGAAGTGGATGAGAACTTGTCTCTATCTGTGTTCTCCTTTTGGCATTTTAGCAAATCCTTAGAATAGTTAAACTCTTTGTACCTTCTCATCCAGGGTATTTCCTGCCATATTAGCACAGAGCAGTGTTCAGATCTGTAGCAACAGCAGCTTCAGAGAGAGATGCCTTTTGAAAATTTTACTCAAAAGACACTTCCCATCATAGTTTCAGTATATATTTTGATTGCTCAGTCAGTTTCTAACCTTTTATTCATCACAGCTGTATTGGTTTTTGAAAACAAACAGAAAATGAAACAATTTAAAGACAAGGAATTTTATGATTGTTGCCTTCTTCAAGAAGTTTTTAAATTATATAGCTTAGGAGCTGATTGTTTAAATGATTTTTTTCTTCTCTTACTATTTCTACACTTTCTTCAAAACATCTGCAGCAAATTAAGTTGTCAATTATGATAATGGCAATGCAAAGTAACCTTTCTGAATTCAAGTGAGTTGTGAGAAAAGAGCTCAGTCCCTGAATCTCTTTTTTTAGAGTAATCTCAAAGCAAATGGACACTACACTGAGGAACTACATTTAGACAAATACTACTTTTTCTTCCTGCCAGACCACTGCAGAAATTTATCAATAGCAAGTACATGTAGTTAAATGAGAGCTTCACAATGCCACAGACAGAAGTATAAATATGTAGCAGCGTGGATTTTTTCCTCTTCTGTTACAGACAAAGATGATTATACAATAAGCCCTATAATCATTGACTTAGTGCAGTCTAAGCTTTTCCATCTTCACCTGTTGAGAAGGTTATAACTTAGTTCCCTTATGACCGTATCAGACTCACTTCCTATGTCTCAGACATCAGTTTGTAGTATTTAAAATGAGGTCTGTTCTTACTCATAACCTCTTAAGACCTGCAGCCCTACAATCTTCCTTCACTGAAATTTGCCTCTTTCTGAAATTGGCCTCTTTCTGTCTGAAAGTAAATTGTGTGAGACACTATGTAATCAGTGATGGCCACTTCTGACTTAAGGACATTTGATTGGCTTCCCTGTGTTGCCTGTTGTATCTGTGCACCCCTGCAAACAGGGCTGTTTGCACAGCCTTTTGTGGGCAATTAAAAATCCCTCCTGTAAGCTGACTGGAGTGAATGGGTGTTGCTGCAACCTCTGTTTCCAGTTTCCCTAGGCCTTGGGCACAATCACAGTTTCATTTGTGACAGACCACAGGGACACAAGGGATGCTTTGCCATTCTCTATGTGTAAACTGATATAAACACCTTCTGAGGTATGTCTTAGGTATGTGGCTAGTAGTTCTTGGCCCCTAAAGATGTGGCAAGTAACCTGTAAGGTCATGAAGGCATAATATAGTTATTTCCTAATTTTTTTAATTTTTAGAGTCAGCATGATTAAATCATGGTATTTTGGCTCTTCTCATTAGTGTTGGAGAATAGGTATTATCTGGAAAGTCAGGTTCAAGGTCTGTTTCAGATGAGCAGAATATGAATGTATGAAGGGTGAAAGTCAGAGTCTTCACCTGAGTCACTGGATGCCATCAGACAAAAGGCCATTTGAAGTCTAGGTGTAACAGTATTCTCACATGAGCATCAGTAACAGTCACAGGCAAATGAAATAAGCCTTAAGCCATGAAGCATCATCCATATAGCCTCTGCTGTGGTTACAGTTGAATAACGTGGCTACAAGATAACAAAGGCTCCATTACATTATTTGCAGTTAATGTATGACTTATGTTAAACAGACAGAAAGCTTTTTTTAATGAGATTAATCTAATTTAAAATTATAGAAGATTTAATTAATTATAAAGAAACTTAATAAAAATTAATTTCCTTTGAAATGAAAGAAAATTAGGTTTTCCTAAAGCTTTTCCTCTCTACAAGAGTACAATTGCTCATTGCAGAAATTATATCTCTTTTTTCCAACAAGAAATTTAAAAACATACTTTTAATGGTTGTCTGAAAATGTCCAGTATCATTTTGAAACATGGGAGTTGTATGGTACCTTTTTAATATTAACTGACTCCCTGTTTTAACAACCTTCTGAAATCCACCATGCCTTTGGGAAATGTTAAGCCCAGCAGCTAGAGAAGAGGCATTAATAAGAATTTTCTATTTGAGAAAAAAAAAAAAAAAAACAAAAACAAAACCAAACCCAAACGTCCATACAGAGATATCCATTTTCTAGTGATGTCTAGTCACTAATGTAGAGAAAGCTCCTTGATCGGTTGCTCAGCAAAATATCTCAGCAACATGACCTCACTGCTGCTCCATTGCTGTTCTAAAAATAAAAAAGCTAAAAAGCTTTTGTGGTTGCTTTGCTCACATTAGCTAAATTATAGTACAAAATACAGGAGTAGGGGAATAAAAAGAGAAAGAAACACTGAAAAAATAATCTGAGAATAATGTCTAATTGCAATTACATGAGCCATAAACAATAATTTGTATCTTTTTAAAAGCACTCTTTTCTTTGTCCCCTTTCCCTATTTTCTCCTCTCCCCTTCCTTTTCTTCCTCTCCCCTCACCTCTCCATTCCCCTCTCCTTATTTTCTCCCTCTTCCCTTCTCTCTATTTTTCTCTTCCCCCTTCCATATAGCTCAGTAAACATTAGAAATTTTCACTGATTTTGGGGAAGACATTCTTTTTTTTTTAAAAAAAAGGTATAGTTGTGGGTATAGCCAGAAAGCATGTCCTTATTTTCCTCTGTTTCACCGAAGAGGGAATTTTTTGGCTCCTTTTCTCTCCTAACGCTTCATTTGATTTACCCATGGCCTCTGATGTGTAGCCTTGAAGTGTGTAGGTGTTTTAGAGACAGTACCAGCTTCTGCAGCAGAAGAGAAAGACAGGGCAGACTTCTGCTCCTCTGGAGGACCCTGCCTTAAAATTTGCAGAGCCTCGAGTGAAGCAGTCAGCAAAAGCCTGTGAGGACACTAAACAAAGGAGATGAACTTCAGTTAGAAGAGGATAAAAAAAAAAAGGGTAGTAAAATCCCCTGTGTACCATGTGATCTAAAACATCTGAGATCCTTTGCTGTAATTTGATGAGACTTCTACAAGACTGCTGTTTACTTACTGACAGTGCTGATACTTTGCTCTGATGGCACTCACAGTGACATTGGCTAATAGCTTCTTTCAATAGCAACATGATTTATTAAAAACATAATTCACTGAGAAAAGATTTGTTCTCCTAGAAGCACATTGATAAGTAAATAAATCCATATGAGAGTTTCCTGCTGCTTACTGCATTGTTACAAAGTGATGGGCTTTTCATTGCTTACAGATGCTTAGAGATTAGTATTTCCACCCGGGTGCCCTGAGCTTCCAACAACACTTAATATGAATGGCTGTTAGTAATGCTGAATGCACTTTTGCATTTTTTAAAGATCTATTTCATTATACAACTTTCTACACATCCATTTTTGGGAAGAGAGGTAGGTATTTACCTATTGTACTACATCAGACCAGTCACTCTTCAAATTTTCTCACAATTTTATGGCCACACTGAGGCTACTGATAGCCTCTCTCTTCTTTTTCTTAGTTTTAAACCACATTTTAGCTAAAAACTGACTTGTTGTCCCCATGCTTCACCTTGAGTTAGGCTGGTTTTTGGTTGAATAAAAATCAAAGTACCATTTCTTCTAATGGCTACCTGCCTTCCTTCTACTGACATTTTCTTATTTTGTTCATGATCCCCAAATCCACACACTGGATCATGGTATAGACTAATTGCCACCTCCCATGCTGACAATTGTGATGGGGTTTTGCATTAGTTCCCTAGTTTTCTGGAAGAGCAGGAAGAGGGTCATGGTAGCATTATGTGTCAAACTCTCCCACGGATTTGGCTAGGAAATTGCAAAAGCAGTCTGATTTTATAGAGCAGTTAAGTAATTAAAAGGTTAAAACCTGCTACTTTCCAATCTGCAGGGTTACTATAATTCTTTTCAGGCTCAGAGTGTGTTTACAGCATGTGCTCACATGGGTTCAAGTGGTGAACTGGGAAGTTTAATCCTCTCTACAGTGTTTTGTAATTCCACAGTGTTTCAAAACCTTTCTGCACAAAAAAAATAAACCTGACAGGATGGAGATATCAGTCTGGATCCATGACTTGACCCCTTATTATGTCCCAGCTTTAGCCACTTCCTTCCAGAAAGGTGTCCATGGACAGCAGGTGAAGTGCAGGTTGAATTATGAGCTCAACTGAAAATCCTCGAGCTTGCTGAAAACTGCTGATTAATATGAACAGATACAATTAAAATGATAGGAACTATAGAGGCACTGTTATTCTCATTAAGCAAAAAAAACTTCTCTGAACAAACTTCATGGAAAAAGAAGTGGAAAATTCATTATCAGTTTCTAAAACGGAGCTTTGCAAATGTAAGCAGAGAAATAACCAGCAGAATGCACTTTCTGCATGTAACATCTGTCTAAAGCTATATGAACAAGCATGAGGCTGGGACCAGCACCTCTCCCAGTGCTGGAAAACGTCACATATCACAAAGTCCAGACCTTCTGTTTCTGCCACTGGAAAAGACCCTAGAAACAGGGTCCTGAAAGTGTCTTGCATAAAGATATTTTGTTTATATTGTTACCACTTGGTATTTGAAACTCGGTGGAAAATTTTCTTTGTAAAGTGCAGTGGTCTGTTTGATATTGCTGTGGTTTTGTTTACAGGAAATTTCATGTAATTTTGAGACTTCTTTTAAAGAGAATAAATAATGAACTTAAAAGCAAAATAACATCATTTGAAAACGTGCCTGTGTTTAGATGAATGTAAGCTATTGCTTCTCCTGATGTCAAAACACCAGACACAATTTCAAAGTCCTTAGGCAGCTTACAGGGAGAAACTGAGAGAAAATACAAACTGTGTGTGTAAATATATAGCGTTTTTCATATATATAATTATATACATAAATATATATGCACACATACATACACATATAGGAGAGATCATCCTGGCTTAAGAAAATTTCTTGCTTTATTTTTTTCCCAAAGTACATCCCTCAGTAGACTGAGAAATCATATTTACTGCTGTGATTACATCTACATGTTGGATTAGCAGCTCTGAAAATCCAAAAGGAATAAAGGCCATAGATTGTAAGCACAGTTTTAACAATATATTTCAAAAATATAGTAATCAAGGGAAAAGAAACTACTCATTTTGGGATTGCTCAAATCTAAGCAATTAAAAAAGCAGAATTCAACTGAAGAAAGTAGACTAGGCTGCTCAGGAAGACTTGAGCCTATTTCTGAAACAGTCCATATAATAATATTGAAGAAACAGTATTTTGGTTTGGTTTTTGTTTGGTTTGTTTTGTTGGAGGTTTTTCCACTTCAACTGTAGATACTTATAGAATCATAGAATCATAGAATAGTTAGGGTTGGAAAGTACCTTAAGTTCATATTTATTTATATAAATAGTCTGTGTCAATTAGTACATTCCCAGGAGTCAGCTGACAAATGCTGAATACCTGATACTATTATGACCACGACAGAATAATGATCATTGGAGGTGGAGGAAAAATAAACTGCAGACTGATAATATTTGTGAATCCGTCCTGAAGTTTTTGCATTTAAGCAGAGTATATTTCATTGACTTAACTGAGTTTTTAGATAATCCTGTGTATTTTGCTAATTGTTATAAATGTAACCTGGTAAACATATTACATAGGGGAAGTATTTATCTACTTAAATGCAGTGTTTTTTTTCTAAGCTGGATGGAGATAGGAAAAGGAAATTAGAGCTGACAAAAAGTAAGTAGTACACAGAAGGATAATGTATGTCACATGGCTTTAATAGGCATCACTTAGCTTCACTGCTTTTGCTCAATGAAAACTAAAATATAACTAGAGGATTTTGAGATGAAGTTTTTTTAAGTAGGAAAGATAGTGGAATTATAAAAGGAGAGACAGGAAAGCTCAGTAAACAAAGCTGAAATGTAGATGTGCTGGAGTTCATAAATTAGTTTGCATAAAATGTGCACTGCAGACTGTGCTAGCTGCTGCATGCAAAAAATATCAAGAACACTAAGGCTGGAAAAGTTATGCACTCAAACTAGGAGCTGCCATAACAGGCAATGTCTGTGTTCACATAGTAATATATGGAGATGGGTTAAGCCTGTCTCTGCTTATCACTGGCAGTTTACAGGAGAAGCAAGGATAGGAGATTGCTGAGCTAAAAAGTGTCTCTCTTAGAACATCCTTTCCCTCTGTCCTTCTCTCCATCATGGCAGTGATGGCAGAAAAAGTTAGGCTGGGCAACATGATGTGAGTCACTGGCAGTACTGGCAGTACCTGGCAGCACAGGGAACACAGCGTAGGTTGAAGTTCAGATCAGAAAAAAAGGATGGAAACACATGAATGGGTGATTTGCACATTCTCTGATGAGATGTCATATATTTTAACATTTCATGTGGTATTCCATTGCCTATACAGATGGATGCAGAAATATTTTTAACGGAATTTTCTAAATTAGCTCCACATGTTTAACACCTAATTTTTCATACTGAAATGCAATTTTTACTTTGTTATCAAGGTATCTTATATATCACCTTCCCTCTACCGAGTTCTTGACATACCACTGTATTCTGGCTTAAGATATTTTGGAATGGATTTACAATGACTGTCAAAACTTGCAGGGAGAGTTTCTGACAGGATACAAGCATGATCAGTTTGCCATACAGAACCTGGTGAAACAAGTTCTTGAGCCCTTTTTACTACTTTTATGAAACTGTTGGCACAAGCATCAGTGACCATTTAAGTCAGTTATCTGATAGCCCATATGTTGTTCTTGTTAGTGTTCCCGCACTATTGCCAGACCAAAGACTTCACTAAGGTATAGCACACAAGCTGTCAGATACAGTAGCAGAATTCAAGGAAGAAAAAGTATGGTAGATTTCGTTAATACATAGGTGTGTTTTCTGTAGAGATGATGGAGAAGAATGAGGTGTTTATTTGCTTAAAGCAGCAAAACTTTGAATTATCTGTGTTAATTGATCATTGTCAAGTATTGATGAGAAAGTACTCTAATTATAGCTATATACTTTTTCTTCCAGCTCCACTCCCTTTCTGTTTAGTTCAGTTGGCTTTTTTTTTTAAAAAAAAACCCACAAACTTAAAAAGCATTGTTTTTTTCTTTACACTTTGCTCTCCTCAACAAAATTTTGACATCTTGTCAAAACATTCAAAATGAAATGTTATCAATGACACTGAGAATCTTTGGATAAGCTAATGAAAGAGAGAGCTTGGTTTCCCCGGGCAAAGTCTTTGGCATCCTGGTCTGTCAGTCTTGTAGTCCCCACTTTTTGTGATGGAAAAGTGGAAATGAGCATGCTAAAACTTCTCTGGCATTATCCTGTATCCAGGAGCAGGTTTATTTTGCTAACAATTAGTAACACTGTCAATGAGACCATGCTGTAATGCTGAAGATTTGCATCAACCTTATTGACAAGTTGTTACAGCCATCTATATAAAAATATTTTTATCTTTTGCATAACAAATCCCTGAAGTTGGGGTGGTGAGTTTTAGTGGTTTTGAGGCTTGATTTACATCTGCTTGAAAGAACACTTAGTTGACTAAGTCAAATACTGAAACAAAGAAATCTGTCATATTTATGATGTTTTGTGCTGCCTAATTCTGCCCCCTTATGCATATATATCATGACAATTATTTCTTGAAGAGTGATTGTCTTGTGCCACAAGACTTGTGTATCTAATATGCAAAACATTTAAACTGTCTTTTTTAATTCAGGTACTCAGTTTTTTAGACTATGAAACATTACATTTGGTTAGTCTGGTATGTTACGTACACATCCAGAGCTTAATGAAAGACCTCTTCATCTATATCCCTCTTCTTCTCACCACAGTGGGGTAGACGTAAATTACAGGAATTTGTTCATTTGTTATTTCCTCCCTTTGAGTGACATAAGTGGTAACACAAGCTGGCTTGGTGTCTGTCTGGAGGGTGGTGTGGCGAGTAGTCCTGAGGAAGTGAAGGTCTAGAAGTGGGTATAACTACTGACAGTTGATACGTGGGAAAAAGAGGAAGCCTTAAACTTATCTGCCTGGACAAAACTATTCCCAGGCTGTCAAAAGCAAAAGAAGAATATAGCTTTGCATATGTATCACTGGTTCTAAGTAATTCATAGGAGTATGTGTGGCTAAGATGATATTGCAGAAAAGCTCAATTAAAATTTTTATGAGGGTGCAAAATCAATTTTTGTGAAGAATTAAAAAAAAAAAAGTTTGTCAGTCCTATTTCATTTCTATGTTCAATATTCAGATATCCACCAAAGGCTTCCATTCTGAATATTTAATTGTAATTTATCTAAGGTGAGCATGACTAAAGTTTGAGTGAGTATTATCTTATGGTGAGTACACATAGCTCACCAATAGGGCTAATGGTTTGAGTCTGTTCCTTGGTTTAAGCAGGCCTTATCTTCTAGTGAAAGGAATACTTGGCTCTGAAGGCTATTGGCAATCTGACAACAGGGTTTTGTACAGAATCTCCCTTTTAAATTCGTTGGTCTTTTGACCTTTTTTTTTATTTCAGTCTGAGAACAGACTTCTAACTGTCAGAACAAGGAAAGGTAGAAAGGGTGGTAAAGAGAGTGACCACAAAGCAGTCTTTTTTATGTATATATAAAAGGTGGACTATACCCAAGTTGCTTTGTGATAAGATTATGCTTCATTTGATCTCTTTCCTGCTTCCCTGTGATGTGCTTATATAAGCCTTGAGGTTATTAAAATATATTTTGAACCTTCAGTTCATAATGGAAGAGAAAGATTAGACTCCTTTTCCAAGAGTGGTGGCTTGGAGCAATAACATGTGTGTGTATATAAATAAACCTCCTAAAGAAATGTCTTTGATAGGTGACTCTTGACAATACAGAAGATATTAGTGTGCACCATCTGAAGCAAGAAAGGAATTTCTGTCTTACAAATGAGTACACTCAAAAGAATTGTAACAAAATAGAGCACTACATTTTTTGATGAGTTTTTCTTTTGGCTCATAGAATTATATGATGCTGGCTTTTAGTAAAAGCTACATAACAGATTGCATTGGATCAGTATATTTTTCCAGGAATGCTCCTCAATAGTAAAAGACAGCACACTTTGTTTCTTCACAGAGTGCAAAAACAAACTGACCTAGTCCTGACCTAAACTGGATCATCTCCTCTAGTCCTGAAGAGTACTTCATATTCTTTTACTTCTTGCAGAGTAAAGGCAGAAGAATAAAAAAACCAAGCCAACAAGCTCAGCTTAGGACTTCTTAATCTTGACTGTATAAGTAGTCCCAAGACTAACAGCTCCACCATGCAAAGCTTAGTTTGGAACTCTTCAAGAAAGTAATAGCCAACGCATGTATTGGATATGTGTTTTCTTTGCTAGTGCATATAATTTTTGATGCATAATTGCTATACTTAACCACAATATCTTCAGATATATTTACAGAGGATGAGGAGAATGAGGACAGATAATGACCGAAAATACGATTGAAAAGAAAAAACAAATGACATTAAATGGTGACAGGTTGTGGAACAATTTCAGTGACTAACGTTTACCTGCAAAGAATTTGAATATACTTTGATTATACAAAAGAGCAAATGAATTAAAATACGAAATGTTAAATGGATGTGTCTCTATTTCTAATGATGAACCATGTTACAATAACTTCCTAAAACCTATAAATCTGCCTTTTTAGATAATATTACTGAACGTGTTTCTTTGATAACTGAGTTAGATTTGTTTGAACATGGGTGATGATTACAAGTTTCTTCCAGGAGCCATCTTAAATAACTAATTTCTGTGTTTGCATGTGGCTTGAAAAGGCATGAAACAACTGAAAAGAGTCAGATATGCTTTTACTTCTGGAGGAGATTCAAACACTTGTTTAAAAGACCGTTGCAGCTATTCGTGTTGTTTAAAGGAAGGATGTCAGAGCACCTTCTTGTACAACTGAGACTACTGCTAGAATGCAGCCAGGCAGAGTATAATTTTATAAATAAGAATTTGTCCAGTTTAAGATTTATAATGGGTAAAGTAAAATTGCTCAATGCTGCTGCTTTTCAAATGCATCACTTCAGATTGATAGGGTGATGGCCCTCTATAACACTTCTGGCAGTAACGCTGCTGAGCAGTTTTTCCCAGAAGTTTTGATAAAAGGGTCAAATCTGTACAAAGAATGAATGAAGAGTGTAAAATTAAAATGCAAGAAAAAACAGTAGAAATGCCTTGCTTCTGACATCAGTTCTACCTTCTTTTAAAAGGACTTCTTTGCTTTCTCTGTATTCATCTTCATAATAAGGATATTTAAACCCAATATAAAGAAAATATGCTTCTTCCCATGATTTGTTTCTCCTTCAGTCTTCTTTCTTCCTATTCCCAATTCTCCCTGTCCCTTTTTTAAATACCTAAGTGGAAGTATTACCTGATGACTGAACTAGTAGTGTTGTGCTCAAAGATGCCAGTCTGCCTCTTGGAAGGCTTGACCAGGACAGAGAGGATCTGATGAACTTCCTTTGAAGCATACTGTTGTACCTTCAGCTGTGGTGGTATTTCAAAAGTGAAGCTGCTGGTTCACCTCCCATGCTTACGTATGTCCCTCACAGTCAGGAAACTTCCAGTTGAAAATTTAAATTAGAAAGCTGAATCGGGATCTTGGTGTGTCCAGTTAATTTTCAAAACTGCGGAGTTCCAAAGATAGTGAATAGAGTGGGAAGTGACTCATCTGCTTGCTTTTCCTAAGGAACCATCTAAAACTCAGCTGATCCTTTGGCAGTAATCAGCTGTGGCAGCAGTGGACCTGAGAACTATGATGGGTTTTTTTTACTAATTAAAGTAGTATGTTGGTAAGGAACATGATTGTGGAAGTGTAAGAAGCCCCAAAAAGAAATTTAAAACTAAAAAAGTAATTATCTAGCTGTACTATATATCTTATAAATCATTAGTAGGCTGGTTGGTGGTGGTGGTAGTGTTAATACTCAACTGGGCTGAATGATCCCAGAATGGATGGGATTGGAATATAGGATGTTTGCTGCTATCGCTATTATACTTCTAGTGCATTACCAGCATTTAGGCATTCATTATCTTCTGTTATGAATGGTCTGCATTAACAGCAAACTTACAAATGATGTTGTTGGAATTGAAAAACTGATCTTGCAAACAGGACATGTGACACAACCAGTGACAACAATAACAGTTTATTTTAAACCATATAATTATGTAGCAGGTGTGGACAGAAGTTTACGAGAATTAAAACTATCCCCAAAGTCAGCATTGTCTAACTTAAGTTTTAACAAGGTGAACATTATAGACAATAAGGAAGATAGTTGATATTAATCTTACAGATGATGTATGGTATTATAAATCTCATAATCTGTAAAATGCATGGACTTAATTCTGTTTCTGTTCTAAGGCTGATGTCTGATTAGTTTAAATATCTTTGAATTAGTGGAATGATGCTCTGAGTATCAGGTCTTCTGTCAAGTGATTTTAATGAGTATCAAGTCAGATGGTTAAGGTAGAATGATTCTACAGTAAACATGCAAGTTTCAGATGTCAGGGTAACAAAGTGAAAGCTATTCCAGTAAAATAAGCAACACCAATTGAGAGCGCAAAGGAAAGCACGGTTTCAGAGGAGTAAGCAGCTTCATTAAACTCTATTAATGATCCCTGTAGATAAATTTTGCATTTAAATTAATGTCTTGCTTCTAGGGAAAGCAGTATTACTGAGCTTCAACCGATGATGCAAAGAGATTTAAATGGGCTGAACATCTGTGATTCCCTGACGACTGACCTTCTAAATAAGATTATTTTTATTTTTTTTTTTTAAGAATTACATGAGTTGCAGATTTAGTAGTTCACTTTTTTTTTTTTTTCCCCCTCTCTGCTAAAAGACAGCTGTTTGAATTAAAATCATTCTTTATCCTTGCAGGGTCTTCATTCTGGTGCTTACTGGATATTGTTCCTATAAAGAATGAAAAAGGAGATGTAGTACTGTTTCTGGCCTCTTTCAAAGATATAACAGACACAAAAGTGAAGATTCCTGCAGAAGACAAAAAGGAAGGTTCGTGTAACAACATTGATAAGAACTAACACTGATAAGTTTTTGACAGTTGTACCTACATGAACTCTCCCTCTCATGTACACTTTTCAATATAGAGATCTCATAGCTTTCCAAAGAAGAAATTAATATATGACATGGAAAGAAACATAATCTGTTGAAATTCTTGTTTGTAAATTTTTCTTATATGTGCATTGATCCACATTCTGTAAACATGGAATCCAGGGCACAGAGTACTTTGTCCTTAAATTTGAATTTGTTTTAAAATGCCATTATTTAATTTATTTACTTTCTAGATTTTTTAAAAAGCTATCTTTTAAAATATTCCTCTTGCAAATCTGGTTTCAGCATGGCTGACAGATGGGTGAATGCATTTTTTCATGTTTTTCCATGAGCTGAACATATAACTTCAGAAATTATTTTGCCTGTTGAGAAGAGGATCTATTCCTGTTTCCTCTAATTTTCATTACATTATACAGAATTATTATATTTATTTTGTCTTTAGGAATATCCAGTAGTGCAAGAAACACATTCTCACATTTATTTGCTTCTGAAAGAAAACAACGCAAGGATTCTCCGACGAATTTTGAAAAAGATTGTGTTATACCAACACTTCACGGCTGCCATAACATAATTTTGACTGTATAGTGAGTCAAGTTTTGCTGAATTCTACTAACACAATTCAAAGACAGTGTGCGAGTATGGAGGTTATGCAGTCAGCATTGACCTGTGTTGTGTATCAGAGGCAGTGAACTTATCCTTTACATTTTGTAAAGGTGTAGTGAGCCAAGACATTAGGTTTGCATCTTTTTGGTGTCAACGGAGCTGTCTAGAAAAGATTTTCTGCATGCAGAAAGAGTAACTTTCAGAATTCTGCAAAATTTCATTAATGTTTAATTTTCCAATCTGATACTCTGGGTTTTATTTAATTTTTTCACCCTGTGGTAGTCATTTGATCTCCACATATCTCAGAAAATAAGTAGGTATGGCCTTAGGACTCCTTTTATTCTTTAACTGTTTCTGAAGTGTGGGAACAGTTAATATTCATCTTTTTCTGATTTAAAATATTAGCTTTTCAACAAAATACTTATATTTCAGTTACAGAGAATCGTAATTCAGTAATTTTTTTTAAACCATTTTAGTAATTTAAAACAGAAAACATGCCTCCATGTGCTGCTGAATATTTGCAAACCAACATTTATGTTAACAATGTCTGCCTCTTCTGTACATCTGGACAAATAATTTCACCTTTGTCTTACTTTTCAAGCCCTGAATAGTGGAGGATTTGGGGTTTTTTTCAATCCTTCACTTTTTGCACTGAACATATTTGAGAATTTCTGAGCTGAAAGACTGAAGAAAGGTTTTGAAGTAGTACACAAATAAGTTTTGCAGCTTTTGCTTACTTACAATTTCAACCAATTGCTTCACCTCAAAGTAACCTATTTAAAATATAAAAAATATTTTATCTAGTTTCTCCTAAAGAAAACCTTACTGTTATGGATGTTTTAGAGAGGTACTTTATTAAAACATGATACATGGGGTCATGTAGAAGAGAGATTGCCAGAACATCTGTGCTTTAAAGGTTAATGATTTTCCTTATGAGAGATACAGATTTTCAGGATACCCTCAGTGAGAAATCACATTTGGTATGCCAGTGATAACTTGATATAGGCGTATCACTGACTACTTGTAAAATGACAGCTATTGTTTATGTGATAAACATTTTATAGCTGTATGCTTATTTTAGGATGGATTAAAAATATCTTTAGCGTTTGATGTTTGTGTTAAATCGTAAACCTAAGCAGATTTTAACTCTTATTTGCTGTTGCACATTTAAAAATTTATATTTATCCTGAATAGAGCACAATCCTAAAACTTGGTTTTTCTTTCTCTTTATACTAATTTTAAAATGGGAATCATTTTATGCTATTGTGATACTTGTTTGCATCACAGCAACAGAAAGTATCACTGTGGGGCTCTGCCAAATACACTGTTTTATATAATATAACAAGATAAAAAACCAGGATTTAACCATTTATTCAAAATATTTACAAATAATTCCAGCATTTTAATTTTATGTAAATCAACATGGCTTACTTATATATACTATATATATAAATAAATTATTATGTTAGCTTTTCAAGTAACATTCAAATTCTTCTATGCAAGAGTGATTCACTAGTGTTACAGTGGCAAACATCATCTCATCATTGTCAGAAAAGAATTCCTATTACAATCTATACAACTTGATTCAGTATCTGAAATCTCAGAGTGTTTAGCTTCTAAAAGTAATGGTTAGTCTTAGATTACAACTTCCATCAGGCATGTAGGATGCACTTCTTAAGAGAAAAATGAGTTTACGTTATGTTTAAAGGTATTAAAGATCTCTTTTAATGTTCGGTGGTTAACATCCTTTGCAGTGATTGATACACATTCCCAGATATTTTCACAGTTAATATTGCTAAAAATATAATTTTACTTTTTCAAAGATTACTGAATTTGTCCTTTAAAAAAGTCAGGTAACTTGGAAACTTGCCAGCTGTTGCTATAATATAATTGTCATTATAAGCAGTTTTCTACTGCCTTTTTGGCATATCTATTTTTGTTAGACTGTGTGTGGGAAGGAGAACTTGGATACAAACGTGGTCAGTATAAAACTCTTTTGCCCATGCAAAGCTGTTTTATTATTTTTTTTTGTTTCACTCCATCTCTTCTCTGTTCTGCCCAGAAGAGACTTTTATAATTTGTATGAAACATTAACTCAAATTCCATCTCCTTTTAATTTCCAAACTCCTTAGACAGCTTATCTATCAAAATTCCTTAATGTTTCTTCTCTCCTAAACCCTTGGACCCCTTGGCACTCCACCAGCACTCTGTGGTAATACACTGACTTCTGGTCCCTCCAGAAGTCTTCTCCAGACTCATTCTTCCTCATATCTTTTCCACTTTGATACCATCTGTTTCTTCTTTAAAATCTTGTTCTCCTTCTACTTTTACAGTGACATCTTCCTGAGCTTTATCTTCTGGTTTTATGGCCTCTCTTTTCTTGTGGATTGTCTTTCTACTTTTACAGACCTTAGGAGTTGATACTTTCTTTGATTTTCTTTGGACATTTTCTCATCTATTTTATCTGATCTGTTCATACAACTTCAGTTGCTCCTTTGTGCCTGGTGCCTTGCAAAAGTCCACGTTTTTGCCTGATTTCCCTTTACCCAGCCCAAATGTCAGGTGTCATCTGTGACCCTTTCTTTTGAATGTATCATTCTAAATACAAATTTAAAGGAACTTTTTTCTGCTCTTCTTCTGTTATAAAAGTTTCCAGTGAAATCAGCCCTATCAACCAATGGGAAGAGCAGACTTTGTTTTAAGGCTTTCATATAAGACAAAAACACATGCTTAAGATATTTGGCAGTCTTTAAGAAAAACACATGCCTAAGATATTTGGCAGTCTTTAAGAATGCTGTGACAGTTGATGGCACTTATATGGCTTTTTTGGTTTGGTTTAGATTTTTTCAGTTAATTTACTATCCTTTTCCCCCACCCCACCTCCCTCCTAATTGCAGTGTTCGTAGAGGACTCAGTTTTTCAATATTTCTAATTTGTTTTCAACAATCTACATTTCCCTACCTGTATAAGTTTATTGTAGAAATGGACATTGCTTTCCATCTGTTTAATAATACCTATAATTACCTACTGTTGGGAAAAGGAACTCAACAGCTTTTCTTCCTAAACTTGGGCTCTTCAATCAAATTGATGGCCTTTCCAATATGCAGGAAAAGTTTGGGTTTTCTCCTTCAGAAACTTTCTCTTATACAATTTTATAGGAGATTTATTTTAGCATCCTGACATAAAATTTTGGTAAACTGGTTAAGAGTTCCATTGTGCTTCCAGGGGAAAAGTGATTGAACTGAAAATACCAGACTCCAAATCTGGACTCCAGTATGGTATGGCTGCTTCAGTGCTTTTTAATTTCTGAATATGAACTTTCCGTAATACACTTGGACACATGCTGGAGCTTAATGAAATTACAAGAATCCAAGTAGGGAAATAAGAAATTAAATTAGTCTGCAACTCCTTTTAGATCTCTAATCTGTCTGCAAATATGAAATAATTTTGGTTATATAGATCCGTACAGTGTATATATAATACAGTTCTACTGTTATAACCACTGCTAAAATTCCCTTACTGAATGTGACTCATTCCAACAAGTTTCCTTCAGCCTTTGTTGTTAATCCATTAGTGGTTTTTTAATTTGAAAAAAATTTTATCCCTTTGAAAACAATTATCAGGACAAATTTTCTCAGCTTTATTCCAGTATTACTGTAAAAATGTGTGCAATATATAAAAACCACATAATCACACAAGAGTTGATGTGGGAAGACATCTCTGGAGATTGTCTTCTCCAGTGCTCAACATTCAAAACAGGGTCAGCTAGAACAGGACCATGTCCAGATATGTGCTGAATATCATGAAGGATGGAGAGTTCACAACTTCTCTGGGCAGCCTGTTACAGCGTTTGACTGCTCACAAAGAAAAAAAATCTTTTTCATATATTTAAACAGAATTTCACATATTTATTTTTGTGCCCATTGCCTCTTGTACTTTCACTGGGCACCACTGAGAAGACTCTGGCTTTGTAGTCTTTACTTCCTTCATTAGGTATTCATACACACTGGTAAGTTCTACCCCAAGGCTTCTCTGCTCCAGGCTGAACAGTCTCAGTTCTCTCAGCCTCTCTTCCTATGCTTCAAACACCTGATCATCCTTGTGGCCATTTACTGAATTTGCTCTAGTATGTCCATGTCTCTCCTGTACTGAGGAGCCCAGATCTACACCCAGTGCTGCAGATGTGTTTTACCACTGTTGTAGAGGAGGAGGAATCATCTCCTTTAACCTGCAGGCAGTCCTCTTCCCAATGCAGATTTCAATGCTGTTGGCCTTCTTTGCCACAAGGTACATTACTGGCACATGTTAAACTTGGCATTTACCAGGACCTTTGGGTCCTTTCCCGGCAATCTGCTTGCCTGCTGTTGCCCCCCACCTGGCCTAGTGCATGGTTTTATTCTTCTCTGGTGCAGGACTTTGTTGAACTACATGAGGTTGCTGTTGGCTCATTTCTCCAGCCTGTCCAGGTCCCTCTGAACCATCTTGCATCTTAAGGATCAACAACTCCTCACTCTCAAATTGTATCATCTGCAAACTTGCCGAGAGTGCACTCTCCATTTTCTAAGTCATTAATGAAGTTAAATAGTATTTGCCGTAGCATCACTGCCCCAGTCATAATGCTACTGAGTGTCATCCAGCTCGACTTCATGCTGCAGATCACAACCCTCTAAAGACCATCAATTCAGCCAGTTGTCAGTCCAGCTCACCACTTCTTCATTTGTTTGTTGGTCATCCCCATATTGCTCCTAGTTTGAAGGCCTCCTTCCAGATTGGCCTGCCTGTTGGCAAAAATGCTTTTATCTTAGTAATAACTTGAACTAAAAGTTGTACTACACCCTTTGCCAGTACAGATTAAACTAAGCTGCAGTGTTGCAGTTTAACTAGCTAGCTTTTTCTGGCTTATTAATCCTTAGCTCTATACAAATTTCTAAGAAAAGAGATTTATTTTGATTATGCATCATTTGTTGGAGGGAGAGGTTGTTGTTTTTAATGTGCCAGGGGTGATATACGATGTGCTAAACATTTTGCATTCCAGATTTTTACATAAAAAATGTCTGTTGGGGGCAGGGATGGGCTGCACTTCTAAGAAATTCTGCAATGTTCACTTTGATTTATTCTGCTTAATTACTCTCTCAGCTACTTGATGATTGCTCAAACTACAGCAGAGCTTATGGGGAATGTGAAGCTGGAGGGCAGTGATCATGAAATGGTAGTGTTTCAAGATCCTTCAGGAGAGTGGATTTTGGCCTCTTCAGGGATCTGGTTGGTGGAATACCATAGGATAAAGCTCTGGAGGGAAAAAGACCAAAGAAAGCTGATTAATATTCAAGGATCACCTCCTCCAGTCTAGGGAGCAATGCATCCTGACAAAGACATACAATTCTGTCAATGGAGGAGGTCAGATAGAAGCACAGTTTTACCCTGACTTTCCTACTGCCCAAAGGACTAACATATTGGGGAAGCCTTTATCCTACAATGATTTAGTTATGTCTTCTCCGGGATGACTTGACTTCTGACTGACCATTAGAGTAGATGGGTCTGCATCTCTTCCACCTTAAGAGAAAATGCTTTCCTCCTGGTCCGTGCAGGAGTGTGTAAATGAACTCTTGGGAGACAAAAATAGAGCTTGCTTTCTACTGTCTTCCTGCAGATATACATAAGCATATCTGCTTCTCCTCCTTCCACTTTCTTATGCAAGCAAATAAGTTGTATTTGAGCCTTGAACCTGTAGAGATGTATCAGTCTTTATGGCCAGTGCTTTAGCTTTTTATCAAGAGTTAAATGTAAGTGGCAGTTCCACTCCAACAAATCTGAGAGAGGCACAGGGTATGTTCTGGAGGTGAGGAAAAAAAGTGTCTTTTGTGGTATGTATTGAGTGAAAATGAGAAAAAGAAAAGCAAATTCTTGAGCAAATGCAAAGGAACAGACTGTATTCTGGGATATCCTGGAAAGGTGAAAGAATATATGCGTTAGCAACCAAATAGTTCATTGACTCACCAGTTCATGCATAAATTCATGAAATCACCTCTAGATTTTCCTTAGAAACCAAGTTATTAAAATAGGAGAAGGGAAAAGTTGTTTGTTTGGGTTATTTTGTGGTTTTGGGTTTGTTTCTTTTTTTTCATTCTGGTGTTTTTCTGTTTGTTGGACTAGGTTGATGGAAGACTCAATGGAAAATATATTCAGATTATCCTTTTAGAGTTTGCTAGCTAGAAGAGTTGTGTATGTGGCAGGTGGGTTTTGGAGATTTTTCTGAGGGGTTAGAGGGAGGGTTTTTTGAGGAGGTGGAGGACTGACAAACCTTTGTACATACATGTTTCTATGGAAAAAATTCAAAAAGGAAGAAATGTCTTTAGAGACTTTCATAGGCCTAGACACAGCCTGGTGTATTATATTTTTATTAATTAAGAGAACATGAAGATGAGAATGCATATTGTATATGTACTTTGTGTTCAGAAACACAAATAACAGGACTTGGACCATTTCCAGAATTCACCTGTAACTGCAGTTGCATTGAATGTAGTTCATACTATAGCTCCTTCAAGCAACTCTAAAGTTCTATAAAGACTCAGCAAGTCAGACCTATTACAGGTGAGAATTGTTTATCTGTAGCAAAGATGGTTTTATGACCATCCATCCTACCTTGTAAAGTGGTTTTGGTTTATGACCAGTTACTTTCGTAGTCTGAAAATCTCATTCCTTGAGAAATAATCAGAGTTTAGATTTGGGTTTTTCTTAGACCACATGAAACATTTACACAGACATTATAGGTTTTTGAACTTATCCATGTCTTAGCTCTCTAAGCTAAATTTAAAAAAATTTATTTTCCCTCCCTGTTTTAACTTTGAACAAGTTCGTTCCACTGACCACAAGACATTTTTATAGGTGGCTGGTCTGGTTCTGAATTGTAGATAATATATTAAGAAAACAAGTCCTCATTTTCAAAAGGCTTGCTTCTATTGCAAGATAGAAATTATTCAGGTGTATATATTCCTATTTTCACTTAAATAAGTGACTAACATGGACATCTGTACAATTATTTTTCTTAATTGTGAAAAAATCAATGATTTTGGAATTATGATCATATCATATTAACCTTCCTCAAATATTCTGGAGGACAGACTATCAGTAAATAAACTATGTGATTGAATTAGTAAAATTAAAGGGGAAAAAAACAAAAAGAAAACATACCTTTAGGTTCAGTAAGACTATGTCTTTACATACTACATCCTTACACATGAAGACAGACATCAGCACTTGCTGAAGTCAATCAAAAGTTTCTTAATGACTTAAGGAATTTGAAATATTTAAACTCTAGGGTTTTTAAAAAATATTTTAAATATTCTCTGTATTATTACAGTTATGTTTTTGTTCATAATGATAAATAAGCATATCACTTTGCCGTGAGCTAGCATTCACTGTGGGAAATACAACCTATGCCAGGCTTTTTTTTTTTTCTCCCTATTCTTTTTTTTCTTAATGATGGAAGAACTAGCAGCCCGAAAGGTGCTTAAGGATTTCATATCTCATAAGCATATCACTGTTTAAAGGTTTTTACTGTCCCTGGAAGTAACATGTATATGAGGCCCTTAGTGACCTGTTTACTGGTGGACTTGGGAGCCCTGGGGTAATGGTTGGACTTCATAATCTTAAAGGTCTTTTCAAACCTAGATGATTCAATGGTTCTATGATTCTGATCTATGGAACTGTATTAATGTATACTGCTGCTTCTTTTCTCTGCGTGTTTAAAGCTGAATTTTCTCTGGGCACAATACAAAAATTATTAAAATCATACAACTGATTCTGTGTAAAACTGGTCCCTTTAAAAAATATTCTGTAATAATATTTACAGGCTTTCAACTATACGTGCGTTAAGTACCTCTTCTTACTGAATCAGTTAATCTGTTAACAGAAAAATAAAATGGTTGCAAGCTAGCCTGGATCCACCATACAGCTAGCAGTTCTGTGAATATTTGGTTGTTGTTGAGGGAAAGAATGTGTCTGCAACCAACAGAACTCCTGCAGCCTATTGCTCATGGTTGTGCTTTTACTCTGTCATTAATACAAAAGGGGGCTTTTATCAGTTTTCCTTTTATTGACAACTGCTAGTGTGCTGTCCCCTGGAGAATAATATCTGAAACTCAGCTGAAAGTTTTAAAAATCCTACAAAACTTCATACAAGCATTCTGATTTTGAATGTTTTTTCTGTTCATTCAGAATCCATTTGTATTGCTTTTTCCTAATTGTCTCCTTTGGAATTACCTTCTTGGGGTTTTTTTGTGGGCTTTGTGTTTTGTTTGGTTTTTTTTTTTGAGAACTGTCTATGAAATGTATTTTGCCTTAATGTTATTTGCTATGAATAAGTACCATTGTGTTTTCTGTAGACTTCATTGTATTTATTTTATAGCATGTGGGCTATTCACAGGTATCTATGCAACAATCACACTTTCTCCTGTGGTTTTCCTTACCTTATGGTGCAAGTGATGAGGGCTTCTCAAGACTTGTATTAAGAGGACAAAAAAATCTTAATTGCACTTTTTACAGGAAGCCTTTTACAGATAGAGTTGTAAGACTGATAAATGACAGGGAATTGCTTGAAAGAGTCGAGCGCAGAGCCACAAAGATGATTAAGGGAGTGGAACATCTCCCTTATGAGGAAAGGCTGAGGGAGCTGGGTCTCTTTAGCTTGGAGAAGAGGAGACTGAGGGGTGACCTCATCAATGTTTACAAACATGTAAAGGATGAGTGTCAGGATGATGGAGCTAGGCTTTTCTCAGTGATGTCCAGTGATAGGACAAGGGGTAATGGGTGTAAACTGGAGCATAAGAGGTTCCATGTGAACATCAGGAAAAACTTCTTTACTGTGAGAGTGACAGAGCACTAGAACAGGTTGCCCAGGGGGGTTGTGGAGTCTCCTATGTTTGAGATATTCAAGGCCCAGCTGGACAAGTTCCTGTGTGATGTATTCTAGGTTACCCTGCTCTTGCAGGGGGGTTGGACTAGATGATCTTTTGAGGTCCCTTCCAACCCTCGGGATTCTCTGTGTGTGTGTGATTAAATGGTTCATGGAACCCAGGATCATAAAGGAACAGTTCAGTACTTATAAAGTATCCCAGGTAACACCTGGTAACATCTCACTGTGCGATTGGGCCAAGTGTCTGGGTTATGACACCCTAAAGAAATACACAGAAAGGTAATAAGAAGGTTTATTTCTTTGCCTGGTTTCAGAATACAGCAGTAGGGAAGGTCACCTATTTATAAAAGTATGCACTACACTATTAAATAAACCTAAACAATATAAATTTTTCAGATAGCAGGCACTACTATGACTGGCACTTTTTTTTTTTATATAAATTTTTCAGATAGCAGGCACTACTACATGACTACCCATGTGAATCCAGAGCCATCTTTTCTTCAGAGCTCTTCCTTGCAAAGTGTTTAAAGATAGCCGTGTCTGTACTGCCTTTCCTGTTTTTGCCCATGTGGACAGTCAGGTTTGCTGCACATCATGATTTGAAATGGTCATATTTCTACTGTTTGAAGAGGATAGTCAATGTATCTGAATCAGTCATGCCCTATGCCTAGCAGCCACACATTGTAAGCAAACAGGACAGCAGTAGCAATCAAGTAGCCAGGGCTGGAATATAACCTTAAGTGTGGAGCTATTGTGGTTGTCAAGATGCAAGAAAGCAGTGAATGGTTATGGTCTTGTCTCTAGTGGTGAATTTTACATTTTCAATGTACTCAAAGGACTGAAAAAAATTGCAGAAACACTGATAAGAGGTCCAAGTCTGCAGACTCACAGCTTTTAGGATAACTCTGTCACATTGGATTTTGGTATAACTACCTTCTGTGAATAAAGTTGCTCAGGTGTGCATGTGTTCCAGGATTAAACTCTCACACTACTTTGCCTTGCCCCTCTATAGCTCATTCACATATTGTCAGTCTATTGTGCTCTGGATTGAATTTGAGAGGTGCTGGTTGCTTTTATTAGCTGTCTAACTATATAATTGTTTGAATAAAACCAGATAAATCTCTTTGTTTTTCCTGTGTAATGTAAATGAAATGCTAGATAATAATTTTCTCTTTTGCATCCATGCACACTTGTGTAGAAAATTTTCTGTGGTAATGATACATGATCAGACTGGGAGATGATTCTATACAAACACATGTTGGGCATTTAATCACACCAGAGGGAAATCTAGGTAGTGGTTTTAATTAATGCATATTCTGCTACGATAGTACATAAACTGAGGAAAAAGTGAAGGCAGTTCTTTCAGTGCTGGGAAAAATGAGGAAAAATACCAAGGCTGAGATATTTTTTGGCAATAATGTGCAACCTTTTTGGCCAGAGCAGGTTAGCTTCTTGCAGTATTTGGAAAGAGATACATTTCATGGTGTCTCTCATGCCACATCTTGACTGCTATGGAGTGTGCATAATGCTTCTGGGTCATGTCAGAGTTACTCAGTGTAGACAGCTTGCATCCACTATCCATAAAGATCTTGGTGGATCTACTTGTATGCGATGGATTTACTTTCCAAGAAAGCTCCTATTCCTGTGCAATTATAGACAAGCACAAGGCTGGAGACTTAGAACAAGAGCAGGCTGGTATTCAGGTGTATCCTGCTCATGTCTGTGGAAGTGTTCTTGGGGCATGAGCCGGTTCATGTCACCCTCTCAGCTGTTCTAAGAAGGAAGATCCGAAGAGCTGGCAGGCTGCAACAAGCTCCCTTGACCATAGCCTCAGGAACAGCATATGATATCTATTATCTGTTACCACCTGAACTTTATGGCTGAAAGAATATCTCCCATTTGATGAGTAAACACTTTATGCTACACTTAAATACTAGAAATGAAAAATGCTTCATCTGGGGAATAAGAATATTATAAATCATACAATATTCTGGACAATATGTGATACTCTGCTATGCTCTGACTACTCTGATGTGTTTTGAAGGAGAGCAGACATAAGTTTTGTTTTAATTTGATCAGTAAATCTGAGTTTACAGTTCTTTTTCATTGCTACAGCAGCATATACCTTGTAGAGCTTATCAGAAGTTGTTGGGTTTTATTTTTCTGATTTATACCTAAGGAGTAGATTTTTTTTTCCAAAGGCATAAGAAAGGATTTATGCCTCCACTTTCTATTAACCCTAAGCAGAAGATTGATGTCTCATGTTCTTCTGAAAACACAAACAGAAAAGTCAGCAGTTACAAAGGTGTTTCCATTTCATTGGGCTTTTTTGCTGCAACCTTCCATTATAAGATTGCAAGAGGTCCTAAACTGTTATAAGACTAATGTTAAGATCAGCAAAGGGTTGTCATTAAAAGTTTTTATTCTTAAGAAAGACTTCTGAGATTATCATGTGTGATGTTTGTTGTGCTATACCTAATCTCATTTGAAAGAAAAAAAACAACACAGAAGGACAGCAGGAAGAGTTAAAGAATACTTTACCACTTTTCTGATGAAAGAAGAGTCAAGTCTAAATTGCAAAGTGTCCTTCTGAAGAGCTATTCTGGGGTGGGAAGGGGGAAGGAGGGGAGAGCATTATTCTGGAAATTATCTAAAGAGTCCCAAAAATATTGCTGGCAAGAAACTTGTGAAAGGTATTTGCCCACTTTCTCAGCCTGCCTCATAGACATGAAGCACATTTTTTTGACTACTTTGTGAGGCAGTAAATAGAATGGCCTCATTCAACATGGCAGTTCAGGCTGCAAAAGGGAAGAGAGGCCTGTAAATAGTTTTAAAGAGAATTTGTCCTGGGTTCCGCTGTAACTGTTATTTTTCTCCTTCCTAGTAGCTGGAGCAGTGCTGAGTTTTGACTTTAGACTGAGAACAATGCTGATAACACACCAGTATTTTAGTTGTTGCTAAGTAATGATTGCTCCAATCAAGGACTTTTCAGTCTCTCATTCTCTGCTAGTGAGGAGGGGCAAGAAAAGCTAGGAGGAAGCAGAAGCAGGACACCTGACCCAAACTAGCCAAAGGGATATTCCATACTACAGCTCGTCATGCCCAGTATATAAAGTGGGGGGAGTCACCTGGAAGGCCCAGATCACTGCTCGGGTCGGGCTGGGTATCGGTCGGTGGGTGGTGAGCAATTGTACTGTGCATCACTTGTGTTTATTCTTTTCTTTTCCTTTTCCCATTTAAGTTTTATATTCTCTCCCCTTGTTATTTCCCTTATCGTTGTTACCATTGGTGGTAGCACTAACAGTTTTGTGTTATACCTTAGTTACTGGACTGTTCTTATCTCAACCCATGGAGTTTACATTCTTTCGATTCTCCTCCCCACCCCTCTGGGAGCTGAGTGGGGGATAAAAAAGGGGAGTGAGCGAGTGGCTGCATGGTTCTGAGTTACCAGCTGGGCTTAAACCACGGCAGAATTTCAAAGTCATATTAAAAAGCCAGACAACTACAGCTGCCCAGTGCTACAGTAGAGACCTGATTCAACAGACTGAAATTAATTTTTGCTCAGAGAAACAGATAAGAACTTTACTGTCACCCAGAATTTAAGAGCACTTTTAAAATTGAGTTTTAAATGGTTTGATGTTTGAGAGATAAAAATTTAAAAAACCCAACAAAACAACAAACAAAGCAAAACCACATTCACTTAGTTGAATTCTTTTCTGAAATTCTTTGGGTTTACCTTTCTTCATTGTAGCTGGCATCTGTATGTGTTATAGCTCTTTCAACTATCTGCAGACAACAAAGTTGGAAATGGGGAACTTTAAGACTTCTTCAAATGCCTCCTCCAGGTATTGAGTAGCTATTTGGTTTTGCAGTGTTTTGTAAAAAATCTTCAGCTAGAGAGAGCTCTTGCATGAATTACAGGAAACATTCTTCACTGAGAAATTTGGAAAGTTTCTATGCTTTTTGTTATGTACAGCTTTGTCTTGTTGAACCAAAAAGACATTAGTCCTCTATAAGTCAAATCTTTCTTGCCTAGAAAAGAACCTAGAAAAAGCAGGTTCCAAGATGTTAACAAGCTATTTTGCTTGTAAATTTCTGGCTCTGCTAATTGGTTTTGGGTTTTTTTGGGGTTTCCCTCCCCCCCCCCCTTAATTTTATGCATTCCTTCTTTCTGTTTATTCCTTTATTCCCATAATTCCTTTTTTCTTAATCCTGACACATCAAAAAATGTCTATTTTCATTTACTCTGGCATCAATTCACTGTAATTCCACCAGAGTTACTGGACTTTCTTTGAATTTACTGTTGTATAAGCAGGAACAAAATTTGATCTCATGATTGATAATTACAGACATCAGAATGGAGGGAAAAAACACAAACCTTTCCAAAACAGTGTTCAGTCTTTACTCCTTAATGGATTTCATGTCACCAAGGAATGCATCAAATGATTATGCCAGTGACCATGTGGTGGGAAAAAATTCAAAAGCATGAATACAAGAACTGGATATTATTAGCAGGCAAGTTTGCAAATTAGTCTATGCTGACATAGTGGAAGCCTAGTATAAGTCAGATTATTTGTTTTTAAAAAGCGCATCACAAGAGAATTTTTTCTTTCCCTGAAACAAAAGAGAGGGTAGAAACACCTTAAGGACATTTTAAGCAGTTACTCTTAGCCATGGTTGTCTCTGGTCTGTAATCACTATTTAATTTTCTGAAAGAGTAAGGAGCACATTTTTCTCACCTATGAAATCATATGTTGTAATTAGTTGCTTCTGAGTTGCATGAAAGCATTTGACAAAACTTCACAGTGACTTTTATTAGCCCTTCAGGAGAGGGATTTTGGTTTTTTAACTGCAAAAGATTGAGTAAAACTAAGAAAAGGCATGTATAATCTTTACATCTAGCCATATCTATAGCCAAGTCTAAAGTGTCAATACAGCTCCCAAAGTTATAATTGCCATTTCCTGATGTTTACTGGACTCTCACTTCTGTTCTGTAGAAAAATGGAAAGGAAGAGGAAGAGCAGGGTCACATTTTGAGTCAGCACGCAGACGAAGTAGGGCTGTCCTTTATCATATATCTGGACATCTACAAAGAAGAGAGAAGAACAAATTAAAAATTAATAACGTAAGTGTAATTCTTCTCTGTATTGAAAGTGTACTCTTTGTACTGTCTTAAAAAAAAAAAAAAAAAGCTGTAAAATGTCAGTGAGTACCTGAGAAATGTCTTAGTCATAATTTTACGGTAAGAAAAGGAGTAAAGTGCAGGTCATTTAAGTGCAGTTCTGCCTGCTGTGATATTTGTTACACTTCATATAGCAAGAAGATATATAAATATATATAAAAGGTATATAGCATTTAGCCACAGTTTAAATGGACATTTATTTATCCCCAGAAAAGCCACAGTGCAAAATTTCTCAGAAGTTAGTTTTAGGTTCCAATTATGCACTGTTCCGGTTATTTAATTTCAATAATTACAATTAAAAAAAAAAAAAAAACACACAAAAAAAAACCAAACCAAAACAAAAAAAAAGCCTCAAGGTATTGCTCTAGCTGAAAATCCCTATACTGTGTAAGCTCCAGAAAGTCACACTTGATTTAGATAACTTTTCAGTTGAATGTCTCCAACTTTGTGCAGAATAAATTAATTTTTTCATTTCCTAATTGAAGTAGTAATGTTTCTTTCTTTACATTACTTTTGTGTTTTCCTACTAATTATAACTAATAAGTAAGTTCATAATACAGCATGAGTTTTGCAAAAAACAAATCAAACAATAGACAAACCCCAAAATATGACAGCAGAACAACTTCTAAAGAAATATGCTGAGGAGAAAGAATAACTGTCCTACTCTATGGAACTATGTATGAGGAGAAAGGCTAAGGCAGAGGAAAGCTAGAGATACCTATGAAATCAGTATGTACATGTAAAAATTTGTTAGAATAATATCTGAGAGACTGATCATTATCATCAAAAAAATAAAATCTTTGGCAGAACCACAAGAAAAAAATGTTTTGGGTTTTGTTTTCTTTTTTTTATGGTTAGGGGGAGGATGGAAGACAGACTGGAAAAAATAACCAAAGTATATAGATAATGAACACCCTGAAAAGATGATCTGCCACTGGGCATGTTCCTTTCATTGGTTAACAAAAGTAAGCAGCAGTGCAGATGCATCCTCCTAGATATTATTATGTTAGAAATTAAAAGCAGAAAACATTGGTATAGATTAAGGACATGAAAATACACAGCTGGTATATACCTCAAAGGGCATACATTCACTTCCATTGAATGTAAATGTTAAATGTTAAAAAATGTTAAATGATTAAAAAAGGTTAAAAAGCTAAAAATGTTTTAAAATGCTAAATGTTAAAAATGTAAAAATTGAAAGAGAAAAAAAGTCTGAAAAATATCAGTAAGTCTTCCAATGATATTTTCATAGCACAGTAATTTTTTTTTAGGAAAATAACTTTTAAATAGCTTTTGGTGACTTTAATGTACTGTCAAAATCCTAATGCAGATGATATTATACTAGTCAAAAACATTTGTTGTCAAACTAATTTACTACATTTAGGGCACAGATTTTGAGAGCTATGAATTAGAAGTCATAAAAGGAACATTTTCTTCTCTGTTATGAAAAATAGGCTGATGCTAATAGTGGGAAATCAGCCCCTAAGTTTCACAAATGAGAGCGAAGGACAAGGAGAAGGAAAGGACAACAGTATTTCACAAAAAGCACACAAAAAGAAAAGCTGTGTCAGGCAAGGCAAATGTAATTAAGTTGTGGTCATGCAGTTTTCTTTCTATATTCATAGTGAATAACTTTAAGATCAGAAGTAATCTTAGCTAGCTGAATACACAGTATTGTCTTGTGAGCGTCTTCATTACTGGAATAGCATTAACCATGAGCCCAATGACAGCAAGCAAGAATTTTATTAGCAAATAATACAAGACAGCTCATGTCCCACATGCTGCTTTTCAGGAGGGTAGGTGGCTTGTGTGGGGTTTTTTTGACTCTGAAAGATGAAAGCTAAGAATTTATAAAACTAATGCTTAAGACTGAAGTTTGTTGCAGAGACCTTTCCTGGTTATATGACAAAGATTCAAGATATATGACCAAGCGAGGTATAGTCTAATGGTAAAGGTAGTCAGCTCTGGAGCTATATTACAATCTGTCTACATTAGTATTTTGGTTTAGATCTGGAGTGCAAAAAAAAAAAAAGTTATTCTTACCAATTATTCTGTGTTTCATAACAATTCATAACATGAACTGGATTCCCTTATGTGAAACTAAACTAAGAGAGGTGCTGCAAGTACTAACAACTGTTCTGTCCGAAGGATCAGGATACACTTAGAGAAAAAAACCTCTCACAGCTCTAAAAAATATATAGGAAAGATGTTTTGTCTTCAGCACCATCTATTCCTTTCTGTGTTTATTCCTATTTGCAGTACTATGTCATTATGTATACAAAACTTTAACCTATCTGTCCAGTAGAAAAAATGTTGCTCTTCAGTCAGAATTCACCCAACAGAGAAAGAAATAGTTTCCCAGATTCAACCCCTCCTCATTCTCTTTAATCTGTTCTTTATTAATCCTCCTCCTGTCCCAACATTCACAAAAGTTATTCCATCTATACAGCCATCTGTCTAAATAAGTGTGAGGACTACATTAGAAAAAAATTAACATTAGTTCTTGCCTGTAAAAGAGTGTGGCATCTTTCATTATGCTTAAAAAAACCCCAAAACAACCAAACAACAAACTAATGGCTGCATTGGAAGAATTGCATCTGTATGATCAAACTAATGCTTTGTCTCATTTCATCTTTTTCTTTCTTTTTCAGAATGTTTTTGTAGATAAACCAGTATTTCCAGAATACAAAGTTTCAGATGCAAAAAAATCCAAATTCATACTATTGCATTTTAGCACTTTTAAAGCTGGCTGGGACTGGCTTATTTTACTGGCAACGTTTTATGTTGCTGTGACTGTACCTTACAATGTTTGCTTTATTGGTCATGATGAGCTGTCTACAACTCGAAGCACAACTGTCAGTGACATTGCAGTGGAAATTCTTTTTATCATTGGTAAGTTATGTTTGGGATTTATTTGGGATCTGGTTTTTTTTTGACATTTAAGGATTTCACTGAATGTATAATATAGGAAAAAATAATCACTTTCATGATTTTAAAGGGAATTTTTAGCTGTTTATTTTTAGATTTTATCTGAAATTTAGATCACCTTTTGTTTTTTGGGTTTTTTTTGTTTTGGGTTTGTTTTTTTCTTTTTTCTTTTTTTACTGTAAATTGATTCAGGAAGTCCTGCTATTACTCAGAAGGGACCTTTAACCTCAAGGAAAACCATTATTTCACCATGAAGATACCTAAAAACTTCCCTATGTAGGGATGTGCCCTGGAATTACTATACTGTTGTTTGTAATGTGCTTTTTTTTCCTCTTACCTTTCACAAACACTTAGAAGACTCATGGACCACAAGTTGAAAATCACTAGATTTTAGAACTAATGACATAAGACCAAAACTCATACTACAGTAATGCAAATGTACAATATCAATATGCTATACAGACAACTCGGATATCATTTAAGAGGTTGTTTTAAGCTTGTCATCTGGTCCATTCTCTAAACTTTTTATCTGAATAAACCATTTAATTTTTATACCTTTAAAGAATTAATAAGAAGACAAGATCATATGTAATAGCAGCCTTGTAGCAAATCTACACTATTTTTCATTTTATCTTTTTTTCAATTCTTTTGTGAATATGGAAAAGAGTCTACACTAGAGTCACACAAATTTCTTCCCAAGTTTTTATTATTATAATACCACTCAATGCTGTCACACTGACAAACCATAGCTCAGATCTGTTGATAATATGCAGGTGGAGAAACTATGTTTTTTTAGAAATAAGCAAAGTTGAGTATGTCTGTCTTGAATATGAAAAGGCTTAGGTGGGTTCTAAGGCAGACAGAAAACGAATAAAAGAATAAAATCATCCTCAGATTCGAAACTTCAGTTCTACTTTGCTTTTCTATTTTTTTCTTTTTTTTTTTTTTTTTGAAGAAAACGTAGCTTAACTCAAAAATTTAAAGCAATGTTATGATCTTCTGTAGGAGAACAAAAGAAAACTGAAGTTTCTTAAACACTAAGTAACAACTCAAAATGTCTTTAACAGAATTTTTTATTATGAAAATCTTGAGAAATTCATTACGTTTCTCTGACAGCTTTACTGTAGGCAGTAAGAATAAGTGATGGGGCTGATGGAAGAATCATACCTTATGACAGATAAATATTTGTATTTCCTCCTTTGGACATTGTTTTGTTATTAGGTTAAAGGTCTAATTTTCCTCTTTTTTGCTCACAATTAAATCTTGATTAAGTCTTTCATGTTAATGCAAGCAATTCACGTTCAACAGTACTCAGGCACTGCAGTAAGAAAACTACATTCTGAAATGCAGATCATCAGAGATCATATTTTGTCCTGTGTAAAAAGAACAAGATTATAACTCTAGTCAGTCATAAATGACTTCATGTTCCCTTTTAAGGAATACAAAATTAAATCATTCCACTTGATCTACCTGAGCATCTTTATAAAAACAGTAGACTTGAGGTTACAGTATCTTGTTAATGGATGTATCCTTCATCTCACACCAGTGGTTTGTGTTATGAATATAGTTATTTAAATCTGAGCATAAGATTTATGTACTGTAGTATTCATCTGAAACAAGACAGATGGCCTACTGCTCAGTGCTACTTTTCTGTTTATATCATTTGCTGGAAATAATGGACTTCTTACATCAGTAAGTCACAGTCTCTGTGATCAGGAGAGTGTCTATGTGAGAAAAATTAAAAAAACTCAATATTTTTTGCAAATTTTACTTCATATTTTCTTGTTAGAATTTTAGTTCTATCATCCAGAAAATCAAACTATGGTTGTAACCAAACGCATATGAAGAAAACTGTACAAAGTACTAGAAAAGACTTCTTTGCATAGTTATGCTACTGGTAACAACAAACACTGTACTGTACCATAACAATATTCCTCCCCCAGAGTTTCAATAATGGCTCAAATTTCCCCTAAATAATTGTTTTTAAAATTGTTATCTGTTTGTAGGTTTGTGGCTCTGGGGAATTATTTATGGAATATTTTCAGGACATTCTCATACTGCATTTAAATCTCTGCAGTGAATTCAAAGAAAATGGTGTGTTTATAGTTGTCTCTCAGTTGTCCCTTGTCCATTAAAATTCTGAATGAATATGCCTCAGAACATTATAACTATCTTGAAATTAGTAAGATTGACAGCATACATAAATTTAATCATAAATTTCAGGGCGCTGTTGCACTGTGGCTCTGACAAGCACATCATTCATGGATGATCTACGTGTTCTGAGAAAAGTCAATGAGAAGCACTGAGTAAAATTCTTTTTATGATGCTGCTGCCTCAGAAAGTCAGTGAAGTCTGAGATGGGTCCTTCACTGTATTATGGCTCTGTAACCGTAGAATCATAGAATGATTTGGATTGGAAAAGACTTCAAGATCATCTAGTTCCACCACCCCCTCTTATGGGCAGGGACACCTCTCACTAGACCATGGATTGAGGTATCAGAGCTCTGTAATCATGGATTGGAGAAAAAGAGTCTATCAGCTTTGATTTTATTCAGATTTCTCAGAAATGTGAGGTTACTCACATAACTTGCACAAACTTGTATTTGAACTTGACAAAGTCTTCGGTTTTGACTGTGTTATCAAAGGGAACAAAGATATGATAGTAAAAGGGAAAGATGATGTTTTCTGCATCAGTTCAAGGCACATAATAGAGTAGATGCCAAGGGTTTCCTTTAAGAAGAAGAGTTTAATAGGTCTAGTAGCTAAAAAAAATCTTTTAGGCTTATCCAATTTGTGAGTCAGCATACACTTAAGCTTGCTAAAAATATATATGGAAGTGTTGTCCTGAGTTGGTATGCTCGTAAGAGTGCTGATCTGAATTAAATTATTTATGAGAACAGAGCACATCTAGCAAGAGTTTTAACTAATTTAGCCTTGATAGTTCTCTAAAACATGAACAGAAGATAAACAATAAGAATAACCCATTGTGTGATGTCTTTGGGGAAGAGATTGGAGAGGGAACATGACTAAGTCTTCTTGATGCAAAATTATTTTTCACTTGATGTTTCCTATATATGCTAATGCTTTGATAACCTGTGTGATGGGATGTTTGAGTGTAAATTTAGATTTCTTTTCCTCCATAACGTGTGCAAACCTTCTCTAACATTCCCCTGTAAATAAATATTTTGCTTCCTCTGTCCTATGATAATTTAGGTTTAGAATTGTTTTACTGTTTTAGGAATCCTAAAATCATAAAGAGCTAGAGAGAAAAAATTTTAAACATTAGTGTAAACACATAAAAAATTATCTTAGTGTTTCAGCTGCTGAGTGATACTACCTGCTTTATTGCACTATTTACTTCAAAGTTTATGCCCCTTAATTTGCATAAGCAGTAGCTAGGTCCTTCATTTGTAGATAGGTATGTCTGGATGGCTAAAGTTTTAATATTTCTAAGAAGCATAGAGGATCTAGTTTACTTTTCAATTATGTTTATGAAGTTTTCTCATTTTTGTAAAGCTGTGAGGGTCTCTCTCCAAGTTCATTGTATTTTACTAGTAATAACCTCCTGACTGCATAACTTTTATTCTGTAACTATCCAATGTAGTGCTTTTCGTTCTGCAACTGTTTCATTCTAGATTTCTGATATTCTTTCTTTTTTTTTTTTTTTTTTTCTTTTTAAACATTATTGAACACCTTAATTGCAGAAAGTAACATTACTGGGAAAGCTCAGGCTCACAGGTCCATTTGAATAGGATGTCTTCAACAGGAGTTGAGGTCAAGGCAATAGTTCAGCAAAAATATGTATAGGCTTTCACGGTAATGGTAATACAATGTTTGCTAGATAAGATCATAGGTGTCTGATATTTTGTCTCCTAAGATGGCCAGGAACAGCTACAGAGATAAGAGCTATAAAAATAAGTGACCTTTAACTTTTAGTTTCATTTTTCTATTTGTGGATCATCCAGTTTCTAGTGGAAGTCAGAGAATCCTGGATACTAATTATAGCCATAAAATTATACTCTTTATAAACATCCTGGCAACAGTAATTTTAAGTGATTATCTGCAACATACTCCTGTATCTACCTGTGGGGAAAAATAATCCATACCCATCCCTCTTTCTACTCTCCCCACACATGTTCATCTGAAGAATTTTTCTATGGCTTGCTCTTTTGAGACAGAAAATTACTAATGGTTACTAAGATCACTCCTCTTTGTATGTGTACCTTGCTCTCCTTTTAAGTTATTTAACAAAGTGTATTATCAGCAATTTCAGTTTGTAAAAGCAGTGTGTTTAGAAGACCTAAAGCTGTGATTTGTGTTGCATGATGCTATAAAGAGACTTGTTGGCCCATTCACGTCTATCATAAATGTAAATGACTTAAAATCTTTCCAAAACTGTCTTAAATCATATGAAGCCCTTGAGTCACAGATGTTTAATATGTAGAAATTTAAAAATATGGTATAAAGCCAGTGAAAATTCATATCATCATTCATGATTTAGTCATTCAAGAGTACATATTATTGTACTGAAAATAATATATGCTAAACAAAATTACTGGAATCAGATGAGATAATATTAAATACTATAGATTTTACTAAGCTGCATTAGAGGGGTGTTTTTTTGTCTTTCATGTTCTTTGCTTAATTATAATGATTAATATTTCATATTTTTGCAAGCACACAGAAAGTAATGTAAAAAAATAGCTGAGCTAGGTGACCTCGCATCTAAGAGGACTTACTTGTGCATTTTTAAAGGAAATGATGGTGTTTTGAGCCATGTTTTAGAAAGTGTCCTCTCAGACCCTAACATTCTAAAATTCAAGTAGACACCAAGGAAGTAATTTGAATTTATCTCCGGAAATTTATAAGTAATTGTTCATGGACTATGGATTATCTAATAATGTGAATAAACAGTACAAAATGTTTATGTTGAAAAACAATAATACATTTTCTAAAGATTCTTACTCCAAAAACCAAACCAAATTTGGAAAGACCACTATATTGTTAGAAAGTTTTTCAATAGCCTTTCTTACATACTCTTGTAAGGAGGACAGCTACTAGTCTGCACATAAACTGTTTCCAAGCACAAAACTACCCACCTGGACATAAAAGAGACAAGCATAAGCCACAATAATTTAGATGTGATCATTTCCATGGAAATATTTCTGTAATTTCAAGTAGATGCAGATAAATGTTATTGTAATGGAAGCATCCTGAAAATTTGACTTGTATGGCTTTCCTGACTCCTCTTCATTTGCAAGGCTGTGATGTCATTGTTACACATGATTGCTCAGCTTCTCAGGGAATGAAAAAAATATGCTTGTAGACCTAACCAATTTTTTAAGAAGTCACTGTCCCAAAATGTTGCTTACTACTCCTGAAGCTGGGAGATACCTTACAGTTAAGAAAACTGCTCATCTGAGCATTCCTGCTTTCTCCTAAGGCCAAAATGAATAACATCGACTTAAACTACTGCTGAAATGGTTACAAGAAAGGATTCTTATCTATTGTGCCACGTACCATCAAAGTTAAAGGTAACGTTCAAGAAACAGTACTTAAAGTAGTACTGAGCAGGCTCCATTCTGAAATCTAATTTTGTGATGGAAAACCTAAAATAAAGCAAGTGGATTATGCAGGATAAAGGGTTTTTAAAAAACACATGCAAGATGATGGGAACCTCATGAGTATAGGCTGAAATGTTCAGAATTTACCATATGCAATTCCTTACTATTCTGGGAAGAACAGCAACTTATAACTGGGTCAAGATATTCTGCATCTGCTTCTAGCAAATATAGTCACTGTTCCACTTCTCAGCTGTCCTAAATGAAGCTCTCAGACAGATTTTTCTTTCCTAATTCCTGTTTCACAATGAGAGTAACAGGCTTCTGAGCACTTAAGAGTGCCAAAAGCACTTAAGAACTGATTCTTTGTCTTTTTATCTAAGCCGTGGGTTTACTACGAAAAATGCATTGTGGCAAATAATTTGTTTCACCTATAGTCAGTCCACACATTGGGAAATGCTGTAGTAATAGTTTCATACATAATTTTCACTCTGCTTTTTTCCTGTTAAAAGATACACAGAGTTAAAACTACCATGTTATATAGTGCATGACTGAATTGCATTGTAGCTACAATTAGAAAAGTTTATATTTATATTTACTATACTGTAATAGATAGTAAAACAACACTCTTTTTCAAAAAGATTGAAGTCTTTTAATTAACTATCTAGGCTGTTTCCAAGGAAATGCTTAGATGCTTAAGAGTTAATATTTGTTATTATTACTTAGAGTTAGCTTAATATTTTTGTGAGTGTGCATGTGGTCTTCTTCATATTTTTAATGATTTATGGATAAAGTCCAATGCAAATTTTTGTCAAGTAATTTCTGACAAAAATAGTTCCTGTATCCCGCTTGGAACTCGTAAAAAAAATTTAAGTATATGAAACAGTTGCCCCATTGAATCTTTGAATGTTGTACTTGTTTAATCTTTTCATTGTTGTCTCCATAGTTTGTGTAAAGTGAACTGTGTTCACAAAATACTTAACTGCTTGTGCTTCACACATACCGAATTTAGTAAAAAGTTAAGTCATATGACTGAAGTTTCTTCAGTCTTTGGAAATGCTTCTTTCTGCCACATTTCTACAGGTTCTATTGAGAAACTTACGCATGTAGAAACTTTCACACTTTTGCAGTCACAAATACTAGCTTCTTTTTAAAGCAGAGCTAGCAGTTCATTTTTCAGAAATATTTTTAGGTATTTAGTTTTCTTTCAATACTCCAAAGTCTGTATCATCCTTTTTAGATACATCAATGTAATATATTTTAGTTACTCAATATGTTCATGGATTGAGTCTGCTTTTAAAAGGTAGAGCATAGTTTATAATGAAAAAATATTTCTAGTGTTTAGTGTGTTATTATAAAGGTCACAATATGTAATGCTTTTCTGGCCTATCAACTACTGTAGAACTGATATTACCTGATTCTTGTTTATCACCCTGATAGTTGAGGAGAGTAACTTGAAAAGGTGCCAAAAGGCTGAAAATCAAGGAAACTGATAAAAGAATGTGTCCTTTTCTTTAAGTTTATGGTCTTTTGTTCAGTTTCATGATACTGGGATTTGAATTCATGGGCTCTCAGCACAGTAAATAATTGCAATTAAACCCTTGGTTTTAATGTTGGTGTGCTGGTCAGTCTTTGTGTTCTAGTGTGCCCACACTAATTGATACAGCAGCTTAAGTGCAGTGTTTGGTAGAACATATACTAGTGCATCAACACTGACCATAGTGTATTCCTGGAAGGAATTTTTTTTTGTTACCATAATAGCCATTCAGAACACCAATGCCTTCAGATTTCAGTCTTTTATATTAATGGCTAATTTACCCAAATAAACCAGTATTTCCTCTTAGGTATGCCTTCAATATCCCATTACCTTCCACTGTCAGAACAAATAGTAAGGAAGAGCAAATCAGTATGTCAGTTACAGATGGATTTAGGAATCAGCTTTTCTATGGTCCGTCACACCTGAGGATGTATCTTGCTCCATTAAAATCACTAAAAATGCTGTCAATTTGTCAAACTGTAAAGAAGCACTGCCTTAGAACAAAGATCATGCTACTTCTCATGTGCTGTACAGTGACAAGCATCTTGGTGTTCAATCCTGAATTATATTCACTGGAGAAATTTAACTGATAAAAGAGCTTAATGGTTACTTAAACAGAATAAAGCCTGTGAATTATATTCTTTCCACACTAGGAGAAACTTTTTTCAGAGGTCCATCATATTACATGAATGTAGTATCCTTGTGCTGAGGATTTTAAGAATTTGTAGCTTTGAACTAAGTTTCCATTGTTCATCTGAATGCTAGTCATCCAGCTAAAGCCATAAGATCTCTAAAAAAGAATTTCGTTGAATGGAGGAGTAACATGTCTCTAAAATGAGTTTCCCAAACTCTGTGACTGCCTGAACAAAACAAACAGGGCTGTTTCCACAATATTCTGAAGTGCTAATGGCCAGGAGAAAATGTTGCTGGGAGTTGGACCAAGGCAAAAATAGGAGGGAGAGGTATACTTGATAGCCAAATGTTACAATTTAAATGTCCTGTTGCTTATGGACTATTCCTAACCCTTTTACATAATTTTCTTTAGTGATCATGTGTCTCAATAAGACCTTTTTTTTTTTTTCTTTTAACGTTTAAGCTGTAGGAGAGAATAAATTTTTCTACTTAACAAAATGCCATCCTGATGGTACAATGGTGACTTTTGATATTTCTTTTTAGATTTCAAGTCCATTGGGACCTACAGTTCATATCTTGGGATAGTTCATTTCTTTAATTTCTAACAGTATAAAATTTGAGTTGGCTTCTCACCGTAACCTATATCAACAGAGTACATCTGACATTTCAGTTATATGTAGTTTTATACAACCTTTCAGTTCATAAAGATTCTGATAACAAAGAAAAATTTTTACCATCTGAAAGTTCAATCTTAAATATAAGACATTATATTTAATCCAGGTATTATTATTAATTCCCATATGCTGTGTTTTGGTAAAGCATGTTTTGGGGAAGAACAACAGTTATTATTCAAAGATCTCAGAGAAAGGAGAATCTGCAGCTCTACTCATCTTTGGCTTGTAAATGACGTATTTCTCTCTCATATTTTTTTTTCATCAACCTGTTAAGTGTTTACAGCTAGCGATTTAAAACACTACTATCTACTGGTTCTCAGGATAAACTGGATTGTAATTTAGCGTTTGATGATGCTACCATATTTTGCTGCTCCATTCCAAAATTAGGTAAGAAGTATTTATTGAATACATGTGGGTTTTTTACAAGATTCTTAATAGCTTCTCTCAAATTGGGATGCTACTTGTACAAAAGAACTAAATGTGTATCTTAGAGTTTCTTTCCTAATAAATCTAAAACTCTTCATCCTGGCTACCAGTGACTTCTTTCACTTTCCCAAAGAGGTCTAGATTCTCAGATGAAATTTTCTGTAATTTGTAGTTGTTGGAACATGTTATCTGTCCACAATTTGTTATATCTTCCTTAAAAAGAAAAAAAAGTTTTCCTTCATCAACTGAAACAGTTTGTTATAAAGACTTATTATTTTGATATATATCTTTATTTACTTATATATTTTATGTATTTATTATATAAACAACCTACATGTAGGGATTTATTACTTAATCTCTGTTGCTTTTTTTCCATGTAAAGTTTATTTGACTTCATAATAGCCCACATTTATATTAGCAACAGGTGAAAAAAAGTATTACTGTCCTTCTGTGTATAAACCCAATATGCCCCACCTTATCATGTCAGCATCTAAAAGAAAATCATCAAGCTAATTGTGGTAACAGACATTTTGAGAGGATATGCTGAGTTGAAAAATCACACTTCCATTTGAATAAATCACTACTAAGAGCTTTACTGAGAACATCTATGTTTATAGCAGCAGCAGAATAGAAAAACTAAAAATTTATATAGATAGATAGATAAATTGCTCTTCAAGCACTAATATTTCCTGGAATCTTTCCTGAAAGCTGTCTGGCTGGATTCTAATACCATTATCCAGATATAATTAAATAATGTAGGCACAAATAATCAGATAGATCAAACAACTTGGACTTTGGGGAAAGTATTGCTAGCTAAAGACAATCAATATAAAATCACATACAGGAAGATGGAAAAAAATAAAAAGAAAGAAGAGCCAATTGTACCATCTAGAAGAGGGAGGTAGTGTGGGAAACAGTCTGCTCTGAATATACCTAAATCATAGAATCATAGAATCATAGAATAGTTAGGGTTGGAAAGGACCTTAAGATCATCTAGTTCCAACCCCCCTGCCATGGGCAGGGACACCCCACACTAAACCATGACACCCAAGGCCTCATCCAACCTGGCCTTGAACACCGCCAAGGATGGAGCATTCACAACCTCCCTGGGCAACCCAAATCATCTAAGTCTCAAGCACAGGATTGAATTATTGTAGTCTAATAAAAATTCATGCATCACCCATCCTCTGGTTACTGCTTATATGTATACTACTTGTCCTAAAAGTGCAGAATTTCTCAATTTCATTTGGTTCACAGTAAAAGCGAGGTAAACCAAGTTATATTACCTAGCGTGTGCTGCAATCTGAAAGCGTGCCACAGGCAGTTAGTGAACCATCTGACTAATACTAAATAGTTTGCTGTAACTTGATCATAAATCTAATCCCAGCAGGATTTATTTTAAAAGAATTCAAGCCTAAATAAATAATAAAAGAAAGAAGTTTTCACAGGAAAATTAACTGCTTCAGGCAAATAATCCTATTTATGGGTAAAGAGGTTAGGAAATTGAGATTATATAAAAGACATATTAAGGTAAAATTGGAAAAGGTGTATTTTTGAGGAAAACATTTTAAGGATTAATAGGATAGCTTGACAATATCAGCTTACTGTTTTCAGTCTTATATCATTTAAGATTGCAACCTGAATTATGCACAAAGTATAACCTCCATGGTTTTTTAATATAATCTTTTTTTGTCCCTTTGTTGAGCACTAGTTTAAATTGGTGTTTTCATACCATTCACTGAGTGGATCTGTGTGTGAATGTGAGCATGACAGAATTCTAGCAAGGGATGGCTTGGTAAAGAATGTGACGTGTCGGTCAGAACTTTGATTCAGGAGATGTCACCAAACGGTTCCAAACCTCTACAAACTTGCTGAGAGCTCCTTGCCCAGCTATGAAATAAGCTGCCTTTTCATAGGAACTGAGCATTGCTAGGGCATGGATTTTTGCACTGGCAGCTTCTGAAAAAGTAAATGGTCACAAATAAGTGAGTAAAAGCCATTAGAACACTCAAATAAGGAAAGAAGTTAAGAGTTTTCAGTTAAATCATGGTACTGGCTTCAGTAATTTAGAATCAAAATATTGCAAAAGCATGTAGCTGTGGTAATTGCAAACTTTGAAGACATTAGGGTAATGCTGGCCAAGCCTTCTGATGTTTACTGCTGTGGATTTCTTTAACGTTTCAGAATCAGTTTGCATGAATTTTAGAGATTTCTTACAAGACTTTTATTTTAAAGGAATGTGTGCTCATATCTTATCAATAGTGGAAATAGGCTGAAATAATCCATTCAGGTTGAGCTAGTTAGCCATGGGATCCAACCTGAAGGTAAGTCAGAGTCAAAGTTTAAGTTTGAGGTTGATTGTACTAAATGATTTTGTGAGATTTGTCAAACACTGTTTATTTTCTCTGCATGCATCTTAGGGACTTTGTGCCTAACAGGTCTTCTGGTTTGCTTTATGTTGTTATGGGAAGGTGATCAGTCTGCAGGCTAGAGAGAAGGAGGAGCAGGACTGGAAAGCATAAAGGAATTGCATGAACAAACAGGTGCATGTGGTCAGAGGGTGTGTGCAGCAGAAGCCCATGTTCAGACACAACAGTGAAGTAGTGCTGGAGGATGTAAGGTGAAAGCAGTAGGCATGTAAAAAAGAAGGTGAAGGGATAGGCAGGCAAGAGATTTGCCTAGGAAGACTAAGGAGAGCTGTCTTTCTGAGAGTGATCAGCCATTGATTTATCATTGTATTTTTCTTAGTATTAAGTTATTCTGCCTGAAAATAGGCTGAAATAACTGGGAGTGGTAGGGAAAGCTCCATTTAAATCTTTGGAGCTGGGGCTGGAGAGGGAAGCATGGGTGATACGGTTGGAGAGGGAAGCATGGGCGATACGGTTGCTCGTTACAAGCCTGTTGAAATTGGAGATCTTGATATACACCCCATTGAGTGATGCCAGGTCAAGTTCACCTTTGTATTTGACAGAAACAAAATCACTTGTTGTTTTCCAGACTGACACACTTTGCTTCTGTTAAGCTTACAGGCTCACCTGCAGAGCAGTAAGTGGGGAAGGAGTGAAAGTCTGTAACACAGGTCAGGGATGGCTTAAAAAGCCTGGGTATTTGTTAAGATAACAGGCATACCTGGTAAATATCTATGGAAAAAAGGCACCTTGCAGATTATAAATGATTTAATAGCCTTTCTTAAAGTCAATAGTATAGTCTAGACTTTATCTTCAGCTTTAATTCACTCGAATCCTGAATTTTTGCTGTCTGATTTTGGCTGAAATTGGATTATCTAATTTGAAATAAGAAGCTGGGGTTTTTTCCTAATAAAGGAATAGATCTATGTGGAATGATCTATTTAGCTTGCAAAATCACATAAAATAATGGTTTTCTAGCTTACATGGAAAAAATGTGCACAGAGGTAACTTCAGATTATTTTTATAGTAATAATGCTTATTAATTTTTTGTTTATTGTTTGTGTTACAAGAGCTGCTGAAACATAAAAGAGATTGTAGTTCTTGTCACAGTCTGAAGCACGCATATCAAACACCAAACACAGCTTTAAGTGTGTGAAGCTTGCACAGGCTGAAGTTTGTTTTTAGAGTGCATTTAAAGATCATATACCTAAACATACCTCTTGTTGAAAACTTTTGACCCTTTAATTGTTCTTTGAAGTCACTTCATCTATGCTTTATCAAGTAGCTCAGCGAGTACTAAATGTTCCTCTTGCCTGGTTTACAGGTGTAATCTGTAAAATTGTTGCCCTTCACACTGTAGGAAATGACTAAAGCCCACCTCATCTCAGGGCATTGGGAGCACAAATTTAGCACTGAAGAAAATTACTAGTTTTGATGCTGTGGAGTTCTCTGGAATATCCAAAGCTTTACAATATTGATGCTTGTGTTGAATTTCAAATTATTCTTCAATAAACTGGTATCATTTGTAAGTAAAAGGTAGTGCAAAGCAAGATCCACAATTTCTAACATGTTAAATTATCCATGGGTACTTTCAGAACAGATTATTGTACAGGTTTTGATGTTTCACTATACATTGTTGCCATAATTTGCTTACCATTGTAGTTGCTGAAAGTCTTAATGATAAGAAAACACTTATTTTTAAAATTAAAAAAAATGTTAATCCTCCACTTTTTTAAACAGCAATACCAAAAGGACTGTGGAACATGTCATTCCTAAAAGTAATAATCTCTCAGAAGACATGGTTGTTTTTAAATTTGTATTAAAGATTCCCCTGAGCTTTTACAAGTTTCTTTCCTCAGGAGTTCTGGTTAGTTTTGTTTTGTTTTTTATTATTTCCTTACAACTTTCTCAGTCAGTACTTTAGCACAGCTGTTAAATTGTGAATAAGGTTGCCCAGATGAAGAAACTGCTTACACTCAAACATAGCTCGGAAAACTGTCAAGAAATAAAAGACGGATTACACTCACCTGCCTCTCTCTGGATTTTTATCTAATGAGTTGGTGAAGAAAGAAGCACTTCCCATTTCTTATTTTTTTATATGTAAATGTTATCTGGGGCTGTTGTCCTAAATTGCTTTGATAAGAAGGCAGAAAGTGGAGCTGTACAGGACAAACTCTAATCTCTTTAATCTTGAACAGTGAATTCCATGTGCACACTGATAAGCCTTTGGTGTACTGAATGGCTTAGGGGAATTTAAAGCAAGCATTCATCTCCTTTTCTGTTAAAGCTTTAGTTGTTTCACAAATACTAATGTGCAATAAGTAAGCAAATCTTTTTTCTAACTTTGATAACTACACACTGGAGGTTTCTGAGACAAATGAGAAGTTTCAAAATACTGGTGAATATTCTTATCTGTCTTTCTTACCTGTATCAACCAAATCTGCATGAAGCAGCTTTGTAAATGGCTAGTGTTACCATACTGATTTGTAAATGTGAATAGTAACCAACTAACTCTACTAAACTCCTGTGGAGCTAAACTGACCACCCTTGCTCATTCTGAACCATATGAAATCATACTAATTTTACATCTTAATCGTACTATTGTAATTTTCGGAACATTTTTTATAGATGTAAGAATGCAGGGCCAGCTGAGACTATTTGGTGATCTAATCTAAAATTTTTATACCTCTGATTTTCCTTACATGTTCTGTTCAGCCTGAGGATCTTACTGTATGACAGGAGTAGTTCTCAAAGCATGAACCAATTATAACCAGCTAGACCTCAGTCTGTGGAACCAGATAGCCTCTGCATGTGTCTGCGTCATTTTGTGTTAAAGCTTTGCACTAAATCTTGACAAATTTGAAGGATCAACACTGTGCCAAAACAATGAGAACTTTCCTACAGTTTTCATTTTAGGAGAATCAGCTCTTATGGGTCAAATGGAGGAATCAAACTGTCAGAAATACCATAGATCAAATACTAACAGTGTATATGTTGACTAGTATATGTCAATTGATCATAGGAGACAGTCTTGGTTTCAAACTGCAGAAGAGCATAAAGCATTTCTGCCAGTGAAACCTGGGAAGTAATTCACTTGCTCTTGCTCTGGTTTACAGTGCTGTCCTTTACTGTAAGTCTACGTGTTGGCTGTCCTCATTATATTAACAACATTGTTGAAAAATGTCATTTCCAAAGCCTACATCATTCAGAAGTAATGCCACAGAATAAATAAAACTAATATATAATATAATCAAAAAGAGAGAAAACATAGGAAAAATTGAAAAACAGTTTCCTTGAAAAATGAGAAAATTCAGGAAAGGAAAAAAATACCTAACAACCAGAACTTAATAAAACCTGGCTCATTTAAAAGGAGCTGCATAAATGTTTACTTATTCTATATAAGCATAAGGTTTTGATTTTAATTTTGTTTTATTTTCAAATAAATCACAGGGGTAAAATCTTTTAATACTCATTTTTGCATTTTTCTCTCTGGGTTGTACAAGGCTTGCAAATGGGGCAAAGCTCACCTCTGCTCTAGTGGTAATAATGTTTTGTGTGAGGTATTCTGGAAATTATATCTTTTGATTTTGCTTTCTGAGAGGACTCTGTTCATACATGCTGACTTTTCTCATATACTGAATGAAAAATGCAAGATCAAAGGTACATCAGGCATTCCTTGTCATGCGTGTGTATAGCTGGAAGAAAAGTTCTCAGGCCCCAGAAACTGACTACAAAACCAAGAGTAGATAAATTTACTATTGCTGCTAATAATCCTACTGCTACCCACTTTTTAGTTCTAACTTGATTTGCATTAAAACCAAGTTACAAAGCTAGTACTGTTAGTGTTCATTTAATTTTAATAATGAAAATAAATATAATATATTTTACATATAATTTTCAAAATAATGAAAATAATGAAAAAAAAAGTCGAGGTATGCTTAATTTTTAGGACTCCATAGCTTGCTTTATTTCCAGGAATGTGCTGAATTTGAGCAAGTTTACATAGCTCAGAGGAGACTAGCTTTGAGGAAAGGAAATATCTGCATGCAAAGAGAAAACAAATCCCTTGAATAGTCTGAAACTATGCAATACTTAAATTCTGAGTTTAGATCCATTTGCAAGGCAGATATCATAGAATCATAGAATAGTTAGGGTTGGAAAGGACCTTGAGATCATCTAGTTCCAACCCCCCTGCCATGGGCAGGGAGACCCCCCTATACTTTCATCTTGCTGGTGGGCAAGAAGCTGAATTTCACTTACAGGTGCTTCTCTTTGGCATTTTTACCTCCCGTTTCCCAGAAACTGTAACATCTTTTTGGGCAGCAAAAACTTCCCAAACATCTGCATGCTCCATGCTGTATATGGTGCAGATCCAGCCCCCAGGAACTGCTGCTACACCACCTTCCTACAATAACAGTACATAGAAGAGGCAGGTGAAGGTGTATCTTCTTGAGCATCATCTAACAGACAGAAAGGAGTCACTGCTGCATTGCTGCCATATACAGAGGCAAAGGGCACAGGGAATGCTGTTCAGTCGTTTTAACACTTTATTGTAGGCCACCTAGACTACAAAGAACACAGGTGGCAAGTCTATTACACACTGGACTAGCATGTGGAAAGCTGCCTCTCATAACTTGTGTATTAAAGTCCACTAGTTATCAGGAAGAGAAGGCCATCAACCTGCAGGGGTTTTGTTATTTTCTAACCAGACCCCTGACATTGGGGTCACTTCTTGCTCTTTTCTGAGATGGTCTTCAACATGAGGCATTACAATTTGCAAGGCAGCAGGCTAATTATCTTGCAGTAAAACACCAGCCTTGATGGTTGGCTGCAGTATTTTCTGACATTATAAAAAGTTATACAAGTGGTTCTCACTAATGTTAGTAGAATGGGTACATAGCTTCAGGACAGATTATAGTCTTTGTCTTGTAGGACATGAAAATAATTGAGACTGTTGTCAAGACCTGTGTTTTTATTTTCAGTATTAATGTATTTTGGCAAGTCATGTCAAAAGTATATCTCATATTGAAAGACACTTATCCTGGAATGTGTAGGAACACACAAAATGCACAAGCCACCAATCACCTCATACCACTTTTGTGACCTCTATTATACTATAGCCCCAAAGCCATTTTTTTCAAGTGAGTTCAGCACTTTTCTGTTGATAAACAACTGGTTACCCTGGAGGATGACATATGTTCTCTGTGCTAGAAAGCTATTGCTAAAAGAAAGTTTCAATTGCATGTTTTAAATAAAACAATTAATGATTTTTTAATCTTAAAATAAACATAAATAAGTTTAATACACAGCAATCATATCCTCATTTTTCATTAAGAAAATACAAGTATTTGGAACTGTTTAAAGAGCAATGTAATTAGTTTGGTTTTGGTTTGTTTGTTTTTAATTCATGCTTCCTTTGAAATCAATGAGTTTCAAATACTTCAAACATTCTTTTTACTCCTTACAAAGAACAGTTTTGTAAACCAATTGGCTTAACTCTCCATATGTGGATCTTTTACTGTCGTATTTTATTTGTTTCCATACATGAATCTTCACCTGCCTTTTGCCTTTTGCATAAGAAAAACAATCAGTGTTATGATGGATTCCTGGTGTTATCCCCAGGAATCAAGAAATCTCTGTCTCTGATTCTGTTCATTCTTTGTCAAGCAGATATTATTTTAAATTTCCGAACAACATATGTCAGCAAGTCTGGCCAAGTTATATTTGAAGCAAGATCTATTTGTATCCACTATGTGACTACCTGGTTTATCATTGATTTAATTGCTGCACTTCCTTTTGATCTTCTTTATGCTTTCAACGTCACTGTGGTAAGTACCAACCTGTCTTTATTCTTCTTCAGGAGTGGTTTGTTAGGGTTTTTTTCCAGATCTGGGGACTTAAACTGAATAAACTAAAATGACTTGGTGTCTTTTTCAGCTTTGTGGTGTATTTTCACATCAGAGGCTGAAGGGAGGAATACAGTGTAATTGTATACCTTGTTTAAAAATATTACAAGATTGGAAGTCAAATTGGCCATTCATTATCATGAAAAATACATATATATGATTTTGATTTAAATTTAATTATCTAAGGATAATTGATGATCAGTGCACTTATCTTGGATTCCTTTCTACTTACTGTATTCAAATACAATTCTCCATGGCTTTTGCTCTCTTATGCTGCATGAATTCAGTTAATTTTTCAAGACCTGTAAATAGTTACTGTGGTAAAGTAAATCATTGTTATGGTCAGTAAAGTCAGCATTCTTTACTCAGCCAGGAATCTTTTTTGTCCTTACCTATGTGCATTCTACTGCAAAAATTACAGCTTGATCACTAATTTCTGTGTGTTCTAACACCTATTACTTAAAATTGTCATTAACTTTGACTATGGTTTTATCTTTTTTAGGAATATAATGACAAAATGTTTCAGTTGCTTTGAGAAATCTGTGGATCTAATGTCTGGTGATGTCACAATTGTGATGGGTTACATTTCTATAAGTTTAATTATGCTATGACAAAGGTTTTTCTTCTGATAGCTTTGTTAAATTTAGTAGAGTAAAAATTTAAGCAAAAAAGCAAAAAACCCCGAGAAAACCCAAACACTCCTTCTTCTGCTGAATAAAAATGTTTAATTTTGGAAAAAAAATACTGGCAGTTTTCTTGATTCTGTGAATTTTTCACATAAGACTCTTAGGTTTTTAAGCTGTCCACTTTCTAATTCTTAGACTTTTGATCTTTTGTAAACAGATGCACTCAATCTCATTTTCTTTAAATATGAGTTTAATGTGTACATAGATGATAGCATAGACATATCAGAAAAAAAAGCAGAAAAACACTAGCTGAAGTCTCCCATGTAAGGTATCACGTTTGATTTTATTACTTAGTTCCATTTCTTTCGATGATCTTTATTTTCACTCCATTTGTTCCATTAACAGCCATCAATCTGATGATAGTGCAGTAGCTTATAAAATCAGTTAATAGTTCCACGTTCTTCAATTACTGGGTTTTTTTATAACCAGTGGTTCATCTATTTAAATACACAACTATGTCAATTTATCCCCTACATTAAAACCAAACAGCCATCCACAACTATGTTGATTTAACTTCCATTAAGTCTTGATCTCTAAATGAACCTGGTCTGATTTTTTCCTTCTATAGGGAAGATCGCTATGCTCTCTGTACTGAATTCTGGGAAAAAAATTGTCCAATAATAATTTTTTACAGTTAAAATATCACAGTATTATGTCACAAATAAAATGTCACAATCACTACTATAATATGATTAATACACATCTCACCTATTGTACTTGAAAACTTTTTTCTTTGGTAAGATCACTGATATGGTGACTAGGAATAACCTGAAATGTTGAGATGTCCCTCTATTGATAGTGGCTCCTTAACAAGATGAGTGATGATATATTAAGTCCTAACATTGAACCCCAAGTAATTAATGATATATAGCAATGTTGATCTCAAAAGTAACATTGACTGACAGACATAGCTCCAATGAGTTAAATGAATGTGCTTCAAGAGTTTAATACTTTGTTAAGAGTTTTTGCAAGGTCAAATCTGCTTCCTTTATTTGCTTTGCCCAAATTCGTTAGCTAGCTGCTGTGTGGTAAAGACATAGTAGAGAGTCAAGGGCCAACCCTCCCTTCTTTCTGGGGACTGAGAGCAAATCCAGAATTTGGGAGTCTGCACACTGCATTCTTCCCAGTAAACTTGGTCATTTTGCTCTCTTTAAGATTCCTTGATGGGAACACAATGTATTTCCAATTGTGGCAAGACATGGCAACTGTTAATATAATCCTCAAGATAACAATGACTATCAACTGTCTTGAGAGCTGGGGGGAGGTGTTAATCACATTCCACTGTTTTCAGACTTTATGATTTAATAAACCGTTTCCTCGTGTCTGTTCTCAGATTTTCACTCCATCGACTCTCAGATGTTGCCTCAACAGAACGGTGAGAAGGGGCATCAGGAGGCATCTCACACCTTTGCTGTTCAGGCCCTGACACAAAGGCCAAAACTTTAGGGATGCTCTAAATTCTGCAAGCTATAGGTACAGTGCCATATATACCTATGTATGTATGGCACATAAATGTCATCCTCTGGTTAGAGACCTATATAGTTAAGAGTGCGTGAAAAAGGTGTGGAGTTTCTTGCCATACTTATTGATATTTCAAAAGAAAAAATATGGAACTGTATGAGTTGGCTCTACTGCCTTTACACCTTGCAGGGATTCTGCCCTGCCTCTAAATGAGTGACTCTTTGGAGGTCAGAGACCACAGACATGTTGCTGCTTAACTTTGGTGCCTGATGAGACCCCAGCTCTTACTATCTTTGTGTTCATCTGACCGAAAGCATCCCTTGATCTGTGGAAATGTGATGTACAGTGCTGCCAAAGTAAAAATCAGGCCATTAAGTACTAGTTATAATGATTGAATTTGCTCCTCTCTGAGTAACTATTGGTGTTTTTAGAGCAAGAATATAATTTTTTGAGGAAAACCAACTAATCAAGCAGAAAAAAAGGATTAAAGATCCCTGCCACTAGTCATTTCTTAACGTGTATCCATGTTTTCTTACTAATTCCTTTTGCTATAAGAGATGACTTTTCAAGCAGAAAATATCATCACTATTCTGTAGTAACCTTTTTTCTCAGTATTTCTACACACACTGCTATGATTGAGTTTGTGTTAGTTTTAGATAAATTTCTGTCTCTGTCATTTTGACAGAAAAAGGTTAACCCAGCTAGTCTAAAGCAATTAACCAAATGGAAAATTTAGACGGTATATATCTCTGGGCAAAGAAAAATCTACGCAAGCACAAGTATGAGTGCTGACTCCTCAATTTGTCTTTTTAAATCTGTGACACAATACAAAAAGAGTGTTTGGCATGACTAATGAGAAAATTCAGCGCAACTACATATAATTAATTACATCTCTGTTCAAATTGATGCAGAAATTATTTTGAAAAGAGGAGGCCTTTAAGCCTTCAAATGAACATGTATTTGCATTAAGAAGAATATTATGATATCTGATTGACTGGTTTTATGTCTGTGTTTTTAACTACTTAACAAAAATAGGCTGAAAGTAGTCACAAGTGATCACTGGCAGGACACACTGTAACAGCCCTTTTGAAATCTCTTATTTGTCAGAATCTAATAAAAAATAATTTCTCCTAAGTTACAATTATTTGTTTGTGATGTGGTAAAATATAGGCACTTATATAAAGATGAATGTTCCAATGTGAAGCCAATAGCAAATATACAATTATTATATATGCAATCATGTTCATATATTACTAAAACACCTTGAAGAGTCAGCCGCGAATAGAGACCCCTTTATGTTAAAACTGCAACAGAACAATGTCAGTTCAAACAGACTGATGAGAGAGAAGGAGACTTTTAGAAATTAATTGCTGCAGAAAAGGAGGCAGTTGTAGTGGCATGGCATTCAATTAGAATAATTATATTTTAATAGTTATATGATTGGATTAATACAAACATGGCAATTTGTTCAAATATTTTACAGCCGTCTGCACAGACTTGCAGATATTCTTGTGCTTAAGGCCACAGACATAACTAATTTCAGTGACTTATTGTAGATGACATAAAATGGATATAAGAAATGCAAGAAGAGAAGACCTTGTAACTTTTTGTGTGCTCTAATGTCAAATCTTATTCCTGACAGCAGTGAACTTCAAAGTATGTTAAATAAGTGTCATCTTTTTTGTTGATTTTCTTTTTTTCCCTGCTATTTACATGAGAAATAAACTTTTAAAAAATAATGAAATAACAGGCAGTAAATGAAGAAGGTAGTGGGAGAATTACTTACACATTATCAGAACTGTGGTAGGAAGAAAAAATGTTTGTGGAATTTTTATTTTCCTTTTTGCAGGTTTTCCACCTACTTAATTCCTGAGACTGGATTAAGATCAATGAATTGTTAAGTCTTCATGAATAAATCTAAAATACCCCACATTATAAAATTTATCTGTCAAGCTGGACATAGCTGTTATGCACACCTATAAAATCAAGGTTTCAGATTACTAGTTGTAATAACAGAAACTCTTAGTTTCGGATCATTCTGGATTAGCAAAAGCAAAAGGATGTTGATAAAGCTTTTAGACTTTCTTTTCAGAGAGCTTGTTAATGTATCCTTGAAAGGCTGTGGGATGACATAACAAGTTTGAGGTTATTTTTCTATCTGATGTGTGTATCCTGACTCAGCCAGGTACGTTGTAGGCATTAATCCTAATGCCTAATTAATGAAGAAGGTGGAAAAAAGTGCCTAATGTTAATGAAAATTATGCCTATTTAATTTTAAAAAAATTAAATGAAAAATATTTGGGGTCCTAATCTTCATATTGCTTGCTAACTCTACCCAACAGCTGAAATATAAGCCAAGTATATTCCATGCCAAACTGGGAGCTGTGCACACTGGTGTGGATATAGATTGGAGGATGCTTTGGAGGGGATGGGATCATGCACATACTGCTCACTTTGTACATTGCTGAATTTCTTCTGAGGCCAGAAACCATAAACTTCATAAACTAATGTACACTTAAGGTGCTGAACAGATTAGGTGCTGCTTTTGCCACACATACTTGAAAGGCAATAATATTTTACGTAAGGAATTTAAGAACTAGGATTAGAAGTTTTAATACAACTTTTATGGACTCCAGCTTACTATGCAGCAGTAAAATATGCTCAGGCCTAGGAACACAGGCTTAAATCTGAAGAACAAATCCAAGTCTTCTTCACTTCTCTACTTCCTTGTTCTGCAAAATATCTGCTATATGTTATTGTCTCTTCCAGGCTTAATTATTAAGCTGGTTTCATCTCATACATAGTTGAGCTAGGCCTACTACTTGGCTGTTAGCAGAAACTGAAAATCATTGTGTGTATGAAGATGTTTATATTGTGGTTTCATATGGGAATCAAATGAACATTGGCCAGTTCATTTTTCTTATGTTTTCTTATATTTCTTTTCTAGAGGAAGATCCAGAGAAGGATCTATTTTTACACAATTATAGATTTTTAAGTTAAATATGAAAGAAGACTGCATGAAAAATAAGTCAAAAGATCTCCTAGTATTTCATGTTTGTTTGCTTTAAATCAGGAATAGTAAAAATATATGTACACATATATTAACAAATAAACACTTTTTTTAAGTATGTTCTTTGCTCTTCTCTGCTGTCTTAAGATTTAGTCTGAGCAACTATGCAACTGAATAAAGGTGGTCAAACATTCATAGAGGTTTAAAAGATAAGTTTCCTTTCATTGAAACAAAAGAACTGCTGACAAGTTGTTCTCTCCCTGTTCTCCTAGGTTTCCCTTGTCCACCTCCTAAAGACAGTGCGGTTACTACGCCTCTTGCGTCTCCTTCAGAAGTTGGATCGTTATTCCCAACACAGCACAATTGTTCTCACACTTCTCATGTCCATGTTTGCCTTGCTTGCTCACTGGATGGCCTGCATTTGGTATGTCATAGGGAAAAGGGAGATGGAACAGAATAATCCCCTTACCTGGGACATAGGTAAGTTCTTCTTTCTGCTGTATAGATGTCTACACATGTGTATTTATGCATATATATAAATAAAAATATAAACCCACATGTATAAGTCAATATACCGCTTTTTTTTTAATCTTTTACAATTATTTAGTGCTGTTTGTTGAGAAACAGAAGAGATTGGTGCTCTGAATTTCAGGTCAATCTGAAAAAGAGGGTTAAAATGAAAATAAATGGGGAAAGTAAAAAGCAACAAGATTTTTAAGAGTGATACAATGTTTGGGAAATTGAGGATCTGGATAGAAAAGGCTGGAAAGACTATGTAGAAGACCTGATGGGACAGTTCATCCTATTTTTGCAAATTAGGCATATTCTTCAACAGAGTGTGCTCATTATTCCTTATTATACATTGAAACAGATAAGCCCTGATAAGCCTTCAAGTTAAAAACTCCCTTCAGGTATATTGTTTAGCTGTTTTTAGCACAGAAGAAAAGGTGTTTACCAGTGAAGGCAAGGTTTGGGAATCCTCAGCTTTGATCCAATGTTTAGTTTCTACCCCAGCCTTCATTCTGATTGCATTGAGTTCCAGATTTGAAGCTTTTCCATTATTCTTTAAGGGTTTTTATTATTATTTTTTAAAGTTGTACCTGTGTGTGATGGTACAGTGGGGGAAAAATATACCTTGTATAGGAGCCTGGCATCTCCAAGTACTTGTACACTGTTGGAGGTGTTTTACCCACTAGTGCAACAGCTGATACTCTACGTCTTCCTACATGGGTAATTCTGGCTTTGCTGTAGAGGTTAATTTCTTTTGCTGTCTTTATCAGATGACATATCAATCATCCTTTTTTCTCCCTTTTATTTCTTGTTCCTTGTATTCTATGTTTTTAATTCTACTTGTATTTACCTTTAGCCTAAATCTATTACATGTTCACTGAAGCAGGAGATGAAACAAGGCCAGTGATAAAATTAACTTGAAAGGAGAAGTTCTGCTAGTTTTCTTTCTGCGGTTAAGATACCAAATACGCAATTAAAAAGCGTGTGAATAATTTAGAATATGTAAGTTATCTGTGAGAGGTAAATAATGCATACGTGTCTCTTTCATAAACAGAGTATCTAAACATAGGGCTGAGTTTCCTAAAAGAGAAAATTATTTGATGGGGTGAATAATGCAAACACCTGTGACCAAAGGCTCAGTGATATGAATTCAAACTGCAGTACGCCGTGTTCTTATCTCCTTTCTTTCTTCTCTCTTAACCCCATAATCATGTATCTAAATATCTTCTAATAACAGTAAATTTGAAGGAAAAAAGACAAAATCGCTAAAGGTGTCTGACCTCAGATGAGGTGAGAATGCTAGGTCAGGAAGAGGAAAAGAAGAAAGAAAGTCCAGTAAATACACCTCTCCATTTTGTCCATAGGTTACTGAACAATTTGTGGAGCCTTTTTATTTTTCTAGTTCATTGTTTATTTCTTTTTCCTTTTGTAAACCCTGTCTGTGACCTGCTGTTGAACTCCTCATAGAGTGTAAACCTCTCAAAGAAAAGACTGCAGCTGTAGGGAAGAATATACAAAGAAAGCACACTGTGCACAAATTGGTCAAATGCTGCTAACAAAAAGCCAAATCCACATAATAATAACAATAAAAAGAAAAGTCTCTTTGGTGGGAAGTAATTATGAAAACACATTGTCAGTTTACGCAAGCTGCAATTGATAGCTGATTTCAAAGCATTCATTGCAGCCCCAATAATAAGAATGGGCTGCAGCCATGCTCCCCAGGTGGGACTGCTGGCCATACTCGCCATGCAGCCTGTCCCTCTCCCTTTTACCTGAGCAAGGGCCACGTTGGGAAAACAGAAATTCTCCTTATATCCCCTGGGGCTTTTTGCATTTACTGCTATGAAAACATTAACTTTCACCCCTCAGTTCTGTCCTGTCTTGGGCAATGGCACTAACAAGTGAATGACCCAACAACTTCATCAGAATCAATCCCAGTTTAACTGGAACAGAGCCATTTCACAGAAGTCCCATTTGCATTTCAACAAAGAGTGTTGAGATCTGGGTCATCACACACTGATTAATCTTCTGTGGACAGCTGAAGGCAATGCACTTCCTTGTTAGGTGGGTCAAGGCACTTCTTAGTGGTGTGTACTCTTAGACTTTAAAATCCCACCTGGCAAAGAGCTTCTCTGTCGAGCTTAAAGCCTGATTTTCTTTTAGTTTGGAGATTGGTTTTAGAGTTTTGTTGGTTTTAGGTTTGGGGCCTTTTTTCCTACAAATTGTGGGTTTGCATTTTTGCCTAGAAAGCTGTTCTCTAAAATATCTAGATGCTCTGAATGTATATGAGACTAACTGCGATGACTCCTACAAAGCTCCTACAGATATTAGCTCTGTGGTTGTCAGAATAGTTGTTTCTGTAAGTTAAATATTTAATGGCTTTGGGGATTTGTTTGGAGTGGGTGGTGTTGTATGTTTAAGAGTTTTAAAATGTTCAAGTATTAGAAATTGGATTTGAGAGCTCAGAAAACTCCAGATACCTCTCATGAAGCCATTATTTTGCAAAGATCACTGCTGTTTAAGCTTATATGTCACATATATGAGCAGAAAAATAAAAATATGTAATTTCTTCAATCAGTGCAGATTCTCTTGCTCTCCACATGTGAGCTACTTGCTGGTGAAACATGTTGAGGTTGCATCTTGGCCCTTCATGCACTATAATTTTTGCTACTCTGGTCATAGACAGCTACGCGTGAGTAGCCTTTCTTTTCACCTTCAAATGACCAATCTGCCACACTTCACATCATCCATGTAGGTGATATATTGAGGGGTGAACAGCAGGTGTGATTTAGGGGATGAGTGATTAAGCACAGTAAAATGAGATCTGGAGATCATAATAAATCACAAATCTGTGTGCAGAGAATGCACGCAGGAGAAACCTTGCTTGAGGTATAATAAAGATAGTGTTATTGTAAGACACTGAGGCTATTCTATTCTCCTATAAGAAAGCCTCAACTGGAAAATTTTGTACAGTTTTGGAGAGCATGTAAAAGAGATTTATTACTGTAGGCAAAGCAGTAGAATATGATCCTTAGTCTCTTATTTACAGGTTTTAATTTTTAAACTTTAAATTTTATTGCATCAATATAAAAACTGGAGACTCAAGTTTCCATCGATAGAACTTACACAAAGTACATTGCAGGCATTAGCAGGCTTTCTGATTGGCAGCATTAAAAATACAATATAAAAAATAGAATGCTATACTTTGTTATTAAAAGGAATGTGTCTCCCCTTTGGAAAGTATGCTTATTCTTCACTGGAGTGTCTCAGGCAGTGTCCGCCTGAAAAATTGGTGCCCTAAGTATGGATGTTACAATGCATACAATAGCTGAAATACAGGAACGGGTTTGGTCTAAGAAATGAAAACTATGCCTGGTATGAAAGGATTTCTTTGCTTTTTATGTTTGCTTCTATTTTGCGGGGGAAAGGCAAAGGGAGAAAAAAAAGCTTTTAACAACCTCCTTACTCCATTTAGTGCTTCTTCAGAAAGCCTGCAGCACATATTTCAAGACCAAGGTTTTGCTAACCCTTAAAGTAAACGTTTAAAGCTGCAGTACTGTAAAAATAATACTTTGGACCTTGATCTGCCGTCAGACATGCACCATAGCCCAGATCTCACAACATTGACTTCAGTGGGAGCAGCATTTGTTTCTGTGTATCTATTTCTCTGGCTAATTTAAACAAATGAGGTGTTTAATTTGCATTTGGATTGGGGCAATGGGAGTGATAAAGTTCTCCCTGTGAAAATACCCAGACCAAAAAGTATGTTTGCTTTGTTTGTGCTGGGCCTAGTTGTAAGCCTTTGTTTCATTTTTTTGTCATTCAGGCAATATTACCATTACAAATAATATAAAACCATGGTTATATTCACAAATGTAGCCATGTGGTTGTACAATGAGACAGACGTAGTGTCTGTGAATATTATTCATGAACTGTCATGACATGGTGGCATCGGGACATATGCCAGTGTAGTATAATGTTAAAATCTGTATCTCTTGCTTAGCTCTAGTATTGTTGTTTTAACAGATTACATGAGGTATTTGGAAGATATGCAGTATGGGCACTGATTTCAGGTGCTAGAAACCTTTACCTCAGCAAATTCTACATATTAGGAAACAGTTGTTCTGTGTGCAGCAGCTTAACTTTAATGTCTGATAAAAACATGACTCCTGGATTAGCTATTCCACCCACCTGAAACAGCAGTATGGTCCTTGTCCTGTGTTTCCATTCTAGCTTTTTCAGATCCTTCTCTGTTATATTCCATCTTGTTCTTTTCATTTGTTCTCATTGGTGAAACAAATGTTTCACTGAGACGTGGCATGATTTTCAGCAACCTGTAAAAATAAACTTAACTTTCCGTTAGCTGACACGGACTAGAGGCTAGACTGTGTTGAAGTTACTGGCTGATCTTACCACTCTACTTCCATCAACTTCAATATATTTCTCTCTTTTCTACACATTTAACTGGTAACAGATTTAGGCATAGGCTCTTTATTCGCTGTCTGCTGTTTTGAATTAATATATACTGAGCTATTCCCCTTTAAGTTCTTATCAAATATGAGAAATGACTTTTCGATCTGTCTTTATGGGAAACAGATAATGTTGAAAATGTTTCCTGTTGCTAAAGGTGTTCATTCTGTGAGAACCATATGAGCTGCTGAAACTTAGCTATCTTGAAGAGTAGTGAGGAGATTAGGAGAAAGCCAGGAGTCAGTATGCTGGCTCTCTTAGAGAGTCAAAGATGCCATGCATAATCTGTGTAATTGTCTCAAAAAAAATTCCTTCCTGTCCACCAGAAATTCAGCTGCAACTTTTTACTAGTCCACCCACTGTAATGCTTAGAACATTCTGACTATGGAGGAGTTGGTATCAAATCAAAACTGAAACAAACCCCAAACAAACCAACCTGCGTTTTTGTAGAAGATAAATTGTATGTGTTTGAGAGCAGCTTTAAAATGAGGACTGTAGAGGGTATTCTTTAGCTATTTAAATCTTTATTTCAATAAACTACTCTCATCTCAGATTTTATTTTTATAATATACAGCACTTCTGAAAACAAGAATTCAATCATGACTGAACCACTATACTTTCACATACTCTGCAATGCAAAACTTCCTCCCATCTTCATTTAACACACACTTGCAGTCACACCCTTTAAAGAGACTTCTCTGCCTGACTCCAAGTGAAGGATTTATACTCTGAATTGGCTCTCAGGCATGCATCTCATTCTGGACAAGCAGCTTGGGGTTGTCTCTGTTTAGCACACAGATATGAAGTAGGTTTTTCTGATGAAAAACAAACCAGAAGCCATTGATTTCTTCTGTCCAAAGAAGGAGAGTGAGGCATGGTTACTGAGTTTCACTTGTCTTCAAGCCAGGGGCTCAGGCACAGAAACTTATGTCTAAGGTGTGGCAGATAAATGTACAGGGCAAATCCCTTGAAGGGAACACCTTATCCTGGTCTATAGGTTACTTCACTCAGCATTCTTCCTGGGCAGCTCTCTGCCTTGAGCTCTGGTTCTTTTTTCCTTTCTCATACTGATGTGATTTCAACAGAGGAATGGCCAATGCCTGAGTCTTTCACTAAAGTCTCCAGTGTCCAGGTGAAGCTAGAGATGAAGGCTTAGAATCTCCAAGCCTGAAGAGAACAGATGTCTGAAGTCTTCTATGTTCCTTTTTACCAGTGAGATATTAGGTGAATTATGTCTGGTTTGATCACTTCTGTCAAGGGTGGGAGCAGCAGTTCAGTTTGTTTTGTTGCACTGATAGAATAAAATGGATCGTCTTCACTGCCAGAAAGAGCAGTTGTAAATTTCCAAGGTTCTTGGCCAAGAAAACTGTATTCTACTATAAAATACTGGTCAAGTTTCACCACTCCAAACACACACATCCATCAGAATTTATGAATACTTAGAAGGGGGGAAAGAATTTCATGCTGACTGAATTGTAAAGGGCATAATTCACTAGCCATGACCAATTGTTCCTTCCAATCTGTCATCTCTGTATCTGAATGTTTGATTCTAATTTCGTTTTCAGTCTGCGTCATTTACAGTTTTCTTAATTTTTTTTCACTAGTAATAACAGAACATGTTACTTTGGAACTATGGTCCTTTCTGGTTTTAAAGAAGCAAATTAAAGATATAAAATTAAAAAGAAATATATATGGTTGTGTCATGCAAGAGCGCTGATATCTTAAATTTAGTTAAATGAATTATAATGCTTTGTTGACCAGGGGAAATTGAAGGTCCATTGTTGTGTGGAATAGACATACTTGTATACTCACCTATTTTGTATGTCAAGGGGATCAGGGCTGAAGGTTCACTTCTGATTAATATATGAAGAAAATGCTGATGGGTACCATTCTTGTGAAGTATTTGGGGACATCAGTATCTAAGAGACTCAGTCAAATAGTTTGTGTTATTTCTTGCAGCGCTTACATAAAATAATTAACTCCTGAACTGTCATACATGAATAAAAAATGAGAATAAACTAGACAACCAAAATAAGGCAATTACTTTGAAGCTATGAAAGTTTTCAAAGCACACATTTCACAAATAATTACAAACACCACTTGTTTGTAGAAAGGATTACGTTGTACATCCTTTGAAAAAGACAAGGGCATACCACAGTACTGAAGAATTTCCCAGTGATAAAGGCAGTTTTATACAATGAACTAGGAAACTTCTGTTTCAACTAAGACAGTTTAAACAAAAGGTTTAAACCACAGGTGAATACCTTACACTAGAAAGCTTCTGAAGAGTTTCAATGTTTTCTGAATCCTTTTTAAGTTTTACTCCTCCTTAAAAGTAATACTTTCATTACACACACAATGTGTATATTTTCCATTAATTAGTGTTGAGGCTCACATTTTCTAGCCTTGCAAGAACTAAACCAGATAAATTCATTAAAATCATGAAGAAATTAGAGTGAATAAATGTACTTATTTATTCCAAAACAACCAAAAAATATGTATTTTAAAGTGTGCTGGATACATTACCTGAATGATTAAAACAATTTTAATGTAGAATATTTTATATAAGGCCCAATTTGGAGAAGCTTATAGTGTGAAATATTTATAAAAGAAAACTTAATTCTTTAATCTGATTGGGTTACACGTTTGAATAAGCTGAACTAGGAAGTGAAAGCTCTTCTAGTTTTTTAAAAGGAAGCCCTATTTGCAGATAGTTATGCACAGATTTTAGTACAATACTAGCAAAGTCACGTAGTTTTTCACTCGTTTGTCAGTCTGTTAGAATAGACACAAGAGAAAGTTAACAGCTACAAGGGGGTTTTATATGCACAAATATAATTACCTGTACATGTGCTGGAAGCATGTGTGGAGTCCTTTCAGCACATGGTAAAGACTTACACTTAAAAATAAAGGTTTCATAAAGACTTAACTGAAAACTTGGCCTTACTTTATGTGTAAAACATACTTGCTAGGAAAGGTTTTCTTCATTAACATCCATTCTTTCAGACCTGCGTATAACAGACCTTGGCAGGATTTAAAATACAATTTAATTTGTTTAATTTTTAAAATATCCATAGAAATAAAATTTGTGGAAATAATCCAATTTTGTGTTTCAAAACCCAAACCACTATTTTTGTGATGAAGCTGTGCCAAACTAGAGTGCTGTTTGTTGAACTGAACTGAGACATTTCCCTTGTGTTTACTTTAACGTTAATTTGTATTTCAACTGCTTTAGGTCTTAGTGGGTTTTATTCTGACATTCTTCCCTGCTCTTTTCTATAGGCTCAGTTCCTTGCTTAAACTATACTTGCCTTGACACACTGTACTTTGCCTTCTGATTGAACCATTTTAGCAATCACAAAATACCCCATGACTAAGATGTCAGATTTGCAGCCCAGAAAAAATAGGGATGAAAGTACCTTATGAAAGGGAGTGAGAGGTTTTTAGGTGGTTATTAATACATTTCCGAGATTTTGTACCTAGGACAAAAATTTTAGACAATTTTTAAGTGAAAACTAAAAATCTGGTGTGTGGATGAAGCCCCTGAGATTTGAGAAAGTGGAAAGCATCCTGCTGTGTGTAACCGTAGATTACCTACATATCGTTCATTAATTCCACAAAGCAGTTTTTATCTCAGTGGAAAAGCTGTAGCTGGACCAATTTCTGCAGCCGTAATAGAAATTCTCAGTGCCACATGTAGGGGAAAATCTGCTCAGTATCCACCCTATAAGAGGGAATAGTCCCAAGAGGTAAAATAACAGCATGATCTTTCCACATGTCTTCTGTAATGGAAATACCGTAGAGTATAATTTACTGAAAGTTGCAAATATTGTGTGTCAATTAGAAATTACATCACAGTCTTTAACCCTTAACTGATATACTTCGAATCATAGAAATGTTGGCTGTAGGGAACCTCTGGTATTTATATAGTCCAGCCAGCTAGCTGAAGCAGGACTATCACCATGGGGTCAGACACAGCTTACACCATCCAGGTCCTGAAAACTAGCAGGGCTGGAGATGTCTCAATCTATTTGGTTAGTTTGTTCTGGGATTACACTACCCTCTTTGGAGAGCTTTGTACCAGTTTGCTAAAATATTAGTGTCTATTCCACATAGGTGTAATAGGAAGTTTTGTTAGCATTTCACAGAAATTTCTACTTCTGGTTTTAAAGAGCATGGCTTGGCTGTTCAAATTACAATGTTTTAATTCAGTTTAAACCCACAAAGCCTTTGCTATGTATTTTGAAATCTTTTCAGCTGCTGCTAAAATATTTGGTTGGTCTGCCTCTTTCAGCCTCATCATATAGGTAGAGATCTTGGGTTGTTAGAATGTCATATTGCATTCCGTAGACATCCCATAACAACTAAAATTGCTTTTCTTTTCTTCTGTAGCACATTCATGCCTTAAATTTTTTAATCTAGAAATGTCCTTTGTGTACATTCCTATTTTATATTTATTTATCCTTTTTCCTACCCTTTAACAGAGCAGACGCTTGATGAAAGAAGGGTTTTCCTACTACCAGAACAGAAAATAATTTCCATATAAAAATAAAGGAATTATTCAAGACTTTCTTCTATTCAGACTTTCTTCCATTCTTGGAAAACATTCATGTTTCTTTTGTACTTTCAGGTGACAGACAGTGCTTAAAGTTAACTAGTAACTACTTTCAGCAAAAGAAACCAATATGGAGTTGTGAGAGTATGTCATGGCGTTCTACAACTTTACATAGACCAGATTCTGTAAAAGTAATTATACCTAATTATTCTAAATTATTTTCCATTGTCAGATCTAAGGTAGCTATAGGTAAAAATGCTAGTGCTTAGGATTTCCTTATGTCACGCACTTCAGAAAGACCTGTCAGATCTGCAGACATAGATGTTTTGTTTCAGAACTTCTGTAATTTTAAACACATCACGCTTCTCTGTTAACATGCCAGCTTTCTTCTTTACTTTTTATTCCTTTTTTTACATCAAGCCTTAATTACATTGCAAATTCTTGTTTTGCTATTATGTTAAGACATAATTGGGAGTAAAATATCCCCTGCTGTTGATTTTACCCTCAAAAAAGCCAAATATGTTTGGATCTCAGATTCGTTGATTCCAGTGACACATAAAAAAATATATTGAAAAATGTCACTTAGGTTATACATTCAAAGATTGGAAAATTAAGACAAGGCCAGAGAAAATAGAGTGTTAATGCTATTTATTGTACAGCTGCCTGACTGGGGCAGTATCCTGCTCCAGAAAGCAGCACGAATGCAGACAAAAAGACTCAGTATTGAGAAATCTATGTAGAAAGCAAGGAGAAGATTGTAGTGAAGGTTAGCATACTTAGCTGTTATCTAGCTAGCATGGATGTTATTACTTTAGAAGAGAAGGACAAATGGATGTCATGTGGACTGCAACAGACAACACTGACCTGAACTGAAATATGTACTGTCATGCCATCCATCCCCTGCATGATTATGCAAGCTAGTCAAACGAAAACTTAGCATGGTTTTGTTGCAATTCTTCAATTACCCTTTCATTTCTAATTAGAGCTACTGAAGGAAATTGCTTCTGTGCTGAGGCATCTGCCCCTGTTTTACCAGATTGGGAGGCTGCATTCGAACAGGTAGAAGCTACTTAAAATAGTCTTGATTGCTAGAGTGGAGGAGACAGCAGAAGAGGGGAAGGTATTAACTATCAGGGACCACTTACTGCATTAGTCATCTTTGAGAATCATAAAGAACTCTTATAGAGGAGTCTACAAGTAAACATCCCCACTCTTGCAGATTGCTTGTGGTTACACAGGCAGTATGAAAATAGATGTAGCATATTTCACTGTTTATCTAAAAAATATAGTCCTTTTGCTTTTGCTAATAAATCATACTTTTTTTTTATAAAATTTTTAAGGTTGTGATCACCACTGTCATTGCCCCCAGGATAATTTATTTGTGGATTCTGAATCAAGAGTGTTAATATGCTCACTGTTAGGACTGGTAAATAGCCAGGTAAATAAATTACTGAAAGACTTTATCCTGAGATTCTCTGATGGTGAGATCTGAGCAGGTGAGAATATCAGGGCGGAAGTAAGATTAATTTACTAACTGTGCCACACAGCACACATACAGACCTAAAGTCTTGCTAGCAGACTTAAAAATCTCATTCTTCAAAGCTGTGTTTTGTGAGAGTCTTTTGCATATTTTGATACTAAAGGTTTAATTTTAATGTAATCTACCTGGACTTGTGCAAAGCCTTCGACACTGTCCCACATGACATCCTTGTCTCTAAATTGGAAAGACATCAATTTGATGGGTGGACCACTCGGTGGATAAAGAACTGGCTGGATGGCCACACGCAAAGAGTTGTGCTCAATGGCTCGATGTCGAGCTGGAAACCAGTAATGAGTGGTGTCCCTCAGAGATCGGTGTTGGGACCGGTCTTGTTCAACATCTTTGTCGGTGACATGGACAGTGGGATTGTGTGCCCTCAGCAAGTTTGCTGATGACACCAAGCTGTGTGGTTCGGTTGATACGCTGGAGGGAAGGGATGCCATCCAGAGGGACCTCGACATGCTTGTGAGGTGGACTGATGCCAACCTTATGAAGTTTAACCATGCCAAGTGCAAGGTCCTACACCTGGGTCGGAGCAATCCCAGGCACAGCTACAGGTTGGGCAGAGAAGAGATTCAGAGCAGCCCTGCAGTGAAGTACTTGGGGGTGTTGGTCGATGAGAAAATGAACATGAGCCGGCAGTGTGTTCTCACAGCCCAGAAAGCCAACAGTATCCTGGGTTGCATCAAAAGGAGCGTGACCAGCAGGTCGAAGGAGGTGATCCTGCCCCTCTACTCTGCTCTCGTGAGACCTCACTTGGAGTATTGTGTGCAGTTCTGGTGTCCTCAACATAAAAAGGACATGGAACTGTTGGAACAAGTCCAGTGGAGGGCCACAAGGATGATCAAGGGACTGGAGCACCTCCCGTATGAAGAGAGGCTGAGAAAGTTGGGGCTGGTCGGCCTGGAGAAGAGAAGGCTGCATGGAGACCTCATAGCAGCCTTCCAATATCTGAAGGGGGCCTACAAGGATGCTGGGGATGGACTATTCATCAGGGACTGTAGTGACAGGACAAAGGGTAATGGGTTCAAACTTAAACAAGGGAAGTTTAGATTGGATATAAGGAAGAAATTCTTTACTGAGAGGGTGGTGAGGCACTGGAATGGGTTGCCCAGGGAGGTTGTGAATGCTCCATCCTTGGTGGTGTTCAAGGCCAGGTTGGATGAGGCCTTGGGTGGCATGGTTTAGTGTGGGGTGTCCCTGCCCATGGCAGGGGGGTTGGAACTAGATGATCTTAAGGTCCTTTCCAACCCTAACTATTCTATGATTATATGAATTTGTATTGCTTGTGGAGGAGGGTATTTATTTCTTTAAAAAGACAGTAATGAATCACGTGTAGTAGCTCACATCATTTTTGACGGAATTTGGACTCCAAATTGAAAAGCAGGTATCTATGATTTTAGCTGACACCATAAAAAAAAAAGTTATTACTACTAATTTTATTACAACGTCACCTGAGATCTTAGTTATGGGTCAAGACCCTCTTGTCTCTGTTGCTGAATTAACATAGGATAAAAATGCTGCTCTTGCCCAAAAGAATATTACACTCTAAATATAAGAAAAGCTCTAGCTGATGGGTACAGACTGATGGAACACAGGAAAGCAAAGACAGCATAGATAGATGTGCTCTTTGCACTGAAGGGACTAGAAGCGCTAAGGTTTCTGATTCCAAGCTTAGCTGCAAGGCATTTAGTAGCCTGGAAAAGGACAGTAACAGCCAGTTTGCCTAAGGAGCACTAATGTTAGATGCTTAGACATTTTGTGAAGTGACAGTGTGACGTCTCTTAAAGGAGATGATTTGCAAATTATTTATATCCTTCTAATGATAGGCTTATAGTCTTATTTGTTAAACTAACTATGTTTAGCCTTGTATGTTGTATCTGTAATCTAAAATTAAAAAAAAATATATATTACAAAAAAAGAAGTTAATTTACTTATATTACTAATTTTATCTTTTTTGGGGGATGGGAACATAAACCAGGAGAATTGAAAAAAAAATTAAAAGCACTTGTCTTCACTACAAATATATTTACAAATATATTAATGGTTCTACAGTTTTTTATAAAGTAGTCCTAGTAAAAGGAAAAATCTTAAAATAATTAGCTATATATAGTGCTTTGTATATATTGACTGCCACAGTCATGGAAATTTGATATTGAAAATGTCTCCATCTCATCCTTTCAATGAAGTGGGGAAGAGAAAAAAACAAACCTGCTCACTTGTGAAAGCAAGAAGATTTTAAGTCTCCTACATATCCAAATATAACCATCTGACAAATTACTGTTGAGAAGAGCTGTACATACTTACCGCAGAGAAGACGTCTTTCAGCACATTTCTTTTCTAAATTTACCTACTTCTTGATAAATGAGACTGAAGGAATTTATGACCTAGTTCTGCAGGAATGCAGGTGCACTTACCATATACACTAAAGCTTCTATGCAACAGTAAGTTGTTTAGAGAATTATCATAAAATATCAAAAGGAATGTGTTCCTTCCAGGTCTGCTGAGTTAACTCTTAAAACTATTATACATATCTTTTATATGTAGTATAGTGAGGTCTCTCCCTTGGAATAAACGTATTTCTGCTGTAAGGGGAATGTATATACTGCTATACTGTAAAACTGTTGGGAAAGTATATTGGAGTCTTCCTCATCACTATGAACAAAATAGTTGTTCGGCTGTCTCATTCGTTTAGACATCTACAGAATACCAGTTGCATGTCCCAGAGATGCAATCTGAAGCTTTATGCGGCAGCGAGATAGGAATGCAGTGTATGTGTGAGAGAGACAAGCCACCAAAACTTACCCAGTCAACCTGCAGGGAGGGCCTGCAGGACCACATAGGACAAGCTCAGCTAAACAGTTCCCATTCCACATAGCAAATGGTCCTGGAGGAAAAATCTCCACTAATAACCTCTACCAACATTCAGAGCATCAGCTACTGCTAGCTTTTTGAAGACTGTCTTAGAGAGCCCCTTAAAGGTACCTATTTCCCCCATAACACTTCCTTCTTTCCTCTCTCACCAAAATATACTGTAGTTGTAAACATGAAATAATTTCTCTGGAAAGAGAATATTTTGCCACATGGTGAAGGAGAAATATTTGGGGCTGTCAGTGTGAAAATGTGTCTGGGTTGGTCCTCAGGAATTTGTCCAGTCCAGTAGAAGAGTAAGTAAAAGAGCAAAACCTTACTTTGCATGACAAAAGAAGATAGGACTTCATCTAGAAATGTTTAAGTCTAATTCATGAACACAGAATGTCGCTTAACCCCATTGGCAACCAAGCCACACATTGGCAATTGATCACTCCCTTCACAGGGGGATGGAGGAGAGAATGAGAATGGTAAAAAGTGAGAAAACTCATGGGTTGAGATAAAGATGTTTTATAAAGGTAAAGCAAAAGCTGCTTGGCAAGCAAAGCAATATAGGAATTCATTCACCACTTCCCACCGGCAGGCAGGTGTTCAGCTATCTCCAGGACAACAGGGCTCCATCATGTGTAATGGTTAATTGGGAAAACAAACACCATCATTCGCAACATCCCCTTTTCTTATTATTTCATTTCTCATTTCTAAGCATGACATCATATGGTATGGAACATCCCTTGGGTTAGCTGTCCTGGCTGACTAACTTCTTGTGTACCCCCAACCTGTGAGTTCACTGTTGAGGTGGGGTGAGAAGCAGAAAAGGCCTTGGCTCTTGTGTAAGCACTTCTCAATAACTTATGGCCACACACATAACTTATGAAATGTTATCAGCACTGTTTTCAGCACAACTCTGAAACAGAGCCTCATCCTAGCTACTAGGAAGAAAATTAACTCTATCCCAGTCAAAACCATCACACATAGTTGGGTTTTGGTTAGAAACTGAGGTTTGAAATGTTTGAAGCTATTTGTAATTCGTGTACACTGTGTTTTCTTGAATTTTTGTGTAGCATTTTGCTTTAGGTGGAAAAGATGCAAAAGTCCACCCTGTTCTTACCTGTGATCAAACATTTGTTAAAAGATATATTTCCAACACTGTTTTAAAAAAAAAAAAAAGTGCTGGCATTACAAGTATTTCATATCAGGCCTATTGTTCTCCCACTTACAAGTAGTGAACATGCCCAGGGTGATCAACCAGAGAGATTTTGGAAATTGCGTTATAATTATTGTGTCTATAGTGCCTTCACTGGAGTGGATTACAAGCTTCCTGTAGGATAAAAAGTATCTTTCCTTGCACTTACGGCATTCCAAAATGAAAATGTAAATTATTTAAAAGGCCACACCCTGCTGATAACAAAAAATTAAACGCTCCCCACAAAGGAATTTTGTCAGCATCTCCAAAGGGGCATCAATTTTACCATGGGAATACAGACATTTTTCTTGTTTATTCTAAGCAGTGATACTTGCAATTTAGAGTTAAGTGTTGTCAGATAATTAAAGTTTAGTTGTCAGGTTTTCAACGCTTCTTTGGGCTCAGCTGTGTTTCTGTTGTTATCAGCAACATTACAATTAAATCTTAGATTATTTTTCTTTTTTTAATCTTTTGATTGAGCACCTTTTCTTCCTGAAACTATTTAGCTTATTGAATATTTATCACACCTTGAAAACTCCATTTTCAGTGAGCACAATGTGTCAATATCTTGTTATGACTTTGTCACATTACGTTGTTTCTGAGAAAGGCATGCTTTTGAAGCTCGCAACTACTTTTCACTTTAAATTTTTGCATTTCTTGTCACCGCCATTGTTTGCAAGCTTCCCAAAATATGCTGTTAGTGATTTCACATGGATGTTTAAATGATACATATGTAGCATTGACAGGGATGAAGGCTTTATTTTGGTTTATGCATTAGGTTTTAAAGAAATTAACAATTCAGGCCTGAAGCATGAAATCTTTTAACATTTGTTCACTCCCCTCTAAAGATTTTGTCTACTTAATAGAAAAAGGGATAGAATGCTTGATAGTAAAGGTTTGTTGGTTTGTTTTTTTTTTTTCCTGTTTAATTACATATTAAAGGGATTTTTTTGGCTAGTTTTTATTTACTATAATTTGGGCATTCATCCAACAAAAGTGCATAAACTTTTATATATATCTGTAGAAAATGCTCTGTGGCTTTCATCATGGTAGTATCCATGTGCTTCACTTCTGTTAGCACTTAAAAGTCTACTGAGCCTGGAGGTCAAGTATAATCTGCTTGTACAAGGTTAACATAGTTAACTCTATCTGGATAAGCTGGTGTAATGAATGCACAAGAATGGTACGTAAGATTATAACCCAGACAAAGAAAAATGGAGAAAAATATTGAAATAGACATAAATCAGATAAAAAAAATATACAGTTAGTGTGTCACAAGGGAAAGAGATGACACCATGAATTGTGGAGGGCAGATAATTCTACCATGCACTGATCCCCATACTTGTTGGATGTATGGCAGTTCCCAGGCAGCATGGCTGGTGACTGGGCTCTGGTACCAGGGTCACAAAGGGCTGCCTAGAGTGGCTTTGTGTGTGCCCCTACCACAAGGGCTCCAGCCACGGGCAGTTGAGATAAAACTGTGTTTCATATAGTCCAAGCTAAATCTATTTCTTTTCTATGTCATGCCAAGAATTTCCCTCCACAGAATTTGACTACGTGAATTTCACTTTGGTTCTGTCAGATGCTGAATTTTACTATTGTGCAATTATGCCATTTGAGCACACATGATGGAGCTGCACTTTCACACTCGTGGAACCCACAGCTGTGTGACACCTTCATGGTTTTTCTGTTTTTTTAGTGCATATTTGTTCTAATACGTGTGAAAGAAAACCCTGGTTCATGTTTATTTGTGACCTGGTGAAATAAGGTCCACTATATTTACAGTTCTTCACAGCAGTGATTGAAAGTATGATTGCTCCTGTTACCTCAGGGGGTCTTTAATCCTTAAGCCATCTTCTCTGGTACCTGACAGGCAAAATTCCATCATAGACCAAACCTATAAACAAATTATCAGGTTTTGTGACAATGAAAGGGTAACAGTGATGTTCCACTGTAGTGGGAATAATGCTGTTTAGTGTATTCTTAGTCTGGAGGGGAAAAATATAAATGTTTTAGCAGGAAAAAACTGCAGGTGTCAAAAACATTTTGGTTTGACAGAAATAAAAAAGGCTTTGAGGATCTTGAGAACTTGAATACCTTAAATGAGTAATCACCATGAGAATAGAGGCAATTATGATTCAATAATGGGAAGTCAGGAACACTAGAATAAGTAAAATGGTTTAGTCCTTTTGTATACCTCTAAATTTTGAATGCATTGTATCAGTCAGAAACAATTAGAGAGTAACTATGTAAAATTCTTTGGAAACAATCTTAAAAACAAAGCTACTGTTTTGATGTCTAATGAATGATAATTAGAGTTTGATAAGGTAGAATATATTAATTATACTGCTATACAAAATGATGGTAACATCTTACCTCATATACAATATCAGCTCTGGTTTCCCCCCCTCAAATCATTTTTATGAGATGTTCTGAAGAAGCAACGTGGACAGTTGATGGAAGTGATTTGGATGTTTAAAATCTCACAGAGATTTGTAATCACGAGTGCTTTTACCTAAAAAGAAGGGAATTCACCTAATTATTCCAACTTAGCAACTGTTTTGCCCTAAGGTTCATTTTTTGGAGGTTAATATTCCAAGGAAATAGAAGAGAGATACAAGCTAAAATCTTTGCTTCATTGAGGTTAGTGAGACCGTCGCAACAGTTTTCCCCCATTTAAAATGGAAATATGAGATGATAATTGGCAGATCAGAGTGTGCAGCTATGTAATGAAACGGTGGTGTGACTTCTTCTGCAAACCTACAGCTCCTTGCTGCTAGACTCTAGATCCAAAACGAGGAGCTATCAGCAGCAACCAAGGATTGTTGCAGTGGGAATCAACGTAGCTCACAGGTCACATGATGATTTTAATTTTAAAATGCATTCCAGTGGTGAAAGATCTTGTTTTTCTTGTATAGTTTTTATCTTTTCCTTAATGAAAAGGGTTTTTGCTGACCCTTTCTCTTTTATCATCATTATCACTGATATATTGGGAAACTGTTCCTGCCTTCAGTCATTCAGGGATACTCTAAGAGATACTCCTCATCTATACCTCTTTGCACTGCTTGACACAATAGTGCAGATTAAGCCAGTGAGTTTTCATCTACACTTAAACTGGAAAAAAAAAATAATTATAAAATAAATACTGCAGGTAATCAATGCATTAGAAAATGCAACCATTTTCTAGGTTTTTGAAATACCAGACAGCATTGTGTTAAGTGTGTGGCATATAAGTAAAATTTAAGTAGTGGTATAGAACACTATGAGTGATTTACCTGCTCAATGAAAGGCAGGCAAAAAACCAAGGGAAGACTGAGTTTATGGAGGTCCAGTAAACTAGATAATGTGTTTTACATCCAGTTGTAAAGCATACCATCTACGGATGTTTAAATGCTTGTTTATGTTTCTGCTGGTACTCAAGTATTCCCCATACACATATAAGATGAAACTTAATGCAGATTCTTCCAGCAATTTTCAAGGTAGCCTAATGGAGCTAGATAGCTAAATCCTGCTGACTTTTCTGACGGGCCTTGATTACTTAAGTGCTCTTTTTCCCTTTGAAAAATCTTCCTCTTAATTATGCTAATTGATGTTTAAAAATTTTTTCAAAGTTAGAGCTATATCTGGATAATACTAATTCAGAGCCAGCCAATATTAATAATGTTAAATTCTAGGAAGCTTCCTCTGACTACAAGGTATATTTATTTTTCTCTTCTTCTGTAAGGGCAAAAATTAATTACTCAGGTTTCTGGAGAATCTGCTGAGAGCTGTTTCCTACAGGAACCGAAAAAGTAAAAGGCATTAGTCAATCGTGTTACATCACAACTATTTCCATTGGCTAATGGAAGATTTTAGAACCGAGAGTATCTTACCTATGCCTCAAAATGAGGGAAAAAATGTGCTATCAACCCAAATCTGAGAAATCTAGTTGATCTGAAAAAATCTTGTAGCATTTTATGCATTTTGGCTGAAACCTCAACCCCTATAATTTCTTCAAAAGGTCCTGATTAGGATCATTTCTAACAGCCAAAATAGAAATAAGAAGCTGTAATCTGCAAATCAGATGAATGTATTTTTCGGGTCTTCCCTTTCAAATGCACATTTTCTGCTCCAAATCTCATGGTCCACTTCTAAAGAAAGTTACCTAATAGCTTTTCCTTACATAGTGGGCATTTGTTTTTGCATTTTTTAACAATTGCTAATAATTGCTGGTTGCTACTGTTGTAGCTCAGTGATAAGCCATTCATCTTACTGACTAAGGTAATTTCTTTAACTCTCAGTCATGCCACAGAACTGGGCTAGGAGTGCTTATCTTGTTTCAAGTACTGGTGTCCTGGCCAGGTGTGCTTGTCAGCAACTGTAAAATGCTAATATTCCATTTAGTACTTTGGTGGTAGAATCATAAGAAATATTACAGATAATATAGGGACTTCTGCTGTTTGATACGATGTAAGCATATATTTTTGTACCTTACCTGTACTAGCCACAACGCATCCTTTATCAATTATGTTTCAGTATGGTTGGGTGTTTTGCCTGATAATCTTGAAAATGTGCAGTAAAGGAGAAACCAGTTTACCAACTAGTAGATCTATAAATCAAAGAATGGAGTAATTCACTTTTTCTGGGTAGCACTGGAAATATGTAAGTCTGAAATTGAGGCTTGTAATGTTTCATATAAAGTAACAATAGCTAAACTATTGCTTCTTTGTTTATTTGCTTGATAGCTGAAACTGAGGTGAAGAAACTTGCAGTCTGATGCAATATGACCACCAGGAACAATGAATATGAAATTCATTCAGATATCAAAAGGCAGAAACATGGGAATACAGAGGCCAGGAATTAGCGGCTTTTAGAACACTTGCAAGAAAGATATTTTCTCTTAGGTGTTATTTCAGCAGTCACACATCACTTACAGTTATTTAAAATAACTCATTTAATTTGTTAGAGTTTTTTGAAATTTGATTCTATTTGTGATTTTGATTTTTTTCTTTATAAATAAGAACACTTTCAAAACCTGATGCTGAAACTTTATGATTGTATTCCTTGATGTTAGGTTTAGATAGAATTTTTTAACTCTTCCTGCCCTCTGCCAGGGATTTTTGTAGTTTTTTTCTTAATTTTTCAATGTGTAGGATTACATTCCCTAACATGAACATAAGAATGAAATCTGCTGTACAAAGGACCATACTCTCATTGAAGAATTGTAATGTAATCTGAGGAAAACAGTGCACAGAGAGAGGACTGGTATTGGTTCAGTTATGCTTTGGGTTTGGTGGGTTTTTTTAATTTTATTTTTGCTTTTCTTTCATTTCTTTCAGTTTAGCCACAATAATAAAATAGTCTCATGTGATTAATACTTTCTATGAAGGTAAAATCAAGGAGATTTTAATAAGTTTTCTTGACTGTTGGTAAGGTAGACAAGCCCGCTCAGTACTGCCATCTTATGACTATGCAGAGCACTTTCACTTAACGCCTTGAATTAAATTCACTGTCCTGCACAGAGTGAGTCAGCAGGGCCAATGCTAGACCTTACACTGTTATTACCTAGCCCTTCTGGCTTAGCCTTCTCTGTAGGAGAGCATGCAAGTGAGTATGGTAGCAGCCATGGCTCAACAAGTCTGCTGTAGGTGGTAAATTCTTACAGATTTTTTTCCCCAACATAACTAGAAGTGTTGGGAGAGATACTTTAAATCTGCTCCCTACTTTTGCAGGTATTCTGTACAGAGGGATTTCCCCCAGTTCATATTTGGATTCATTCAAAGTGAAGAAATGGATGCAGACTAAAGTGGAGAGAGAAAAAGTGTCAGGAGGTGATTCAGTCTATCAGGTCTCAGCTTACAACAGGGGGACCTCCAACTGATATTCTGAAATAAAACTCTTCCAGGAATATTTTGTTTTGTCAGTTCTTCCTGGAGACCCAGGAAAGATTCACAATCTCCCAGGCAAACCACATAACAGGAAAAACTGAGCACAGGAAGGATTTTTATCTTTATTTTTTTCTCCCTATCTTTACTTTTGTGAAACATTGTGTTCATGCAATTCCTTCAAGTTATTTATTTCCCTTTTCCAAAACAGGTGCTGCATACTTTTTCCTGGTTTATGGCTTTTGGTTTTATTGTTGGTTTTGTTTTGTTTTTCAAATATCTATGAGGGAGTAGCTAATTCTACTTTCTGTAGCACGCAAAGAGACATTTAGCAAAATTAAAGATAAGATTAAATGAACAATTTAGAAAAACTTACTTATGCATCTTTTGAAAATTAATTCTGGTTTGTAAGTTAGATTTAGTTGTTTAAGTCTTTTCTACTGAAAAAGAAACATACAAAAAGCTTTAAATATGTAATTGTTATTACAAGAAATTAGTCTTGGAATCTGTAAAAGCTTTCCAGGCATTAATTAATGGAAATAACGAAATCAGTATTGCATTCTTGCTGCAATGTTATTAGGTGATGATTTTTATCTTTCAGTGCCATAATGGATCTTGTGAATTATCTAATTAGACCTGTAATATGCAATTCAAAAACTCTTGATTTCCATACAGAAATAAAATCCTTATAAATAATCGTGCATAAAAATAAATACTCTAGAGACACAATGCTTAGCATGCTGTATAAATTCCTACAGTTCAATATTATTTTTAGTCTTGAAATTGTGTGAAGAATGCACTGTCTTTAAATAAAGGGTTTTTTTAGAATTACTTTTTTTTACAGAATGTGTGGTTTTCATGGTGTCAGTATTCCTTAAATATTTCTTTTTATGCTTTGTTTTTCAGGTTGGCTTCATGAGCTAGGAAAACGTATTGAGTCTCCTTACTATGAAAATAATACACTAGGAGGCCCATCAATCAGAAGTGCCTATATCGCTGCCCTATATTTCACTCTCAGCAGCCTAACCAGTGTTGGGTTTGGAAATGTTTCAGCCAATACTGATGCTGAAAAGATCTTCTCCATTTGCACAATGCTTATTGGGGGTAAGTACAAATACATCATGTTAAAACATTTTGGGGAGGTATTGACAATTAAAATTAAGGTTGAAATTTAGGTAAGTTTCTAAAAAAATAACAAACAACAACAACAACAAAAAAAACCCACCCAACAACAATAAAAAACCCTAAAAATCCCAGCAAGTTTAATTTAAAATGCCAAAAGAAGGAAGTAACTTAGCTGATTTTACACAAGACAAACTCTCCTAAGCAGACCTATTTCTAACTACTTGATCACTTAAGGTGACAAAAGACAGTTGTCACCCAGTAAAATGCGAACTCACATTATTGTCAGGTTATGTGCCAGGCACTCTTCCAGTCAGCCAGGAAACTGGTGTATATTCAGCTCCAGTTCTGTCCCCACAGCAGCCCTGGGAATGATGACAAGGGGAGGTGGGCAGCTCACCGACGAATCTGGCTGTGAGCTGGTACATATACTCATGTGTAGGACTAGCCCAGAGAGAAGGCAGCAGAGCCAGGAAAACTTTTTGGTGAGCTACATGTGACTCTACCATAAACAAAAATCTCTGTAATTATCACGAAGTACATTTTATCACATCACTTTTCCGATTAGAATCAAAATGCAATGTTTTTGTCATATTTGGAGCTCAGTAGTATTTATATTAATTACCTCGTCATACTGCTGGGGGAAGCCAAGTGCCCATTTATGGTCTCGTTTCTGCTGAGGCACCTGCGCACAACCAGTGAGCCAGTAGCATCTGCAGAGCTTGGTGTAAACCAAGACCACTAAAAAAAGTACCTGCAGCTCTCTCTTCACCTTTATTCCAACAAAAAATCAGCAGTGCTATTTCATAGAGTGTACATCGTACTATCCAAAGTTGACACAGTGGGCATGAAGGTAAAATCAAACCACGATTTCCTACTGCCCCCCCCCCCCCCCCCCATATTTTTGTCTGCTTGCCTAATTGCTCTGGAAACACTAGTATGTATTTCTGCAGCAGTAGTCAGTAAGGCATTGGTTGTCAGCTTTGCAGCATAAATTTTCCTCATCAAAAAATAAATTGGCAACTTGACACTTGCAAGCTGGAACACAATGAATGACCCATAAACTATGTATTTGTGACATCGAGTGATATAGAAACTGCTCAATGAATTATTGGAATTTTTCCCAGTCCTGAAAATATAATATAATAGATCATGCAACAATATAATGGATCACGCAAGAATTATAACATTTTGATTTTGACAATGTCACAAAAATAAAAGCAGCTTATTAATTTCTCTTGCTGGTAGCATAAAATTATTGTTTTAAAATACAATGTGGTCTTTGTGTTTTGGGGTTTTCACTACATAAAATCAGTTGGAATGAAGGAAGTAGTCTTCATTTCAATAAATATTCCATTTATTCATGGAATAAAGAGATATCCTGCATAAGGCAATAATGAATATTTAATTCACTTTGATATCGCAGAGCTTTCACAAAATTAATAGAGCAGAATATAAAAGTAGCCTATACTTTTATTTAGTCCAGTTATAACAATTTCTTTTTCACTTATATTGTTGAATGGTAGAACTGATACGCTTGTGAACTGACAAACTGTGAAGAGCTAGTTGACTAGTGTGCACAGAGGGAATTGAAAACTGAAAGGCAAAGTTATTCATAGGCAAGCAGGTAGAAGAGTGACTTTATACCTGTGAAAGTCCAGTGAACAAGATGTTATATCCCCAAACTAAAGAATTTTCTGCCTGTTTGTACCATCTAAAAGAATTTTCAACCACCAAAATGTTTTCTTTCCTCCTCCTATTCCCTTTAGTCTCTTCTCACTCTCACTGGACTTTAAATTGCCATACAAGGTCAACATCTTGTCTTGTTTATAAACCAATTCTTTTGCCACTCTCAGGAGTCTGTCTGCTTTCTTTCAAGCACTATAAAGATAGATGTCCCTTGAGAGTAATAATCAAGCTCCTAATAGTTTTTTCAATAAACAATTTGTAAATGTTTATATTATATACCTCAGATCAATACCACATGACAGGCAACCTAGCTGTGACTTTTCCCACTGATAATCAGCAAGCACATTTCTGCACAGACAAACCCAGATGGCCTGTATCTGTAAGCATTTCTTCAGTTTTGCTTCTGCTGTTTTTATTCCCAGGCCAGTCTCTTAATTGCAGACAAACTCAGGACGTCAGAACTTTTTGATAAACAATTTCACACCATGTTTGACCTTCTCAAGCAACATAAGAAATCAGATTGATTTTTTTAAAAAACTTGAATTTCTGGTCTACAATGTTTTGGGGTTTTGTTTTTGTGTTTTAACATCTTATTCCACAGAATATGATACAGCTGTAAATATTTGTAACCTCATTCCACTACACATGGTCACCATTAGTAATCATTTTTATTTGTATGAGTTCTTGGAAACCTGTTACATTCTATGTAGCTACCAACTGACCATTTCAGTCTAGTTTTCATATTGATTAATAGCTTCTCATTATTTCCCGAACATGCCTGCCTACATGGGTTCATCTGATCTTTTTTCTTAGACTATGAACTTAATTGGTTTTGGGTAATCTTTTTTTTTTGGGTATTCTTTGCTTGGGTATTCTTTTGCTTGGTACCCTGACTAGATATCATCCTGTCCCATGGCAGTGACTGCTAATGACACAAAAAATGGAAATGAAAAATCATATGAATAATACTGTATATTATTCATGGAGTCTTATACTCCAAAGCTTTATTACATCTCTCAATCAGGAAATTGATTTTCTTTGAAAATCCTGTTTATTTTTTGTGTTATGTTTTAATGATCAACAAGTCACAACATTACACATAATTTCTGTCCTCCTCCAGCTCTGATGCATGCCTTGGTGTTTGGCAATGTGACTGCCATTATTCAGAGGATGTACTCCAGATGGTCCCTTTATCACACAAGAACCAAGGACCTGAAGGACTTTATACGGGTCCATCACCTGCCACAGCAGCTAAAGCAAAGGATGCTTGAATATTTCCAAACTACGTGGTCTGTCAATAATGGAATTGATTCCAATGAGGTAACCAAACAAGGAAGGTTGTGTTTTTGATTATTTTGACTATGGACTTAGAGGAGGATGGTGCTATACTCTTCTATGTATGATGCTGTGTTTTGTGTGATGTTATATATAAAAAAGAACATGCCTAAATATAAAGCTGGGTTATCCCAGGAAGAGGGTATGCTCTTGAAAAATCTAGTTTAGAATGTCATATCATAAATTAAAAATTCAAAGTCTTCCGCAGTTCTCAAATGCTGAAGAGGCATTCATCAGAAGCCTTTTGGATGATGCCAATAGAAACACCCCAGTGAGCAGTTTTGCTTTTCACCAAACAAAAAAATCTACTGGAGGTTTTTGTATGTTTTTTAAAGGAGGGATTTCTTTACTGCTTCTTTACTGCCCTTTCCTCCTGCTTTCTTTTTTTTTTTTTTTTAAAATTCTTTGCAATACTGTAAAAAAATAGTTTGGCCTGACTTTTGATGTTATTCATTTCTCTATGTTTTTAAATATTGCAGAATGTAATATGAGAGTGAAATCAAAAGACAGATTTCTGGTTATGTCTTTGCTTGCTTGCATTAAATGTCTTATCCAGGTTATGTATTCCTATACTCCAGAAGAAATATTGGCTTATCCCTGCTGCGAGTGTTATTTGAATTAATCATTCCTTTCAAAGTTCATGTTATATATGTCATTATAAAACTCAGTGACCTCTAAAGATAATGTGGAAATAAGCAGAAATATTTGGTTTTGAGAACATTCTCCTCCTGATAAATTCTTTTCTGTGATGTGTGCAGCACGAAGAATGAGACACTCAGCAGCATCCCAGCAACAGAAGGAGCCTAATAAGATTCCCAAAGATACAAAACCCACTTAGATTTGGGTTTTTTTTTTGTTAAGGATCACCTTCAGCTTGTGTATCTTCTGTACCTTTAGTCACACTGAAAGTGAGTGACTCCTGTACTGCAACAGCAGCCTTTGGAGAGACCATTAGTATTTCATGATTTGCCTCCCATCCCAAACTGCATTGTTAAAACAAGCAAGCAAAACAAACAAGAAACACATAAAAAGAAAACTTAGAGAGTTTTTTAAATTATTAATCTATCAATGGTTTTACCATATAAGAAACGATATAGCCTGTTGATGAATTTTATGCGTTTTAAAATCAAAATTAAGTTAATTTTTATTCTCTTTTCAGTATATGCTACTGTATACAGTGATATATAACTGAATAGGCTCATGTATTCTAGCAGCTGAAAAAAGCTGGGACAAGGTTAAATTATGCATTTGGGGGAATTCCCACATACAAGGTTGATGGCTTTTTTTCTTGGTTCACTATAAAGACATACTTTTATTCATAGTTTTCCTGGAATTTATCAGTGTTTATTGTCATAATTATTTATTAAGACATAGCATACATGTCTTATCAAGAGAATAAGAAAAATCAAAGGGAAATCTCTGTATCAATATGATATGTGTAGCACTACTAAATCAGATTGCTTCTGCAAAAGAAGAAACAAATTGTTTTACCCTTTTTCTCTTTTTCACTCATTTTTCTCTTTTTTGGACAGCTCTTAAAAGACTTCCCAGATGAGCTGCGTTCAGACATCACCATGCACTTGAACAAGGAGATTCTGCAGCTCTCCCTTTTTGAGTGTGCTAGCCGTGGTTGCCTCAGGTCTCTGTCTCTGCATATCAAAACCTCTTTCTGTGCTCCTGGGGAATATCTCCTCCGGCAGGGTGATGCCTTGCAAGCGATCTATTTTGTGTGCTCAGGTTCCATGGAAGTCCTGAAGGACAGCACGGTGCTGGCAATTCTCGGTATGTTCATAATCACAGCTTAAAAGAGAGAAAGAATGGCCCTCCAGTGTAGGAGGACCTTCACTACTAACAATTAATGTGTCCTAATAGTCTGAGGAGAAAGAATCTGCTTGATTTTAATATGCTATTCATACTCTATGGACATCCCTAAATTTTTTAGTTTAAACTTATTTTTTGCCATAAGAAGCTTTCAATTGCTAGAGTGCTAACTGTACAATATTTTACTCCCACACAGATTTTCTTATTCTCTCTCCTTTTCATGTAAGCAGGTATATGCTAGGTTTTGATGCAAATTGCTGCTTTCAAGTAAATTTGATGACAGTACTGGCACCTCAAAGGACATTGGTTATTAGTTCTTAAATCTTTCATGAAAACTAGGGGCCACTATGCTCCCACTAATGCTCCCAAAAAGAAAGGGAACAATGTGAGCTTACTGTCATTCTTTGACGCATTCATATCAACGCCACCCGCAGGACAGTCAGGTGTTGAAAAACAAGCATTGTTGTCTCTGGTCCCCGAAAAGTTCCTTCCTCAAGCTCTGATGCTGTCAACAGTTATCTGAATACATTAGAACAGCAAAAGGCCAGAAGTTCTGTCCTAATAAATTTCATTTATTTCTTTGCCAAATGGCTGCTTTGACTTATCAAGGCTTAAGCATCTCTACCTGTAAATTTCAGTGATTGGCCTAAATTTAATACCTACTAAAGAGATTCCATTTATCTTCAACTGAAGGATGATTAGAATTGTCTGAGTTAATGTTTATAAAATGGTTTGATAAAAGAAAATACAAAATTTTACTATAAAGAATTATTTTATTATTATTTTAATACCTTTTTTGATTTAAACATATTCTTCTTTCTAATAACTTTTAATATTCTTATAAAGCAGAGTTAAAAAGAACATTTCCTTTTTTTGCTTTCCTTCCTGTTTTGTGGGATTACACTAGATTGTTGATAATGCAAGCTTCTGGTTTTCTGTAATTCAATTTCCTTTATTTTACTAACATACATTTGACTGGTCTTTTTTTAAAATATAAATATGATACATGTCCTTTCTTGTTTCAAAACTCTTTAATTCTATTAGATTGACAGCCCACTTCACTCCATCACCCATTTATAATTAGGAAGTTTTAGAATGCCTTGATTTTGCTGAATCACATACATAAAAGCTATAAAATATGGCTTACAAAAATCAGAAGGCTAAATATAGAAAAAGGTCAAGAGCTGCCCCACTGGAACTATGATTTCATTAATTATTCCATTTCCAAGCACTTCCAAAAATGTTAATGAAAGCATCATTGTGTAATGGTGTCAATGGAAAGTCAGCTGATCGGAGCTAGCCCAGCTAGAGCCGGAGCCGGCACGCTTCAGAGACCACGAGGTTCAGAAGAGATTAGGAAAAGCAGAGGGGAAGCGCAGAGACATCGCGATTCCCGACATCTCCCGATCCCCGAAGCCCCAGCAGCCCTTGTGAGAGAGCGGCTGACGTGGCAGGGGGCGTTCCCGCGGTGACGGCGACCGCACCCCTGCCCCTTGCCTTGAAAGAGCCTCTGAGAGGGCAGTGACGGGTCGCTGCCCACCAGGCGCAGGGAGGAACAAGCAGGTCGTGTTGTGAACCCTGTTGCTGGTGTCCCAGACTGCTGACCAATATGGTCGCCTCCAGAAGGAGAGCTTGCAGTAAGGAGACTGTAGCAACTCAGACAGAGACCCTGTCCCAAACCGTGGCTGTTCAGGTCTCTGGCTGCAGGGAGTGCCAGAGCCTGCTGCTGCCGAGGGAGGGAGGCCAGCATTCCACCTGTGTGAGGTGTGAGCAGGTAGAAGATCTGCTTAGATTGGTGGCAGAACTTAAGGAGGAGGTCGAGACGCTGAGGACCATCAGGGAGTGTGAAAGGGAGATCGACTGGTGGAGTAACTCCCTGGTGTGCCAGCAGGAACGGTTCCAGGGAGATACCCCCCAAAAGGGGATGGACCCCCTGCCCTCTCAGACAGAGGGGGATGGCCCGAGACAGCCCCTGCCCTGTAGCTGTCGCGCAGAGGTAAGGGACCAAAAAGACAATGAGGGCTGGAAGCAAGTTTCAGTTCGGAACCGTGGGCAACCTTCCTCCCTTCCTGCCCTGCTTCCCCAGGTGCCCCTCCGTAATAGGTTTGAGGCCCTGGATCTTGATGGAGAGGTAAGTGAGGATGTGGTGCAAGGCCAGACTACAAGGTCACATAGGAAAAGGCGGTCGACTTCGCACCTCAAGACTGCCTCTGACAAGAAAGAAAGAAAAGTCATTGTCGTAGGCGATTCCCTTCTGACAGGAACAGAGGGCCCGATATGCAGAGTTGACCCTCATCATAGGGAAGTGTGTAGTCTGCCTGGAGCCCGGATCAGGGATATCACCAGGGCGCTCCCCAGCCTGGTGCACCCGACAGACTACTACCCGCTGCTGGTCTTCCAGACAGGTGGGGGGAAGCTGCTTCCCGCAGTCTGAGGGGGATGAAGAAAGGCTACAGGGCCTTGGGGCGGATGGTGAAAGAGGCTGGGGCTCAAGTGATCTTCTCCTCAGTTCTTCCATCTTCCGGTGATGATGTGGGATTGAATGGGAAAATTCAGTCCGTAAACAATTGGCTACGAGACTGGTGCTTTAGGCAGGGCTTTGGGTTCTTTGATAACAGCTGGTTTTATAAGGCTCCAGTCCGGATGATGGCACGTGGGAAAGGTTTATCTCACAGAGGCAAAAGGATGCTGGGGCATGAATTAGCAGGGCTCATTTGGAGAGCTTTAAACTAGATTCGAAGGGGGATGGGGTTGCAGCTGGGCTTGCCCCAGTGGGGCAGCACTCTAGGATTGATGAAGACTGGGAGGCCTCCTATAATCCTAGGGTGAAATTGGTGAGCTCAGCTAGCTCCTTGAAATGCCTGTACACCAATGCGTGCAGCATGGGAAATAAGCAGGAGGAGTTGGAGACCTGTGTTAAGTCAGGAGATTATGATCTGGTGGCAATTACAGAGACGTGGTGGGACAGCTCACATGACTGGAATATAGTCATGGAGGGCTATGTCCTTTTCAGGAAAGACAGGCCAGCCAGGCGGGGTGGTGGGGTTGCTCTTTATGTGCGAGAGCAGCTGCAATGTACTGAGTTCTGTCCAGGGACAGAGGACGAGCGAGTTGAGAGTCTGTGGGTGAGAATTAAGGGGCAGGCTGGAAGGGGTGATACTGTTGTGGGTGTCTCTTACAGGCCACCAGATCAGGGTGAGGAAGTTGACGAGGCCTTCTACAGGCAGCTGAGAGCGGCCTCACAGTCACAGGACGTGGTTGTCGTGGGGGATTTTAATTTCCCTGATGTTTGCTGGAAGGACTACTCAGCAACCCAGCCACAGTCCAGGAGGTTCCTCCAGTGTATGGATGATAACTTCCTCATCCAAATGGTGGATGAGCCAACCAGGAGAGGAGCGCTGCTGGATCTCATCCTCACTAACAAGGAGGGGCTGGTAGAAGCAGTAAAGGTTGAGGGCTGCCTTGGTTGCAGCGACCACGAGATGGTGGAATTCAGGATCTTGTGTGGTAGGGCCAGTACAATAGCAAGTAGAATTGCAACCCTGGACTTTAGCAGGGCAAACTTTGGCCTTTTCAAGCAATTGCTAGAGGAAATCCCATGGGCAAGGCTGCTTGAAGGTAAAGGGGCCCAAGATAGTTGGTTGACATTCAAGAATTGCTTATTCCAAGCTCAAGAGCAGAGCATCCCGACACGTAGGAAGTCAAGGAAGAGGGCCAGGAGACCTGCGTGGCTAAATACGGAACTGCTGGGTATGCTCAATTGGAAGAGCAGAGTTCACAGGTCATGGAAGGAGGGGCTGGCCACTTGGGAGGAATATAAGGCTGCTGCTAGAGGATGTAGGAAGGCAGCTAGGATTGGCTAAGGCTTCCTTAGAATTAAATCTGGCCAGAGGGGTCAAGGACAGCAGAAAGAGCTTTTTCAAATACATAGCTGATAAAACTAACACCAGAGGCAAGGTAGGCCCACTGGTGAACGGGATGGGTGCCCTGGTGACAGAAGATACAGAGATGGCAGAGTTATTGAATGCCTTCTTTGTCTCAGTCTACTCTGCCGGAGGCAGTCCTGAAGAGCCCTGTACTCCAGAGACCTCAGATGAAGTCAGGTCACTGGAGCAGTTTGCCTTAGTCGACGAGGAATGGGTTAGGGACCAGTTGAGCAATCTGGACATCCATAAATCCATGGGTCCAGATGGGATGCACCCGCGGGTGCTGAGGGAACTGGCGGAAGTCATTGCTAGACCACTCTCCATCATCTTTACCAAGTCTTGGGAAATGGGAGAGGTGCCTGAGGACTGGAGGAAAGCAAATGTCACTCCAGTCTTCAAAAAGGGCAAGAAGGAGGACCCGGGTAACTATAGACCGGTCAGCCTCACCTCCATCCCCGGGAAAGTGATGGAACACCTTATCCTTGATGCCATCTTAAGGCATGTCAAGGATAAGAGGGTTATGAGGGGCAGCCAACATGGCTTTACCAAGGGGAAGTCATGCTTGACCAACCTCATAGCCTTTTATGAGGAAATAACATTGTGGATGGATGATGGCAGAGCGGTGGATGTGGTCTACCTTGACTTCAGCAAAGCATTTGACACAGTCTCCCACAGCATCCTCATAGCTAAATTGAGGAAGTGTGGTCTGGATGATCAGGTAGTGAGGTGGGCTGCAAACTGGCTGAAGGAGAGAAACCAGAGCGTTGTAGTCTATGGGGCGGAGTCTAGTTGGAGGCCTGTATCTAGTGGAGTGCCTCAAGGGTCAGTACTGGGACCAGTATTATTTAATATATTCATCAATGATTTAGATGAGGGAATTGAGTGTACTGTCAGCAAGTTTGCTGATGACACCAAGCTGGGAGGAGTGGCTGACACGCCAGAAGGCTGTGCTGCCATCCAGCAAGACCTGGACAGGCTGGAGAGTTGGGCAGGGAGAAACTTGATGAAATATAACAAGGGAAAGTGTAGAGTCCTGCATCTGGGCAGGAACAACCCCAGGTTCCAATATAGGTTGGGGAATGATCTGTTAGAGAGTAGTGTAGGGGAGAGGGACCTGGGGGTCCTAGTGGATGGCAGGATGACCATGAGCCAACACTGTGCCCTTGTGGCCAAGAAGGCCAATGGCATCCTGGGGTGTATTAGAAGGGGGGTGGTCAGTAGGTCGAGAGAGGTCCTCCTTCCCCTCTACTCTGCCTTGGTGAGACCGCATCTGGAATATTGTGTCCAGTTCTGGGCCCCTCAGTTCAAGAAGGACAGGGACCTGCTGGAGAGAGTCCAGCGCAGGGCGACAAAGATGATTAAGGGAGTGGAGCATCTCCCTTATGAGGAAAGGCTGAGGGAGCTGGGTCTCTATAGTTTGGAGAAGAGGAGACTGCGGGGGGACCTTATTAGTGTATATAAATATATAAAGGGGGAGTGTCATGAGGATGGAGCCAGGCTCTTCTCAATGGCAAACAATGATAGGACAAGGGGTAATGGGTACAAACTGGAACACAAGAGGTTCCACTTAAACTTGAGAAGAAACTTCTTCTCAGTGAGGGTGACGGAACACTGGAACAGGCTGCCCAGGGAGGTTGTGGAGTCTCCTTCTCTGGAGACATTCAAAACCCGCCTGGACACATTCCTATGTAACCTTATCTAGGTGTTCCTGCTCTGGCAGGGGGATTGGACTAGATGATCTTTTGAGGTCCCTTCCAATCTCTAACATACTGTGATACTGTGATACTGTAATAAGAAAGAAATTCGCGTATTGCTGAGAGAAGTTAATGAAATCGTAATGCAAACACACAAACATAATACAATGAAATAATGTTTTGCTACAGCAAATGGGAGCTTCATCTTTTAAACTTAATTAACATCAGCAGAAAGTGAATGTATCAAACATGTAGGTCCCTATGAGAAACCGTGTTAATGATGTGATGCAAATCCAAGAGAGCAGGGTTCTTGCCTGATAATGCAGGTTACTTACTGTTCCCAGTCTACTATTTTATAATTCTGTTATAATTCTAATTCTAGTGGATTAGTTATTATTTACTGAACCATTTTCAGTAACAAGCAATATGGCAACAATACAATGAAATGCTCTGATAAAGTGCAGCTGTTTAGTTCCTCTTGAGACTATTACTTCAACAATGGCCGTTAAGATATCTTTTATAAGAAAATATGTTTCACTACAATAGTTATGTACTTTTTGAGCATACACCTTAGAGGTGTAAAAAAGTTTTAACCATAAGTTATTTAAAAGATATCCATGAGAATAAATCTATAACCTTGACTTCATGTCCCCGATACATTAACATACAGATGTGTCTGCAGAAATATTTATAAATATGTTCTCCAATGAAAAAGCTACTAAGAATAACATACATGATTCTGTTTATGCAATGAATGTCAATATTAAGATACAGTCATTTCCCTGCTGCAGTAATTCTACATGAAACTTCAACATTCTACCTACAGCCTTTGCTACATGATTTTCATTTTAAAAGAAACATACATTAGCATTATCATATCTATTGGTCTTTCAGGCTGACATTATTTCATCAAACACAACAATAATCTAATTGTAACTCAGTCAAATGCAACTCTTTTTTATTCTGAAATATTTATGCATTATTGATACTAACATTGTTATATACCTAACAAAATCTCGAATTAAGATGTTTTAAAGATCAGTTTTGGTAAATTTGAAATATTTTTCCATTGTTCATATTTACATAGCCCACAGTCGATTTACATTGCCTCTGCTTATTATTATCAAATAAATTTAAAGAATTGTCCATACTTATATAAAACATAAAACTGGATTACTGTTTAGCTTTATGTTATATTTAATTATGTAAGCACTGCATCACATGATGAGCAATGACAAATGTTATTGTCATCTATCAGATTTACCTTTCCCAGGTCGACTTAAACAATTACAAGTGCTTATTTATACCAATAGCAATTTTTAAGAGACCCCAAAGCAGCATTAATATATGTATATTCCAAGCAAAATAGAAAATCCTTCCCTACGTTGGGTTTTTGATAGGCTCTTTTGAGAAAGTTGTTCAGGCTCCATGTAAATATAAAAAATTGAAATTAGTATTTTAAAGTATAAAATTATCTTATTTAAGCTTAAGTTTGGCTGCTTAATTTAACTTCCCTTCAAGTTCACCATTTCCCATGTAATATCCAGTTGGAACCACATGCTGGTAGATTTTTCAGAGTTTACAGTCTTCACTCATTATTTATTAATCACAGAATAATGTAAGATTGGAAGGGACTGCTGGAAGCCATCCAACCTAAACCTGCTTAAAGCAGGACTCATCTAGCTCAGCTTCTTCAGGGCCATGTCTAAGCAAGCCTTGAACATCTCCAAGGACAGCAATTCCACACCCTCTCTGGCAGCCTGTCCCACTGTTTGACCAGCCTCATGGTGACTTTCATTTCCTGATTTCTGATCACAATTTCTTTTGTTACAACTTGTGCTCAGTACATCTTGTTGCAATATACACCCTAAGGAGGAGTTTAACCCTGTTTTCTCTATGCTTTTCTGTTAGGCTATTGAAGGCAGCAATAACATCTTTACTTTGCCTTCTCTTCTTAAGGCAGAACAGTACCCATTTTTTTCCTTATACACTATATTTTCAAGTCTCTGATCATCTTGGTGGCCTCTTCTGGATTCACTTGAGTATGTCTATTCTGTCTTTTACTGGGAAGCCCCAAACTGGACACAGTACTCCATATGTTGTATGACAAATGACTTATAGAAGGAAAGTGTCACTTCTTGGGACTTCCTTGCTGCACTCTTGTTAATGCTGCACAGGAGGTTCTTGGACTTCTCTGCTGCCAGGGCACATTGTTGACTCATGTTCAACTTGTCCACAATGACCCACAGGTCCTTTTTCAGAAAGCTGCTTTCCAGCTGGTCAGTTCCCAGCCCATACTGCTGCAAGGGAGGTTTTCCATCCCAGGTGAGGACTTGGCATTTCTTTTTGTTGAACTTCATGAGGTTCTGTCAGATCTCTTGTCATTCATTCAGGTCCCTCTGAATAGCAGCTTTGTCCTTCAGCATATCAGCCACTTCCCCCAGTTTGATATTGCCTATTAACTTGCCAAGAATGCAAGCCATCACACTGTTCAGGTCTTTAACAAAGACCATGTGTGTTAACTTTTGAGGAAGACCTCTGTTTCAATGACTGTTCTTGGGACTTCATACTTCAGATCAGATGTTTGTGGAAGCTTTTCATTACAAACATTTTGTGCTCTTCAATATGTGGTCAGTTGTGAGTTTTAATGCATCCAGTATTCTAAGGCAGTCTTGCCCATGAATTAAAATATAATGGCTTAAGAATTCATTTGTTTTTCTCGACAGATAGACCCATGGAGCTACATAGCTGTTAATAGTCTATACAGCTAAGATACAACATGCATTGTAGCTAAGCAGTCATAGTTATCATAGATTGCAAATATTTTGCAATCCAAGTTCTAAGTAAAAGGGTCATTTCAGTAGACAATCTGTGCTTGTGTCATTGTTAAAATGCTGTCTTAACACCTGTCTGTTCTACAATAAAAGAAATAATGCTATAAACATAATGTTCACTTTTTGAAAAACAAATCCCACCTGCTCTTAATTACTAGTGTAAATCTTAATTTTATATGTATTTTCTTGATTGCTCCCTTAAATCAGGTAGTTACCTGGCTGGAAATTAGTCTTCATACCTCCAATTAATTGCATATAATATTGCACCTGCAAAACAAAAAAGACAGCTTTTAGTCAAAGATCCATTAGAATTTTATTAATTAAACAATGCAGTGGTAACAATGTGACTTAAGATTTAGCAAATCTGTTAAATGAATTTATGATTCAAAAAAAAGAAGTAAAAAAATCATGTTTTGAAGACTCTTTTTTGTTTGTTTTTTTTTTTTTTGTATTCTCTTTTAGGTAAAGGAGATTTAATTGGAGCAAACCTATCCATTAGGGATCAAGTTATTAAAACAAATGCAGACGTTAAAGCTCTAACATACTGTGACCTCCAATGCATTATCCTCAAAGGCCTCTTTGAAGTGCTCGACCTTTACCCAGAGTATGCTCACAAGTTTGTTGAAGACATACAGCATGATCTCACATACAATCTAAGAGAAGGCCACGAAAGCGATGTAAGTATCTTTAAAGGTGTCTGCAGTTATTGTTACCTTTAAGATGCTTCTCATACTTTACCCAGTTCTCATAATTTTTGCCACAGTAAAAAAATAATACACAGATCATACTGAAAGGACCCCTCATTCCATTTGTTTGATAATTCAGACATTACCTATATGAATTTCTTATCAGTTGAACAGATCATAAACAGTGAACATGTTCTGTGCTTCTCATTTTTCCATAGAAAACATCATCTGTGAGAGAATGTGGGGGTTTTTAATATTTTGTCTTTTTTTGCTTATGTTTAAAAATAATTCATAGTTATGTAAAGCATGTGTCCAAGTAAAGGTATTTAACTACACGTTTTCTAGAAACTCACTTGCCAGTCTAACGGACATTCATTTCACAGATCACTGATTATCACTTCATAGTTAAGAATGTCTTCATGCACATTCAAAATGAGAACCAGTTGTTTACCATCACACTGCAACTAAAATGTGATTTTTCATTTAAATGAGCAATTTAATGTGAAAAAAAAAACCCAACAAGAAATTCCAGATAAAGCACCGCTGAAAGAAACAGTTCAGCTTAGCTGAACTGAACTTGGGTCAGAAACACTTCAGTTTAGACTTACCAAAGTACTTTCCCTGTATTATTTCTTTACTGTGAGGGTAGTGGGACTCTGGCACAGATTGCCCAGAGGAGCTGTGGCTGCCTCATCCCTGGAAGTGTTCCAGGCCAGGTTGGACAGGGCTTTTAGCAACCCTGTATAGTGGAAGCTGTCCCTGCCCATGGCAGGGGGATTGGAACCTGGTGATCTTTAAGGCCCCTTCCAACCAAAACCATTCCATGATTCTATTATATTATGTAGCAAATATATCAAGTTTTAATAATTAAAAGCTTTTATAACAGCTCTCTTTTTCTGACCTAACCATATGGCTGTAAAACTGTAGAGGGGAAAGTAATCAGGGCATCTCGTTTGTTTGCTTCTTGTAATGTCCCTAAACTTCCTGCTGCTGAATACAGCAGCTGAGAGACTACACATCTGTTTTGAGAGCTTTAATATTAGTTGGTGTAACCAACACATTTTCCTTGGGGAGGAATGGTTAATCTGGAAAGGAGTATAACTCCATGTAAAGATATGGTTTGGAGCTGATTGCATTCTCCTCTTCAGTTTTTCATGGATCTTGATGAACCTCCCACAATGTATTGCTTCATGCTTTCTCTGTATGATGACAAATCTAGGGATCACCATCTCAGGTGCATACACACTCAGCTTTTACAAAATCAGGAACAAATCTTCCCTGCTAAAGTTGGCAGGGTGATGTACAAGCTCTCTGCTGAGAGCAAACCACCACCAGCCTCAAAGATGAGTGCACAGACTGCAAAGGATGGGATTTAAGGCAGTGCAGGACATATCCAATCATTTTTTCTGCTTTTAGAAAGAAGATATTTACAGCATTTGTGAATACACACTGTATTTTCATGGTATAGTCCATTATCTTGGAAATTTAATATTCCAATATAAATTGGGTGGTGGTGGGGAAAACCAAACACTGGGTAGCATCCAATATCACAGGCAAATAGAGAAGCCAAGACAGATTATTGTAGTCTCCTGCATCCTTGTGTTAACTATGCCCTCCACTAGTATTTCTCTTGTAGCAGAACTAACCTCGGTTGTGTGCATCTTATTTCTTATCCAACCTTTTGACTTATCAATAAGGACAAAAAGCAGGAATAAGGTGGCCAAAAATTATACAGCAACAAAAAGAGGGCTCAACAAATGAGGGAAAATAGTTGTTGGTAGCAAAAGTGCCTGGTCAAACACTTGCTCTGCTTCATCTAGAAAATATCATGTCTTCATGAATACAAATTGAAAGCAGAAATAATCTGAGAATTATCTGATGGTTTACTCTCACAGAATAGTAAAAAAGTATTCAGAAGTACAGTTTGTGTATATGAAAATATGACATTTTTAATATAACATGATTTCTTGGGAATGGTGCTATGGGAGAGTTTGGCAGCTGTGATACCATATCTTGATCTCTGTCTCCCTGAAAGAGGGAGATTTTACCTTTGTGAGTATCTATGACTTCTGCAGCTTTATGGAAATTTTGGGTTTAGAGACCTTTTTCCATAGTTAAAAATTGAACTCTGAGTAAGTCAGTTTCTCACTTTCTTATTCTTTGGATGTTTTAAATGACTGGAAATTTGCAACTGAATGTGAATTTAATGCTGAAAATGGATCAGTAACAGTATTTAGGGTAAGGTAAACCACAGAATGAAATAGCACGTGTTTCCCCACTATGATTGCCAAGTACCTTTCAGTCCTGACCTAAAATCTTCTAAAATCTCCTGCGGAGAAGGACTTGGGTTGTTGGTCAATGAGAAAATGAACATGAGAAGAGATTCCGTGTGTGCTCGCAGCCCAGAAAGCCAACTGTATCCTGGGCTGCATCAAAAGGAGTGTGACCAGCAGGTCGAAGGAGGTGATCCTGCCCCTCTACTCTGTTCTCGTGAGACCTCACTTGGAGTATTGTGTGCAGTTCTGGTGCCCTCAACATAAAAAGGACATGGAACTGTTGGAGCAAGTCCAGAGGAGGGCCATGAGGATGGTCAGGGGGCTGGAGCACCTTGCGTATGAAGACAGGCTGAGAAAGTTGGGGCTGTTCAGCCTGGAGAAGAGAAGGCTGCGTGGAGACCTCATAGCAGCCTTCCGGTATCTGAAGGGGCCTACAAGGATGCTGGGGATGGACTATTCATCAGGGACTGTAGTGACAGGACAAGGGGTAATGGGTTCAAATTTAAACAGGGGAAGTTTAGATTGGATATAAGGAAGAAATTCTTTACTGAGAGGGTGGTGAGGCACTGGAATGGGTTGCCCAGGGAGGTTGTGAATGCTCCATCCTTGGTGGTGTTCAAGGCCAGGTTGGATGAGGCCTTGGGTGGCATGGTTTAGTGTGAGGTGTCCCTGCCCATGGCAGGGGCATTGGAACTAGATGATCTTAAGGTCCTTTCCAACCCTAACTATTCTATGATTCTATGATTCTAAAATATTATTGCATTTTCAGTCACAGACCACCAAAATTGCCTTAGGTTGTAGATTTCCTAACACTTTTAGCCATCATTAATAAATTGATGCTGCAGAACGATGCAGTCGTCATGATATATCATCCCCTTCTTTGCGGTGTTTGAACTGTTCGTTGCACACAAAAGTGAATGACAAATTTGAACAAAGTGACCAAAAGCGCCAAAAGTCATCAGAAGTTTTCTGATCGTGGAGTGTCAAGGTTGGACACTTAGCACTAGATCACATAACTACCCTACCCACACAGAAAGCTCTAAGGAAACTTCCTAATTTTGTTTTCTCAATTCATTTGCATGTCTGGGTGTATATAATGATGTGTTCCTTCTGCATTACAATCCAAGTAAGATGGAAAAGGCTCCAGGATTTCCACAGCTATGTCACTCTTCAGTAAAACAAGTAGGAGCTGTAACGAGATTTCCTATTAACAAGCAGAAACTGTAGCTGTCTGGTTATAGAAAGATTGAAAGTGTTTAAGCAATCTTGGAAGAAAAGCTCAGGAGATTTTAAGTACAGGAGTTGGCAATCGTGTAACTATTTCAGTCTCTAATGAGTAACAGATAAAGAAACAGAAACACACAAAAACAGGGAGAGAAAAGTTTGTGTTGTCTCATGATAGCTCTAAAACCAGTAATCATTAAGTGGTTTATTATTATAATCATTAATGTGTGTGCAATCACACTGGCAGTGCTATTATGCCATCTTTTTATATATTCCCATCACAGCAAGATGCGAGTTAGGAAAAAAGTCTTTATATTCATCATACATATTCTGTATTCTGTCCTTTGCTTTCTTTGATGCTTTTTCCTGAAGAAATTGGTAACTGTGTTTTTAAAAGGATTCAGTTAAATAACTGGACAGTTAGAAAAAGCTGATTTGTTTGCTAGCTGGAGTTATGACATTAAAAAATTTGCCCATTCAAGTGTTTCAATCAATTTCTATTGGTCTGTGACTGTGATGTCTTAGCCGTGAAATAGTTTGTTAAATGACACAGATTTTGACACCCACCTCACCCCACGTATATCATTATGCCCTATATGTGACAAGTTTCATACACAGCAGGCAGTGAGAGAGTCATATATCTGATTTGGTAAAACTAAGTACTCATAAGAAGGTTTTTACATATAATACAATTATGTGAAAGAAACTGGAAATTATTTTGCTGTGCACTATCCCTGGAAAGCATTTGCTACTTACATATTTAGAGAGCAGTAGCAGATTTTGAATGCAAGCGCAAAATTCAACCGAAAGTCTGCCTTAGCCACTGTCTGTTTCAGCTAATAAATTATGTATTTGACATATGTTCATTCTGGACACTTTAATCATGCTTTTTCTAGTCTTTTGAATTTATGAATGCTGCTTTCCAGTATAGTAATAACTCAGAAGGAATTCTATGTTACATATTTGATTATCTATTGTGAACCAGCAACGGAAATAGCATGACATTTCTGACTTTTTAATGGATCTCTACTGTCTGCATGACTAGATATAATTTTGTTATAAAGAAAAAAATCAAAGTTATTAAGGAAAAAATAAGCCATTTTTTAAAAAATAGTTGCTTTTAATTTTGGCAGTCCTTGTAAAATAAGAACTTGATAGAAACTTCGGTCACATAATTATTTATTGATATGTTTGATTTTTGAGAGCCAAAAAAATCCTATTTCTTGGGTATTACCTATGTGTTTACAATAAAACCCATGCATTTAAAAAATAATTTCCAAACCAACTCTTACTATGCTGCTGCACTTAGTCATAATTCTTCTACTTCGGCCTACATCAGAGCTCATCCTGTTCACTGCAGGACACTCACAGGTTGCAAAATATTTTTCATTATAAATAATTTCCACAGAAGGTTTCACAAATAATTCCAACCACATTTTTAATAGAGAAGAGGGTTTTGCCATATTACCCAGGAGCTGTGCAGAAAAAAGTGGCTTACCTTAGAAAAGTTAAAAAGCCCTACTTTGACAGTTAAAAGTGGAGCTGGATAACTTTGAAGAAAGCTTGTCATTTTTAAGCAAACTTACATGCAGTTAAGCACACGCCTTTGTCAATAGCTCATGTGTCAGAAGGTCATGCACTTGTACCTAAGGCGTAATTCACTGGTGTTTATCATCTGTCACAGTAGGTATAAATTCTGCAAAACAAGAGACCAATCAATTGTAATTTTTCTTTTTCTATACAAGAATTATTACAACAGGTAGAACATAGAAGTGAGTAAATCACCTAAAGCAACAGAAGTTTAATGCTTCATCTGTATGATTATTCCTGGGGGGAAAAAAGTAGAAAACACCCTAAAAGTTATATTAGTTCATTATCTTTCCCTTTAGTCCATGTTGGCAGTCACACAGAACAAATTCCCATTATCTTATTAGGGACCTGAAGTGATTGGTGTCTGTGCATCCACTTTCTTCCTGTCAGCCATATTTCCTTTTCTCCTTTATACCTCTTTTGCTGTGAGATAGAGTCAGCAAAATTCTCATCTTCTTAACAACTAAAGTACAGGAATGAAGGTATTCATACTATCAGAAACTAAAATAATTTAAAATCTGTGAACATATAATTCACTTTGTGAACCTGATGGGTTGACTGAAGTAGGTCTCTTACCTGCTTCTGTGCATGACTACTCTGCGATCAGCGCTGCTGTGAAATATTGCTCAGTGCTCTTTCACATTTTACAAGCTATTCAGATTTTTTGATCATTTTCCTGGGACAACCTGAGACTTATTTTCCTTCTTCCCTCTCTGTCTCTCTCCTGCTTTCCATCTTCTCAAAATACATTACCCTATTGCTGAATAAAGCTCACTCAGAAAATATCATTTATACAGCTCAACTTCTATATTTCTATGGAATCAGTAACAGGATTGTGCAGCTGTAGAAGGGACATGACCGAGTTCCTTTACCTGTTTTACACTTAATTTCTGATTTTAAATTAATGAGAAGCAGTTTGGCAAAGAGCTTTGTCTTTCAGCTCTCTGTAAGATATTCCACAGGTCTCCTACCTGTATTTATGACAGTAAGAATGTTTTAGAGGATTTTTAGCCATTTAAGGTGGATGCTAATTTCAAATAGTTGATGCTGCTGTTGCAATATTCCCCTCCCTGTGCAGTTAGTCAGTTCTTTCTCCACTTCCTCAACCTGGCAATTACCTGCTTCACTCAGCATGGGAGCAGAGCTGTCCTGGAGCTATAGTGCAAGCCTGGTTTCACTCCTTTTTTTTGTCTGCTAACTCATAAACCTCGTTTATTTGCAGTCATTGGTGAGCCTGATGTGTTGTGCCCCTGAGCCATCAGTTCACCTGGTACCCCTCAAGATAATCATCTCACTATCATGTTTCTAATATATCCTTCACTACGGTACACTGCTGAGAAATAATGCAATAAGGAAACCTGTAATTCAAAGAGGACAGACTGGTATGCCTGTCCTCTTGCAGGCTCGGTGGCCTTTGCATTTTCTTTCCTAGTATCTTCACCTGAAGATTTTATTTTATTTTTTGCTGCTATGCTCCTGTTCCATTTCTGCAGCCTTCAGTCATTCTAATATTTTTTAAAATAACAACATCCAGTTAGCTCTACTGCCTGTTATTGCCTGATAGTTTATTCCTCTGCTTTGTGGTAATTTTCTACAACTTATTGATGTAACTATGTCATTTTTCCATTCTTTCTTTTCATTAATTCTTGTGGGTTTACATGTCTTTTCCTTTTTACACCTAAAATAAATGGATGATTGGCTGTAAGGATGAATCCCACAAGATGTGAAAGAGGATAAAGGGGAGGAGAGGAAAATAACCCGTAAAGCTTTGACTGGGAATATGTTACATATATGTGACTTATCCCAAAATTCCTACCCCCGTGGTCACTCTTACTTTTTTTGAATAGCTTAAGAGAGAGGAATTATGCTTTTCAGTTATACATTATTTATGAAAAGACTATTCAATGCATGTATGAATAGGGATTTTCACAATTGGACTGTAGCACTTTGACAAATACAATTTTCACTCTAACTAGAACTAAAGTATTTAAATAATTGACAAAAAATTACTTCTAATTTTAGCTTCTGAGTCCTTTTAAGCACTCTCCATTCTCATTCATTTCACTTCCTGCGATTATTGCATTCTGCGTCAGATTATACAGCTTAACCAGAGGGTTACATGCTGAGAAAAAAAACATATCCAGGCTGGCAAAGCAGCTTATTGATGTTTTTAGACTGGCATAAGAGGAGGGTATGAAACACTGTGTCAAACAGAATTTTAGCCAGGAGAAGCTGCTGGCTTTCAGGAAGCATTGCCTTGGAAGCTAACCGTATTTCTATTTTAATTACACAGAGATGCTAGATGACAACTTTTTCTAATATGCTTCATTGTGCCTTAGGAAACATGATAATGTAACTTACAATATTAATAGTATATCTTCGTCTCTACACTGAAAAAAGTGAAAATAACATTAATCCTAATATAACAACTTTAAAATGGCATGAAGTTAGAGGGTGGATTTGATTTATTTTTTTTTTCCATAATCTCTTTATTTTGCATTGATATAGCAAGGACTAAACAGTGGCTTTAAATTTAGACGCAGTCTTACAGGAACCTATACTTTTATTATTCTGTGTAACGTAAGACGAATTTATGGAGGAAATGATAATACCACAATTTTTTCTATATGAATACTAGTTCTGAAGGCACAGACTGTCTTGAGATGTAACGAGCATGTTGGACTAGCTTATATGGTAAAGTTCCTATATGACGTTCAGAGTTATAACCTCAGCATACATGCTGGAACATGTGAAATTAAATATTATGTAGTCTTTGAGCAAGCTGTCTATAATCAGTGCAACTTGTGTATCAAGTAGGCATTCTATATGGATACATGTGTTCTCAATTTTATTGAACTGGTAACATTCTTAGTGCAGCTTTCTTAAACATCATAGAATAATAGAATAGCTGAGGTTGAAAGGCTTCTCTGAAGATCAACTGGACCCATCCCTCAGCTCAAAGATTCAAAAGCATATAAAAATGAAAACCAATCTTAGTTATGTACAAATGCAGTCTAAGATTTTACTGATGTAAAACAAATATATCAGCATATTTTTCTTTTTAATTATCTATACCTTCTTTTAGTAAAATCAGAGCTACAGAACCTGCCTGCATAAGTGTAACTAGAGTTCTGCTGAAAATGCTGCTCCTACTTAAGACATATAGATCCTCTTTTCTGTGCTGTGATAAATAATGACTTTAGTAGCAAATAGATACATAAAGTATGTATGTATATACTGTGTATACAGTACAGTATTGCTTATATAGTAAGTGTTCAGAGACAGGCTCCACTGATAATCTCACTATGTTCATTCCTTCAGCAAAACTGATATTAGATTTCTCTGACACTGGGTTTGGTTTTATATCATGGTACTTTGAAAACTGAAGCAATATTATTCACTTATTGAGTGTCCATGTTGTCTTAGTTTCTAAGCTATGCAAAACTTCTTGAATAACACAGCTGCCAAGAGCTCCAAAAATGTATGCTGTCAGCTTTTCTGTATTATGCTTGTATAGAAACACAAATTGCATCTCCAGGGAAGGAAATTAGGATGGCTTTCTTAATAAAGCCCATATACTTAGGCTTCTGCTGGTATCTTCACCTGCCAGGACATGGCCTCTTACCCTGAGGTAAAATCATATAAATTGCTTTCACAGTTACTTTATGTCTGCTGTCTTCCCTAAAGTTTTGATTCTGAATATATCAAGTGGCCAGATGTGTGCTCAATTTGCACTTTGTTTCTTCCTGGGAGAATTCACTAGAGGTTAATCTACTGATCCAGTTGCCATGAGAAAAGCAAAATATTCATATTTTAGAAGAAACATTTCTGATTAAAAATAAAACCAAAAAGAAAACAAACAACAAACATATTTTAAAATAAGGAAACAGATTATACTTGTCCTTGCCTTCTTTTTTGTAAGGTTTACCAGGGCCATTTCTGCATCTATTTATGAGTCTGTGAAATCTTTGAGTTGTATGAAGTTAAGCATATAAGTTTTTATTACTTTGAAAGCTGTTAGCATTCATTTTATTTTCCACTAATATTATGTAAGTCTTTACACGACTGCAATCAAACTGCAGGAACATTGAAAAGTTTTCTCCACTATATCTTTTGTGTGCAGTGATCTGCAAGCTTTTCCAAAAATGCAACCTGTCAGAGAAATGTACAGTCAGTGGCAGGTCTATTGTCTATTCTAACAATTCCTCCTTTTGTCTTCTTTTGACCTTATTGACAGTCTTTTCCTTAGTTGAGATTTTTTTCAATTCTTACTGGTGTAAGTTTGCTATGAAAGCTGTACATACAAAGCAGCCTGGGACACTGTATTCTTTGCTTGTTTTGGGGTGGGAGAGAGAGACGCGAGAATATAGAAATAAAAATGACTAATTTATACCATCCATATTTATTATTTATTTGATTCTTGATTTGGAGCAAGTGAGAGAGATAAGGTTTTGTTTCTGTGGCAGCTTTTTAACATGAAATCCAATAGATCCTGTGTTGTTAATGAAACAATCAAAGTATAATTAAATTTTTTTGCTAAACAATGCAATGATGTTAACAACTAGGTTTTAAAGAAAAATATGAAAAATATTAAATTTATTGTTTTATTTATTTAATACTAAATATAAAATATCGTGAGAAATTTGAATCCAAGAAAGTATGCATTTGCAAAAATCTCTTCCAAAGCTAAGTACAACCAGCCAGTTATTGAGCGCTTATATTAACTTCACAGGCTATGATAATTTATTTGAAAGATAGGAATTATGTAGGATAATGATTTAGAAGAACATTGTAGAACTCATGGCAATTCACAAGTGTTGGTCACCTAGGATGAAATACTGGTGACATATCTGTGTTTCAACTTTTGTTGCTAATTCAATATATTCTATATCGTGAGTAGGATTAGAGACTGCTGAAAGCATCTGCTTCAACAAAATACATTTTCTCTAGCTGTTCACTGAGCAGGGAAAAGAGATAAGAATAAACTTGACAAAATATAGGGACAAACCAGTGAACTATAGAAAGTCTTAGAGAAAAAAAATGGAAAAAAAGGAGGTAAATTGCTCAGTAAATGTAGATATAAAACAATTATATCTAGCCTGAGAAACTCTTTATAAGAGATTTAGTCCTTTGTGCTTTAAAAGATTTGTGATATTTCATTGAAAATATTCCTGATTATGGAAAATTGAGGCCTAAACACATGTGAGGCATTAAGCTTTTCAGCAGTACAATAATCTCTTGTTGTGTATTTGTACCTTTTCCATTACTATACAGTAAATTTGCAGAGAATAGAACATATGGCATGTGTTCTTTTTTTTTTTTTTTACACTGCCAGTGCTCCTACATGTTGGTTTTTTTTCCTGCTAAGGACATTAATATTCTAGTTTGATTTCAAATCCTTTCCTGAAAGTGTATTTTATCCTTTTGACTCCTTAGATGCAAAGAATTATTAATAAATGTTAGGACCCAAGGTTTAAGAGCAAAGCAAAGTGAAATTATGTTTCTGTTTTTGTTCCTACTTCCCATGGAGGCAACAAAAATCAGGCCGGTAAATTTACTTACCTGGACATTCAATGTATTAACCTGATGATTTACCTGCATCTTTATATTTCTCTTTTTAGGGTTTTATCATTGGAATTATTGTACAACTAATTACCTGGTTTGCTCACAATTCTTGGTAAAGACGCCAGGGCTGAAATTAAAAATTGAATTAGACTTTGACAGTATTTTACATAAGTTATGCTAACATCAGTCTTTTTTGGATTTTTTCCCAAACCAGAATTACCTCTGTTTTTCTTTCTGCAGCCCATATCCTTTAAGAGTTGTACTTATTTCTAAAAGACCAGCATGAGAGCCAATTTGTATCCTCTTCCTTTTTGATAAATTAAAAAAAACATTTTATAGAAGGCTACACCAGTGTGTTGCTCTGAGTGAAAGGTTTTAGCAGATCAGAAATTAGGACAGCAAATCATAATTATTTACTCCGATACCACATTTTTACAGAGAAAAAGTTATGTTCACAGTGAGGTCTTTAAATTTACTTCCCTTTGACTTGCTTTTTCCATGTTCTTTTTCATCTTTTCTCATTAAGAATGGTATTTTTGCAGGGAGAGAGAGGCTTAAAAGCAAAACTTGAGAATTCTCTCTGATGACAGACTAGTTTCTTTTTATTAACTTTCAACTACCAGTCCATGAAGTTCCAGACCCTGTTTTATGTGTGCAAGATACGGTGTTCAAAGTTACAAGTAATAAATATGGCTGCAGTATATTACTAAAGAAGCAATTTCAACACTTCAACTGTGGGTACTGTGCTATGGAAAAAGTTTATATGTCCCCTGTTTACCTAAAAATACCAATTTATTCATACTGAAATTGTTCTCCAGTGGGTTTAAGGGACCAGTTTGGGGAAAAGGAAGTCTGATGAGTAGTTTTCTCATGTCACATGTTCTCTATTCATACCTATTATTTTCTGCTATCTTTCCTCCCAAGGACACTCCTTCCCTCCCCTGTAAAAACTGACCTGCCTTATTTTTCTCTTGGTAAGGTCATAAGGCGACAAAATGCTGTTAGTAACCCTATTTCCTCAGTTTCTCCCTCCCTTATGCAGCAACTAACAAGTGTAAAACTGAGAGCAGAGAGATAGATCCTCACCCATGGATGTCTGTGGCTGCTGCATTGATGGGCAGTGAAGAGGTCCTGCAGGCAGCAGACAGTGTTACTACCGATTGATCACAGAGCTGAAAGCCCAGCCCAGGGGAAAGACCCTAGCAGGGCTGTGGGGAAATGCCAAGAGGACATGTAGGAGACACCCATATGATTTCTTTGTCTCTGCTTTCAAGATGTACAATCAGCATTAACACATGTGCTTAGGAGGAAAAAGTGAGGAGAACTTTACTACAAATGACATAAAGAATTCAGAAGTCAAAATTGTACTTTGTAAGATCTTTTTTGTGAAGCTGCTAATGTTTGGGTCTGGTTTGGAGATTTAATTAAAGCTGCTATTTAACATTCATACTGCACCTGTGCCTAGAAGCCGAGCAAACAGATGCTCCAAAATTCTAGGCACTATTGTAAATTAAACTTCTTAAACATATGTGCAAAAAAGACCATTAGCACTTCCTATTTCTGACTTTAATATTTTAGTACATTTTCAGTTTCTTGTTCTCCTGAATCTTGAAATGAGATGTTGTTACTTCAGTTGGCATAGATTAAGTGCAGACTGGGAGATTTCAGGATTTGAGATCTCATCCTCTACTAATATCATCCAGTACTTTATCTAACTCAGGAAGAACACAGCAGTTATTTTATTTACATAGACTAATTTTTGCACTTGTTCTGTTTGGCAGCTATTAGAGTATTATTGCTAAATTTATTGATACACCTGCTACTGGCTTGGTTGTTGTGGAGTAGGATTTCTGCTTACACAAACTCAAATTTTGAGTATTTGTATATTATACAACTACTAGTACCCTCAGTTTTATGAGCAACTACAGAACAGTTTTCAGGATAACCTGAAAGACTGGTAAAAAAAAATAAAGAAGGGCTGAAGTTCTTCTACCTGAGTTTAGATTAAAAAAAACTAATGTTGTGAATTTAAAATTGATGGATGTTAAACACTTTTTATCTTAACATGTGCGTTTAGAAAAACTGGGAATCGTTTCTGAAAATTCTACCTGGTGGACTAATGTTTTCCTATAAATACAGCATTTATACAGTTCTCAGGGACTTGCCCGTGGTTAAAGTATGGACACTCAAATAAACAACAGAATGTTCATAACAGATATTATTCAGCAGTTCCAGCGGATTTTATTAGAAGTAGTTACACATTAAACTTGCATGATTTTTTTTCTTCTTCTTTTTTTTTTCTTTCCATTTAATCCAAGAAGGGAAAAATGTCATGGCCTTGAATTGCTGTTAGTCATGTTAGTCATATATGACCAGCATCATACTGGTCCTATTTTCTTCAGTCCCATCACTGCCTTTGAAAATTCACCAAAGATGCTACAGTTACTTAGATCATCTACATGTAAGGACAAGGCTGACACAGGAGCTAGAACTACAGAGAGGCAGGGACAAAGCAGAGCATTGTTCCTGCATAGGATTCCATTAAACCAGAACTGAAACCCACCAGGCACACATTCACCCATCCACATTCGTTCACAGGTTTGGGGCCTTGATCTAACTTTTTATTAAAGTAAAATGCTATTTTTGAGCAACTTTTTTCAACGAAAATAAAACTTTCTTTCCTGTTTATTTAGGGTTATTTTTTTTTCCCTCACAGCATCTGTTTCCAAGGAGTGTCGTTAGTTCAGTGCTATGTCACCATTGTCACCATTTCATTTAGTACATTTGTTTTATCATGAGTTTCTTTTCTTGTATAATCATAAATGTTTCGGTTGAATTGTCTGCATGCTCTTAGAAGCCAATACTGTGCAGATGCACATATTTGCTACTTTTTTGTTTTGTTTCTTTCAGGTAATATCAAAATTATCAAACAAGTCTACATTATCTCAGGTATGTTAGTCATACGTTAACTATGCCAAGACTGACTTTGCAACATGTACCATGTTATGGCCAGAGCAAAGCTGGAAAAAGTCCAAATGACTTCCATGGTTTCAGAATGAGATTTTAAATAGCATCCTGCAGATAGTTCTGCCACTGTCCATTTTATGAGTAAGAGCTTATGATCTTTCCTTCCAGGTGCTGGATTTGGATATCCTACTGTAGCACCTGCATTTTAAATACATGGTTACCCAAGCCAAAGTTTTGAACACGGGTAACATTCATTCTCTGTGAGTATAGACTGCATCACTGCCAGATCCTGTACAATTTGATCATCATGACAGCCTTCACATGACTATTGTGATTGACAACAAGGCTGTTATATTTTACATAGATGGGTCATTTGCCACTGTTTTACGTATTTACCTTTTCATAATCTCAAATGGAAAGGACCTAGTTCACTAGATCTGCCAATGTATATGAAGAGAAAAACATTCATTCAATGAAAGTGTGCTGTAGCACACAGAAAAATTAAATCCATGCTGCAAAACGTTTAGACGAATACTAATAGGGACTAAGAACATTGGGATAAATTCCCCAAATCTGAGTTTTCATTTCCACCCAGTCAATCTTACTTGGCCTGAATATGGGAGATTTGACTACACAAGCTCATCTGAGGTTTTCTATCTAAAGTTAACAGTGCCTTAATCAAGCTTGATTAAGAGGGGTAGCCAAAAAAGAAAAAAATTAATACCAACCCTTTCTGAAACCATGAAGTTGCATTTGCCTGTACTTTTCACTCAGATGTATGGAATTTTTAATTTGACCTGGAGCCTGATTCTGCCTTTGTCCAATCACCTACTATCGATAAATACCAAGTTGTACCATGAGAATAAATGGAACTATTTTTGAGTTATGGCCTGATCCTGACATGATCTTCATATTGGCATATCTCAGCACCCATGGCCAGTGCATTTTGTTACCATGAAACAACAACAATCAATATATTGCTGTCTTAGGCTGTGCTTTAATTAGTACATAAAGTGGAGAACCCAAGTCTGTGTTGCTACTAAATTGCCTTGTTTCCAACATGAAGCATTCAAATTGCAGTTTTTCTAAAAAGAGATATAGCTCTGCTTTTTGATGGTTCAGTTCTGAAGCTGACAATGCCACACCACTTGTGCAATAATGGGACTATATATAAGCTGAAAAACCTGCCTACTACCCTAGCAGTGGTTTCAGTTACAACTAAGAAGGAAACAGAAGACATGCGGGCTTGAGCTGAACTCATGTAAATGTTATTTGTAGGCTATAAATATGAATAAATATAGATATGTTCCATATGTAAATGTGGACTTATATGAATTACCAGCCTCAGTTCTTTCTCTTAGTCCACAGGAAGTCTGATAGTGTAACATTCAAAAGAAATAACACCTCAGTAAAGCAAGATTAATCTATTCAAGTGTATAGATGGCACATGGCTTGTAAGAGCTGGTCCTGTAATCTTTCCTGGTAAAAAAACTTACTGCAGAGAGTTCAGTGACCACATTGCTACCGACCTTTTTTGTTTGTATTTTTCTTACATATGCACATTTAGCCATAATTGAGGAGGAAAGTTATGGAAGAGTTCCAAAACAGATATCTCTAATCAGAAATGAAAGCTGTGCTGGACCTGAGTTTGTTCCAGGATGAATACTAGAAGAAATTCTATTTCTGAAACATCAGACTCTGAATTTTCCATTAATATGTAAAAATCTGCTATTTTAGACAGAGCTCAAGGGAAATGGAAATATAAAGAAGAGACTTCCTTCAATTGTGGAAGATGAAGATGAGGATGAGGAGGGAGAAGAAGAGAGCAGCACCCTGTCATCAATCCATACAAGGAGCACAAATTTCTCTCAGCAGAAGAAAGCTGGAAGCAATAAAAGCCACCTAGGGAGAAACTTGAAGCAGTTGGCATCGGGAACGGTGCCCTTTCATTCACCCATCCGCGCTTGCAGTTCAAACCCCACAAGAACCAAACATGAAACGGAGCTCCATTACTACTCCAGAAGGAAAGAGAAAAACCTTAGGTTACAGCTTTCAGCACTGACCAGCAGTGGTCCACCTGACCTGAGCCCAAGGTAATAGTTATAAATCATTACACTCTCTCATGTAACTCCTATAACGTATATCATGATTGTAATAGTATAAAATATTTCTTTTTCTTTAGTAGTTCATGCTTTTGATCCTACAATAAGAAGGAAAGCCTTCATACTGTAGGAACTATTAGACACTATGCAGAATGTTAAGATTTTAGTCCTTTGTTGTGAAATAAAGTATTTCTACCAGTAAAAAGAGAAAGTATTAAGCAATTACAAAAATTACTATTTCAATAGTCTGGCTTTATGGTATCGTTTTGTCCATCTATAATGATATGCATTCCCACAATAGCACTGTGAAACATTCTGAGTCCATCAGAAAGAGAACAATTTAGAAAGCAACTAGACGATTATAAAGCTTAGCTGTGCAAATAAAAAAGTTCCTAGAGGAATAAAAAATGCAATTTTAGAGGAAAAGAAATGGTTTTTTTACATTAGAGAAATGAAACCTGATAATGCAGGTGATGTAGAGAATAAATATGGAGTTGAGAAAATATTTTAGCTGTGACTTCTGGCATAAACAGGTTATTGTGGAATTACTAGTGTATGATTTTAAATTTTTACTTGCATGTTACTTGTAAGGTGATTTATGTATCTTATTTCTAAATCATTGCACCACAGTAATTAACTATAAACTAAGAGATCAGTTCTTTACAGAAATCACAGTCGCTTTTTCACACACAAGGTGCTGCAGCAGTTGATCTTCAAGTTCTGGTTTCCAGAATTTGAAGTATTTTACATGTTCAAGAATTTCCTTTACAGAGTGGTAGTTTCAACAACTAAACATGAAATAGCTGCAGCTTAAGCAGTATATTTGTTTAGCTCTGTCAAGGCACCTACCCCTAAGGATGCAATCATAAGTAGGACACTGAAGCCTATGTAGGAATCTTCCCCCCTCATCATATATTTGATCAGTACTGTTACATCTCAAATAGGAGCTGGGTACAAACTGATTTTAGTTTTGTCAATACAGGAGAAAATAATCTGTGGAAAACCAGCTTCTACACTAGAAAAATTGAAATTCATAGTAGGTGTTTTCTCATTTCTTTCATAAATCTCATATGAATTTGGTTCAGGTCAGCTATGATGAAAGGTCATTATCATTTGCATAACAAGTGGTAATTCAGGGAAAAGCTACCTGTCACATTTTCTACTTGAATTTTGCTTATTATTTTTGTGAACATATGCAGCCAAATACTAGCACTAAATGCTGCAAGAGTAAATGTGAAACAAGTATTGTTATGTATACTATTATTTCCTATTTACATTTATGATTTTCTAATTGCAGAGTAATTCTGTTAATAGGGTGAATATTGGCCCAAGACATATGTGTTTTTCAGACTTTAGTTTTCCAGCCAAAACACTTCCATGTTATTTCCCAGAATGAGTTTATATTATTAGAATATTTAAACTGACAAGTTAAAACCACTTTAAAAAGAGCCTTAAAAAAGAATTAAAAAGAAAATAAGACCTTAATTAAGACTCTCACATTTGTTTGCTGTTAGACAGCAGTGCAAAGGAAAGGCGAGACTCTGGCTGAAATATCCAGTCAGTGCAGTTTTGAGATGTATAATCACACTTTCTCAAGAGAATATACTTTGTCTGCTTAAGAAACTTATACTACTGTGGATGTTCCCTAGTGTAAACCACCCAGAACTCTTCACTGCTCTTCAGGTTCTTTCCTTCTACACCACAGGGAAGATAATAAGCACGGAGACTAGGTAAAATATTTTAGCAGTTCTTGGTGCAAAGAACAGAATCCAGCATCCCAATTTGTAAGATACAGTCAATGTCTTCCCAACCAACTTTTGGGTACTACCTATGAAGTAGAAAACCACCAAAAGGAAGAAAGTGTAAGTGATAATAAAGGTAGTCCTGGGAGGAGGCATTGATGCATTTGATTCTCCTAACACCCACATGAGCAAGTGCACTGTAGCCTTGATTGACTGGATAGAAGAGGTCACACATTAACACTTTCCAACTTTTTTGACTTCTAAGATCAGAGTTGTCTCTCTTCAGGAGAAAATTCAGGCCTGCACAATAGCTAATTCAGAAAGGGTTGAGACTTACCAATTACTTTTGTCCCCACATGTTTTCAACTCACTGAATTATATTGCTGCACAGCCAGTTCCTTGTATCTTTCCCATTCCATATTTCCCATGTAGGATCCTGTATTTTGGCTCTCCAGAACAAGGTGGTTTATTGCTAATATGATTTTTAGTCTGACTCTTTAAACACTTTAAACATTACGGCGTCTATAAATTCTAAGCCATGTTTGACTAGGTTTTTCCCTGTGTACTTTAAAGGCAGCTAAAATGCTAGCATTTTATATAATTAGAAATCTCTACAAAAAGGATATTGGCGTATAAAATTTGCTTTTTGAAGCAGTGAGGCCAGATGACATTAAATAGGTTTTATAGCAAATTTCAAACAATGCAATTATTCAGGTTTTCAGCTGCAGATAACAGTATAAGCCAGAGCAGCTCAAGTAGTGTATTTGAGTCTCATCTGCTCGCAGAAGCAGGTTAAGATTAGAGTGAAGGCTAGTAATATCCAACTGGCATCATGAATAGTCAGACATGACACAGAGCCAAGAAGGACAAGAATATACAGTATGTGCACAGAGCGTCAAGTTACATAGGTCTTTCAAGCCAAGTACATCATAGATATCTCTGTGTTGCCTGTTCTTCCTTTCTCCAAACATTTCCAGTCAAGAGGTTTGCTTGAGAACATTCTTACTAGATGGAAAGTCTAATTTCCACTATCACAAAGTTATCACCATTGAATAAGAGGCCAAGAACTGTCTGCTTTAACCCTTCCAGATTAATATTTAACTCATCTGCCCACTGTAAAACAAATTTTGAATCTTGTGCCTGGACAAAGCAAGAATTAGATGTGCCATGTCTGTCAATGGGCAGTTTTCTGAGCTTTTCATTGACTTTAAAACAGTTCTCTTTATAGTACAATTTATTATAAATGAGAACAAAAAAAAATTCATAATTATCTATAATTTAAGGATGTGTGTTGATTCTTTCACCTGATACCAGTTTTCTATTCTTGATTATTGTATAAAATGCTTCTTTTTTTCCTTTGGATTTCTTGACACTGCAAATTGGAGGTCAGCTGTAATGCATGTGTAGAAATAACTTACACAAATGCCTTTCCTAGTAGTTAGATATAATACCAATACTAATGTGACTGGGATATTGCAGCCTGTCCTCATATCTTCCTATGCCAGATTTGCAAATGACATTGCTTTGCCTAAGTTAGTTTTACCCAAATTTGAGAATAGCTATTTGCATGGCAACAATTTTGATTGCAGTTTACAGAGGTGCTTTCATAAATATATTATGTTCAGGCTTAGACTCTGCCTAAGTTACCCAGATATAAGAGCCTGACTGTTATGTGCAGGGAGATTTAAATTTCACAAGAGCATACTGAAGCATCTTTAGTTTGTGTAGAAGAAAGAACGGCAAAAGATTAGATATGAAAAGCAAAAACAATACAGCATTTGTTAAGACCCAGAATATACTGCAGAAGTCATGAAGATATTGAAACTTCAGTTAATTACGTTTGGCCTCGCATTCCTTCCTCTAACAGTAAACTTAATCTTTAGCGACTCATAAGAGGTTATACCAGTATAATAGTTTTTACTTTTCTCTAAACTTAATGTTGTGCAAAATTTACCATTGCTTAAAAATATGCCCTTTAGAAGTAATTTTGACAACATAATGATGAACTTGATATTTATGAAACTGTTTATGAAATTGCTCCATCACTTCGATTTTTCTCAACAGAATTGTTGATGGTATTGAAGATGGAAACCATAATGAGGAAAACCAAACCTTCGACTTCAGCTCCTATCAGCTCAGGCAGGAATCTAGGTTATCTCCTACAATTGGAGGTGAGTCTTGCCTGGGAAAATCACTCTTCAAAGAAAAAATTTCTCACAACTGCGTTTTGCTCCCCTTTGTTTCTCTGATTCTCAGAAGTGGCATAAATGGATTTAACATATATCTGTACTTTCAATACCATTCCGGTACCATAATTGGTACTGTACAAAAATACAACAGGATCCCAAAGGCTGTTTGTTCTTTTCCTGGAAGCAGACAATCATGATAAAAGAGCTTGCAAAGAATACTATATTTTAATGCATTATATTTTACCAGCAGTATTGTAGGATCAGCCAGTAGCCTCATGCTGCCAAACCTTAGAGCGCAGAAGGTACTAAACACAAGGGGAAAATTTAATATAAAACCATTATAATACCAAATTAAAAAAAAAAAAAAAACCAAACAAAAACAAAAACAGAAACAAAAACAAAAAACCACAACCTCCCCCCCAAAAAAATTCCTTAAAAAGCCATATACAAATTTGACTCTCAATTTTTTGTAAAGACATTTACAGACATGGAGTAATGCGGATGTACCTAGATTTTTTGAAGTTAAAAAAAAAATAAAAATAACCTGCATAGAAGAGGTTTCAGGAACCCTTAAATGGCTTACACTGAAAAACCTGATAAAACAGCACCACAGAGGAATAGAGCATGTCAATATGGAGGTGTGTGTGAGGGACAGAGAGAAGTTGGAAGAAAGAGGAAGAGGGAGAAAACAGTGGACTAATGCTGAAGTGACACAGCTAGCGCAGCTCAGACTGTTTCCAACATCTCCTCTTTTATGAGCAAACAGTTGTCACATAATTAAATACATTTTGCATGGAGACTATTAGGACATATTTATTTCCTCTTAAAGCCAAACAGAAAAATAGTAATACAAGATTAATTCTATCCATGTTTTTTAAAAACAGTTGACATTTCACATGGTTGGCATCAGGGTTATCATTTTCAGTTCTTTCAGGTTCAGACTGAAGAGAGGAGTATGAAGTTCATTTGTCACACTTTTCTTACATATTATACACTAAACATTAAACACAAGATTTTACTTTCATTCAAAGTGCAAACTAGGTTTAAATTTAAAGCACTGGATAAGTGCAAGAATAGCATTGTTATTTCCAGATGATTATACTTCTCTCATTTACGTGCATTTGAATTATTTTCAGAGGCTGAAATTGGTGCTGCTGTGCTTGTTATCAAAGCAGAAGAGACCAAACAGCAGATCAGCAGGCTTAATAATGAGGTAATGAGCTTTTGTGAACATTGGACGATCTTAACAATGAGTCAAGGAATGCCACAGAAAACTTGGAACATGATAAATGTGTGATAAATGAGTTTGCAAAACTGGATGGGGTTTCTTCATGTAGGGCAGTTTGGGGCTTTAAACTCTTTCCCAGATTAATTTTCTACATGGAAGCTATATAAAAGTTTGTGCCAAGTGCTACAGATAAAAACAAAGCAAGGTTAGCATAGTTAGTGTATCTAATTTTCTTAGGATTTATCCTCTTCTGAATATGCTTCTTTTTCTCTCTTTCCTGTCATACTTCCCCCAAGTTCCTTCTTCCAGCTTTTCTTGTCTTCGTGAATGCTATGCTTCTGGGGAATTTCCTTGAAAGAAATTCAAATCCATTCATGTACAAATGCATACCAAACTTTTCAAGTCACTTTACCTGTGCGCATTTGAATGAAACAGAAGCTCATCCATTCCTGCTCAAGCAATATGACCTGAGGAGTGCAGGGACAGTGTTGTTCTGTAGTGCTTTTTAATCTTCCCTTCCAATAACTTGAAACCTGCAATCGACTATCAATCTGACACTAATGTTCTCTGGCTAAACTGTTTCATACATTCATCCATCAGACTAACTTCACAGTTATACTGCAAGACTAAAATCTATTCTCAGCATACTCTGTCTTGCATTATGAAGAGATTAAAGACAATTTCTTAAGACTCCACGTGAGGAAATATTTAAATAAATCCAACCACAGTTTCTTTTTTTTTTTTCCTAATGCCTTTGGTTACCAGAAATGTCAAGTTTTCTTTCATTTTTCCTTCTATATTTTGTACACTTAATCTAGTTATATTTTATTTCCATATATGAATTATTAGGCTTGTAAACGTCAGTCAGGTTAAGTTGGTCAGATAACTTAAATGTTGTAATTTGACATGCTTAGTTATTCTCTATGAATCTATCTCCTCATTTATATGTCAAAGTGTATTTTTCAGGCAAAAGTCTCATGCCTCATTGACAATAGTTTTTATAGGGCTCGGTCAAAGAACTCAAAAATATCTCCAAGATGTTCACTGACAACACTATTAAGATAGAAAATTATATTTTCCATGTAATACTTTTGAAACAGACAATCAAACTGATACATCCTTTTTGACTTTGAAGAGGACAGGTATTTTTAAAATATGAAGATGTGTTATATGGCTATCCACAAGAGGCAGGTGGAAAATACATCATGGTGGCAGATTCACCCAGGCAGGCACTTCGTGGACTAATGAAATGTTTCAGCTTCAATAGTTCTGGGCTTGTCCTTGCATTTTTAGTGAAAAGCAATATATTATTCTTGGAGCAGTGTAGTACGTTAAACAAAAAGAAAGCCAAATAATTTCCGTCCATGCACAATCTATATTTTTCTCTGCTAACACTATCTAAACAAAATGTTATGCAATTTTCTTGCTCACACTAGCAAAAAAAGGGAAATATGACGACATGCAGTAAAACACTAAAGTTTCCACACAGGGAAACTGAATCCAAAATCCAGAGACAAACTTTTCACTGTTCTGAATATCGCTCACTCTCTTATCTTAGAATTAAGGAGGGAGGATCAGTCCATTTTTTCACATAGTATGCTACGTGTGAGACTTTACTTGAAATACTTACCTCTCAACACTTCTTCAGTCTCTCCTGGGATAGAGATAGATTTGAACCACTAATTCTTGATTTTAAAAGTCAACCATTAGGCTTTCAGGCAAAAAGAAGTCATCATCAGCAGATCCCTACCTTCTTTCCTCAGGAGTGTGACAGAAACAGGTTCATCTATAGACTCTGTTGAGCAGGTATTAGGAGTCCTGTAAGTAAGAAGAAGATAACCTCTGGAGAGTACCACCAGCTTGGTGTGAGACAGAATTTGTTTTCACACTGTCTAACTGACTGGGGACTGCATCAAGACAGAGTGCTAAGTGCTAAAACTGGAAGCCAAACAAGGTTTTGGTAGGTTTAGACATCTTTAGGCAATACCTGAATTGATTTACATCTAACCTGGTTAGTGATAAAACTACAGTAGCAGGAATGCAACCAGAAGATATAAATAGCAAAATATTGTCAAAAAAATCTGAAAACAGCTGTTTTATCACAGCAGAGAAAGATACGTTTTTCTGATTACAGAACCTCACAGAAATTGTAGAACATTATAGACCTACATGAGGCTAAATTACTTATTATAGAAAACCCTATGCTCTGGAAAACACACCAAAATTAGTCTAGGAACCTAAAAGAACATTTATATTCAACTTTGCAGTATCTCTAAAACTAATTTATTCCATGTTTTATAGAGTATATTACATAGAGTTACATCTACACTAGTGTAGACATGTTTAAAATAAAGATTGGTTTTGGTGCCCTGCAGCAGTTGGAAGGAGTATTCTCTAATTTCCAAGGTCATATTTTGTCTTCTGTCTAAGAAGTCCACTAGCAAAGAAAACATCATTCCGCATTCTGACCAAGCAAGAGTTTTAAACATAGAAATATTTACATATGTGAGAATTCTCAATTCAACATGACAATCAGCATACAATGTGGACAAATATAGGGCTGGACATAAAAAAAAAAAAAGTATTAGAAGCAATTCTAAACTGGTGTAGATTTAGATTTCATAGGGAATGCTCTGGACTCAAATCCCAGAGACAGAAAGGCATTCTCCAAGTCCTCCCATGGATCAAAATTTACATTGAAAAAACCTGCATAACTGTAAGCCTGCTTAATTGCATATTCTGTAAGTATTCAAACATGCCCACTTGGAGTTTCTGAACAGGCAGTACTGGTTTGGTACTTACCCAAATAAGCCTATGAGTCCTGCTGGCTTACAATAGCTGTTTCTTTGGGGGTTTGTTGTTACATTAAGTACTGAACACTTGTAGACCCCATCCTTTCATCATTCCATCACTCAATGGCCATTAATGGAAGATTACGACTGATGCTTCAGCAGACTGCAAGCAGTAGTTAAAATACTAGCGGAGTTAGAAACAAACCTATTAAGACATGCAACCTCCTGAAAAAAAAAAAAAATGCAAGAAAGCAGGTCATAAGTAGCCAGCAGCAGCAAACTTTACTACATTTTCCAGTGGAGGTCAGAAGTCAATCAACAAATGCCAAAATAACTGTTTTCATGAAAAGCAATTATATTACAACAGTTCACTAGTTAGCTTAAAAACATTTCAGCTGCTCATTGGGAGAACAAAGACATGCATCTTCCTATTCAGACATTCAGTGCAGTCTGTTGTTAGCAAAGCAAAGCAAAACAAAGCATATCAAAGAGCTACCCTGGAGAAAAATCTACAAAACAAGCTATACCCATCTTAGATATCCAGCAGAGCTCTTGGCAGTATTTTAGGCATATGGCATTCTCTACCTAATCCAAAGGAAAGTTCATTTACCTAAGAATGGGGATAACAGAAGGCAGAACCTTGATTTCATTTCTCAGGGTTTGTTATGTACTAACTTTAGGACTAATGGATGGACAGAATCCCTCTAAGGAAGGTATGCTCTAACGTCAGCACTGTCTTTCTATTAGGCAATGTGACAGAGACTTGAAACACACCCCAGATTCTTACTGTATAGCTCCATGGTTTGGCTGCTCAGCCATTTACCCAGCTTCTTCAATCCCTCACTAACCTCACTTCTCATTTTGAGATGGAACGAGATACAAGCTGATAAAAGGAAATTTCCCTCCAGTTCAGTATTGCAAGGTGGAGTGAAATATGACTATTTGATCTCATACCCCATTTTCCCATTCCACTTAGTCTAATTAATCACTGAATAAAAAAAGGCATGACTTTCATTGTAGTTTAGCATGTTCAGTATGTGGCAGGCTATTCAAACATATATGTACGTGATTTCATACTCAGTTGTAGAGGACATCTTGCCCTGTGCATGCAGGTGAACTCAGATTTCTATGCTTCTCGTGTTTTGCTTTTATGCAAACTTGCTCCAGTGCAGCCTCCTTTGGCCTCAGAATTTGTGGGCTGATCACATACTTTACTACATCAGGAGACTGCACAATTACAGTACTAAAACTGTAGAATGAACAGAGTACTCACATTTCTCCCATTCAACTGAAAAACAAGCATAAGGAAATATGAACAGGGTCAGGTTTTCTACTAGAAAATTTCCTTCTATTTAGCAGCATCTTGGAGTACTTAGTGGAAATTCAGCTATTTTTAATTTTTGGTTTTTTTCATGCAAGTACTTAAAATACTCTAAGCATTTGGCACTTATTCCAAACAGAGAAAATGCATTCACAGGGATATTTCACTTTCATATAACAAAAGGAGCTATCCTAAATAAATAGGTTTATTTTCCAAATCACCTAAAGAAATTTTATAAATAAATTATTTTAGAACATTTCACATCCAGCTGCCAAAAATCAATCTCATTTTCCTCTCAGGACAGGAAAAAAAATGGGTTTTTTTAAAGCAAAATATATTCCTTACTACTAAAAATGTGTGCACATGATGGAAACAGTCATTTTGTAATCAAGTGCCAAAAAAGAAGGTTTGGTAGCGAAGTTATTCAGGCCTTCAGTTTGCATAGGGAATGTACTGTTGAAGTTCAGTTTGCAGCTTGAGAACTCATATAAAGAATTCGCCTGACTTACAGTAATTAAAAACATGTTATTTGTAACAAGTTCAACTATATTATCACGAGAGAAATTATTTTGAGCAAAGACATCCCAGTAGTTCACTTTGCAAAATATCCTTCAACCAAGAAAAATGCAGCAAAAAATGAACTAACAACATTTATTGATGATAAAAACTAATTACAACTAATCTATCAATTTTGGATTTTAGCATGAAAATTTGGCATAAAAGTCAAGACATAAAACCTAGTATTATTTGTGTTAAGAAATAAAAACCTTCTAAATCATAAATACCACATAAATACATTTTTGTTTACTGGGATTTGTAAAAATATATTTTCCTTTTAGCATTGACACTTATATTTACAAAGAATTCCTGCTTTGTTATTGTTCTGTCTCTCTGTCTGCTCTTGCAATTTAAGGATTGTACTCTTTCCAGGTTTGGGGTGTTTTTCTTTTAATGTAAGCTTAATACCTATTGACAGATGAAGGTAACAAAAATAGCTGATGCTCTAAAGCTTAGGTTAATTTATTTTTTAAGCAGGGCATACAGCACATACATGGCATAGGTCCTATATACTGTGTTGTCTTTCTTGCACTTTTCCTTGGTGGAAAGGCACCTGAAACAAATTAAGAGAGGAAGCCATGCACTGGAAAAATCAGCTGGGCACCAAACCTGACTTCAGATTTGAATTAAAAGTATTACTACCATGACAGATGATGGCAATTACTCAGTTAACTTTCTAATAAACATTTCAAGCCCTTCCTGTACTAAAAAGCTCTATTTTCCCAACACCTTAATGTTGGTATGCAAGTTCACCGCTTTTTCTCTTACGTCTCGAAGATATAAGAAAAAGCCAATTGTTGTTCTCCTTCTAAAGCCAATTTACAGTGCAAACACATGCTGTTCCAGCAGATCTCAACAAGCTGAATTCCTTCTGTCTTTGCCCGTCACATGTTCTAAAACTTTTCATTGGTAGCATTTTATTTTGGATTTTCATTGTTTAGAATTTTTAAGTCACTGACAAAGTACATAATTTCAAGCTGTACCAGCCTAAGTGATTCAGCAACATTCCACTACACTGCATAAGCAGAATACTGTACTTACATTCATGCCTCTGACATTTTCTTTTCAGATGTAATGCTTAACATTTATCTTTATTGAATTTCATAGTACTGATATTTAAAATGAACATGAATTCCATTTAGCCATTAAAAATAAACATAAAATAAAAACAGATTGGGGTAGGCTGCCAACACAAATGGTTTGAAATGTGCAGGGATGATAACAAACCATTGATCATAGAATTACAGAATAATCTGGGTTGGAAGGGGCCTTAAAGATCCCCTAGTTTGAACACACTCATAATATAAAGTGTTTTATACTTTTCTGTTCTGTCCTTACTTGTTTAATAGCAGTAACAATAATCTTAGTGTCCTAATTTACTCAAACAGATTAGTTGCCCTGGAACTACCCAAGAGTTGGCTAGTAAGTCAGCAGAGAAAACAGTACATTTTCTTCTTCCCCTACATGATAAAGCCAATTTTACAGCCTTCTAGATTTCTGGATTTATTTCACTGAAACTGAATCATCATATCACTGCACAAATCCTATATATTTAATCTGAACTGAGATTAGCTGCATTGGATACTTTTTTTTTCTTTTTTTCTACTGCAACTAACTTTATTGCTAAAGTGCCATTAAATCAGAAATGCCTATCACCATAATACCAATAGCCATAGAAATGCTGATACATGATCAGTGAGAAGTCCGTCTCAGCTCAACTCTCATTTCATTCATTCAAAAATGCACTTACTGGGAAATAGGATATCAGCATCTAGTTAATATGAGCCTTGAAAGACAACTCATTCTAGTTAAAAGTCTCCCTGACTTTAGGAAGCACCAGCATAGAAGAAACAATGAAACACCAAGGCAAGAGAAAAGCCTACCATGCTCAGTGCAAGCCAGGAAGCTTCCCATAGTTGTCAAAATGCAATTTCCATTTTCAAGAAGCAACTTTTCTTCACTTCTTTAGCTATTCAGAAAAAGTCATGATAAAGGATGTCTGAGTGAAGTTTGAATTGCAAAAGGGAGTAAACAACAGAGAAAAAAATACCAATGTGTAAAGTGTCCAATCAGAAAAGGTTTATTGCATATTTATCCAGGAACAGTGATGAGAGGTAGGCATTCTAGTAGAAAATTTAACATTAAAAAAATAAATAAATTAAAGGCTGGAATATATAATAGAAAAGCAAAGAAATCTTTTTAACCAATACTATTTAAAGCAAGAATCATAGAATCATAGACTGGTGTGAGTTGGAAGGGACCTTAAAGATCATCCAGTTCCAACTCCTCTGCCATGGACAAAGACTCCTTCCACTAGACCAGGTTGCTCAAAGCCCCATCCAACCTGGTCTTGAACACTGCCAGGTGATGTGGCAGGCACAGCTTCTCTGGGCAACCTGTGCCAGTGCCTCACCACCCTCACAGTGAAGAATTTCTTCCTTTTATCTAATCTGTATCTGCCCTTTTTCAATTTAAATCCGTTCTCCATTGTCTTATTACCCACCCTTGTAAAAAATCCCTCTCCAGCCTTCTTGTAGGCCCCTTTTAGGCACTGGAAGCTGCTCTAAGTTCTCCCCAGAGCCTTCTCTTCTCCAGACTGAACAAGCTCAACTCTCTCAGCCTGTCTTTATAGGACAGGTGCTCCAGCCCTCAGATCATCTTTGTGGTCTCCTCTGGACTCGCTCCAACAGGTCCACATCCTTCCTACATTGAAGGCCACAGAGCTGAACATACTACTCCAGGTGGGGTCTCACCATCTTACATTATATAGAGCTTCTTATCATTTTTATGAAAAGGTTTAAATACAATCACCTCCATTCTTACTTAACTACATGGAACAAACTGCATAACAGTTTAATACTGGTAATAAAAAAAATACCCTTTCTAGGGAAACTAAGTAATTTGAAATTGCAAAATACGGCTACTAAAACTTATATAAGTCAGAGCATCAGAAAGAGTTATTATTAAAGTCCATACATTAAAAATATATATATATCTTTAAACCTCTAAGAGATATTCTTACTTTATAACAGAGTCTCTAAAAAGGTATGAACCTGAGAAACACCTCTTGCTAATTAAAGCTATATCATCTGTATAAACCCCAGTTTCTGTATTAGGAAACACTGCAGTAACTTCAAGTTCTAGAAACTGTTAAGGCAACATTTCAAGTATAGCTGGGATCTCAAAGATCATTTTAACGCTGTCTGCCTAGCACAGCAGGAACTATTTGTACAACTAGCTGTATTGCCTAGCAATAATCACTGAACTACTGAAAAGAAAATAGCTTTAACAGCATGCAAGGAATTAGTCCTTTCACTCAGGAGGAAACTGTACCGCTTTCAATTTCTGTTTCATAGACTTAAAATTTCTTTTGCTTTTAATCTCTGTTCTTTCACACTTTCTGGAGCACTGTGAAATTGTTAACATTATCGATAAAATTGTTCCCTGTTAAACGTGCTTATTTGCAGCTGTTCAAGAATCACTGCAGGGTGTAAAAAGGATTGCATAAACAATATAGCATTAATAGCAGCAGTAATAGTATAAGTGTAATAGTGTAAGTATATAAGTGTAGTAATATAGAGGTAGATGGCAATTAATAGTATTACAGATATTGGAGGTAAGATTAACAGTTTGTAAAATCCAGAGAAGTTTTTAAATTATCCAGAAAATTACATATTTGCTTTGCCTGTGTGACAAGCAGTGTTTATCCAAATAGATGTTACTAAATTGTGGTCAATTTCTAACAGAGTTTGGCATAAATAGTTTGGATTTTAAACTATCGTACTACTGGAAGTTATTAAAGTATACATCAAAGGCTGTTTTATCAGGTTAGTTCCTATGACTGTGTGAGAGCAAGCTTATGAAAAGACAGCACTCTAAGAGCTAGGTGACACATCAAAAATAGTGTCTGGACACAAAACAAGTTGTAATTAGCAGAAGTTCGAGACTTCCACAAGTACTCAGGCTGGCATTGATTTTTACTGTATTGTCTCAATGAATTGGCAACAGAAACATGTTAAAGAATAATTTATTTATTTTTAAAGCCTTTAAGTAATCATCATTGGAAGAGGAAAACATGAACCAAACCAAACAAGATATCTTTGTGGATACCGTCCCCATCCCTGGAAGTGTTCAAGGCCAGGCTGGATGGGCAGATAATCTAAATGATCTTTAAGGTCCCTTCCAACCCAAACCATTCTGTGATTCTATGATTTTAAAGTTGCAGATATTTTCACACAACATCCATAGTAAGGTGCATACTCAATGTGATACTTATCTACAGAAAGCCCAGTAAAATAGATGTAAGATGGGAAATTAGGTACAGAAAACAGTTGTTTTATCTGCTAGGAGTAGAGAACAGTGATGATGCTAAAAAGCAGTGATGACCACTGAATCTATGTAGCCATGGGTTTGGTTGTCCTTCTTCCCCCTTTCTTTCCAAAGAAGCTTTTGGAGGTTTTGTAATGCCATCTCCCAGTTCCCAGTGGAGCAAAAAGTTTCCTGTGTGATTGATTTGTCCAGAAATCTCACAGTGTGTTTCCTTACAGGCCGACAGTACCAGAAACTTTCTTTTGCTGCTTTAACCCCACAGAAAGCCTGTTCGCACGTCATTTTCTTAACATCTTTTAATCCGTCACATTAACTGAAGTTTAGATGTGCTACCTAGCATTCAAAGCTTTATGTCAGTTGGCAGAAGGAGATCTCATGGTTATTTTCTGCCTAGCAGGACTTAATTAGGTAACAAAACAGAGAGAGAGGTGGAGAGAGAGAGAGACACAGAGAGATCCTGTAATGTGACCCTCATGAGTCTCCTCCAATTAAGAATTTTTCACTTCAGGGATAGTGTGATCATTACAAAACTATTAAACAACATGATGGGTTTGAACTCTTAGCTCAGAGAGAAATGAACAGACGCAAAGGAGCTATATTGGAGATTCCTTCTTCCCTTCTAACTTTGAATTTCTTTATCTTTATTGTGCCTATATAACTGTCTTTTCAGCACCTTTTTTTTTTTTAACTATCCTATCAAAAAAAAGGAAAATTGTATTTCTGTTTCTGGTTACATGAAAATTAAGCTAGTAGGGCACCTAATTGGTGGTGCTCTTATTTCAGGGCAAAGAAAAGCCCTCTAAATTAGCCTTGTTTCCTTTTTGATAAGTGGTTTATCCTTCTGAAGATAACTGTGCTCTCCTTTCTTTTTTTCAGCAGAGTATTTTCAATAGCCTCACTATGAGAAACTCTATTTTAATAGTATTGACAGTGGTGTGACCTGAAATAGATTCATTAGCTGCCATGGAGACAAAGTTCATTTCTACCTCTTGATAGGTTGATTTCTGTTTATTAAAAATAATTGACTGACTTTAACTTCCTACAAACTTGTCCTTAAAAAAGAAAAAGGAAAGACAAACTCATTTGAAATGGCGAGTTGCTCACTTCTATGCTTGAGTTAGGCTTTTCATTTCCCAAAATATCCCTATAATGTCCTAATGAATATTCCCATTGATATTATATACCAATTTACTTCAAAATATAAGTTCAGAACTTGTCAATCTCATCCTGACTGAAACCAGCAGTTTTGGGGAGATTAGAGACTTCATATAATTCATGTGATTAACTGAATGCTATCAATGGTTTCAGCATTAAACAAAAAAAAAGAAGTCTAACAGAATATATGATTCTTTCTTTTGCATCTACAGCAGAGTAATCTATGCTATGGATTATTCTCTCTCTGTGTTATATGTAATACCTTTCAAGCATAAAAATAACTACGTAGGAGCTAACCATTGCACATGCTTTTATATTGTTTAAATGTTTCTTGATAGCAAGTGGGGTTTAGAGTTTCTAGGTTTTTTAGTAGTAGTCCGCCAGATTTCATGCAACTTCGTCTTGCATCTGACAACTTTGGGTATGGATTTCTTTTATTTTACTATGAAGACAGCAGTATTTATTTCATGTGTGTATTTATGAACAAGATTTCAGAAGATCTCTTTTTTTTTTTAATTTCATTCATCAGTATAAAATTGGTTAATAAAAAAGGTTTATGCGTTAAAATATTTAACAATTGATGAAGAAGCTACCAATGTCATATATTAGTAAAGTATATTTCTTTAAAGACCTTGTGCCACAGGTCAAAGCTGATATTGTTAGAAGGAAAAGAAGGTATGTATGTGTGTATTTCAGGCATGACTGCACAAATATTGTGATATTTTGCCCTGTCATAACAGGTCACAACTTTAACTCAAGAAGTCTCACAATTAAGTAAGAACATGAAGAACGTGATGCACCTTCTGGAGAACCTGCTTACCTCCCAGAAGACTCCAGGGTTCTGTGCTGTGCACAGCATATCTCGAAGTCCTACCCTGGACAGTCTTCAGTCTCGAATGGCTTGGACTACGCATCAACCTTGCACATACATGCAAGCTGGGAACTTTACTTGCACCAAAGCACAACCTTGCCGCAGCAACACATTATGTGACATTTGGAATACTGATCTGTCCTCTGTAGGCAGCAGTCCCCAAAGAACTGAACCCAACCTGCAAAATTCTATGGATGGTGAATTTTATTATACACCAGGCCTTCACAATTCCCCTTCCCAATATCAGGTAATTCAGAAAGACAATCTGCAGTTTTTAAGGTGCACCTCTCCCCATTCAGACACTACCTTGACTCCTCTTCAGTCTATTTCAGCAACTCTTTCTTCTTCAGTATGCTCTTCATCAGAGACATCATTACACCTTGTGCTCCCCAGCAGATCTGAGGAAGGTAGCTTTAGCCAAGGAGCAATCAGCTCACTAAGCCTTGAGAACCTGCCGGGATCATGGGACCTGGAAGGAACAGCAGGAGTCGTTTCTGCACAGAACCCAGATTTCCCAATAGACATTGCAACAAGCAAAAAGGATGTTAAAGATAAAGATTACCAAGCCATAGACGTATGAGAAACACTGAAGTGGTACTCGAAGCATGTGTCACAGCTGCCAGTTTTAAATTTAGACTGCATGACAGCTTTATTTGACCTTTCCTCTGGCGATCATGGAGACTTACAAACATGAAAATTCAGATTTATAGAAAGTAAGAAAAGGTATTGACAGTTCATACTACAGGAAAAAAAAAAAAATCTAGACTCTAGAAGCACGTTGAAAAGAATTTTGTATACAGATATAACTTACTTGTCTGTTTGGCAGACTTTTGTGATAGTCCAAAGACCCTGAGGGTCAGAGCAGCTGGAAGTCTAGGACAAAAGAACTGTCATGGGCGGCTTTTGTTCATCGAAGCAAAGGTTTTCCCTGAGCATCTGACTGTTGTTCCTAAACAATATCTATAGTACTGTTTGCTTCAGGTGATTGTGGGTCCTGCTGGTCTGTTTGTCAGTTCCGTGAAGGCGAAGGGACAATTATCGCTGCATGTCATCTAGACAATCAACCAAATAGAGCTGGTAGAGTGATTAGTTGTTGCACGTTATTTGTCATGTAAATTAAATCTTTTAATTTATCTAAAAATACTATTTTTATATACTTGGTATGAAACGTACTAAAAATTATTTAAAATATTTATAAAGAGAATAAGAGTTTGTTTTCATTTTGGTAAAAGCTTGCCATTTTAACAAGAAATGCACTACCATCATGTATTAGATTAAATACTATTTATTGCTCAGACATTATGTAGTTTACAAGTGGATTCCCTTTTATGTGCATGCAATTTGCAATGAATGTATTCATGCTGGTGGAATACAAGTAAATTAAGTTATTATTTTACTTTAAAAAATAAAACAGCGAGAATGTTGTATCCTATACTAAGTCAGCAATCACTAAAGTGAATTGTTATATTTATAACGTTAAGTACCCTTGGTTTGTGTCTTAATATTGCACTATTAGTCGTAAGACCAAGTCAACATCTTAATATACACCCCTGTTTTGGGATTTTGTATCTGAACAAGAAAATTAAAAGGGATGGAAACTATTGAGTGAACTGAGGTATATTAAAGGATAAAATTACAATGCTTTAGTCAGAATTAAATAATTAAGTTTAAAATATTTATTTATGGGATGATATTTTTACTCACATATATAAAATCTAGCTTTGGCCTTTAGTTAAAAAAAAAAAAAAAAAAAAAGATCCTATAGGTTTGGCAAATTATTTAATCCAGAGATTGATATAATGTTCAAAGGAAATTTTAAGGGTTTTTTCAGTATCTAACATATTAAAAAGCTCATATTGCTACAGTGCAACCAGAGCTACTGCTTTGCATTGGAATTTTGATTTATATACTTGAAGGTGCACAATATGCATCATACTTGCATGTTCTCTAGTAAGCTTTCTAAAAGTGTTTACAACCCAAAATACATGTTCTAAAATAGAAAAGTAAATTAAGTTACATTTAATAAAATGGTAATTGTTCTTAATTTTTTTTACAGAGCACAGACTTTTGTTTTACTTCCACAAGAGGTTGTCCTTAAAAAAAAAAAAAAAAAAAATCCTCAAAGACTAAGTTCATTGTTAACATTTGGCTGTGCATAGGAACACAAATCTCAACTGAAACCCTGTGCCCAGTCTATATCTTTCAGCATCCTTTTTCCCACTGGTACAAATTAAGGACAAATTGTCATCTCTCATTTTGAGCTGCCTGAATTTTGTCAGGGTGGCTGTACTTCAACATGAGTGTTTCTATGTAGACTTTCTTATTTTCTTTCTATTCCAGCTTTCACTTAGTTTAAGGTTAAATAGAGAATGCTGATTAAATAAGGCATATCCCAGAAATTAAAAAAATCCTGTCAGAATAGCCAGAAGCTCTGTGGCAATAGGGTACTGCCTTGTCTCAGCAGCCAGCCAACACACTGTATAGCCATGTCCCTTTCCTGTCCTCATCATAAAGTACAGGTGTTTCCCTGGGATGCACAGGCTCATACAGCATGGCTGTCTGCAAGTCCTGATTCATCACTGCTGCTTTCTTCGTATCACATAGGGTAACCTGCCCTCAATGAACTACACAGGCTAATCTAAACTCACCATAACTCCCAGCCATTGACTGGGACTGCACAAATATACTATTGGCCTAACATGCTTGGTTCCCAATATAAATTAATAATTTCCATTACATATATAAATTGGGAACAGTATTTGCTTTCTCATTATTTGAGCAATACATAAACCATTATGTATTTCCTTTAAAGCTCTGGCTTTATTTTTTCTTTTCCAATATAAACACCAGTGTCATGAGGTTAAAACTGGATGTTTTGTTCTGGAGTTTTTATGTTAGTTTTATATAAAAGTGTAAAAAAGTCAGTGGAAACAAAAAACTACTTTGCATAAATAGCCATAGCTTTACTGTTGTACATTTAATTCTCAAATCAAAAAGATGCATGTGCAGTAACTGAGAAAAAATGGCACAAGGATCTGTCCTAAGTAGTTCCTTGTTTCTACAAATGTCAAATATATCCTAAACAACGTTGGCAAATGCTATGCCATTTGTAATGGCTACAGTTTGAAATAGCATTGTCATTACGTGGACTGCACAAAGTATATAATGCGAGCATACTGCTTCCCAGGGAAAAGCTCAAGGAGCTTTGGAAAGCACAAGAGTTCATTCTAGATCAAAGCCAATAAAGTGAAGAGGAAGGTCAACAAAATAGAAATCTGGATTTTAAGGGTGGTTCTGTTTTAAACTCATTGACATCATTATATTATGAAAGCCTCAGAAAAAGAATCTCCCAGGCAGCTTTTGTTTGAAAATATCTGGCAACCAATGCAGAAAATTTCAGTTTTAAAGGTAAAATGACAATTCACAGGGACAAATGGGAAAGCACATACATTTGGAATGGAACAGCAAATTCCAAACAGGATTACCATGAGCAGAACATTTCTACAGATAGCACGGCTATGGAGGATTTCTGGGTTTAAAGCAACAACCACTGTAATATTCAAGTAGTGCACTCAAAAGGTGTTTATTATGAACATCAATACAAGCATTCCATACCCTAACATCCAGCAGCCCAGACAGTTTACTGTATTCATTTTAGCTTTACAAAAATAATAATAAAAAAAAAAAAATCATTTTTGTGTCAGGATTGTTCTTCCCATGTAATTCTGCACCAGTTTACTTCCTAAATTTGCTACAATTTCTTCCTTTCATTTTCTATCACTGTTAGTTTCTTCTTCTGTACAGTAAGTGTAAACTGTATTTATTTATTTCCCCTCTCTTTTTTTTTCCTTCACCCAATTCCTTTTGTATTCCCTTCATAGCATTATCAAACTCAACCATTTCTGCCCTCATTTCCTAGTCATTTTCCTATAAAGAAACATCCTAGGCCTGCCACTAGAGAATGATGTGGTTACTGAACTGTCATGCAGTAGGACAGCAGATTTGGTCTGTGTCAAGACTCAAACGGTAAGCCACCACTCTAACCAAAATTTCATGCACTATCTTCTCCCAATTCTGCATTACCTTCATTGAATATGGGAAAAAATTAAAAAGATAAAAGAGGCACTGAGTAAAGAATAAAGGAAAAAACCAAACATGGAAGTAGGATCCCCCCATGAATTTTCGCCTATCTTCTGCTTTTATACCTTCAGATATATTTTTAAAGAGATCTATTTGTGTTGTACTCATGACGACTACTAGATTCAATTTGAGAAACAAAGTTTATCACAAATTCTGCAAATAATCATAATTTTTTACAAGTCATACCCAGCTCATGATAGCCCTACTTTGACCCATCAGTTGGTTACCTACCACAAATAATTTACTCCCTAATTAGCCCATCTGCTAACTGCACACAAGATTTTAAGTTACTTTATTTTATGAGACAGTTTTGTAACACACTTTGTCAATAGCCTCACCTGGTAGCCTGTAAAAAAAATCCTGTTTGGCAAATAATGTTTTGGGATGAAACAATCTGTTCTCGTACTTTTCTGCATCTTCTTACTTTATCCTAAAAGCATTTGGTTCTTAAACCCCTCTCACTGGGACATTTTGCAGATATTTTGTAATGTTGAGCCTACCAAGGAGAGGTCACATTCTCAGTTTCTAGAAAAACACTTCTAGCAGCTTCTTACCTCGGCATTAAAAAAAATGAAGCTGTAGGTGGGAATCAAGGCAGCAATGGACTGAGAATAAGAAAAGGGAAAAGGTTGGTTCTTGTTTTCCTTGCTCCATCCTCCAACTCAGTTAGGGGAATTAGCACAGCAGCCATCCATTCCAGCAGCCTACATGGTATTGAATCTTCACTCCGAAAATCAGACAATCTGTCACGGGAAACCTTCACCCATCTTCCTCAGTATCTACAAATCGTCAAAATAGTGAAATCCTATGAAAAACAAACAAACAAACAAACATAGCTGCAAGTATGTGAGATGATGCCACACACAAAGTCAGTCTTATCCTTTCCAAGATGAACATAAAAGTCATATCATTATTCCCAGACCAACCACTGACCCCCTCTGTACTTCATAAAACTTTCTTCCAAGAGTCACTGTATGTCTCTTACCATGCACTGTCAGTGGCAACAACAACGACAAGAAACAGCAACTTCCTGCTTCAAAACCACAAATCTGATCCTTCTGTTTAAAGGAAAAGGCTGATGAAAAGAGAATTTTATTTTATACGTGCCTTGATACCAGAATTCTCCCAGACTTTGGAAATCTCTCAAAGAAGCAGGTTAAGGAAGGCTAAGGGTTGAAAGGCTCATTTCAATTAGAACTCATAACCACAAAAATTGTGCAAGAGGAGTAGCAATATCTTCCTCTTTCAAGTTGTTTTAATGTTTAATATTTAGTATGCAATCTTACATTTATGTCTTGATCATGTATCTTAAGTCTTGGAATTTATGCAGAAAAGATTCACTCTTGAATTTATTCCCTTTCCACAGCTCTTGAGAAACCTGTTAATATTTGCCATGGTAAACCCAAAGGCTTTATACATAACCAAGAAATGCCCAGGTACAACAGAGCAAGGTAGAAAAAAAAGGATGGTAAACGACTTTATCTTCAATGACATGAAATTGTATATTACATATACAATATATTGACATATTACAATAAGAATAAAATATCAACAGAATTAATCTCACATGGAACAAACACTTCCACTAACTGCCTTATGAGGAGCACTGAAAAGAAATGTTTCCTCAGTCTTCTGATTTTCTTATCCTAGGTGTTTTGTTATCAACCTCATATATACAAAATATTCTGCTAGGGTCCCTGCCAGTTACAACTTCAGAAATGACAAAATCTTTTTTTCTTTTATTTTTTACTTGCCTTTGACCTCTTACAGTTGATTTCCCCCACAATGTAAGTGCCAGAGTAGTGCAGAAGAGTAACTTAACATTGTCGTAAATGAAAACTGTAGGAACTGCACTAAGGACTCTCAGGCGTCACAAGCATCACAAAGAAAATGCACAGAAATGGGTAAAACTAGAGTTTGCACAAGTAAATCATAGGGTCTTTACAAAAAATTCCCTTAAGTATTAAGTAAATCAAAAAGCAGCAGAAGATTTCTTGGGGAAGCATGCAAAGATAAGGATTGTTTTTTTTAATTAAAAGCTCACAGGCCTTTGCATTTAGCAGTCCACACAACCTAAAAATTTAGCACAGCCAGCACAAGTTTTGAGATGTGTAAGTCCACCTTAACTGCACTTAAATTTCACATATCATATGTAAGGGTGATGTGTGTGTTCACCCTGGTCTGTAGGGTAACAATTCTGATTCCTTATTTTTAGTATATTCTACCTCTGATCTCTTTGTGCAGTTAAATAGACATCATCTTCCTTTGCTTGCCTGAATAAAACAAGATAACTCTCTTGTTTTTGTTTTGTCTTGTTTTTTTACTGAGAAGAAAACCTCAAAATCTACATACCTGGAGAATTTTTTCTTCGTAAGGCACCTGAAAAGTTTTGCTCCTTGTTCTAAAAATCAAAGCTTCATTCAAAAAGAAGAAAACAGTATTAATTACTCTATGTGAAAACAATCAAAACCCACGCAGCAGGTTTTTTTTGACTCTGCAGTCAGACACAGGACAAAAAGCATCAGCACCATGAAACAAACTGGAACCACAAGTCTCAATAACTTTACAGACTGGTAACTTTACAGGCTGATTATGACTTCTTAAAGTCCAGCACTGTCAGTCATTTACTTCCCAAGTTTCCTTCCATGATATTGTAAATTAACACATATATCTGCTCCTGCTGGATTTTTTCCTACCCCCTACACAGCACTGATCCACAGAAACACAGCTCACATTCTTACTAGGAAAAATTCAACATTATTTCTGTAACTATGCAAATGGCTGTTAAACAGAATTTTAGAGCCTGTAGTATGTGAAAAATGTGTGGGTCTCCTGAATTAGACTTGCTTATAGGAAAGGAAAATTGTAACCACACAAATGAAAATATTTTCGTTCTCACTCTCATTAGACTGAAATTGTTTTCCAAAAGCAAGTGGAAAAATCTTTTTCTGCCCCTTTGCTTGCAATGAAATCTAATTGATGGGGGGAAAAGGGGAGAAGGCACAGACCCAGCACACACATTCTCTGAATGCTATACAGTGTCATAATAGTCTTTTTAAATGTTATTGGGTCATGCTTGTCAAGCAGCTAATGTAGTCTAAAAAAAATGTGATCAGCTGCTTATTTTTCCCCTGTAAAAAATAGCCAGTTTGCACTACAGACTGTGCCACAGAATCTCTGATCAGTGCATATATACGGTGTACTAATAGCTACTGGCGCTTCAACCATATCAGAGATAAGGTAAATCTTCTATGTTCACCAGCTCTCTAACAACAGGCAAACTTTAAAAAAAAAATCAATTTGGTGTTTAGTGGTTTGTAAAACATTTATATATATATATATATCTCCTTAATAATCTGTTTTAGGACTAAATTATCTTAACAGCAGAACATGACAAGCCTAGAGCATCCAAGGTGAGAAGTTGCCTCTTTGTGATGAAAACCAGCATCTTTTCTTTCAACAGTTGGTGAGAACAGAGCTTTTCAGCAAGTGCCTGTTATGAAAAGCTTCTGTCTATATAGCTACTTACTAGTAACAAAGTAGAACAGAAGAATTGTAAAAACTCTCAGAGACACTTGACAACACACGCACTAAAGCCGTAGCAGAGGGTCTTTTGAAGAATTGACCACCCTTCACTAAGAAAGTTATATTTATATAAAAATGGATTACCTAAAACCAAGACAGATGGGAGGGTTGTCTGTGGTGTGAGCTATATAGCACAGCAGTTTCTCTAACTCTGCTTGTTAAGTTTTTGAGAGCAGGTGCTTGAATTATACCAGCCAGGTTGATAATTAATTAGCCTTTTCATGTGTGCAAGGCGGAAAAAAATGTAGTCTCCGAAGGTCTTGTGAAAGGTTTGTATTGCACCTGCAATCCCAGGTTCACAAAAGCAGCAGAGCAGCCCTTTTCCTTAACCAGCTATCAAACATAAAAATCACATCTGGACAATACCTGTGCATTTCAATGCCTGTGAGGATAAACTTTGCCTCAGTCAGGTGTTTCAGAGGCAAGAAGGCAAGCAGTGTGTCCTAGCAATATGCAATACATCTGCTGACTCTGCACACACAGCTGTCCAAGCCTCATTGCTGCTACTGTCAGCCTTTCAAGCAAAGGCAAAGTCCTTCAGAGTCCTACATCCTATGCTTTCACTTCTTCTACACCTTTTTCCCCAATCATCATGCAAGCAGTAGTAGGCCTATCTAAAGGCAGAAACAAAGTATAGCTTGGGAAACACTGTAATCAAAATTAAACATACTGGGGGACAAAGAAGAGTATGTTCCATGCTGCCTCTCAACATAACCTTCTTGTGAGTTAATATACACTGAGGCACCCACCTGGGTAAGGAAAATGCTGGCAGGTTTGGGAATGGGAATAGGTTCCCCTCAAATCAGCAGCAGTGAAGTCTTGGACAATTGCTTGCATAAGCTTTCATGTTTAAACTGAAAGAGTGGAGATTCAGATTAGAAAATAAGAAAAAATTCTTCACTATGAGGGTGGTGAGGCCCTGGCACAGGCTGCCCAGAGAAGATGTGGCTGCCCCATCCCTGGGGCAGTGCTCAAGGCCAGTTTGGACAGCGCTTGGAGCAACCTGGTCTAATAGAAGGGTCCCTGCCTGAGGTAGGGCCCTGGAACTGGATGAGCTTTAAGGTTTCTTCCAACCCAACCTATTGTATGATTCTATGAGCATTGTTAACAGGCTTCAATAAATCATTGTTTATCTATTTTGTCAGATGACATTGCATAGGCTAGCATAGTCAAAATTTCTCGTGTGAATGACTAATGTTAATACTGAAGCCTGTCTCTAAAAACACTGTCCTCTTTCTAGGAATACAGAGTATAAATATTTTCTTATATCTTGGATTCTGCTCAGTGTCGATACCCTTGAGTAACTTAGGTTCAACTAATTGCCATGTGCATATCCTTTCAGACTTCTATTTTCCATTTAATTTTAACTCTCTACATGTGGTCAGCCGGTTCAAGGTTACCTTCTGCAATGCCCCGGTAAAAAGTTTAAAATAGATCTGATACAGTACCTTCCTCTTGTTCTTTCAGACACCATTTGGTGATTTAATCTGCCCGCTGTCATCTCTCTGGCATGTTTTTTGCCTACCACTGTTAGTGACATTTGTTCTCCGAACTATGTGTGAGAAGTGAAAGTTTCTCACAACAAAACAGTTCCCAGTCCACTCTCTCTCTCTAATAGCAATGAACATTCCAGCCATATCCAACTCTATCCTAGAGAGTTTATGACAAATTCCTGATATTTCTAGGGTCCTTTGCCAGCTCTGATTTCTGCAAAGTAGAACATTTAATTTTTCTGCAGTCATAAACTTCAGTGGCAGAAATCAATCTCTTTTTCCTTAACTACAGTTTTATTGTAGTTCTCCAGCCAAGCTATGACTTTAATCTAACCTGAACTTTCCTGAGTGAATTCTTAATTCTTAATATTGATGTGAATCTCTTTTCATTTTCTATGTTCCCACTATTGTTTGGTTTAAACAAGAATGTGGTGACTCAGAAATAACCTCTACAGGGACAGTTTTTCTGGTCCTAAACTTGTTTTATCTTGTCTAAATTCTGTCATGTGAGTAACATCAGTGTAAAACAAATGGCTTAAGTGTGAGATAAAAGGATTTCATTGTCCTATTCAGAACTTCAGCCTAATACTAAAGCTGCTGATCCACACAGAGTGTAAATATAGTATTCTTAAATTGGTGCCAACCAAACAGTAGTTGTATTATTCATTGTATGTCTGCCTGTTACAGACTTAATTTATGACACAGGTGCAAGGCAGGCTGGAACAATGTGCTTTGCAAACAATGACTATGAAAAGGACATGCATTTCTGTTTGTTATTGTTCTTATTAATAAATAAACAAGCCCTTGGAACAGTGGAAAGCAGACAAAGCAGCACATGATGATTCATTGCCAGCTGGGAAACATTTAGCAAGAAAAACCTATAACAGAGCAACCAAAGCCAGAGACTAACTGCAAGGGAGGGGAAAGAAGCACCACCACCCAGGAGGAGGACTGCAAAAGCCTGCTAACTACAAGGCTCAACAGAAATCTGTAGGCATTATCCTGAAGCCTACAGATGGATAGAAGAGCTCACTGTGATGCAAGACAAACATCACAGCTTAAGTTTTTGCAACTGAAATATTCTCTGGTGTGCATCAGTAACAAAAATAAGCCAGACAAAAATTCCAGCAGCCTTGTTTTCAGGTAATGACCTGCAGGAAGGCAATGACAGAAAACCAGAACTTGCCTTAAGTTGCATAGTGGTTTAGGGTATATCAGAATGCAACTACTGTTTCTCCCCCAGGTCAGTTTCCTTGATCTTGGGTCCGCATTTTTCTTTTTTGACAAGTTCTGCCATATAAACAAACATCACCACCACAATATAAATGACTTAAATATGAGACAGAATGCTTTTGTAGGCATCATAATAATTACCCTTCCACTGGGTCTCTTTAGCTTGGAGAAGAGGAGACTGAGGGGTGACCTCATCAATGTTTACAAATATGTGAAGGGTGAGTGTCAGGATGATGGAGCTAGGTTTTTCTCAGTGATGTCCAGTGATAGGACAAGGGGTAATGGGTGTAAACTGGAGCATAAGAGGTTCCATGTGAACATCAGGAAAAACTTTACTGTGAGAGTGACAGAGCACTGGACAGGTTGCCCAGGGGGGTTGTGGAGTCTCCTACGTTGGAGATATTCAAGGCCCAGCTGGACAAGTTCCTGTGTGATGTACTCTAGGTTACCCTGCTCTTGCAGGGGGGTTGGACTAGATGATCTTTTGAGGTCCCTTCCAACCCTTGGGATTTTGTGATTCTGTGAATTGTGCTACTCCCTAGTAGTGGATACCATAAAAAATTATTTCTGGTGTCCAGCTTCCATTTCACTTCAACAAAATCCTATTTATAACCTATTTTAATATTTTTTTTTTTTTTACTTATTTGAGTTTAGCATTTTCAAATACCTGTAAGGCATATATTCTCCTTGAACAGGCACAAAGTCTATGTATTAAATCTGTATTAAAGTGTTTTTTAGAAATCTTTACAGGAACCATTTTCTCCTGTGAGAAGTCCTATTTGCAAACATAAGAATGATGCAAAAAAGTGCAAGAATGAGAGACCCAAAGGCCACTCTAAGTGCTTCTCAAGAGGAATCCACGTATATTATAGACTATGGTCAAGCTTAATTTTCATTCCAGTTTGTTAACTTACATTTTCGTAAAAGCAGTTTTGTGTGTTTTTTACCTTTTCTCCAAAATCCTGGGTTATTCTGTTCCATATCTTCAGGGCAATTTCTCTTTTGTGTTAGTTGTTGCCCATAAGAAAACAAGTTGCTTAACTCTATGTTCTCCTGTTCACCAAAGAGGAAACATCACTATCCATCAGCAGGTTTTACAGTTTCCATATTAAAGCTATAGCAGAGGCTCTACATCAGGTAATGTGAAAATTGATATCTTTCTTCTGCTTTCTACTTCTAATTCTTCAAAGTACAAGGCTGGACTAGCATTAATATAAATGTGCCTAAAAAGCAGTCATATGCAACTTTCAAAAACACCAGAGTTGTATTTCTCCTCAAACTGGTGGGCTAAAAGTAGTGCATTGATATCTTAAAGACAGATACAGCAATTTATTCTATGCATTTACAAAACAAAGTTATGACAAACTCATGCTATAGAAGTAATCTGAGTACAACTTCCTTGGAATTTTCAGTTAAAACAGATTTAACCTGAAATTTTGGAATTATTGAACCTGAAATGCCTTCTAAAAATATACAAGCTGATGTTTAACACAATATTGACAGTTTCCAGACAATTGACATTATAGTCTTTGGGCTTTCTAAGTCTGCTTTGCCAGGTGTCAGGGTCCAATTGGCAAAAAACCACAGTGTTGGACCCTGTTTCAGTTAGTGATCCCAAGAGTGAAATTAAGACACAAACAAGGTCAAGAACTGTAATCAGACAGCTTGTTTATTACAAATTACAAAAAGACAGTTATTATAAGAAAGGGAAATTATTGTAATAAAAGGGATAGCAATAGGACAGATTGGAAAAAAGGTAGAAAATGAAGCAAAAATTTGGGGTGCAGAAAGACAGATAGCCACCCCTGTGAATCCAGCAGTGTCCCTGGGATCCATCATCATCGTCATTGGTGGTGAGAGTCCTTCAGGGTTCATAGTCTCGTAGTATTGGAGCAGAGTGTCCCCCAAGAGTCCGTCGGTGGTGGGTGTTCTAGTGGAAGCATCCTTCTGGAGTCCCCTTGAAGGTACCTCGTGGAGCGTGTCATGGAGTTGCCCTCATGGCGATGTCTCATGGTGGGTGTCTCTCAGGGTCCGTAGTAGTCATCGGCAGAAAGTGTCCTCATGGAGCTGTCCTTCTGGAGTCATCCTCATGGCAATGGCTCCTTGGCAATATGCCTTGCCGATTACCTTTTCCTACTTTATAATGAGTTGGGGAGAGTACCCCTGATCTTCATGTCACATATTACGCGTTTCTGGTGGACCAGTGTCCCTGGTCTTGCAGCCAGCTCTTCAACTGCTTGTGTGTGTCTGCAGCAATTTTCAGGATATTGGGCAGCAATTCCTCATACCAATCCTAGAGGTAATGGATGGTGAAGTCCCAACTCAGTTCCTCACTCTCTTCTCCCAGGCAATGCATAGAAGAGTCTTATCTCAACTCCTCCCACCCATCTCTGACAGTGAAGTCCCATTTCAATTCCTCAGATCAATCTTTGACACAATGGACAGTGAAGTCCGATTTCAGATCAGTCTCACACCAGGGCAGCCCCTGCTGTACAGAAGACCAGAGGTTTTCACCTTTGTGATACCAAACTGCGAGGGCACTGGAAATTTGGACTATGTATACTAAGAAACCCTAAATCTTAATTTCTAATATGAAAAACTTTGTGAACTCAGCTATAAAGTTCCAGACACAGTCATATGCATATTAGTAAATACTTTAATTTTAAATAACTAAACAAGAAAAGCTTTCAAAAACTCTGCTGTTTGCTTCAGACACAATTCAAACACCAACTCCCCAGGTTACCAATAGAATAAAAATTCCATCTTAGGACCACTCGAGCTCAGGTATCTTGATAGTATCAGTAAAATACACACTATCTCAATAAATGCATGGGTCCTTCTTTGCTACGCTTTTTCAGTCAAAAAATTTTTTTAAATTATTTTGAGCTGTTATTTTTGCATTAGTGACCACTCCAGAACAGCTGAAACATACTTACCATCCCTGCTTGATCTGCTGGAAAAAGACAATTTTCTTTCTGCAAGTGCTTTCAATTAGTTGGGTGTTTGAAGGTCAAGGAAGGACATTCACTCTGTATGCGAAAAGAGTCTGTGCACCACAGATATCACTTCCCTATTATCTTCTGGTCCAAGCAGAAACATACATTTGTCATCTTTTACAGGAGTCATAGCCAGCTTGCTCTATAAGCACACCTGAAAAGTTATATTAACTCATTTTCTATGGAGGGACATTTTTAATACCAGTTAGTTCTAAGTAGAATAATTTACTCAAGTGGCTGTCAATTAAGGCTTTATAAGATGCAATCAATCTCTCTTGCCTCGCCACATGCAGTCAAACACGCTGCCAGAATAAACTTTTTTCACACTATTCTCAAAAACTGTTTTCAGACATATTTCTAATAGTTTGGTTGCTATTAACAATTTTATAATTTCTTTCCTTTTATAATTCCTTGCCTTTCACTTTTGAAGCATTGTTCTGTAGGGATAAGAACATAGATTTCCAATCTGCGTGTAGTTTTCTGCTTGTCTATTTTTACAATACTTTTGCCATCAGGTGCAGTTCCCTGTGAAGCCTGAACTGTCACAGCTGAGTATTTGTTTAGCTAAGGAAAGAATCAGATTCCACCCTGGGCAGACACATAATAAAAGCAGTAAGAAACTTCACCTTCTCACTTTTGGCCTTGAACTCTCTAAGGAAATATTAAGCATCAAATAGAGCAGGAACTTGAATAGCTAATAAATGTCATTATAACTGGAAACTAAAATTTTGTGATCTACGCTCCACTTCAGGTAAAATCACTGAGTTACACATTCCAGCAAGAGGAAGAGAGCTTCTAAGACTCCAGTGCTGTATTAAACATATAACTGTGCTGGTAAGACAGGTTTCTTGCTGTTTCAACAGTCCTTTTCCATTCATTTTAAAAGCAAGTGTTGAAAGCCTGAAAGCAAAACACTGCACGTCTACCCAAAAGATAATTATTTTCAAATTTCCAGTTCAGCAAAAATTTCAGAACTCATTTGTTCTTCCTCAAAATGAGATAGCCCCAACCCTGGAATTTACATTATCATTGAACTTAAAACACATTTATTATGGCCTTCTATGTACTTCTGCAGCTGATGAAAACTAAAATATATTTAAATTATAAATAGTTAAAGATTGGACTGAAATCTGCTTCTGGAAAGTCGAGCCAATATAAGAAAAACAAAGGAGAAGAAAATTCAAAGTGAAATCAAAACGCATTGCCCAGCTAGAGCTGAAATCCTTTCCTTCTTTCTTCTTGTTCTCCTGCCTATTTTTCGTCTACTCCATTTCACTAGTGAAGGAAACAGCCAGCCCTCAAATTAAGTTTCCTTAAGGAAGCCCATTAACAACTAGGTCAACTCAGGCTCACTGACTCCTTTTCCTACACAGCAGGTTTTGTCACTGGGATCTGGATACACCTGTGTGTATATATACACCTGGATATATACCTTTATACCCTGGGTGGTCTTTGGCTACCATTTTAATTGTTTTTCCTATCCAAAAGTTTTCTAATCAATTGTGATAAACCTACATAAAAAGGGACATAGAAGAAGGTGACAAGCACCAGCAATAAGCTTCAGGGGAAGGAAAAACTTCTATTCCTAGAGGAGAGGAACAAGGAAAACCAGATGAGAAACAATAAGCAAAAAATCATGAGGTAGCTCTGTGTGTGTTAAAAAAATAGGGCTGCTGCTGGAAAATGAGTGGTTTAAGGTCTTTCAAAGAATGACCATCAAAGAGCTGGTCATTGGTAACAGCTTTCAATATGATTTATAAAGGTACAACTTAACAGCATTTGGTGGCAAAGTTCGCCTATTACTTATTACACGGATGAAGCAGATAAAGGAAAATCAAGATAAGATCAAGCTAAAAATGACTGATATAGAGACTGAAGGCACAAAAGGATAAGGGGCATCCTTCTATTGTGGCTCAAGGTTCAGAATTGACCCCCTTCCTTTCTAAACTCCTGATGGAGCCTGGGTGCAGCTGGATCTAGTCTTAATCTTAGACTTGGTCAACAGTTTATATCTAATGGAATGCATAAAAGGAAAATCAAAGTAGAATAAAGCTAAAATTATATGCATAGAAACCAGAGGTGATAAGGGGCACGGGAGACCCTTCCACTGAGTCATGAGTTTCAGAGTGGACCCCCTTGCTTTCTAAACTCCTGACAGGGCTTAGGTGCAGATGGATTGAGTCTTAGTCTAAAACATAATCAACAGTATATCTCTAAAGTGCTATAAGTGCATCAATTCACCACAGAGGAATTTTTACAAGGCTTTCATCTAGCAGCAGTTTGCAGTTTTAAGGTGGATGTTATAAAGTGAGTCAATAGAATTTACTACACTTTCTGTAACTCTCTATACACACAAACACACAAAGACATGTAAAGGTACCTGTTAAAAATTCCACATCAAGGTCAGTGAAATATGCACATCTCAGCATTTTTCAAAGGATGAGGGGCTGAGTCTTGAGGAGTGGGAGGACTTCAGCCCAGGTCCTGTCTTTCAGTGATGGTCCTCTGTTTGCAAACTCTGAGAGGCATCCCACTTAGCAGGACACACTGATTGCCACTTGCTACAATGTAGGAAAGCTCAAAGTGCCTCAATTAGGACCACTATTTATAAGGTCACAAGATGATTGGCTTAGTCATTAGTAAATTTCCATCCTGGCCCCAACCTGAGTTGGTAATTGTTAGAAAGAAAATGCCAATAACAATGGCACCATTCCACTTGGACTGCAATCAAGGGAGGGAATGTTCTGCAGCTGTCAAGGGATGATTGATTTTCCCTGGTTTTACTCTCCACCTTCACCATGTGTCAAGAGTTCCTGGTATGATGGGTGCCTCCTTCCTTCGCCATGTATGAGTTCCTGGTACAGTCAAGGGACGCTTCACCACCCAACTCATTACACAAGGGCCAAGGCCTGTTGAGCAGTCCTTAAATTGTACAGTAGCGCAGAGTATGGTGGGGGAGGATGCAACACTACAGCAGTAGAGCTGGTAATTGCCAGGAACAGGAAGAAGCAGGCAGAAACCCCAAAATAGGAATGGCCCCAGCAAAATATTCTGTCAGAGGTTTTGACAGTTGCAAAGTCTCTGGGATTTTTGCAGCTAACAACAGCACAGGACCTGACAGCCAGGAACAAATGAGCTGTGTACATGAATAGTCTGTGACAATCCATATCTCCAAAAGCTTCCTTGCTAATAGAGAGGGTACATTCATTGTCCAAGAAATTGGCAGGACAAGCAACTTGCTGGTGTATGATACCCAGCAGATCAGCGATGAAACCAGAAACAGGCATGAGATCTCATGACTCACAGGCCAGCTCCCATCCAACAGCCCATACTGACTCTCAGACTTTGCTAAGCAATTAACCTGTCAGCTTGCTCTTACCTGACCTTGGTACCAGTGTACTTCCTGCATCTGTTTAGCAACTGGCTGGCTACCAACACTCACAGCCCAGTCCCCTGCTAGTTTGCACAAGGCATTCAAATACTTGGGAATTGCATGATCCATCTGAAAAGTGCACCAGCCCCCAGCACCGAGTTCCAGGTGACACTGGAGGTCGAGGCTGTGATCTTGCTATCTTACTCAATTATAGTAAGAAATGGATGCAGCATATTTCTAATGCTCTCCAGGCAATTTGCACACTTCCTAAAGGCAATTTTGGCCATTAGTAACACCCAATCCCTGCCACAGAGCAAGTGGCAAAGCAAAATAAGAAAAGGCAAAAGCAATCAAACAACAAAAGTATATGCCTACAAAAACAATGTTATGGGTGTCTATCAATACGTAGATAGTAGGAAAAAAGGTTAGAGAGCTACACAGTGATAAGGAACTTTGAAATAAAACAAAGATATTTAACAAGGTTCAATATATCTAGACATTGGGATTTATTTTTTTTAATACCATGTAATTGGTAAGATAACAGCATCCTCTCTTTTGGAGGTATATGATTTTGATTAAATGGGATGGAAAAACATACGCAGGAACATACATGAGAACTAGCTGCAGTGTAACTTCAATTTTTTTCTTTTGTAAATGTAGACTGAATCCATTAAAGTTACAAAACCATCCCTAAAAACTCCTTTTTCAGTCTGACAAACTCCTTGCACAGTGTTACATTCAACTAGCACTTTATGGCTTCTCACTGACATAGCAGAAGAAAACCTGTACACACTTCATAGTTCAGAAGAGAATTCACAGTTCCTGACACAAGTTTCCAGCCTGTTCTCATCTCCCAGTTGCTGTTAGCATTCTGCCTTCTTCACAGCGACCAGTTCACCAATCCTTAGAGGCCATCAAGCACTGCATTGCTGGAGTCCTTTGCAGTCTAAACCACACCCACGTGATCTTTTTTTTACACAACTGATCACTCATTTTTCACAAGAGCCCCTTGCTTCTTTTGCACTAGAAGGACTATGTGAGGTCCAAAGAAGTTGTACATTTCTGTCATATCCCTTGAGATGTTTATAAACTTATTATATTTTTATATTTCCATATAAATTTTTCATATACAGTGTCCAATACTTTTTTGAATAGTAGAGGCTACCAAGAGGAATAATTCAGGTCCAAAACCACTTCTAGCTTACTCATGCATCCCTAGCAAATGACTTGCAGCAGTGGTTTCTAATAACACTGTGTATTGAAGCATTTTTGAGTGGTTTTCAAAAGCAGCTTGTCTATTTTACCCCTTTTTTCATCTTTCACTTTCATTGGAAATGCTGGATGAGAAGATTCTCATTTAAGTGCCTGCCACTTCTCTTAAGCTTTCTGAAGAACAAAGCGATTACTGCGTATGCCGTTGAGAATTTTGCTTGCTTTTAATCTGCTCCTGAAGATCTACAACCAATTATCAAGAGAGCCACCACAAAATCACTACATGAACCATAAATGCACAGCAGATGGAGCATCATAGCATCACGAGGAGTATACATAAAACATATCCAAGCTAGTGTCTGAATGGAAAATCCCTGGAAGAGAGTCATGATGTCCTCTTCCCCTTTTTCTGCCTTGTGTAATTATTCAGAGAAATTCAGTTACTGATAAATTAGAACCAGATGAGAAACCTGGGCCTGTATACATAGAGATCTGTGTATGGTGACACCTGAGAAATAGAAATCCACTACCTATATACACTATACAAGGAACAGGAAGATTTCTTGTAATAGGCTGAGGATGCAGTGAGAGTAAGGCTTGTGATAATATGTTTAGTAGAATATTGAATGCAGGTTAAAACAATATTATTTATATTTAATATTTGAAGCCTCTCTAGCAATCTGCTGCTGAAGTTTGTCTCCTGTTGGCTAACCAAAATGTCATCGTGCTTCCAAAGGAACAGGGGCAGACTTGGATGCAGGCAACTATGCAGTATGTGTGGTTGTGTACCCTTTGAGAGGACTAAGGCCTTCTTTTGTTCCAAAAGGTAAATGCATTGTGCCTTCATTATAAACTACACTCTGCTATAGTGGGGCTGACACCAGCAGGCTTGCATGGAGAGTGGCACTAAGAGAGCAGCAAACCAGACTGCTGAGCCACCTCAAATAGCTAGACTCACAGGGCCTCTGGAGGCCTGAAAAGCTGCCCAAAAGGCTTTTTCCCTATTCTGAGACAAGTCATTAGAACCACGTTCTTTTATAAGTGTGTCATGTGCCATGTGCAATGTTGCATTCAAAATAAAACTTCAGATACTTGGCATGAAAGTGGACCACAGCATCTGTTGCTTTTTGAAATCTTTCCCCAACTTGCTGCTGCTTGCCCTGTTAGCTTGCCCACCCTTAATATGAAAAGGTTTTGAAGACAATTTTCTTGACATTTCAGGGATGTTTTTATTCCCATATGAAATAGAATCTTTGTGTCTATTCTCTTTTCTAACTTTATACATTTCTCTCCACTCTGCGTTTTCTTTGCCTTTCACATATTTCTCCTAAAAACTTATCCATCCACATACACTTCTACTTTACATGCCAAATTATTCCTGTAATCACATTACACAAACTACTGCTACAAGAGATGAAAAGAAACCATATCCTCTGAACACCCTTATTATTTCTATCATACTCTATACTCTTATAACAAGGGCATGATTTTAATATAGACCCCCTGCCCCAAGACTCCAGGGTGCAATGTCATGTACTACAACACACATGCAGTTGCAGGTGATCCCTGTCCTGGAGAAAATAACAAGCAGAGAAAAGGAGGACAAGGCAGGAACGGTGAAACACACTGCTTAACCCACTGGTACAGTCCCAGCCTGCACCACCTCACTTCTATTTCCACTCAACTATTTCTTCTTGTGCCAGGTCAAGTCTTGGATCATTAAATTCTTTTAATCATTTTGTGCAGCATCAAGGCATTATTATCTAATTGCTGAAGGTCTGCTTTTGGATGAGTTGGTTTTATACCTAAATGCCATCCCTAGCGTTCAAAAGAAGCATATGTTTCAGCGGAGGCAAAGACAACTATTGCTGAAAGAAAGCTCCAATACCATGGCTTTTACATGTCAATCTACTTAACTGGATGTAACTGTGGTTTGCAAATACCTTTTTCTTCATAACACGCAACTACCTTAATCTTAATGACCACTGTAGTACAAATACCTCTCTTTGAGCTGTGTTAGTGGAATCAGCTGAGTTACTGTACTTGAGAATATTATACATGCTTAAAACTTAATGATTGGTTGACAGTAGTTAGATAAGGTTCTTCTGAAAGCTCACAGACTACACATGGCAGATATTCAGATCTTAATAATTCACAGGCAACAAAAGCAGGATTACTTGCATTAACATTTTACACACTGCATTTAAGTCTCACCTAGGATTTTTATCTTGAAAGAGATTAAATACTCCAAGTGGAAAACTTGTCTCTTGCTATGCTTAACAGCATGTATAGTAAAGGGATTACTGGCTGTGTTAGAGATGTGTTTATTTACCTTCTGTATTGGATATTTCAGTATTTCTAACGATTTACTGTAGTCAGAATGGGAGTCTTGCAAATAGGATAGATTGAAAAGCACATATTCCTGAAATCCACAGTAGTCTTATGGTGTTCAGTGTTATTTTTAATTACGGCAGTATTGTCAAGTGGCACCATATGGCAGTTGTATGTAATACATCGTCCCACTACGTTGTGACCTTCTGATAAAAGACAAAAAAATCTGCCAAATTTGGCACTCCCCATAGAGATGTCCTGTCTTCATCTGCGATCAACACCACTGCCGTCATAAAGGCTGCACCAGCTCCTTTGCTTTCATCTCCCTTCAAGCAACTTTTCTTTTCCAATGGGTTAGCATTAAAGCTGAAAATCCTTCCCCTTATTTATTATACCATGGTCTTAGTTCTTTGCTTGCTGACCAGAGCTTACTAAATATCCCCTCTGAGACTGGGTGGGATGTTTTGCTTTGGTTAAAGAAACTAAAGGCTTCAGTCAAAGTTCTCTGTGAGACAAAAGGCTGATATCCTCCTGAAACTCTTCAATTGCTATTACAGACAGGTAAGAAGTGAGTCACACCCCACAATAGTTCTGCTTTCTGTGCATCCTGCTAAGTCAGAAGCAAATGAGTAAGTGTTGTTCTGGCCTGGACTCATGGCACAGGCCTCAACATTCAGACTAGCAGTAAACCCACCTGCAGAGAATGTTCGAAGCTCACAATCGAGCCCAAAAAAGAGAAGCCTGAAAAGCAGGTTGAAGCTCCTAGGAACTAGTGTGCAGGTAATTACCAATCATTACCTGGTTACCTGTAGTTCATTCACATGTGTCTCCCTTAGTTACACAAAACAAAATCAGTGTGAGAACCTAAGTGATAGGAACCGTCTGTTCAAATTTGACTACTGTCACTTAACATTATAATAACCATGATAACTGGAAACCTTGTATATTAGAATTTTTTACAAGTTCATCAATTTTAAAGTTTCCCTACTACCTTCTCAACCTCAACCCCCCCACTTCCCTCCAAAAAACCACAAAAAAACAACACCCAACACACATTAAGGGTATTTGAAGATCAAATATGGAGAAGAATTGAAAATAATTATGAAAGCAACAAAAAAACAAAACCCTGAACAATGTCAATCCCACACAATAAATTGTTGAATCAATCTGCTACCAAAGACTTCATATAATTTTTCCAAGGCCAGGTTGGATGAGGCCTTGGGTGACATGGTTTAGTGTGGGGTGTCCCTGCCCATGGCAGGGGGCTGGAACTAGATGATCTCAAGGTCCTTTCCAACCCTAACTATTCTATGATTCTATGATTTTATGATTCTATGATCATGATACAAAAGCTTTAACTTAGAGGCATATCTTTATATAAAAAATATAAATCATGCCTGTATTTAATTTTGTTATATACTGCTAGAAATTATTTTATCCAAAATTGTGTTGGATTAATTTCCAGTTACAGTTATGTTGTATATTATCAGCATAAGCCATACTTTCCAACACTAATGTGGACAAAAAGTATTTCATAACTGTGAACAGTAACATAAAAAATACCTTCTATAAAAAAAAAAGATACACTGAGAACAAACACCGTATTAAGAAATTTAAGAGGAAATGCAGTATCTGTCTCGTTCAGTTGGCTTGAGGCAAATCAGCTAAAACGTACTACTCTAAATTACAGGATGGCTCTTTCACTCACCCACAGATAAATGTTAGATTTAGACTTAGGGTTTTTTTAAACTTTACAAGACATGGTGTTATAAGAAAGGACGCTGCACCAGCCTAGAGCAGTTCCAAACAAACAGACAAAAAAAAAAAACACTGATATAACTGAGGACTTGAATGCCACTTTCCCCACTTAGCTCTACCATGCCAAGAAATAAGACACACAAACTAGAAAACAGATAATACCCTTCCTGCATTATTCATTGTCATTGTTCTAAGTTCTGTTAATATTCATTAATTAGAGAGATGTAGAATTTTAAAGGCTTGGATGGTGCCTTTGTCAGCTTTCTGTTTGTATTAAACTTCCACGCACAGTCCCTCCTTTTGCCTCCTTGACACTTCTCTGTACACGGCTTCCTCATCTGTTCCTCCTTCCCTCCAGCTCCTCTCTCTCAGGCTGATCAGCAATAGCCTTTCCTTGGCAGCCATAGCCCTTCATTGTTAAGCGGTTGTTTGGTTTTTAAGAGTCACAAGCTTAGTTTCTTTTCCACAAGCAATCTTCTTTCACAATGTAAATGCTTTAGCCAATTTAATAAGTGTGATCAATAATCTGACAAACCTTTACCCACTGAAGACAGCACACATGGCATGCCAAAATAGAGCAATGTTTGTTAGCTACATATCAATGTGCTTTGCCCCTCAGATGATAGAAGCAGCTCCAACCATGTCCTTGAAGAAAACCCACAGGAAAGTGAAAGAGGTCCATGTATTGTTTAAGGTGCTCTGAGACAGACTTTTGGTGTACAGTCCCTGGTCTCATTTAACACAAAGCACAAGAAAATGAACACTTGGTAATTATACTGGGAGAAATCTCTAAGTATAAAGCTATTAAAGTGGAAGAAATTTCTATAGAAATTTACTCTCTTATCAGGCCATCTCTTTTACTGGAGTGTAAGTTCTTTACAAATGCTACATTCCCTTTTTAAGTCCTATCATAAGTACTTTCTACACATCGTATATTATATACATTTCAGCAGTTTCCTTCTTGCATTAAGAAGTGATGTATGACTGTGCAAAAGGAGCTGCAACAGCATGTGCTTGGCTCTACAGTTTTGATTTATTACATTAAGTTGAGAGAAAACAAAGGTTACCTCAAAGCGCTTTAGCACATATGTTCATCAAGTTATTTTTAGACTTGCATAGATTTTACCTAAGAAAACAGGCTGGCTTATGCTGTGCAGTGTGTACACCATAGACTGTGTACCTGAACGTACCTGAAGAGCCTAGAAACTGTGTGATTCTGTTTAAAAAGTGAATTAAATAAAAATTATACAAGAGGGAAATATTCATAATTATTGCTTATTGCCAGACATCTGCCAGCAACTGTTCAATATGCTGACAAGCACAAAGATGTTATTGATGCTGTTGCTATAAATTAAACTTAAATTGATGTGTGCCATGTTTGGGAAAGATGATTTTACTTTTAGCATCAACTGGTTTTGTGCTTTTGAAGTCACAATATTCCAATTTAACTTTATTTTTTCTTTCATTATAGAGTGTCAATATCCAGTAAACATTCATTTTTAATCTACTAAAGAATTCGGTTGTGGAAGGGAATGAGAGATTAAACAGCATTTCTACTAGGAAGAAAATTAATTCTATCCCAGACGAAACCAGGACACAAATATCCTCAAGGGCTGAAAAGGTGGGAATATCATTGCAAATAAGTTCAGTTCAGTGCATTTGACAAAAAGTTCCAACACTTTCCTGTTTTCAGCCATTGAACTATTAAAAATCTGTGTCAGTGATGCCAAAATTTTCAAATTCTTGTTTTTGTTTCAAGTCAAAATTTATTTATTCACTTAGGATAATCTCATGAGAGCAGCTTTGTGGTTTTCCAGAACAAGGCTGGAAGCCATATTTCTATGGTTTTCTCAGATTGGAAGTCTTTGTATTATAATTCACTAAAACTTTCATTCTTTAAAAGAGAGGCAATGCAAGTAACAGCAAAACAAATTCAGATACAATTTAGAACATCAGGGAAAAAAAAGCCAACACTATAATTATCACATGATCAACCTGTGTTGATCAATGCCTAGCACTTGTGCTCTCAGTAAGTGCACTTTATACGGGATTTGTTCAAATGCAGACTTTTACATTGTTTCCCTTTCAATTGTTCCAACAAAGAAACTAAAACCAGAAGAATTCTCTCTGCTGCTTGCTAAAACGATTCAAAGCTCAAAACCACAACAGAATATACTGGGACTAATACAGATTGAGAGATGTTATGGAGAGCAAAGATTGTGCCATGATGTATGTTCACAACAACTCTCAGACAACCTAAATTCTGGCCTTTTCCAATTTTGATTGCTTGATTTTGTAAATTTAACTTGCATATCATTATAATATACCAAAGTGAAGATTTGTTCTAAAATACCATCATAAAAATGGCACTTTTTTTCCCATGACTGTTGTTCTCAAGAGAGTTACCAGCTGCCTTGTTATACCTGCTTGTTTGCTTTGAAATACTGGTTGTTACAGCTGTAGGTAAGGTAAAGGGAGACACTAATTTTAAAGCCCTAGTTTTCTAAATTCGGTTACCTGAAAACACAGCTGTGTGGCTTGCCTCAGCCCAGTATTAACAAAAACCCCAGTGTGCCAGTGTTACCAAAGATGTGAGCCTGATGTTTAGCCAGTTAACCTCCACAAAGATAAGACAACTTTGCCACAGATTCCACAGGGAAGTGTACATGTTCTGGGCACTGTGCTTCTTGAAGGGGATCTCAACCTGCCTGCAAGCAAAGTGGATCATCATCCATGAAGCACTGCAAAACACTACTAATGATTCGAACTCTCATCCTCAGCTGCTGCTGATGCCACCTGCTTCCAGGCTAAACAACAAATTGGTTGGGCTAAGTGGAGTGATTATACTCTTCTGTTTCTACCTCTTTTAACTTCAGCGTGGGGATATCCATTTATCAGCTTAAGAACAGCACAAACAGGCTTATAGAGATTTTGGTATTGCAAAACTGATTGAGGATAATGTCTAGTTAGAGTAAAGTTTTAATGTTTGATTTAAATACTGATGTATCTCAAATGTAAACAAATTAAGATTTTTTCAATAAAACACTTCAACATTTAAGATGACAACTGTCATCTTCCATCATTTCAAGATTTAACTTTTCAGCCATTTAATGAACTGTATTTTTCTGAATATGCTTCTTGCTCACAGTAATGCTAAACAGTGTTTTCAGAAGTCTCATTCAATTCTAATTATGACTATATGTCCTTGTTTCAGCTGGGATAGAGTTAACTTTCTTCCTAGTAACTGGTACAGTGCTCTGCTTTGGATTTATTATGAGAATAATGCTGATAACAAGACAACATTTTAGGTGTTGCTAAGTAGCACTTATCTTGATTCAGGACTTTTCAGTCTTTCATGCTCTGCGCCAGTGAGAAGGTGCACAAAAAGCCGAAAGGAAGTAGAGACAGGACACTTGACTCAAACTAGCCAAAAAGATATTCCATTCCACAGCATGTCATGCCCAGTGTATAAACTCAGGGGAGTCAACCAATCACTGCTTTGGTCAGGTATCGGTCAGCGGGTGGTGAGCAATTGCATTGTCCATCACTTGTTTTTCTTGGGTTTTATTCCTTTTGTTAATTCTATTGTTATTATTGTTACTGTTATTGTTATTAAATTTTGCTTTATTTCAATTTGTTCTTATCTCAACCGACAGGTTTTACCACTGTGGACAGAGGGTAGCGAGTGGCTGTGTGGTATCTAGTTGCCAACTCCAGTTAAACTGCAACACACAATTACTATAATTTCTGAGAAGAAATATTTTAAAGTCTCCTTAATGATTTTTAGAAGCTTAGAAGGCTCATACATATAGAGGTATTCACTTGCTAGGAAAACAGCCAGCTTCCCATTCTCTCTCCAAGGAAAACTTTTGACTCGTGAAAATGGTTAGAGACTCATCACAAATGCTCCTCTGGGACACATTTTATTGCAATACAGTGTGCTTCCTTTCAGCCCATTACTGTCCTCTCTGGGTTTCAGGATGAAAATAAACTTAAAAGGCGTTCAAAGTCTGAATCTCATTTCGAAGTTTGTTGGATCTCCCAAAGACTAGCAGATGTGCCTGTTCCTTAACTTCTCTCATCCTCCTACCTCTGGTAGAGAGTTTTATCAGGCTAGTAACTGCAATGAAATATCAATCATTAAATAAATATGAAAGCATTTTGCAAGGCTTTAACAAGCTGTACGTTCTGTGCCCCTCTGCCAAACAGTAACAGATGTTGAGCCAGCTTTCAAACAGATCAGTGACACTAATATCAATGTTTGTTTATATATGTCAGTTCCTGAACACAAATGATGTCAGATTGATCTAGTCACGATTTTATTTTTTTTTTTTTTTGACAAAGTATTTTTGGGCTGGGTTCTTTTTATTTGAATGTAAGTATAATAAAAGGAACTGTAGAAACTACAAGTTCACATTAAGGCTTTCCCTATACTGTACAACTAAGCACATTGATTGCAAATGCATTAAGGAAAGACAGTAGAAACTATTCATATTAACCATTTAAAGAAAAATATTTGCTTAAGATTGTTTTAGCTTACACATGTAAGATGCAAGTCAAGTATTTGAACTAAACTTATAGGGCTCAGACACTATGAAAAAAATTGGCTGTGGTATATCATCAACACCAAACCCGTTATCCATGTGCCTATTTTTCCCCACTTATGTCCTATCCTTCAAAGCAAAGAAAAATAGGCTAAGTGCCTTCATATGGCCTGCATTTAACAAAATATGGTTGTCCCATATTTGCATATTTTTTTATTGAACCACCAGTACATGTTCTCTTCAAGTATCATAGCCCTTAGATTTCACTTGACTTTTACTTACACCTAGACACTCTGTCAGAATATTTCATTCCCCTATGTCTCAGCCACAAAAACTGGCCATATGTCAAAAGGGCTACGTGTTGCATGCCCCATGAACTATTTCATCCCGATCGAATGGTTTTCTACTTCAGCCCTGCAACTAAATACCATCTATCTCTTAATTGTCAATTTGGTTGTCTCAAACCACAGTGCAGTGAAAAATCTGGCAATGACTTATTTTCAAGTTACACATAACATACTACTTTTTTTTTTTTTAATCTGAAAGTTTTCAGCTGCAATTTGATAACTTGTTTTTCTGTGTGTATTCTTGGTTACCCAATGACACGGTCAGTTTCCTCCTTTTTGTGAGAATAACACCCAGCAACCATGTCTGAGAACTTCATAGTACATCCTGTAAACACTGAGCCAATCAAGTTATATCTGCAGCTGGGCCAATGTTGTTGATTGCACTCTGAGTACAACTTGTGTAAGGGCCTAAACAAGGATCTTGCTTATTTCAGCATTGGACAAAAATTATTTCCACAAAACCAAGAATTTGTTCTGGGTACCTGTGATATACAGTTGACCTCCTTCATTGGGTTGTCCTGTCTTTACTGCTGCTTATCATTCCAAAGCACTCTTCCCTCTGTGATCCCCAACACGAATCAGCTCAACCTTGTGGTACAGCAAGGCAGGGGGTCTTAGTGGACCGCGTACCTGTGGTCAGTGACATGGAGGTGGCCTTCAAGCCTGTTGGCTTGGCCCAGAATGGCTGCCCTTCCCAGCAATTCTGCCAGTGGAGCAAATTTATGTCTAAATCAATTGCTGGGGATAGCAACACATCAGTGCTGGAAGCTGCCCATCGTAACAGCAAGAACTTAGCTGCAGCTGGTTGTGGATTAGGTAAAAAGGAGATGCTGTGGTCAATGTATCTGCTAGGTCTCTACCATACTACTTGGTGGAGGAATCTGAAATACTGTCCAGAATACCAATATATTATAAATAATATTTTTTGTGAATTAAAGTTTTATTTTCTATGGAAAAACAAAGCACATGAGAGTTAATCACTGTAAAGCAAAAGCAAAAACAAAACAAACCCCCACCCCCAAAAAAAACCAAAACCAGCTATTTTTTACTTAGGAAAACTTTCTCAAACTAACTACAAGAAAACACACAACAAAACAGAGAGATGTACCCTGTGCTGGGCTCTGCTAGATGAAAGTTGTTTGACCTACAATGGAGATAAAGAGGATTGTTGAAAGGCAAGATTCCTGCTCCAGAAATACACTGCACAGACTTTCTAGCCTCCTACAAGAACCTGTGATGTCAGCATTCCACAGTTTTCATTCTTGTGGACAGAGAATCTTTTGCACTGTACAGTCATTTTAAATTAGTCCTACTTGCACCATTCTTAAAATCATTTCCTCCACAGTAATTTTAAGTTACTTATTATCTTATAATCCTCTTTATATTCCTTATACAGCTCCTGAGATTTGCATTACAAATTAAAAGAACTTCTCTCCTACAGTAGCCAAACTTGTATTGCATGATTATGTCACCCTCCAACTCAGATTTTCAATGCAAGTCTTTAAAAGTTGTTCATGCCAACTTTTGTTCCTGTGTTAGTCCTTTCCTTGGTGTCCTGGTTTAGCAGTAGCAGTCATTTTTTCTACTGGTGCAGTGCTGTGTTTTGACTTTCGACCTGGGAATAATACTGATAAAGCTGATGTTTTCAGTTGCTGGTCAGAATGTTTACCCTGACCAAGGACTTTGTGAGTCTCATGCTCTGCCAGGGAGGAGGAGGGGCCGGGAGGAAGCAGGGACAGGACACCTGACCCAAACTAGCCAAAGAGGTATTCCATACCACAGCACGTCATGTGCAGGATGTAGAACTGAGAGTCCCCGGAAGGGCTGAGGGCTGGATCATGGCAGGGTGGGGGTGAGGTACCGGTTGGTGAGCCGTTGTATTCTCTTCCCTTGTTATTTCCCTTATCATTATTATTATTGGTGGCAGCAGTAGTGATTTGTGTTATACCTTAGTTATTAAACTGTTCTTATCTCAACCCGTGGGAGTTGCATTCTTTCGATTCTCCTCCCCGTCCCTCCAGGAGCGGAGAGAAGAAAGGTGGGGGGGGAAGTGGACTGCGTGGTTCTGATTTACGGCCTGGGCTTAAACCACGACAGTTCTATTTTGGCGCCCAACGTGGGGCAGGAAGGGTTGAGATAACAACAGATCTGACTGAGGCACAATGCTGATTTATTGGCTCTCAAAGTTGTTTCTCTTGATGTCACAGTTTCTGTATGCTGTAGCTTACTTAGAGCCGGTATTTGCTGTGTTAGTGTTTATCAAGTGTGGGCCTTGGGCTAAGGTTCTTGTTTCATTGTACTTTATGGTAATGGCTTGTAATGCGGGCGGGCTCCGGCAGCAGGGCGGGATGGACGTGGCCATGGACTTGTACCTGGCCGTCCCGCTGCTCTTCACTGTCCTGGCCCTCGTCCTCGCCTCCGTCTTTGTGAGGCTGAGGGGAGCTGAGGGGGAGCGGCCCCGGGAGCCGGCGGCGGCCGAAGCGGCCCGGGAGAGCGGCTCCGGGGACCAAGCGGCGGCAGGAGCGGGGCCGGAGGCCGGGAAGGAGGTGGCTGCCGAGGAGGGGAAGGAGGCGGCTGCCGAGCAGCGGGAGGAGGCGGCGGAGGAGCCGAGCCCCACGGCCAAGCCCAGCCCCGCGGCGGCCGAGAGCATTTCCCAGCAGCAGCCCGCCGAGCCCCGTGAGCCTGAGCCGCAGGAGGATGCAGGAGACCCCGCAGCACTTTCCAGCAAGGCAGAGGAGGAAGATCTGGACTCAGAAAAAGAGAAGCTGGTGGTGAGAGAGCCAGCAAGCACAGCAGCTGCACCAGCCCCAGTGACAAGTACAGCAGCAGCATTTGAGAGTTCTGAAGGTTTTGAATGGCCTTTGGGTACCCTTGGAACCTGCCTGCTGATTGTGATGGGGATCACCATGTTGGCACATACACAGAGTGTGTTCTACCCACGGCCATTTTGTCTGATCCCGAGAGTTAAGCAGAGTCAGGTTTGGGTCTTGTCTGGGTTTAGACAATACAGGGGGACCGAGAGGTTTTCCCCAAGGCTGGACAGCCATGAGTGTCACGGTGTGTGGGATAGTATGGGCGAGTATCTAATCCACTGGGCCCCTCCAGTGCTTTGGAAGCGTCGGAGATGGAAGGCAGCTGTGTGGAGTCCCCGACAAGTTGCAGAAACTGCTGCAGGGGAGGGTGAATTTTTTTAAGCCTGATGGGCCCATCCATCAGGGCGGAGATGCAACATAGAGATGGACTCATGATCGAGGGGTGGACTTTGCAATGGGCCTCTCCTGCTCTGAAAGACTGTTACAAGAGATGGAGCCCACCATCATGGACCGAATGGACTCAGCAGCTTTATAGGGATTGGTCCGTGCACTAAGATAAGAGTGCACTGAGATGAGAGTGAGGGTATATTGAAAATGTGGGATCTGAGCGTGACGTGAATGGTATGGAATAAGGGGTGGATACTGTCCTGGTTTAGCAGTAGCAGTCATTTTTTCTACTGGTGCAGTGCTGTGTTTTGACTTTCGACCTGGGAATAATACTGATAAAGCCGATGTTTTCAGTTGCTGGTCAGAATGTTTACCCTGACCAAGGACTTTGTGAGTCTCATGCTCTGTCAGGGAGGAGGAGGGGCCGGGAGGAAGCAGGGACAGGACACCTGACCCAAACTAGCCAAAGAGGTATTCCATACTACAGCACGTCATGCCCAGGGATGTAGAACTGAGAGTCCCCGGAAGGGCTGAGGGCTGGATCATGGCAGGGTGGGGGTGAGGTACCGGTTGGTGAGCCGTTGTATTCTCTTCCCTTGTTATTTCCCTTATCATTATTATTATTGGTGGCAGCAGTAGTGATTTGTGTTATACCTTAGTTATTAAACTGTTCTTATCTCAACCCGTGGGAGTTACATTCTTTCGATTCTCCTCCCCGTCCCTCCAGGAGCGGAGGGAAGAAAGGTGGGGGGGGAAGTGGACTGCGTGGTTCTGATTTACGGCCTGGGCTTAAACCACGACACTTGGGTGTTGCACTTACCAGACCTTCCTCCTCCTTCCTTAGATAACCCAGATCTGGATTCTCCTCTCCCATGCTCCTTCAGATTGTGTAAGAAATACTTTGCATGTGTATGCATGATTTTGCACTGCGTGGTTCTGATTTACGGCCTGGGCTTAAACCACGACACTTGGGTGTTGCACTTACCAGACCTTCCTCCTCCTTCCTTAGATAACCCAGATCTGGATTCTCCTCTCCCATGCTCCTTCAGATTGTGTAAGAAATACTTTGCATGTGTATGCATGATTTTGCACCCCTGTAGACATATTTAGAGGCAAGTTTAAGAAATGTAGTAGTCTACAGTGATAAAAATTAATATCATGCAATGAAGAATCTTTGAACATCCCTCTCAGACTCTGAATTCACACTGCCGGGTACTATAATTCCCATTGTTTTATTTTCTTTCTTTTTTAATTCCTTTCCTGAAGAAAGGCAGCCTAATTATAGATATGTTCAGGTTGCAAGCCTGGGGTGGGGGAAAGTAGCTCCTTCATTTACACTGACAAATGATAGCAAAGCTGGGTAAGGCAAGTGTCACTCGATGTTTTTTATCTTTCTCTCCAGCAAGATGATTTTGAAGAACATAATGAATTATCTGATTTCAGAAAACATCTTATGATCAGATGGAAAGAATCCTTATGATTTTGTTGACAACACAGAAACAAGGAGATAACCAATAGCTACGTCTACTATTTCACCCCATCTGAAACAGATCGACCTTCAGCAATGAATTATGTTTCACCAAAGAGGCAATGCTAAGGAAAGTAATTAACAGAACAAGCACGATGGGTGGGCCATGGTTTGAGGTATGGACTGGTAGAGGCAGGGAGTGACAATTAAACATGTCACCACAGATGCCATGTTAAACTGTTCACTCTTGCCTTAAATGTCAAGCGGGAAACCTTGTGAGAAAGGTATTTTTATTTGATGTTAACACAGATAAGGAGAAGACTGTTTAAAAATGCAAAGGTCTAACAGTAAAGGTTTGTCCCTCATTAGCATTCTACCCCTCGCCATCCATCTTCTCCATTTGCAAGTGCTCTGAATTGTACAGCCCTTTCATTGTATGGCTTTACACTGATGTTCTTGTTTCATTTCAGTCAACTGTACTCAAAGTGGCCTCACCTCAGATGTTAGAGTTTGTGTGTAGAAAATCATTCCTGAATTAATGGATGATAAAAAGAATTACACCTGGATAGGGCAAAGCAAAAACGAAAATTGCCGTATCAGAAACTCTCAGAGTATTAGAGCTGTTGAAAATCAGAAATACAGAGTCATCTAAGCAGATGAAGTCACCTATACCAACTCTATCCTCCACACCAGGAAATCTATACTTAAATGGAAATTATTTTTTAATGTATCCTGGGGATGAGATACGATATAGCTACACACTTAGAGCCTGAACTAAGAACTTATTTTATCACTGAAAAACCTCATTGCCTGTGTAACAATGCTAAAGGATTGCAGCAATTTCTGCTGCCGCAGATTTCTCAGCTTCATCCATTTCTATTGACAGTCTTAGTAGAATAACCCATGGCAAGAAAGATAGTCTCAAAGAAGAGAGATTCTATTCAACAAGCATCTTTTGAGAGAATAAAGACTAAAAATAATTTCATATGGTAAAGGCAGGCAAAAAAAAAAAAAAAATCATACAGAATACCTAAATATGGGCATGATTTATTTATATGATAGCAGGAAATTGTCCATCAGCAGCTTGTGAAGCCTGAAAAGAAGAATACAAAAAGGGTCTCAAAGCAGCTGTCATGTGGAAAAAAGGCCAGAAACACAAGTCTATCAAGTAAAAAATCTTCATGGAAAGAAAGATTGCACCCTACATTCTTTATCATAGTAAACAAATTATTTTTTTTATATAGGAATATATAATCGAGCTTGATGAATCTTCCACTGCAATTGTATGCAAGTTCTATACATGCTGGCCACTGAGGAAGACATACATCAAAGCCCTTCTAAAGAATTCTCTGTAGCACTGCATCTCTAGTGTCCAGTAACACACACATGAAAACACCTACAATGATGCTCTTTCTCTTTGCTGCTTGTTTTCATAGAAACTCTTCTTAATTCTCCTGGATAAATTTACCTCTCTAAGGTATGTCTGAAATTGGCCACATTTGCAAAAGCCATTAGGGAAAAAGAGAAAAGAAGTCCACATAAAACAGGTGTATATGCATATGTAAAGCCTGAGGACTCAGATAAATGGCAGAGAAAATCAAATATGGCAGGTGCATGAGACAGGGATGAGGTAAAGAAAATTACATGAATGAGCATTAACTGATCCCCCAAAAACCCCAACTTAGTAATGATTAGAATGGCAAGAGTCAAAACTAGCAATGCATCAGGGAGAAACAAACTGCTGCTGCAATGCTAGGTCAGCACAGATGTCCCATCAGGCGGCAGCAACAATGTTGTGGTTTACAGATAAAATAGAAAGCAATAAAGCCCTCAGAAAAATTAGTAACATTGGGAACACAATCTACTTTGCAGCAGCAAGAAGACAGGATTTTGGGAATAAAAAGGAAGAAATTGGAAGATTGGTAGAAAAGGAAAGCAAAATCTTGCGGCAATTGTAGCCACTTACTCACAGGGAGACTATAGTGAAGAAGGACTTAGAATAAACAGCTAGACTCACAAATTAAAAGTGTGGAGCAGACTGGGACAACAGCTTGTACCAGCAGGAGCAGGGATGCTGACTATAGTAGGTGGAATGAGACAGGCCAGAGAAAGCAAAGTCGTATGATATAACCACAGATGGAAGAATAATTTTCTTCATAAAACCTTCCTCATCACCGAGAGCAAAGGAAAAATATTAACGAGTAATATTATGAATGCCAAATAAATCTCGTGAGGCAGATACCATTGTAAAAAATGCAGATCATGCATATACTAAGTCCATGTTACCCTTTAGCACCTTCAAAGGTTTAGCATATAGTTTAACAAAAGAGGCTCCCAAGTGCTGTAAGATGGTTTACACATACAGACACACAGTTATCAAAGGGTCTAATTAGAGGGTGTTAATAATTTGTCATGCCAGAAAAAAAAGTCCTGAGAAATGTGAGGAATGAAGATGTACACCTGGAAATGGAGAGAAGGGCTAGAGCTGGAGAAAGTAGAAGGCAGCTGGCTGTAATCGTATTTGTGCTTCAGAGCACAGCAGCCTCCCTTGGCATACACGCACATATATACCTTTACACAGTGAGAAGAAAAATAAGGAAAATTTAAATACTTTCCTTAAGAGAAGAAATTGTCACCTAAGACGGTTTTTTGAGTTTCCCCTATGCCATACGTATCTACAAGTGAAAATGTCCAGTATCTACATAAGGGCAGCTGTTCCAAACAGCTGCCTTTATTTTCAATATAATATTTAAAGTATGAAACTACCTTTATGATGAAAATTACTGAAGTTAAGACACTTCTACATTTTACACTTAAAACTGAATATTTTCTGAAGAGAAAATTCACTTCACTATTTTAAATAAGTAAAAATACAAAATAACTAAAGTTGTGAAAAACAAAAAACCAAAACACCACCACCAAAAAAAACCCCAAGACAAACAAAAAGCCCCCACAAAAAAAAAAAAATGGAAAAAAATAAATACAAGTTTGTGCTTTTTTTTTTCTGTTTTGTTTTCCTGTGTCAAGAAACTTTTGGAGTGCAATCCCTTCTTTATTATGAAGACATTTTATTACCATTTTTTTCCAAATAGTATATACCATGTCCCTGCAAAATTTGTCAGGCTTTCTGCCCTCCCTATTATAGGGATCTAAGCATGAATAAAGGTGAGAAATTTTTAAGAAGATGGTGGGATTCACCTTATTCTAAAGGAATCTTTGCCTTAGAAGTGATTCTTCTTGGTACTGCCAAAAATACATAAAAGCAAGCCTACAGCAAAACTAGCTTTCTCAGCTGCATTCCTTTTGAAGCCATCAACTTTTATTCCCCAACAAACCTATCTGTAGGACCCTCACTAGGAATTGAGAAGGATGCTGAAAACCTGGACAGCTTCCTGCCTCATTACATACTCCATTCCTACCACCACTTCACCCTCTTCTACAGCTTTTCTAAGAGCTTCACTTGACTGTCAACAGTTCTGTTTACCTGGAGTGCACAGGACTACTTGAATCTGCCATAACACTGGGATGACACACATGTATATAATAATTTTATATAATAATATACCTGTTCTGGCAGATGTGATCGTATATCTCTGTGTTATTTCTTTCCAGTTGCCAAACTGACCACCTAGTGGGTTTTATGTTGCATTATTAGTGAAATGTATTTATGGGACAAACCACTTCGTAGAGCCATTATGCTAGGGTTTTTTTTTCAGTTACTTTATGTAGGAAAACAGATGCTGCTGATGAGTAACGAACTGGTGCTACTCTGCTAAGTTCAATGCACATTTACACAGTAGCTGTGGTCTTCTTTTAAAACAGATTACTTTTTGCAATTACAGTAAAGAGAAGACCCTAAGTGCATTTGTCCAGCTGGGACAACAGTATACAAACTGTATTGACTTTCCACAACTGCACTTTTCCCCCAATCAATATATTATAAACAAATGAAACTATATGCTTATTATCACTTGATGATTTTCACCCACTCCTGAGTCCTGTTTCATTGTAAGTGGACTCAGCAGGACGGTCTAATTGGCTGTCATATGTGGTAGTGATGACTTTTTTTGAAGCTGTGCTAAATGTATGGGTGACGTGATGGCATATTCGATTGAAATGGAACACGAGTTTATACAAAAGAGGTCAATATTCTCAATAGATTGGTACATTATGTACTTGTGTTCATCTGCCATTTGCATGACAGCTGTATTTTCAAAGATCATCACAGAACATTTATTGAAAATGGAGAGTACAGCTTAAATTGATGATGAGGAACAAAGTACAGGTTTTCAGCCCTAAATTGAATTTTAGATGACCACTTCACTTTAGAGCCTCCTCTACAATGCAACTTGTTAGCATCATATGGAAACAGCAACCTAATTTTCTGTTATTATTCAGAAACTTATCCCATAATATACACTAGCACACCACATGCATTAAGCTCTAGGTTTGTCCTTGTAAGCAGAAAGACTGTAAGGTTGTAGTTATCTGTGATATTCAAATGTTTTCTGATGTACAGGAGGCTGTGGGTTTGTTTAGGTTTTAATCTTATTTTTGCCTAATATGAATTCAGAGATTCTATAACATTTAAAGAGTAACAGAGACGTAGAAGAATATACAATGTAGAAGTCCATTTAAAAAAGTATTTCAGTTTCATTATCAAAGACAACTAAAAATGTCGAAATATTTCTCCAAAGTTCAATTATTGCCTTCTGAGCACACAGCCACTTTTAAGCTCACTTTCTGGGACCTACAGAAGATGTGATGCATCCTTTGATTTCTTCTACAGAAGCTGATTTTCTGCCAAAGAGCCCAAGGGAGCAAACTCAAAATGGAATTCTTATTCAATTTTATATGACTTAAGAAACACCATAAAATGTTGTAACACATTTACACCACAAATCCTGTTACCAAGCACTTTCTTCTCTGTATTTTCATTACCTTCTTTCTAACAGACAACAGTGTATAAAAAAGAAAAAAATAAAATAAAATAAAAAAAAAAAAGAGAGAAAGAAAGAAAAAAGGCTGGAAATGCGAGCTACTTATTTTTGTACTTTTCCATGTAGGAAAAGGACTTTTGTGAGAAAGTGATTTTTGGTCTACTCCAAAGCAAATAATCAACATTTCTAATGTGCGATAAATTCACAAAGGAATGAAGTTACAGGTTAACCTTGCATTTCTGGAAATTCAGTTTCATTTGTTTTAAATGAGAAAGAAGATATATTCCAAGAAGATGCCAAAGGAGACATTTCCAAGGCTTTTGCTTTATTAAAGCCACTCCACAGCAGTGAAAAGAGTTCACCTTTCATTCATATTAACCAAGTACGTATCTGTTGCAGGTGATAATTTTACTGGCCTTTAACACTCTGCTGCTGCCATTTGCCATACCAGGTAACCTCTCCTCCACCTGTTGACAAGAGGCTATTACTAATAATAACCTCTAAATAAAGAAGAACCTACTCTGGTACCTCAGCTCTGCAGGATGGAATGGGGGCTGCCAAATGGAATGGTCGGGGAGGAACAAATTACAGAATCAGAGGATCCACACCCAAAAAAAATCCAAACCAAACCCAAACAGAGGTCTGTCAACCACAAACTAAGGATCCCATGGCCCCTTAAGCCCTCAGGAGCTGCATGAATAAGCCCTATGTGCTATTGTGTACACACACAAATACATGCACAAGGGGATTCTGCAACTGACAGCCATGTGGTGTGTATCCAAAAGTCAGATTTCTGTCACACATGTGCAACCAGGCAAAGTTTGGCAGGGCAAAGGGTTTATTTTATTCCGAATTCAGCCTGGAAGAGAACAGCTGTCCTACAGAAAGTTGTGAGAAAATATTAATAAGTGACTGTCATGCTTGATCTATTACTATTATCTTCAAACAGTGTAAGTAAGTGAAGCTTCCAAATAATTTTCTAAACATTAACTCAAGAACAGGAGAGATTATAAATGAAGACTTTTCCAAAAATATCTTCTACAGGTTGTATATTTAAGCACCATGTCTGTTAGATGACAGTGTATTTTACAGTCAAAGTTAGGTGACATATACTTAAATTAATCTCCGAAAAGCTTAACTCTCATTTTTTCTCCTTCTTAGTAGCTGGTGCAGCGCTGTGGTTTTGACTTTTGGCCTGGGAACAGTGCTGATAACACCGATGTTTTTAGTTACTGTTCAAATGTTTAGACTGACCAAGGACTTTGTGAGTCTTATGCTCTGCCAGGGAGGAGGGGAAGCTGGGAGGAAGCAGAGACAGGACACCTGACCCAAACTAGCCAAAAAGAGGCATTCCATACCACAGCACGTCATGCCCAGGAGTTAACGGAGAGTTACCCGGAAGGGCTAGATCACTGCTGGGTGGGGGCAAGGTATCGGTTGACGGGTCGTGAGGTGTTGTATTCTCTTCCGTTGTTATTTCCTTTATCATTATTATTATTGGTGGTAGCAGTAGTGATTTGTGTTATACTTTAGTTACTAAAGTGTTCTTATCTCAACCTGTGGGAGTTACATTCTTTCAATTATCTTTCCCATCCACCTCTCAGGGAGTGGGGGGAGAAAGAGGGGGAGTGAGCGAACGAGCTGCCTGGTTGGGTTTAAACCACGACAACCTGACATAGCTTAAATCAAATTCTTAGTCAAAAAATAGTCAACATAAGTAATTATCGTCACATTTTATAGGTTTTTCCACTAATTTTTCTTTTCTTTATGTGAACAGGTCACTATATAGAGAAATAACACATTAGGTGAAGGTGAAAGAATAGTGGTCAGCCATTAAAAAGTAAATTCGAAAGCTAGATTAAACAAAGAAAGGGGCATCTATTATCTGAACAGAAAAGCAGATGGCACAGTGTCATCTCTGAAAATACGTGCACTTTAAGCATGCTGATGAGTTGAAATAATATTTGAAAAATACAACCATAGATGAAACAGATCGCTGCAGAAGTGAGGAAGGTATGTTCAGGCATGATAATATTTGCAATAAAACTGAAGGTGAAAATAGAATTAAGGCAGAATATGCGTTAGAGTGTTAATACAGATCCAGTCAAACAAATACATAATATAACTATTATGAGGCTTTTCTCACACTGTTGGGAATTTCAGCTTTTATAAACCTTTTTAAGCTCAGTTAAGGTGAAGATTATCTCAAACCAAGTGATTCAAAGCAGCTTTGAAGAGTAAATAAAGAAACGCTGCACATTCTCAAAAACAACTGAACGAAAAGACTCAGTAGGCCTTGTTGTTCAGATAGTTACCTAGATCACTTGGTTAGCTGCTGTTTTGGTGGCACAGATACTACCACAGGTGGATAACAAAAGGTTCAGACTCTAGAACTGAAGCCTTAGTGTCAGAATATGTGCCAATTGTTCAGTGGCATCCCGTACACCAGTAATTCCAACTGGGGGAATTCATAGAATCATAGAACAGTTAGGGTTGGAAAGGACCTTAAGATCATCTAGTTCCAACCCCCCTGCCATGGGCAGGGACACCTCACATTAAACCATGCCACCCAAGGCCTCATCCAACCTGGCCTTGAACACCGCCAAGGATGGAGCATTCACAACCTCCCTGGGCAACCCATTCCAGTGCCTCACCACCCTCTCAGTAAAGAATTTCTTCCTTAGATCCAATCTAAACTTCCCCTGTTTAAGTTTAAACCCGTTACCCCTTGTCCTGTCACTACAGTCCCTGATGAATAGTCCCTCCCCAGCATCCTTATAGGCCCCCTTCAGACACTGGAAGGCTGCTATGAGGTCTCCATGCAGCCTTCTCTTCTCCAGGCTGAACAGCCCCAACTTTCTCAGCCTGTCTTCATACGGGAGGTGCTCCAGTCCCCTGATCATCCTTGTGGCTCTCCTCTGGACTTGTTCCAACAGTTCCATGTCCTTTTTATGTTGAGGACACCAGAACTGCACACAATACTCCAAGTGAGGTCTCACAAGAGCAGAGTAGAGGGGCAAGATCACCTCCTTCAACCTCCTGGTCAAACTCCTTTTGATGCAGCCCAGGATACAGTTGGCTTTCTGGGCTGCGAGCGCACACTGCCGGCTCATGTTCATTTTTTCATTGACCAACACCCCCAAGTCCTTCACTGCAGGGCTGCTCTGAATCTCTTCTTTGCCCAACCTGTAGCTGTGCCTGGGATTTCTCCGACCCAGGTGTAGGACCTTGCACTTGGCATGGTTAAACTTCATCAGGTTGGCATCTGCCCACCTCACAAGCGTGTCGAGGTCCCTCTGGATGGCATCCCTTCCCTCCGGCGTATCAACCGAACCACACAGCTTGGTGTCATCAGCAAACTTGCTGAGGGCGCACTCAATCCCACTGTCCATGCCACCGACGAAGATGTTGAGCAAGACCGGTCCCAACACTGATCCCTGAGGGACACCACTCATTACCGGTCTCCAGCTGGACATCGAGCCATTCACCACAATTCTTTGCGTGCGGCCATCCAGCCAGTTCTTTATCCACTGAGTGGTTCACCCATCAAATTGCTGTCTCTCCAATTTAGAGACAAGGATGTCATGTGGGACAGTGTCAAACGCTTTGCACAAATTACACCAGTAATTCCAAATACTGAGGGAAGTTCTCAGTTTATTACCTCTGGACTTTGGCGTCCCATTGCATGTGCAGACCTGACCTACATCAATATGAGAAAATTGGTTTACATCTGGCTTTCTCTCCAGGATATGAAGTCAGCATCCCACTGGCAAAGGTGATAATTTCAGCAGCAGAATAAGCCTTATTGGCAGAAGGTCCTTCCTACATGCAGATATGTCTATATTTTTAAAAGCAAGATGTCCCATGAAAACATTATTTTTTGATACACCTTTTAGAGAAAAGCTGAAGAAGGTTTCTTTTGCTTTTCTGACTGCTTCCCAAACTTTGCAACCCATCTGGTAAAGAAGTATGTGGACAGGGCCTTCTGCACTCCCATGTTTCCCAAAGCCTCCATATTGAATAGCTCAGGTCACATATTTAGGCAGCTGAATCTCAGAACATTTCAGAGGTACGAAATAACACAAATTAACCATAGAAATACAATGACAAGAAATTTTTACACTCTCCCTCGGTTATAGATTTGACATTCCCAAAACATTGTTTGACTTCATTTCCAACAACACAAACACAAAGGTTTGTGTTTGCATTCAGAGTGGTGATAAAAGACATTTCAAAAATATGACATTCAAAGATGCGTCATACTATTTAAGACACTAAAAATAAAGTCATTCTGTTATGACTCGCTACAAAGTGCAGTTTAACAATCAGTGGGGCCAGCCTAACAGCTTGCTGCCTTGAAGAATAGCATACTCTTGAGATATTTAAAGTGTGGCAAGTGATCATCATTATGATCCACCTGACAAAGTATTAAACTGAGTGACAGAAGCAACAACAGTTGGGAACAATAGCTTCAGTCAAGACATTTGCATACAACTCCTCTAACAGCAGATCAGTACTGGGCAAGTAACGCCAGTCACATTTTGCATTTCATTGTCGTGTTATGGTTATTACAAACCCTGATAAAGGTTTCACCAATTAGTCGTTATGCATTGAACTAATGTTGACATACACAAAAGTCACACCCCCCCAAGAAAGAGGACTTCTGGTTCTTCTGTATACCTTCCTGACAGATATTTGTGAGGCTCATTCTTCAAAACTTCCAATGTTAATGATCCCTTACTTTCCAGACAATTGATTCAGATAGAGCCACTATACTTACAGTTAGAAAGATTTTCCTGATGCTTAATACTCTTTATTGTCACTTAAGCTCTTTAAGTTCTTGTCTTTTAAACATGGCACTCTACCAAGCAGAGCCCTCAAGGGCCGAATTGAGGAAGGCCAGGGTGGCGAGCTTGCTGTTCACCCTTCTTGCTGCCCTAAGGAACCCAAACTCCACCTTTTCATGGTCACTGTAGCCAGGTGTCCTGGGTTCAGCAGCAGCAGTCAGTTTTTCTCCTTCTTAGTAGCTGGTGCAGTGCTGTGGTTTTGACTTTTGGCCTGGGAATAATACTGATAAAGCCGATGTTTTCAGTTGCTGGTCAGAATGTTTACCCTGACCAAGGACTTTGTGAGTCTCATGCTCTGCCAGGGAGGAGGAGAAGCCGGGAGGAAGCAGGGACAGGACACCCGACCCAAACTAGCCAAAGAGGTATTCCATACCACAGCACGTCATGCCCAGGGATGTAACTGGGAGTTACCCGGAAGGGCACATCCTCTTCTCTGTCGGGCTCTTTTCTGGTGAGCGGTATCGTATTCTCTTCCCTTGTTATTTCTCTTATCATTATTATTATTGGTGGTAGCAGTAGTGATTTGTGTTATACCTTAGTTACTGGACTGTTTTTATCTCAACTCGTGGGAGTTACATTCTTTTGATTCTCCTCCCCATCCCTCGGGGGGGGGGGGGGGGAAGTAGAAACTGCGTGGTTCTAATTTACGGCCTGGGCTTAAACCACGACACCAGGGCTGCCCTCCAGCCTCACATTCCCCACCACTCCCTCCCCAATGGTGAGGACAAGATCCAGCATAGCCCCCCTCTTTTCTCAACAGATACGCATTGGCTGTTACAATTAGAAGTTTCCCAAACATTTCATGCAGGTTAATAAGACAACTGTGAAAAAACATCGCCAAGATAATACCCACAGCTTTTATCCAAAAGGTAAAAAAGAAATTTTCTTCTAATTAGAAAGGTAGCCCCCACTATATGTTGCATTTTAAATAGATTTTCTACATTAAAAAAAAAAAAAACAACAGCAACCTTCTGCAAGAAGACAGATTAGAAGAACTGAGCTCTTCTTTTCTCAGATATATTTATAGTTTTAAATGGTAGCCATGGAATGGGTTCCACTGATATTAGTGATCTGATGAGATTATCACATATGGGGATTTGTTATGTTTGGACTTGTTATGTGGTTTTACAATGGTTCAAGTGTCCTTTGGATTACTTAGCATTGATTTTTATAACAACTACTTCACAGTTTCAGTGAAGCCATTGTTGATTCATATTAATACAAAAGAGAGATTTAAAGATTTTCTTAAGAAGACTTACAGATTTTCTGAGGTAGTCCTTCACCTGCTTTTCACAAAGATCAAGAGAAACACTGGTGGGAGTGGGGGAGTGGTGGGGTGTAAATAGCATGTGCTTTCCTTAAGCACACATATTAATAAAGCAATTTTTTTATGCAAATCACATCTAAATTTTCAAGAAAACCTGAGGCCTGGATTTCTATTTCTAGAATCAGATAGAATTTTTTCCATCATACCAGCAAACATCCAGCTAATAAGTACCTCTTGATACTGTGATCAGCAGATGGACCGCTTTTCCATCAGTAGAGAGTCTAAATGGGTTGAGGGATCTAAATAAAAATTAATCACCTTACTGAGTACAAAACATTCCTGGCAACCCTGGAAGCGCATCCTGAGCACTGACGAGGAGGCTGCTGTCAGAGGCAGTGAGCAGAGGTTGAGCTGGATGCACGTGAGCATCTTCAGCTCCAGATGGAACCATGAAGGCAAATGCAAACACGTTTCTGTGCAGGAACACTAGCCTGGCTGACAGTACAAGTGACAATTAAAAACGAGAGCAACCTTGATTGCAAGGCTTACGCTGTTGAGATGAGAAAATTGGCTCTTACTCCATCTTTTATCTTATACACCAGTAGTGGAATGGCTTCAAAGGCTGTTTTATTCTGGTCCCTACTTTTCCCTCTATAAGCTTTTCTACTTTCAACACACACAGAGCATTCTGCCTGCTCTTTGCAATAACCTTTTCCTTTCTTTTTAAATTACCACGTACTTCCTCAATTTTTTTTTTCCAGGTCTGGAAATCAGTTGGCTTGAATAAAACATTCGTCAGCATGGGTGGTGGTGGAGAAAGGAAAATATTTATGTCTTTGCAACTAAATATAAAGGGAGATTGCCTTCCCTCCACCTCTCTTCTCTCAGTCAATAGAGGAAGATAAGCATCCGCAGAGAACAACAGAGTGCCTCCCTCTCTGCAAGGACTATGTAGGTGTGTAAATTAAGAGCCAAGGCTCACTTTGTTAGATGCATTACATCTCACAGTATAAACAATTTGTCTTTTTCTTCTTCAGAGACAAATGAGGGTTTAGAGCTATATGAACAATAAGTAGATTTACAGCCATTTTAGGAGAAAACTTGGAGTCTGTTTTACCTATGCTGTGCTCCTGAATACCTCTGGATCTGCCTTACTGGCACTGAAAAACAGAATTGTATAAAAGCCATATAATCTTTTATCCTTTTATTATTTAATTAGACTATATAATGTTCTGCAATATCATATTATAAATCCAGCTGCTCTAGGGTCAAGATGAATTCACCTAAATTCACTAGATTTGTTTAGGAAACACGCTCAAAGGATGTTTTAGGGTTGAAGGGGAATAAACTTTCAGACTAATAAATAATATATTTACAGCCCATCTTTTCAAGCTTCTCTCTGGGAGCATAAGATTCCTTCTCCCCCATAGAAATTCTTGCTGTTCCTAGCCAAAATTCTCTCCCAGGTAAAGCACCATCACATACAAAGGCTTTCAGTAGAATTTCAAGAATTCCAGCAGACATACAGTGCACCTGATCAGTGAGTCACACTGCCCACAAAGTGCAGACCAAATATGAGTGATGTACTTGGAAGGAACATAAGTGAAGGAGAATCTACACTGGATGCTGCTATACTGCAGAATGCCATAGCTACAGCAACAATGCCTTTTCTAGTGTTTTGAAGGCAATTACCAATGGTATAAGATTTCAGTTTACACAGGGGGCCAAAGCAGTTTTCCCACTTCCATCTTTCTCTGTCTTCCCTCTGTGTCAGTGGAAAGGATAAATCCTTCCTTTCTTTCACGATTATGCGTTCAATAGATAAAGTTTCTTTACCAGATAATATCACGGTGGACAATAAAATAAAAAAAAAAAAAAACCAAACTCAAACCAAACCAAAAACAAAACCATGATATTCTCAACCTGTTAATTGTCTACAACAATTCATTTTGAACTCCAGGCACAGTGAGAAAAGCGGAGAGTGGCAATAAATTTATGTAAATGCAGAAACTTAAATTTCTCCTTTATTAAAAGAGAATGCTGAGGGAAATCCCTTCCTCAGGCAGGCTAATGGAAAAAGAAATTAGTGAGAATAAGCAGAGAGCAAGAGTGAGAAAGGGAGACAGCAAGAGAGGATCAAGCCAAATGCTTTAGGTACCACTCTTTCACTGAAATCAGGTGTGAACTCCCTGCTTGTACTCCCATTCATGAGTGATAACCTTCATTTTGATAAGTTGTCTTTGCTTTTCTATAAAGAAATAGCTCAATTAATGAAGTTTTCCTATCCTTTTCACCTCCCCACTTCCCTGTAAGACTACCTTTCTCTTGTTCAAGGTTTCTTTGCTTCACCAAAACAATCATTATGATCTTAACTTATAGTTTTTATATTGCTTACATAGAAAGGCAGTGACAATAAAGCTTCTCAAAGTGCTGAGGTGTGTAAAAACCTTCCTCCTCTTCCATAGACAGCAACAAACCAACTACCAAGTGCAGAAGTCAATTAACATATCCACATATCAAATATAACTTTGCAATTTGCATTCATCCTAAATATTATTGTACTGTTTTAGTAGTTATAATAGAAAAACATCTGTGAAAAACATGAAAATGCCAGAGGATTAGCTTTATTGTCCTGGCATTGTTACATGCCTTAAGGTACAACAAACCACAAAGCAGAAGCCATTGTCATCTTCTTTCACATTTATGGAGACATATTCTCAGAAACCTTTCAATACTACAATATCACCTGCAAGACTCTGAACTTCACTGCACATTGCAAAGAGCCTTATGCACTGCAGCTATTATGTACATTTCGTGTTTTCTCAGTGCTCTCCAGAACAAAAAATGAAATTTGAAGTCTTGCCAACCCACCAAGCAAAATGCCATCACAGGCCTTATGTCAAAATACCACAGCACTCTTGTAAATACAAACCTTGAAGTATCAACAATTAAATTTCAATCTTTGCTATGGAACAATTGCAAGAACTAAGTTTTCAGATCTATGTACTTGAAAATACATGTGCATAGCCATAATACACAGGAACCAAGCAGCAATGAGACAGTGGAAGACAGTGAATATATTTTTTCAAAGCATTTTTTCAAACAGGTGAACACACAACAGTAAGCTTAAAGGGACACACTTGTGGTCAGCATATAAGGTAGAAGGTAGTGATGTGCCGTTAATTTGCAATTCCAAAGATGGCTTGCACAAATAAAGACCAAATTTAATCTATGGCTCCATGAACATTTGCTTTTGAAAACTAATTTAAGGAGGTCTCAACCTTGCATTGCTGCTCACTGTCCACTCCCCAAATAGCAGAGAAACAATACAGTCATTGGAATAATATGTCACCTCTCCTTCCATTCACAGCATGAAAATTATAGTTTTAAACACTTTCTAAATTTGTGTCAGCTCAGTTTACTGTATGGCTCTAACCTCAGTTATTTTTTAATAACTTCCATGCAGGGATAGGAAAAAATAACTGAGGTCAGAAATCTCTTAGGCCTCTTCTACTGCCAAAAACAGCATTCTGCAAGCAGGAGCAGACTGAAAAAGCATTAAGACTAAAAACCTTTTAGAAGCATTAGTAATTTTTCACTATTTCCCATACATACCTTGCTTGCAGGCTTTATCGGAAATGTACCTCTATCCCCAAGTGCACAAATACACCAGACATACCTTTCTCGTAAGTAAATGCAGCTCTGGCTGTGAGGACAGGACTAGAACAAGAGATCCAAGGCCATGTGGTCTGGGAGATTTGGCACACCAAATATCTCTGCCAAGCAGAAAGGTACATTGCTTCCTTCCCTATTCAGCAATTACATTGCAGACATGTCCCAGGTTTTACTCCTTTCCCCTACTCAGTGTCTGCCTTCCCCTTGCATTACAAGCTTGCTTTGGCAGCCACAGTACCTATTACTCTGAAGAGTATTTAAAGCAACATTTTCTTCTTCAGCTAACCCCTGGGGATCAATGTAAGTCACAAATACAAGATGAGAAATATACATGAAGTACAAGTTAATAAGCAAGGTCCACTTGGGCTTCACAAACATTAATTGCTCCATTCTCCTCAATGCTTTAGGAACAGAAGTTCCCACAGGATAGTGAGCTGGCACAAGGTGTTTTCTCCACAGTAACCATCCTTAGCTGTTTCTATTTTGTACTTAGTGAGGTACAGCTAATGGCTAATAGCTTGCTTCAAGGTCAAAGCTGCGAGATATTAAAATTACTATCAATAGCCATTTATGATTCTACTGTGTCTTTATCTTCCTTTCTCACCTGATTTCATAAGATTAAAATGCACAAGTGTTCCAGGGGGATGCTCTCCGGCAGGAAGTGCAGGGCAGTAAGACTATTCTCTCCATCTGACAGGCTATTCTGGCAAGGGCATCTATTGGATCTGAGCCAGAAAAATCAAAGTAAAGGCAGTTAGTACAGTGCCTTTGATCACATAATACCAAGTAACTTCTAGAAGCTTACACAGATTGAGAGGCCAATGCCCTTATGCATGGTCTGATCTGTTTACAACAGGTCAACAGCAAGCAACAGATTTCAATATACATTTGCATTGTCATCACGCTAAACATAAGTTAAAGAGAACTTGAACAGATGCAGTGTCACCTCACAAGCCTAACTTCTGTAAGATGCACTTGATCATACATTGGACCCCTGACACCCCAGAGGTATAGTAACAGATTTATTCACAAAGAGATTGCATGAGTAGTTAGTCTGCTCCCTACATTGTTGAATAAATCAGCTAATATCACTGTAATGGTTTCATTTTTAAGAAAATCCATAAGGGAACAATCAATTTTATCCTGGAGGAATGTATTCAACTAAATAATAAGAACAGCAACAGGAACCTCTCCCTTCCACACACTCTAGAAACATTAGAATCTCATCAGGATCTTGAAAAATTACATTTCAAAGTTTGGGGGAGGAAACAGACTCATGATTTATTGTGATGAATAAAGCAGTTTTGAAAAGACAATGAAGCTTCTATTCTTTCAGTTGCAGTCGGGAATATCACATATAACACCTCTTTTGAATTACATACTTCCTCCTGAACCATTTGCATATTTTTCTATTGAATTTCAAAAGACTAAAAAGCAAAATTAATGTGCTTCACTGCAACTGCCAGGAACAAAATTACAGCCCATCAAAAGCTGCACAAAAGGACAGAAGTGATGTGTACAGTAACACAAGACTTCTTTCAAGACTTTCTTGTTGAAATAGATCCAGCTAAGCACAAAGCTAGAGGTTATGAGTTTTTAATTCGTGCTTCAGCCAGCTTTCCTGTATGTTATTTCACTGTGTTTGTTAGCCTGACTTTCAGAGAGACCTTACATTATATAAAGTGGCTCAACAGAGACACAGATAAGCAAAGAGCAGCAAACTCTCTTAGCCTATCCAGCCTAAAGCAACTAGTTCTTGACATTCCTTTAAATAAACATTATAATCTAAATATCTTGCCTTCCATGGATTTTTAGAGTAGCAGTGCTTTGAATAAACTTATTCAAGACGTCATGCAACTTTAACGGTTCAGGAAAGAGAGTTACAGAGATTTGACAGTATCTTTTGAGTATAAGTGTTTCTCACTACTGAGGAAAGAACATGTAACAAGCTCAGTACAGATAGCAATTCTGCCCACTCAGTCTCTCTAGCATCATTATATGTGTGCGGTGTATAGCACATATGTACCTAATAATATGCAACCGAGTATGTGTATAAATAATTATTCTCCTGTGTAACAGCTACTAACCCAACCCAGTGATAAGTGATAGTTTTCCCCCCATTTCTTTTTAGCAGACACCCAATCCAGTGCAGACTCCATAGCAAAGGAGCTGTTCACTCTGAGAACCTAAAAAAGTGTAAGAAAGAAACACCAGCTTTCTTCTTCCTTTAGACAAAGGTTTAAGATGCAGTTATTACTTCTATAACTGAAAAGTTCATACAAACAGCATTAATAAACAGATTCTTACTACCTCAGCACTTTCTTTTATGTCTGACTTGTAAATCACTGTCTATTGTTGACTTTTGCACTGATTTGATGAATATTCCCCTAAGTGCTTGAACTCTCTATTCAGACAAGGGGGGGCACAAGATCACAAAATGAAATATATAAACCTTTAGAATCAGTTTTAAGTAATATTAAGTTTGATGGCTTTGTAACAGTAGAAATGGAAAATTACTGAGGTGCATGACTCACAGAGAAATAAAGCCGAGTACAGCTAGAGAACATACTGAGAATTCTTGTATAAGATAAACCATTGTGGTTGACTTAGTTTTAGGCCCTTATGACCTTAGTACAAAATGAGTGTAAGAAAAACAGTATAGAAAAACAGGACATAAGGATAAGAAGTATCTGAGAATAGCAGGTGTCCAGGATGGGGTGCAGTTAAACTAACTGATAAGTAAAAGGACAGGATGATTGCTGTGTCTGTAGTGTTAACGAACCAATTAAGCTGGTATAAACATCTACTGCTTGTGCTTCAAAGGCTGCCAGAAGTGATGAAGGTTGTTGGAAGAAGTAAACGACCCTCAGAGACCACCACCACATTTTTGTAGGCATGCGGAAACTTTCTGGAAAATGATGTAATCTATACGTAGCCTTGTGAATATGTATGTATGCCCAGAGGCTATATGAGGACGGCTTGTGTAGCAATACGGAGACATGCAATATTGAGTTCCCGCAATAAAGAATACCTGCTTGTCAACTTGAAAACTTTGTTGGCGTGTTTTTTCCTGGAGTTTTCTCTGAATCACTATTGAATCCACAAAGTATCTCCCACGTGACCCATTTAGGTAAAGGTGATATTCTATTTGAAAAAATATTTTATAAAAAAAAAAAAAAAAAAAAAAAAGAGTTCATCACCAGCCAAACCTCTCTTTACTTAAAACATGCATCTTTTCTTAAATGTTAAATCAACTTTCTACTCAGAACCAGAGAAACTCACCAATTCAGCACATGAAAATTTGGTCATCCTTACAGGTCTTGCTCCAACAGGATTCAGTTACCTTTACTGGAATGTTGCTCTAAGTGACTGGTATCCCACAGTCACCTGACAGCTGACAACATTCATACAGAGGAAGTTCTTCCTAACTTTCCCTCAATTTTTCCCATAGGGATGGATTACATTATGGATAATATTTACCAAGCACCTAAACTCATTTACTATTGTTAGTGTTAATAAATATAAAAAGCAGATCAAAGAATTTGCCAAAAAAATCACATCTCAGTTATTGGTCTGAAGTTCTCCACTGTTTTTCCTTGTCCCCATGTTAGAAAGGGAGACATAATACGGTACATGTAAGTCATGTTCAGGTCTTTAGAAAATGTAGCAAAGATTGAACTGAATTCTCTTCTGTCACTGAACAGCACTAGTTAGACATTTTTCCTTCATCAAGTTAATGCCATGTAATTTGCAGTTTTTGCAGGAGCTCCAGAATTGAGTTTGACTGCTAGAAGATCTCTTGGGTTGACCTTCAACCCAGTAGCACAAACTGGGACTCCTTGTCTATGAATCAAGTATTCCTCCATTAAATTCCAGTTGCAAAAATATTCAGGGGCTTTGTTTGGTTATTTCTGCTAACCTAAATGAAAAGCGAATCTAACAGCACTTTTACTTACAGCATTTTTAAGCGTGTCAATTAAAAAAGCTGAGGGAAATTTGGAAACAAAAATCCATTAAATGCAGTCTCAATTTCCATTATTTCCTGATAGTTAAAACTCTCAACTGGGTCCCCAAAGTTCACGTTTCATTTAGAATAAGCATTCGAAAATTAATTTTCTGCTCTCAGCAAATATTCTTGTCTTGATTTGGCTTCAAATATTCAAAGATGTTCTGAGGTGGATCTCTTTCAACATCTTGCTTTGAATTTGTTCTCTTCCATGCAGTTATTAAATGCTTATAGACCTGTATTCAGTGTGCCCCCATGGATACAGGCATCCTATTTTTGTGGACATAAATAGAGCCATAGAAAGCTAGAACTTCAGAAAAAAGAAGTATTTTATTAAAAAATACCCTGTAATATGCTTGCTGAAGATAAAAATGATTGATGATATGTGGGGAGTGAAGGCAATAAGATTTGCATGAAAAAGAGTTTGAGAATGAGCTCTGAGGCCTTGGTGCTTGACAAGCTCTGGGGCAATAAGTTGGAACGTTGAAGGACAGGAAAAGTAAACAAGCAAGCCTTGGGGGGATCGACCAGGACATAGTTGTGGTGGGAATCTCAGTTGGAGGCCAGAGGATGTGGGGGTTGTGAGAGGGTCTGCGGCATTGTGATTGGACTATTTACCTGGAGAGTTTTACAGGGGCCAATGAGATTGAACGTTGTATGTATATGCAGGTTGGGAAAGTACCGAACAAGAGGATAAAAAGGGCTTGGTTGTAATAAAGTTGGATTTGAGTGTCGATTAGGATTTGAGTCTCCTCGTCAACTTGAATCAGTGTCGTGAAACACCACAATGATACTCTGTTATTTCTAAACTACAAATGAGGCAGATGTTACAAAAATCTGAGAAAGTTAAAATCACTTTAACTAAATTTTCCTTCAACCAAAAATTCCAAGATCAGACTGCAACTTGTAATTCAAATAGCTAACCAGTTCAAAGGGGACATTCAATAGTAGTTATTAAAAGAGAATATGGTTTCCAGTAATAAAAGCATTTGATGATCTTCAAAGACTCTTCTAGGGTTTACCCTGTCAATTAGGAAAGATTTCAGCCATCACTGCAAGATGAGGTATTCATCAGTACAGTAACAGATAAATTCTTTTAGTGCATCACAAAGCAAAATGATAGAAACTGTTCAAAAATGGAGAAAATATGTCTTCTTTTCCTCCTACTAGGTGTTCAGCTATAGTTAAACTGAGAGTTAAGGACCACTGTTACACACTACAATAGCCATTGTTTCTATTTTCCAAGCTGCTAAAAAATCACCATTATCCTTTTCTAATTGCTGCGGCATTAAATATCTGATTAAAGAAAAGCCTCTCCAAAGAGCTAGCAAACGCTTTGTTGAAATACAGAACTGCTTCACAACCCTTGAAATGAAAATGTCTATTCTTAGTTCCCTATCCTCCAAAGCATTTAAATAAATAAATAGATAGATAAAACCTGAAGATTGAAGGGGTTTAGGTTTAGGGGTTTTTTGTTTCTGTTTTGCTTTGAGAGTATGAGAATAAACTGTACAACTTATTAGGGAAAAAATGCAAAGAAAACCTTTTAATATTAAGGTTGAAATATTAATTATAAGGATATAACTTATACTTTAGAAGAAGCTTCAAAATACAAATTCTCTTAGGTCGTTTCATTTGTTTTATGCAAAACCTTTAATGATAAGTCTGCAAAGCATTAGAGGATGTTGTATTCTTTCAAAAATGGACATATTAGCTCCTTCTCACAAGTATATAGCACTGTTTTCTAATGGCCAGACTCTCCTAGTGCAGAACAAAACAGATTACTTACAGTGTGTTGAAGTCTGACACACATTGAAATACATGATTTACCCCAAAAAGTGTCTGATCCATCCAGTGTAACAATTCACAACATGAGGTTAAAGGGTTTTTTTAGACACAATAACATAATTTTTCTGGATATAAAATTCTGCCAGGATGTTTTTATTTTAGGACAGGAAAAGAAGAATAAATACACACACACAAAGTTTGTAAGATTCCTGTGAATACATCCTTTTATGAGAGGACTGTCATTAGTCCCATGTTCAGTATAGTGTTTGTGTCAGTCTCAAAGTCAGATTTGCTACTAAAAAAAAAGAGAGAGGAAAAACCCAGCACCCAGAAGGCAAGGAATTTTATAGAAGTGAAATAGTAAGAAGTATTTTCCAGTTATTAAAACCTTCATTTTTTCACAGATTAGATTTAGTGTTCATGTCTGTCATTTATTTTGATTATTCAAATAACTTGGTCCCAGGAACAGTCAGAAGTTTAGCAAATAAAGGAAGCAACTTCAACATTAACTCATTTCAACTTCTATTTTTAGTGCAGCTTGCTGAGTTCTGTATTTTTTCTTCCCCTCACTTCTGCTTCATTAGCCTGAAAAGCAGAATGGACGATATGACATGGAACTGCCAAAACACACATAGCAGAACATGTTTGTTCCCAGCTAGGCACAAGGATCCTATTACCTACCACTCTGCCCACCTTGTCCCCTCTCTTGCCAATCTAGCATTTACTTTAAATTCAACAGTCAGAAATAAGTCAGTCTGAGACAGATGTGTTGTTCATGCAGACGGTACATGAGGAAACCTAATTTGAGCAAGGGATGATTTATTCCAGGAGTCTCAGTTCATCAAGGGATTTCCCTAAACCAAACATTGAAAAGTTCTGCTATATGAATACCAAAATAAAACTGTTGTAATACCATTTGACTTTTAATTGAGGCTTAGAAGAAGGTATAACTGTAAGCTTCTCTCTTTGTGATCGCTAATCTCCTGCTTGACACCTGACCTGATATTGTGGGTGGAAGAAAAGGACAAGAAAGTAGAAAGAGAATGGAACTGGTTCTCAGAGTCTTTGTGCCCAAAGGCACACTACTGTTTGAGGCGCCAGGATACCACCCTCCAGTGAAACAAATAATAATATAACAAATATAAACAAATAAATAAATAACTCCCTTCTTCCCCCCTCTCACCCTAAGAACCCATTTTTCTGCTCTGTCACTTTGTTAGGGTTACAGGGAGAGGAAGAAGAGAGATTGAAGAGAGTGAATACAGCTTATCTGCAGCTCTCTTCCTTCTGCTTCTCTCTGTTGCTAGAGAAGAAAGTCTGTGTGAGGCGCAAAAATACGTTGCCCTGGATACATATGGCTCAGACTATACATGAAACTGAACAGGGCAGGAGACTACAAGCATTACACTAGTCCTGATGCTTAGTAATTTTTAGTGTGTTACTCCACAGACATTTAAATTCACATATGACAATAGTACCCAAATATCATTTAGCATTACTGTAAACTATAACATATTATGTCTTTATGAAGGAGACTGCAGTGATATTTTTTCTGTCCAGTTTTGCTTGATGGTCAAAAATTCCTTGATCATTAAGTAGACTTATTTTTCCCTTTGCACCTATTTCTGTGCTGCTTTTATGTCTGCTTTGATGGTGTCAGACAAACTTCATTCCTGCTTACTTAGTAGGAATCACTTCACTTGCACTCTTTGACCTTTCTCCTCCTAGTTTCCTTTGGCTTCTCTTTCTTAGTTTCTCAAATAATCCTTCCATGCTCATTTATCTTCTTTTCCATCTTTCCAAGCAGTCTGGGTTTTATTCTTTTGCTTAGGAAATTACCTCTTTTCATGTTCAGGCTCCATTTACCATGCTTGACTACCTGGCTGACTCAAGTGATGAAGAGCTGCCAATTCCCTTCATAACCTGTGTTTCCATGACACCTACACAATTCATTCAACCACCCCTTCCTAGTGCTTCTATCTAACCGCGTGACACCAAGAAATCCTGGGCACCTATGGATGCCTCATGACAACCCAATTGCTGCTTTTATCTTCATACAATTACTTCCACTACAACACAGAAGACTGAACAATGTTAAATCAAGAAAAATTAATTCAGTAATACTTATGCAAGTTTGTAAGCCATCTGAAGCTGAAAGAGGGTTTGGGAAACACCAGAGTTAAAGGAATCCTGAATTTCAGTGTCCAGCAAACACATATCACTCTCTTTTCTACCTACAGGCCCCATGCATTATTCTCTGCATCAGATGGACATATACTCATTACAAGTAGTGGTCCAGTATTTTGCTTTCTCATTTTGTTAATGCGCAGCCCTAGATTTTCTATACTTCATAGTATTCCACTTCAGTCCCAGAGCAGACTTCAGGTTCCTTTTCTACCAGATTTCCAGTTGTACATTGTATATCTACAATGCTATGCGTTTCTACGGTATACATCAATAGAGGTAATGGCTTTAAACTGAAGGAGGGTAGATTTAGATTCACTTGCCAAATTTTCAACCTTCGATAACTTTACTCTGAGGGTGGTGAGACACTGGAACAGGCTGCCAAGAGAAGTTGTGACTGCCCTATCCCTGGCAGTGTTCAAGGCCAGCTTGAACGGGGCTTTGAGCAATCTGGTCTAATGGAAGGTGTCCCTGCCCGCGGCAAGGGGATTAGAACTAAATGATCTTTAAGATCCCTTCCAACCCAAAGCATTCTGTGATTCTATGATATAATCCAACATTCAGGCACTCATCTCTGCAGTCCTCTCAAAATGAAGATATCCTCAATTTATAGAAAAGTAACCAAGGAGATCAAATTTTCCTCTCATTTATAGGAAATCAGGTTAAGCTACATGTTCTAGAATGCCAGCACCCCAAGGTACATAGCCACTTACAGTCCTAAGTCCTTGACTGAAGGATTGCAATAGATCACTGTACTACAGAGTCATTGACCTGACACAGTGACTACTTCCAACATCCTCTGCTCTCATAGATAGAAAGGATCAGGTACCATGTAGTATAGCTTCTCCTGGTATAGTTTCCTGTAATCATAACCTCATTTTCTTGTGATTGTAAATATTTACCAACTTTACAAAGTTTACAACTTTTTTTTGCTGACCCTGTTAAGCACTTTCCCAGACTCAGAAGCAAGGAAAAGGCACTATAAAAATCCCCTTTCATTATTTCAGCCTCTAAATATTTATATTTAGCCCAATAAATCAAGAAGGATTCTTGTGGTAAAATTGAGGTTTTGTTGGTAATCTTCAGTATTTTCAAACTTCTGAGACATTATTACATGCTCTTTTTCCTGCTAATAAGAATAATGCTGCTGTTACAAACACACCAATGTATTTCTATGCATTTCATGCAATTTGTCAATTAGACATTAATATTGACCTTGGGTCAATGCATAAGAGCCCTGAAAAGGCACAACAAACACTGTTACTTTTTCTCCCTTTCAAACAGTATGTCAAAGGACTTGGGTATCAATAAGCATGAAGGTGTGCTTTGCTCAACTACTCCTAAGTTTTTCTGGGTTTAGAGGCTCATCTTTGTTCAACTGCTATCTTAATACTATCTTTACTAGTCATCCATGGCTATCTGAGAATGCCTGTGCAGGAACAATTTTCCTCCATGGAAAGGTAAACATTCCAAATTGACCTCACCACTAAGACACATTTTGATTTCCACTACCATTGATGAATATCAGCAATGTAAAATTTAAGAAGGTATTGGCTTAATACTACATTTAGAATAATTAAGAGACAAAGGTCCCCTATTTTGCTACATTCATAGGGTCAAGACTTGTTTCCTTACACTGTACTATCACACTGCTTCACCACCCTGAGTGTTGCTCTTTGAAACATGAAAAGAGATAAATTTGGTTTTTTATCTTGTTCACAATATGCCAACTTGTCTCAACTCAACTTTAAGATACAAAATCACCTACAAAAAGCATCTGAGGCAGCTGATAGTAATAGACAATTTATTTATAGGATCCATGACCCTTATACTTCTAATGGTTATGCTACGAAGATTTTCTTCCCTGTCAAGTCTAAACCTTTATCAGGATCCAATTGTCAAATTTTCAATCTCCAATAACTATTCACTTTAGCTTTGCATTTTCCATTAAACATCCTATGTAATGGCAGACCATCAATCAAAATAGTCCTCTAAACCATCAACAATTAACACATCTAGCAAAGCAGCAAGCAATCTCTTTTTTTTTTTTTTTTTCTGAATCTATACTCAGATTGAACAAATTGAGACCAATATTTCAATATTTTGAGCACAGGCAAGTGTTTTGATCAAAAACTTTCCACTCAGTGTGTCAGATTATAGACTATAGATAGTGAAACTTCATCTTTGAAGATAAGGATGTGTGAACTGGAAAAGGAACAATGGATCCAGGTGATATCTGATGCCTTCACAGGTAACTTTCATACTGCACTGGCAATTAGCTGTAAAACACCACCTCCACCAGCATCCTCTAGAACACTGATGTATTAATGATGCAGCAACCCAATGACTGCAAAGTCCATTACAGTGTAGAATGCTGACCTACTGTTTAATTTATCACAATAGGCATAATAAAAAATACCAGATTAAGAACAATTCATGCCATTGCAGTAATTAAAGCAAACAGCAAAAAACAAAGATTAGCATTAACCTTGCTGAACAGAAAAAGGGAAAAATATGGATTATATTTTGTAACTAAACCAATACGTGGAGGTGAAGGCTATGTAAGAGAAGAGAATTGTGGAAGAAAAGTGCTGAATCAAAAAGTTGCTTTTTCTCAATGAAGAAAACTGAGCCATTTTCATAGTGCAGTGTTTCAGATATAATCAGTTCCTAGCAGATGTCCAAGCCAACAGGAACAGATTGAACCCGTATGACAGACTTGCAGAAATGTTCAGATCACACACTTCCCCCCAAGACCTCAGTCTGATCTCTTCCATTTATTTTTTCAAGGGACTGGAATATTTTGAAACCTAGTTTTTTGTAGCAGCATTTCAGGGTCGGATACCTTCAAGTTATTTTAGAGACAGTAGTGACTTCACTCTTCTTCCTTTTTCCTTCATTAGGTTTTTTGAAGGATGGAAAGCAGTTCAATGTTAGATTTAGCTTTCTTTAAAACTTCCAAGGCCTCCAAATGCAAGAAGACTCCTAGTAAACAAGAGACATCACAATTCCTCTTAAACTTTTTTTTAGTTTACATGCTTGCTTCAGAGTACTGTCATCCTTACAAGCTTCCAACTCCTCTTCAAGCAGCACTATGAATGCTGTAAAATGTTCCTTGTCCAAAGCCATGAGGACTAGCAGAGGAAATGGGAGGGCTTTGGGACAGAGCCGTTCTCCATGGACACCCTGAAATGCTGGAACTGTAAAATGAGTGTGTAAAGCTCACAAGGTTTCTTCTGTCATGTGATACTTTTAAAAAAGGATTCAGGAATACTAAAAAAGAAAGCTTGACCATGATATTCATACTTTCTCCTGTCTGTACGTAGGCAAAGGATTTTTTTCTAATGCCCTTATTATATTTTTCACAAGGAATAAATTGATTTTTTAAAAAGCCACAAAACCTCCAGAGTACAGAAGAAAATCTATATATATAGCTGCCATTGTGCACATTATCAGCACAAGAATTTCTTCTTCCATTCAGTGCATTATGTTCCTGTCATATACTTTCTATAAATAGACTCTACTCCAATAGTCTCTCTTTACGGTTATCTTGTCATTACCACTGAACCTGTATTTCCCACAGTTGTGACTTGGTATTTACTTTCTATGATTTATTTATTTATTTTTAAGCTTGTTTTAATCTTATGTGTCAATAGCTTTGCCTCACAGGAGTCTACGCAAAGAATCATAGAATGGTTTGGGTTGGAAAGGACCTTAAGATCATCTGATTCCAACTCCTCTGCCATGGGCAGGGACATCACACACTAAACCAGGTCACCCAAGACTCTGTCCATGCTTAACAAGAGGCATAAAGAGCTTCATAGCACAGAATTTTCAATCATTATTAAACTAGAAGAGACAATATAATATACAAACAGTAAATACCATGAAACTTGCTTAGGTGCCTTGAAAGTGAAAGCCTCTAACCACTTAAAGAAATGTTGATTTATGTTCAACGAATTTTGTACCACTACACAATTCTGAAGCAGTATTACAAGCTAATGTTCATTTTCAGGTGGTAGGGCGTTCCCTTTTCTCCAGAGGCATATTTTTGGAAGCAATATATTAGAATGAATACCTGTTAATACCTGAATCTGTGTGATTCTACAGTAGTATGGTTTCTGTGAATCCTAGACCTTATTAAAATGTAATAGTCTTCTGCAGTACGAATTAATATCATAAAAGGGATCTGATTCTGGCTGTAAAATGTTTTTTTAGAAAAATGAAAGAAGTCAACTAGTTTAAAAAGACAATACAATGAAATTCTCAAAAACTTAAAAATTTCTATTATCATCAATTTGATCAATCACAATGTCATGCTGACATCAGTATGGAAAACTATGCATAATTTTTTTTGTCACAGTTGAGGAATCCGTAGTACTTAACACAGAACTGTTTAGATTATAAATTAAGGTACTTAAGGATAGACAATCATTTTAGAACACAGTTTATCCATCAAAACACAGAGATTGCTGATTCAGGGCAATTTGCAAGAATAATTATCAAGTCCAGTTCAGGAATAATTCTGGTTGAATGTAAATGCAGTGCCCTATGAAGATGTCTTCTTATATCTTTTCATTCAGCATTTACAAAATTCACTGAATTAAAGTGAGAATTTGATTCAGGTCTCTTTTCCCAGGCACATAACCTGATATAGTTGAAGATGTCCCTGCTCATTGAAGAGGGGTTGGACTAGATGACCTTTGAAGGTCTCTTCCAAGCCAAACTATTCTATGATTTTATTATATTCTTGCCATAAAATATATGGTATTCCTGTATTGAACTTTCTCTAGCTCATATCATATCAAATATTTAGCAAACACAGGAAGAAAATGGGGGGTTAGTCCCCATTTAAATGAGTAAATTGGCATTTCATTCTCTGTTCCGATTCAGACAACAAAAAGATGTGAACCAAACAGATCTGCTCCTGATATTGAGTGTCCTTCAATTTTACCTGTGAGAGTACACCACCATTATCACTATCACTGTACGAATCTACTCCTTGTATTTCATTTAAAACTTACAAAACTACTTTTGTTTAATAAGAAAAAGAAAATATTTGACTTTCAAGTTTACGTAAGCAGGAGGATTTCCTGAACCTACTACATACACACACAGCTGCTAAATGTGGTGCAGTCCTGAGGACAATCATGACTCAGAGACTTTATTCTCTTAAAGGGTAGCTGGGTAATTGGGCTGAAAGCAAACTGAAATTTGCAAGAGTTTATCCTTATGTTATTACTTTTTAAGGAAACACAGCAAGTTCTGAGAACAAACTTCCTTCTACCCTTCTTCCAGACGTAATCCAGGCGCATGTAAACCCATAACCTCCATCAAGCACTCTGCTCCTTCAGCAGCTCACACTGAATCTTATTTGATTAAATGATCACAAAAGCCCCATAATATGAAGATAAGCACAAACACTGCCACAAAACCTGCATAAATTGTTTTAAAAACCTGCTATATCAGACTTTATTCCCCCATTCCTTTTCCTTTGCCCTGAAAAATTTGCTGTGCACAGCTGAGAGTGAGCAGCAGCCAAAGCTAACACAAATATCTGTGCCAGTGCTTTCAAGGATAGCATTCAAGTCAGAACACCTTAACAAATGGTGCCAGAAAATGCTGTCCTACTTATTCTGACAACAGCTAGCTTGCAAAAGCCATTTAATTAGAGAAAACTGTCAAAAATATGGCCACTTACATAAAGATCAGAGGTGAGCATGTAGATCTCTCTATCTCATCATTAGAGAAGGATTATGATAGCTTTGATCGTTTCTGACAGAGACAGTCTGGATTTGTGTCAGGTACACTGATTCAGGTATAGTCAGACACAAAGACAAGAAGTGGGACAGGGGCGCAAGGAGGCCATTACTTCTCCTTAGACAGCATTGTGTCCCATAGTTCAGATGCTCCCAAATGTGCAGGTTGTTGGACAGATGCTAATGAACTGGATGTGGCAGAACGGTGTGATATAATAGGCAAGGAAGGATGAGCAGTACCAAAGGAGATAAGGCAGCAGGGGGAGGAAGGAAATTCAAATGACAAGCAGAGCAGTCAGAGAAGACAAGTTCTGAACTTTGACCATGACCACCGAGGGTGAGAAAATAAGAGCAGCAATAGAAAAAGAACCAATGTGAAGGCTGACTTTGCCTAAGCATAAGAGAAGGTAAAATACAGAAATTAAAAAGTGGAAAAGGAGGAATTAGAGGAGCGACTCCCTACCTATGGGGAGAAAGGATGTGTGGAAGGTAAGCAAAAGGAGAAAAATTGGGATGCATGGAAAGAATCAGTGTGTTTTCCCTGGCATGGGACTGAGAAGGAAAGTTATTGGGGAAGCTAAATTTACACAGCAAAGCAGGACATTATGAGCAAATTAGAAGCTCCTTCGGCTGGAGAATGCATGGTAGAAAGCCCTGGCAAAGAGACAAAGTACTTGAAGTAAAATGTTAAATGTGTCTAAAAAATATTTATGTAAGTACAGTAGAATTGGCAGGGAAAAAAATAAAAAGTCTCTTTCAAAAGATTTTCTAAAGTGGGGGGGGGGGGGGGGGGAAGTCCATACAGCATTTTTTACAGCAGTGGAACAAGTGAGAATTAAATAGAACTAGACTGTATCTCCAAAACCCTGGTGTTAATTACTTGCAGCCTGCATGATGAGGACTAGGGAAAATGAAGATAAAAGGAGGAAGAGGTTCTTTTGTTCCAACTAAAAGATTGCACTTTGAGGACAAATGGGTATTTTGTTCCTATGGAGATCTACCTCAGCCATACTGATAGAAACTGCTAGACAAATCACATAGCCTGTAACTTCCAGATCAATTGGAGTGTTTTGCTCAAACATGCTCAAAACAATATTGATTTTTAACCCAAAGGATATTTGATTCTTCTAAACCAAGGAATCGAGCAGGGTACAGAACTTATTTGTATATACAGAACACCCCCTGTTCCATGAAGTCCTGCAAGTAGGTATTCTGCAGATTATATCCAGTCTTACCTAGACTTTAACCTATGAAGATCGTGATGATGAAAGATAAATGAAGCACACAGGAAGGAAGAGATTTTCCTAACATGACAGAGTTACTGTATAGCAAAACCCTGAAGTTTTCTGCATTGCAGCTGTGTCCTGCTTTGAAACCATGCTACCTGACAATAGGAACTCCCTTGTTATTTAGACAATCCCAGCCTTTCATTAAGTTGCTTGTACCCACCACAAGGCTCAATGGCTTTCTAGATTAAAATAAAAGTTGTGAATGTAAATCGAAACTTTGCCAAGTATATTATTGCTATAAATTAACTATAATTTGTTTCAAAGGTTAAGCATGAAGTGGTTTTGCTGTGGATTCACAGCCTTAGGAGACCACTTTCTCCACAATGCACTTCTCAACATAGAATGACTATTATAGGGTTATGTACAATCACTTCACTGCTGCTGTAAGGCTTCCCCCCTCGTATCAAGGGCACTCAGAAAAGAATACATTTATTTACGTAGATGTTTAGAAAAGAAACCCAAAATGGAACACACAGAATTCTTGAAAGTGTTGCAAGTACCAGTGATGTACTTTTCTTCCCATTCTTCTGCTTTAAACTCATGCCTTTAACTCATGAGTAAATGAACATCCTCAAAAAAATATGTGGAACACATGCCAAATCCACTCTTGGCATAGCTCCACAGTATATTGGAAGTGCACCAGGAGTGAATCTAGCCCTTGCCTTTGCCTTTAGTGCAACATAGTGCTTAACTGTTTTCATCTTGGTAAACTTCCAATTAAATTATAATGAATGCTGTCAGAAAGCGTGTGTTTGGTTGGAGTGTTGATTCTTTTGTTCTTTTTTAATAGAAGTACTCTAAATATTCATTACTACCGACATCCCTGCTCTATTCTCACAGAGAGAAAAAAGAAATTGCTTGGACATTTTCTATAGGCAGTTATGCACAATGCTGCATTGTCATTTAACCTAAAGCAATGCCAATAAATTTGTACAGCTAATGATGCTGTTTCAAACAAAGCACACCATGGAAAATAATAAGCATGCAGGTGGACCTGGTAAGCATTTAAATGTAGTGAAGTTAGTTATGTCCAGTAGCAATCAAATTATCGATGCTTACTCTGGCAGTTGCAGAGCTCATGAAAGAGTCTATGAGAGACAGCATCACTTATTTGCTTTATCATAGAAGTGTCCTATCTCCCTATTAGAAATATCAACAAATCCCTATAGTTTATCAGGAACTGTGGAAGTAACAAGTAAAATAAGGATTGGAAAGCCGAAAGGATGACTCATCCACATTTTTATTTTCCAATCTGAGAAAAAAGCTATGGAAAAAAACCCCACAACTAACAGAAATCAAACAAATCAACATTAATTGGCTTTCTGCAAAACACACGGGAAAGCAACACTTTTAATCCTAGGGAACTGCCATTCACCAAAGGGGCAAAAAAATCCTACTGCACATTTGCAAAGATCAGCTGCCTTTGTTGCAGAAAAGACTGACTACAAATAGGCTCCCCAGGATCCTGATCTTAGGACACACAGTCTTTTCAGGGCTCAACTCTTACTGAGACAGCTGAGGCTTATTTGCAGTGCCAGAAAAGAGACTGAAATGAAGCACGCACTGAGATGTGGAGCAGGATTCAGATACTTACTAATGGGGGGCAGGAACAGCCCTGTACAGTTTGTGCCACCCGCTGTTTTTATTTTGACTCATTGTCAACACCAGTTTCACTGGCTACCTTGGGCAAATTTCTGATCAGAAAATGACAGCTAGGGCACTCCTTTCGCTGTCCTTATATGTGTTGGGACAGCCAAATCCTATTTAAAACAGTTCTCTGGATATGCTAATAAAAACCCAATAACAAAAGAATTAAAACCACACACAAAACCCCCAACAAACCCACCCCAAAAAAAAACAGAAAAAACAAAACATGCAAGTTAACTCAGCCTATCTAACAAATGGCAGTGGGGCTACCCAACCTGCCTGATGTTCAGTGCCTGAGGGATATAGGATGTTGGCAGGGAGGCAACTTTCTTTCCATCTTTCTCTGTATAACTTCAATCTGCCCAATTCACGCAGTTCCTTTTGTTCATTGCCCAAATATGGGAACGTACAGGCAATAACCAGTCCTCTTAGGATAGAGAACTGTTAGAAGATCACAAGGAAATTGTCTGTCTCCAGCCAGGTGCTAAGCTACTGGTTATTATTTCCATACCAGCTGCTCAGGTTTTGCTTAAGAGCCTAGATGACAGAGCACCTAGGCAAGCCCCAGCTCTGGTCCTCAAGTGCCAGTAAGCCTAACGGAATGGAGCCCTTGACTCCCACAGGCATCCTCCCCCCGTCCTATAAACCCACAAGTGACGAAAACCACAGTTTCCTCTCAAAATGGTAGAAGAGGTGAGAAGAACTGTTGCTCTATTGATAAGATTTTCCTTGGTTTTGTTTTTAAACCCAGGCAAGGCCAACATAAAATACGTATCTGTTCCTGGAAGCTCTCCCTGAAATCCCAGTCATGCTCCCTCCCAAGCCAGAGTCTTAGATGCCATGTACCTGGAAATGTTATTAGGAGAAGGGCAGGCAGGGAAAGCTTTATGCTGATGACAGGATCCTCACAAGCAGATCTACTCAGCTAGAGCACAATGAAGCCACTGGTGCTGTCTGTGCTCATACTGAGCACTCTGAAAGCCTGTCCATGATCTCTGTGGCCAGTCATTATACATGTGTTTGTGCCTGTTGGGAATACATCTTCAGCCTCACTACTGGTTGGACCTGAGCATGACATGTTTTCCTCTAACACTTTCCAGACCTTACAAGGGCAAATGCCCCACCACTTTACAATGTACACCTAGACACATGTGCCACATCTTACACCCATCTCTTTTCTTAACAAGGGAAAGCTTCCTTCTTGACCTTCCCCAAACCTCCTCTCCATTCAAATGATTTTTTTTTCTGGAGTAAGTTTAATTGTGAGTCTTGGAATTTTGTTAAGAAGTATGGCTTTATGTAACTTGGGTTTAATACTAATATTTTAATAGCTTTTATGATACATCTCAAGAGCAAGGTTTACAGAAACCTGAGGACTTTAATCACAGCCTCTACAGATCACAGAAAGTTACACTGGTATTTACTCAGCACAAGGAAACTAAACTATGATTAGTTACATTACAGAAAAACAAGCTGTAATTTAACTGTTCATTCATTACATCACACTTATAATTAGTCACTGTATTTTGGCATAAATTCCAGGCATGAAGAAACTTTGCAGTACTTAAATTAAGCACTAGACACAAGCTTTTAAAACCCTTTTTCTTCCTTTAAGAAGGTATAATGACTCTGTCAGATTCTACAAAACCATAACTGTAGTATTTACTGGTTGACAGCAGAACACAATTAAACAGTAGGAGAGATGACATTTAAAATGGAAATTATGTTGTACACAAATGCTTCTGGACCACTCCTTATTCTTTGCTCAGGTCTTTTCTCTCTAGTGGCCTTGTCTATTGAAATATCTCACTGGGCTTCATCTATTTTCCCCAAAGGGAGTGAACTTAAAAGAGCCATAAAGCATCTCCAATCACTCACTTACTATAACAGTACAGATCAACTATTTAGAAAAGATTGTGTTTGCACAAGCATTTGCTCTCCTAGAGACCAGAGGTGCTGCTTGGTTTATAATTTAAATTCTAACACTTTTTCAGGGAAATCATACCCTTATCTTAGCTTGGAAAGAATTTTCCAGGACAAAACCAGCTTCCAGAATCCTGATTCAGCCACATCTGAAATGGTAGAGAACAACCATGTTTCCAATTGGAAGAGAAATATTTGGAAAACAAGTCTATTATACTGCTAACTCCATAACTAGTCGTCCATATCCCACTTCAATAAGTTATCTAAATTAGCCAGACCACTCTCAGCCATGGGAAAAGCATGGTTTAAGCTATGGACATTTGTAATTGCAATGCAGATGAAATTTTTGCAGCCCTGTATTTAGTTTGAGCACATGGAATTCCAACAATCCTTCTTTACTTTATGGGTTCCAGAGCCTTTGCCCCCATGAGGGCATTACTGAGTTAATATTGGGTAAAAGAGATAGATCTAAAGGTTACCTGTCAAAAAAAAGAAAAAAAGCAAGCAGCAAAACTCAGGTTTTTTTCCCCTCTCTTTTTACAGAGACAAGAAACACACACATAATGTCACCCAAAATCCTGAGCAAATGGATGTTTAAAGCCATTCTAATGAAATAAAGTAAAAATAAATGTCAGCCAACAGAAAATATCTATTTTGCCTTTCAGGCACACTTGATGCTCTGCTTCATCTGCTGCACAAATTCTGAACAAGCCATCAAAAGGCAAGGATTATTTCCTTTAATCACCAGTTATTTCCTGTTGGCAGCAGTTCCAATCTACAGGATTTCAGAGTTTCTTTTACGCAGGCATGGATTTACCGAGGAGGAAGATAGATCTGCCCCCTTCCCTCACCCCGACTTGTCGGTCACGCTAGGTGCTGTGGACGGACACAGCCAAACCACAGCCATCCGCACCCACCTCATTTCGTTTGAGGTCAAAAGCAGCTGTACACCTTTCACAGCATGATTAACACAGCACACTGGAGGGTAACAGAGGGCAACAGAGCATTACCTCCATATCCTTAACAGTTAAATCCATCCTGGACACAAGAAGGGATAACCGATTGCCACGGAGCTCTCACATTTATCCTTCCAACAGCTTTGGCCTCTGGCATTTGTTTAAGACCTGAGCTGCAAGAACTCCTGTATATATTTAATCCACCCCAATGTCATTTAGATATGATTCACCCTCGCAATATCTCCCACTCTTTATTGCCTTTACCAAAAATGTTGTATGGTTTGGGGGTTTTTTAGAGTGTTTTTGGAAAGGCAGCTGACGTGAAGATCTTTCTCAATTAGACATCTAAAACTTAATTGCATGCAGGAGGGCTTATGGTCCTGTTAGCCATTTTCTAGGAAAGTTTCTAATTCAGATTTGTGCCACATTTCTGATATACACGTGTAGTAAAACATCATTTAGGTTTGCAGTTAACTTTAGCTCAGGAAAAAGTAGAACAGAGGCCTGATGAAATTTGGCACTTTTTACATGAAGGAGAAAATATTATCAGTTATCAATCTCATTTCACCAGTACAAAAAGGCAGAGATTTGCCTTTAAGTCAGTATTCTTTTGGTTTGGGGGTTATTTTGTGTTTGTTTTGGTGGGTTTCCCCCCTCCCTCAGAAAGTGACATAGGTCTATTTTCTAGGTAGCTGCATGTTAAGGTAGCCCTGTGTCATCTGCTGCATCCTGCCTGACAATTGTCCCTCCTGCCTCATAGAACAGCTGCTCGCAAGTAGCACATTTGGTCTACTGGTTGTGATTGTCACCCACCTGTCATTTAGTCATAGCAGTAGCTGGCACCAGTAAGTGATGTATTCTATTTAACTGCAGACACAGGTCAGAAGGGGTGCAGGAAGAGAGACAGCAATTGATGCTGCAGCTGCTCTTGCTACCATCTGATGGCCACAGTAGCTTTATAGGTGAGAGACCCAGCTAACAAAGCATAGCCTTTCTCGTGGCAGTGAGAGGCCTTTGGGTTGACTTCTGCAGCCAGGTCTTCTTCAGGCAGTAAAACCTTGTGCAAGTGTTCAAGTGGTTCCTTGTTGCTCTGACCATTCCTATCAGTAATTTCTTTCCACATAATATTGTTTATAACATTTCTAGAGATACTAATTATAGCAGTAATCATAAATAGTTAAGCAAAGATGCACCAAATCAACTATAAGCAATACCAGCATTTTCCATATCAGCTGCACTGGGAAAAGATTACAGAAGAAGCTTTTGTTTGTTTTCTGTAAAATCAATTTTTTAATCTTTGCTGTTTGTCACCTGCATTTTAGATTATAATAAAGCAAGTATTTTCAAGGTAGGTTAAATCATGCCTTGTGATGTTCTCATCTTTTGCAAGCTATGTAGAATCTTGTGGTTCAGCTGTATAAATCTAACTCTGTATCTCAGAAATACATAATTAAACTTCACTGGTCTCTGTGAAATTGATTAAAACATCAATGCTCAGTTGAAGACTTTTATGGACATTATATACTGAATGAATCTGGATTTATTTTCCTGCATTTTTGCAAAAGCTCAGCCATACCTGATCAATTTAAGAGCTGCACAAAAGTTTATTAGTATTGTCTTCAGAAAATAATTCCTACCTTACCGACACCGCTCTCCAGAGGAAAATATTCATGTGCAGTCATTTCCCCCATGCAATTCATCCATTAGAATAAAAGGTGCCAGACCCCAAATTTCCCCACTCTCAAGGAAAAAGAGTCATAACAATTTCTTTTTCCTTAGCTCCAAAGACTTTTCCAGACCGCATTTACCCCAAAAGCAGTCTCTATTTTTTCTAAGGACCATTTCTACAGCTCTTCTTTGAGTGCACACTTCATTTTCTGCAGCTTCTCTGTGTCACTTGTCATCAAAACAAAACCCACACAGGTCTGTTTCTGGCCAGGATCACAGTCCCTTATGTTTGACAACACATTTACAACTAAGTAACTGAAACCACTAAAAAAAGGAGTTAACAGCTTCTGAAAAGTCATGACACCTACCATCTTCAGTGAGGTTTTGCCAGTCCACAAAACTGACAAAGCCCTATCTTACCTGCATCAGCTGCCAGATTTTGAAGAGATTTCTTTCAGGAAGTCCCATTTAGGATACTAAACTAACTTTTTTCACATGGCATCTTATCATTATTCGTCAGTGTGCAAGTAATAACTGCTTAAAACCCAATATTGAGACAAGACTGAGAATCTGTAACAAAATTAAAACAAACAAACCAACAACCACATAGTGGAAGAACTGACAGGTAACTTCAACTGAGATATCTTCCCTGAAACAAGAAGTCAACAGTTTCAGTAAGCACACAGCGTTTTCTTTCTCCACACAGTTATTTTTTTGCTCATTCCCTGTCATGGAAAAATGTTCTGTCTATTATGGCTTCAATATTTCTGAAACCTTTTGTACCTTTCTTCATAACTATATAAATTAGATCTCAAATTTGCTAGCAGCTTATATGAATTTTGTTGTCGCTTGACATAAGCCACAATGAAATACTGGGTTTTGCTCAAAAGCATCAAATAAGGGCTGTAAAGTCTGGGGGGTGTGAGGAGTGGTGGGTGTAGTGATTGCTAGTTTTCAAGCCTTTCTAAACACAGCAACAGTTGTTTAGTAAGGCAGTGCTGAATTTTCAAGGCAGACAAAACACACAGCGCAGCTGAAGGGTGTGGAAAGCAAATAACACATGCTTCCTTTCCCTGCTTCTGCAGGAAGGCAATGTATGTCAGTCTCCCAAGGACCGCTAAGCTCCAGAGGCTGATGGTCCTATTGAATCTGCAAGGACTGACAAACTTAAGCCACAAGGTTCTGCTCAACCTGTACAAGGCCACTAGCACATACTGACATCAGCCAGGGGCTGTGCAAACCAGAACACTGGGATACCCTCGTATCTGCTGGAGTCAAAGACTCTCCAAGCAGCTGCATGGCAGACCCTGGGTATAAACACACCCCTCCACATCTCAGCATCCAGCTGGGGTTCGCCCATCAGCTGTTGCCCCACCAAGGGTAATATGAGTGAGCATGTGAGCTACATGAGCAAATAAGCACATGCTTTGTTTGAAGATTTACTCATTAATTACCATCTAATGAATAAAGGCATTCTTAATAATGCTGGTGATCTGTATCTTATACATACATGCTGGGGAAAAGGCAATTCACAACACAGATGGTAATAAAACATTGATGTCTTTATGAGGAGAAAATTTGATCAGATATTTTCCACTGATGCTTTTATTAAACACATTTACATATGTATTTACCTGGAGACCTCTATGCCAGCGTAGCACACGTGTTTAGTCTCCAAAAACACTTTCTTAAGCAATTATTATTGCTAATACACCACATCCTAAAACCTCGCTGCTTTCAAGTATTCTACACTCTCCATTTCAGAAGCACACAGTACTGGCTTCTATTATTTCCCCCCCTCTCTGCTTTAAGCCAGAAATGATTTTATGCTTCCACAACACAACGCCATTCAAAAAAAACCAGTTCAAATTCAGAGAATTCCATTACAAAACATCCACATAACTGGATACTTCATATTTACAGCTACTTTGATATGCACTGACATTATTCTAATTTTTTTCGTATCACTGTCTGTATGCATGCTGCTTTAAGGAAATTCACATTGTATCCAAGCTCAGCGTCATACACAGGGCTAAGCAAAGACCGTCTCATTTGCACTTCCAATCTAACTCAAAAGAAAATACAACATGCAACCTGCTTTCCATAGCACCATGCTGACTAGCATTAGCTTTGTTAACAATTATGGTCTGATTGCATCCTCTATCAGTCTCAATCATCTTGCCTAGTGTCAGTGTCCAGGCAACCAGCCCAGTTAGTTAGGTTATTTTGTCTATTCTGTTTAAGTGCTGAAGAGACCTTCGCTTTTTTGCCCCCATTTCCTGGAATTTCTCCAGACTTAAAAGATTCTTATTTAAAAGCAAATCACAAACAATATTAAATTTTGTAGCAGTTGTTACTGAAAGAACATTCAGAAAAAAATTAATAATAGAGGTTGAAAAGTTTCCACAGCCCTGTGAAGGTCTCTGTTAGACATACATTAATATGCATCTGCTCTTCCCACTGAATAGTAGAAATACAAATGTTACTGATGCAACAAACTTGTAAGCATGGTTGTGGTACTTTATTGTGTTATTACCTACAACTGTTAATCCCGTACTTCACTCCTCACAGTTACCACTGTCATAGCAGGAGTGAAAAAACAGTATAAGCACTTGAGTCCCAGCTGTCACAGCTTACAGCATATAGTCTTAGCCACAGACCCACATACAACACCAATTTACACTGAGTTACAACAGCAGAGTCACAAGTTCCTCCTCTCTCACTAGGGAGGGCATAGGCACTGCTGAAAGAACATACATGATATAGCTGCTCACTCTACCAGCATTTGTAAGTGGACTAAACAGAGAAATGGTGGTTTGAAACTACTGTTAAATATGGTCAACAAGGTTTTGGCTTCTTTTTGCTTCCTGGAAGTTGTCATCCACTCAGTTGGATGTTTTGTTCTTTTTGTTTTGTTTTGTAGGAATTGTAGTCAATGAAGCGCGTTTTTCTGTTATGAAACTGAAAGTCTGTGGTTTAACTGTAATAAAGTATATTTCAAAATATTATGAAAAATTATGGGATTTTTTTAGATAACTTTGTAACACTTAACAAGCCAGAATGTTGAAGAGTATACTGAGCTCTTTTTATAGCTGCTTCCTTATTAAAAAAGAACTAAACCAAGAGTGCATTCATTTAATTTATAAAGGGTCTGTTTAAGGAACTAAAATTTATTAAATGAAGGAAAAATATATATTGAGAGCATTGTAAAGCAAACAAAAGCAATTCAAATACATACTGTTGATATATTCAAAGAGAAGAGCTACTTAGAAGGACAACAGTTTTATTTTTTATTCTTACTCAAATCATTTAATACAAGTAAAAGATTGTGTAGTTCTACCAGACATCTCATGTTGCATGCCAAATTCCATATTCAACCTTGCCATGCACAGGTGAACTGTGTATTAAAAAACCCAAACATAATTCTCACTCAGAGAAGCAAATGTTACTGCTTGCACACACTTTAGTTTCAACTGCATTTTTTGGTATAAAATTCTGGTGTCCTCAGCGTAAAAAGGACATGGAACTGTTGGAACAAGTCCAGAGGAGGGCCACGAGGATGATCAGGGGACTGGAGCACCTCCTGTATGAAGATAGGCTGAGAAAGTTGGGGTTGTTCAGCCTGGAGAAGAGAAGGCTGCGTGGAGACCTCATAGCAGCCTTCCAGTATCTGAAGCGGGGCTATAGGGATGCTGGGGAGGGACTATTCATTAGGGAATGTAGTGACAGGACAAGGGGTAACGGGTTCAAACTTAAACAGGGGAAGTTTAGATTGGATATAGGGAGGAAGTTCTTTACTGTGAGGGTGGTGAGGCACTCGAATGGGTTGCCCAAGGAAGTTGTGAATGCTCCATCCCTGCTGGCGTTCAAGGCCAGGTTGGACAGAGCCTTGGGTGGCATGGTTTAATGTGAGGTGCCCCTGCCCACAGCAGGGGGGTTGGAACTAAATGATCTTAAGGTCCTTTTCCAATCCTAACTATTCTATGATTCTATGACTCGTGGCATGCTGCTGAAAGCCCTGGCAAAGTTTGTATTCCCACCCTCCCCCCCCACTTATAAACATTATTTTTCAGTGACAGATAGCACTACATGAAAGAAAGACACAAATGAACATAAACTAGAGATAGACCATCATAGTGCCACATTAGCATTTTGTGATTTCTAGCACCTATATTCTCTTGGATGAGCAGTGCACTTGGCAGCGGGAGGTTTGTAGTTGGCCTCGATCTTAAAGGTCTTTTCCAATCTAAATGATTCCATGCCTACCACTCTCCTGAGGCTGCTGAGCAAAACACAAGACAAAAATAACTTCTGAATGATACACCCGCTGACCTCCATCCTTACAATGCACTCACAATCCCCAAAAGAGAACTCTGGTACCAGTCTACCTCACTGACAAGAAAGCACAGCCACCAGAGAAGGGCCACCACTTGCTTCCTTCAATACACTGAGAGCTCTTCAAAAGAGCTGCCTCTTCCAATAGCTCTCTGTAAAGCTCTCAAAACATTTTGAAGGCCATACAAGTAAACAAAAAAATACTTTTGCAGCAGATAAGCTTTCTAATGTTCATTTAAAGCATTTAAATTTGTCTTGAGAAATCATTGTAAGTGTCTAAGTCAAAGCAGATATTAAAAGAAATGCAAAATACTACTCTCAATCTCTTTAACATTACAACAAATTATTTGTTTCCCCTTCTTTCCTTTCCCCAAGAACAAAGATTTAAACAGGTTTTTAGGTAACATATTCTGGTACTTCAAATCTCATACCATGGTGCATGAATCATAAGGATAATTTAGTGACTTAAGTGTCGATCAAAGTAATATTCTACTGATTTCTGAACTTGTCAGGGGAAACAAGCTAAGATTATTCATTTTCTTCTCATTTCCTCAACAGCAGCAGATTGTTTCATTGCAGTTGCTCTTTTCCTTTAGCAACTTCAAAACACAAAACCAATTTGTAACTTACACTACATCACTTCATTCTTTGGTGCATGACTCTTTAGACAAAGGGAGGAAACCAGAGAAGAACAATTTCAGTTCCTTGAGGTATTGTTGATCAACCACCTGACTAGTCTGAAAACCCCACAAAGAGCTGATAATTTGAGTCAAGATATATAATTTTTAGATAGCAGCATGTTGCAGTATAGACCACGGATGTAACGCAGTATTTTTTCAATTGCATTTTATTATGTTGCATTTGTATCTCAAGGAATGTCAGAAGTTCAGTTAGTATTTTAATAGTGACCACTGAAATATTCAAGGCCTACCAAATAAAAAAAAGAGATCTCTCAAACCTGTTTAAGCAGTTCATTATGCCTTTTGCTAGCTTTTTATTTAGTAAACTTTGATTAGTTTTATCAGAGCCAATTTTCCAAGAGACAGAAGTACACAGAAGAGACAGAAGTAAGGAAGAGTAGTCACAGTGTTCTCTTCATGGTGTTGTTCATGCTTGAAAGCTTTTTTAAACATAAGGATCAGCATCAGGCATTGAATTGGGTACAAAAACACAGACCTGAGGTTAAAGGAGCCATTGCACATAACTAACACCTGTAGAACCTGAAGGGACAAAACAGGGCTAGTCCTTGATGGGCAAGGTGCAGCAGCCCTGCCCTTAACACAGATTTCTTTGCATGAAGCAGCAGCTGCTTGTCTTCCTGTGCACCTATGTGGAATGAAAGAGGAATAAGCCATTTCATCCTATTCTCTTCTGCCTCATGGGACACAAAGGAAGAACTGTCAAATCACAGTTTTATTGCAACAGTATGACATAATTTTTCCTCTGAGGCATCAAACAAAAACTAGCAATAGCCAAAAAGATAGAGAATAGGCTTCAACAAAGCTAAATTACAAGAAAGGATTTCTAATATTTTTCTTCTGAGGAAAAAAAAAAAAACAACCCAGAATACAAGATATATAGTTACATTTGTTCATTTTAGAAAGTTTGTTATAAGAACAGGTACAATACTTCAGACCGAGTAGTTGGGAAGCAGTTTCATCCTCCCTTTCACCTCCTTTGGGGGAAGAAGGCACGAAGGAACAAACAATAATTCTTCTATAGTATTCTTATCTAGAGAAGCCAAGAGTAATACTATTTTTTTCCTTTAGAATCTAAGAGGGAAAGATATTCGGTATATGTGGATTTAAAACTCAAGGCAGATACTGACATTAGTCAGAACATTCATTCTTGGTGATCAATGGTGTTACAAGGACAAAATTAAAATAATTAAGGAATATTCCAGCTGAATTTCTGCAACCTCATCTACAGAATGCTCTGCAATCGCCTTTTATTCATGTTTTTACTGTTTCCTCATTATTACTAGCTAAAAAGAGTCTGAGCACCTTCTGTTCTATTTACCTGTATGCATAACAGGTTCACTGTTTTCCTGATATGAATGCTTTCAACAGTTCATAAAAACCCATGCGGCCATTCAGTTCAAGAATTGTAGTCTGTTTTCTTAATCTGAATAACCAGTACTCAACCCTTGTAAACAGATGGGGACCAGACACTAAGCTCATAGGCACTAAATAATAATGTCATGCCTCTAAGGATGGCACTGAAAATCACAAACAGTCATTGTTCTGTATCACCCAGGATACCACTGAGGACAGCACTATTGTCTGATTTTGCTCCAATCAAGCCATCATCAGCATTTGCACCACACTTTTCATGCTTTTGTTTTCAGCTAAAGATTAGCCCTGCTATCATCTTTTTGACAACTTTCTTACACCATTTATCTTAAGACAGTTAACAGCCTATTTATAACCAGAATGCATTCAGAATCAAATTCTTGAACTGAACAGCACTGAAGTGCAGAGGAGTTGTAACCCAGCACTCATCACACAGCTGAGCTGGATCTCTAATAGATTGCTACCAGCATTGCCTTTGCATATCAGAAAGAACAGGGCCAAAACCTTTTAATTTCTTATTTGCCTCTGTCTTCCACCCAGCTACAGAAATCTTTCCTATAGAGGAAATCCAGTGCAAGGAGATGTTGAAGCTCCCCCACAATACCTGAACTGCACTTCACGGACAAATTACTCATACTGCTCAATACCACCTGGAAAGGTAGTTTGCTTCACTTTCATTTCAAGAGAAAGCAACTACCTTTCAGGGACACACACAAGGAATATCTACACAAGTAATTAAAGCATATTGAAAATCCATATAGCCTTACTTATCTGTTTATATTAACTGGTTTGGATTGACAAAGTCCTTCTTTGCATGGTTCAGAACATCATCAAGTAATTTACATCCATGAAAACATAAAGCAGATAGAAAACCCTATGAGATCCACTTTACAGTGGTTTGCACTGCAGCTGAAAGTGTAAGGTTGAAGAGAATGGGTTGCAATGAGAGTTTCAGAAGCATTGCCAGTAAGCAAACAAAACTTCCCAGGAGAACAAATAGAAACAAGTTTTGATAAAGTCTGTTTTGGTGTTTGTTAAGGCAGCTTCTTGGGTCCCAGTGGGAAAGGAGAAAAAGAAACAGGCATACTTAAACCTGAAGTTTCAGGCCTTTACTTGCATAGGCCATTTTCAACGGTTATTTGGGCAATTTGAAAACTTCATGGCTTATTTTCAAAAACATCACTAACTAGTCCTAGGAAAAATAGCACCATCCTCCACCTCTATAGTAGATTCTAGTAATGCTTTCAAGTATTCCCTTAAAGCCGTAAGAAATAGAAAGCATTTTATTTAAAGAAAACATATCAGAAGTTAAATTTTCATTTATCTCTAGGACTGCACCTTGAGCAAAAGCAAACAAACCACACAGCTCCCACAAGAATTAATAACACCAAGAAGACTATCACGTACCTCTTTTCATTCCATCTCAACATACCATTGCATTATTTGCTGGGATCCCACCACCAAATGGCAAAATCATCAGACTGAGGGATAGCAGAAGTGTAGCTCTTCCATACCATACAGCTTAGGAGCTCTCTGTTCTTTCCCCCACTGGAACAGAACACCAGAATGTATGAGAAACAACCCCTGAATAAAATCCCAGTCTAATTGTGCAAGGGAGAAACAAAGGGGGCAAGGCAAAAGAAGAGCTTTTTTTTCTTGCAGTAATCCTCTCATCTGAGTGTTATTTTCAGTTAATATGAGAAGCTGTGACTCTTCCCAGGTGGAAAACATTACCATGTTCCCTTTCTGGTTGGGGGCAGACTACTCAAATTCTGACACAATTGAAGTACATGTATCTAGCAGAAAGAGCAGAACAGAGAGAGGGGAATATGGGGGTTTAGCAAGGAGACAGTGAGGTTGGCCTTAACCTGCAGAAGTGTGCAGTAATTTCTATTAATCAGGCTGGCTGCTTTACAAAAAGACTTAGTCATGTTTTGCAAGTCACAATTAACTGCCAAAATATGCTAAATAAGCAGTTTTACTTTCCTTTTAGAGTTCTCATCCACTAAAGCTGGCCCAACACTGCCATTCTCAATCTCCGTTTCCCTGAACAGGTATGAGGAAGAAAGAGACAGGCTAAAATATTTTGTGCTCCTTTCTCTGTTGGCTACACTATGGTATATACAATTTTTGTATGAAAGGGAAGACTGAATCAGTTTGTTTACTCTTGTATCAATGCTTTCCTTCTTTCTCATTTTACTAACACATTTCACAAAGAACATAAATTCCCCCTTCTATTCCATTACACAGTAACAAGGAATATCTGACCATAATTTTCACTGTGGGAAACTGTTTCATGGGGGAAAAGACACTACTTTACCAAATCTTCTTTTGAGTCTAGGCAAATTTTATGAGAGATTTATGTACTTATGAATGTGAAGATATGTTTATCTTAATATAATAAAAAATATAACAAAACACCAACTCTTATTACACAAGATTACACTGAAAATCACTGATTGCTCTACATCACTAATCTTTGTTCTAAATCTTTCATATTTATGAAATTTGAGTAACTAGAACATAAACCAAATATGCCTTTTATATATATATATATATCACTTTCATGGTTTTTTCCACTTCTTGGTCATGCATCAACCCCAGACATGAACAAATAAATCATATTTTTGTTCAGTCTTTAAATCATCGGGTTAAGTACATCAAATATAACTTTTTTTTATAATTTAAAGTTACAAAGATATTTAGCAAAAATATCTGACCTTTGTTTAAGCATACAAAAGGTGTACTTATACGGAACATATTTCCTGACAATTTCACCTTATCTAGCAATTTAGTGAATGATAATTCAAGTACAAAAACATGCTGTATTTGAAGTAAAGCACGTAGCTTTGAAGAACAGTGAAAGTAAATAAAAGTATAGTAAACATGGAGGTGTCTAAACACAGCATTAAGTATTGCAGCTAGCCTGTAAGTTTATTTAACTATGGATCTCTAAAAGAAACTTAGAAAAATTTGATTGGAAAGCTGCAAGTAAAGAAACATCATTGCACTTACATGGAAAATAAAATGGATACTGAAGAAATCAAAACAGAAACAGCTTCCTAAGGTTATCTCAGGAACAGCATTTGCACCTGTGGATTAATACTAAACGTAGTCCACTGCATCTGTTGATGCTGCTTGCTGTGTTTGGGTAGCTAAAACAACACAGGGATCTCAACAGCAGATGCTGCTTAAAAGTGTTCTAATGGACGCAAAACAGAAAATCCAGCAGCTTTCATTGGGTTTCTGGCATTCCTTTCATTTTTTCTTTTGGGAAATTAGCCACAAATCATTTTGAAAAATAATAATTTTCTTCTTCATTTTCTTGGGCACAGATGCCTGGCTTATTTACGTTTTATTGTCTGTCAAATCACATCCAAAATATACATTAAAGTGTTAGACAAAGCAGATATATTCCTCACGAAGTAATATCAGTGAGGGCGTCACATGTCCCATAGTTTAACCACCCTCAAGACAGAGAAACATCAGTCACTCCAGCAGTCACTACAAAAGCAGGTGCTCAGTTCCTTAATTTCTTCATTACTTTGCTATCCAGTTTAAGAACACAAATCCAACATGCTTTATTCAACTTTATAATTGTATTTAGTCTAGAAGCCACAGTAAGTAGGCAGAAATGCCAGCTTGAGCATCACCTGACTCACATCACAAATATGCTTCAAATTACATTTTCTCAGATTTCTGCTCAATACCAATTGTACTTAGTTACATAAATGCTTACATCAGTCTATACATAGGGTCTGTTTCTCCTTTTATTAGTTATACACTTTTGTATCTATGTTGAATTTTTTCTGCTTTATACCTATACAAGTGATGTTGGAGTTAAAGCTCAATGCCCAATGGCAGAACTGTCACAGCCCATAGACTCAATTACTAAAAATGATTCTTCAGAAACTGGCAGAGTTTGATTCAGCACTGCCAGAATTAGAAAGCGCAGTCAATGAAAGAATCATTTCTCCTTCAATTTCAAAGGCTGAAGTAGCTGGAAGCAGCAGGTAGCAGATGTAATGATAACAGGTAGCAAAGTGCTTAAATCGTCTTTACCAATCTGTATGCACATGCACGCACATGCAAAAACCCACTGTCGCAAGCAGCAAGGAGAAAATGTTCTGGAATTGTGGACATTTCAGGTCCGTGCCTTACTATTATTGTAACTTACAACTGACATTTGTCTAAAGCAAACAGTGCCACAGTTTGGCAGGGTGGGAAGTCCAATTTAACTTTACTTTTTCCAAATTCAGCTCTAATCACAGAGGTAGATAACAAGAACTTGAAAATACTGCTTCTTGCAGAAGTGGTTGGCAGCATCTCTTATTTTCCCCTGAATTTGACCATTTCTGTTCGTTGGGAGCAAGGATTTGATGCCCCATGTAGCTTATTAGCCAACTGGAAGTTGCATCTAATTTTCAGTTACCATAAGAAAACAGTGGATAGTTGAATAGCCCTTGATTAAGTAACTTCATTTCCACAAACTAGCCTCTACACTAAGCAAAGTATGGAACAGGGCTGAAGTGACTTGCACAATGATCTGACCATGAACCATTTGTCCACAGATTAATATGCAGTGTCAGCTTGTCAGCAACTTCTGTGTCACTATCATCACTTTCTGCACACTGCCAGCGGCAAGAGCTCCTGCTAATATGGAGACTTCTTTGCAAGGGTTGCAATGTTTTGCTGCTGGACGGCACTGGAGAGGATGTGCTTTTGCAAGAAAAGCATGATTCCCATTCAAGCCTAAGGGTAGATTCAAACCAAGTCAAAATACTCTTAAAGTTGTAGTTGTCTTTTCAGACGAAATTTTAGAATTTTCACCATCCTTTAGGAAAATGTTAAGTAAAAACATCAGGCAAGCTGACAATATCAGGACTAGGACTTCATTTTCCCCTATGTTGCCCAAGAAAAGTAATACGCAAGTGGGGAATTGAGACGTTAGCTCAATTTCTTTGTCATTAGACAAGAGTGTCATAACCAATTCTGGATTTGCTTCCTATTCACTTTTAAAGCAGAAGTTAAATTCAGGAGCGCAGTAACAAAGTGAAAGTATGAATCACTGGAAGGTTATCGGTAAAGTAATACGAAGACACATTGCTTGTAATGTCTCCTGCCTGTGAGTGCCTACATTTCTAGTTATTCTGTGAGGAACTGTAATGGATTTTACTTTCAGAAAATGCTGATAGCCTATCCTTTGAAATATCAGTCCTCTTACAAGTAATTCAGCTGGTCCCAGAAAAAAACTGAAAGCAGATTAGATATCCAGTACTTAAAAGGCAAAAAAAAATATAGTCCTTTTGAACACAGGAGGGTTTTTGCATTCCCTTCCCCTATCACTATGACCTTACACAAAGATGTCTTTTGGCTTAGAGTCTAGGTTTTTATTTGAAAAAGAAATCTGTCACATGAGGATTTAAGAGGAAAACAATGTACACTCTCTGGTTTTGCTTAATACAGGAAAAATTTCATTGATTTTCAGCTCAATTTGTTTTGTTTTCATTTTGCTTTCTATAAAGAAAGACCGATAGGTTTTAATATAGCTCAGACTCAAGAGCTGAAAATGTGACATTCCCCAGCTCTGCTTCCCTGCTCTGCAACAGTTCCTGGGGGCAGATATTTAAAGTGAACCTGTTACTGAGTGAACTGGAGTATATTTTACCATCAAGTAAGTTTAGCATTGAAAGGGCATAAGAATCAAACAGAAAACACATCACCAGTATGTGTTGGAGCAACAGAGTAAGTAACTCACTACTGAAACTCCCACACTTCGGTGTTACACAGCCAAATGCTTAATTCAAAACATGTTTATTACCTGGAGTATCAGTAGTACCATATGAATAGCCATTTAAATTTTTTTAAGTAATTTTTTCATCCTTTGAATCCAACAGTGTTTTATATTATCAATGCTTTTAACAAAATCAAACAAAAAAAAAAGAAATTTTTTTGGCTTTTTGATTGATGGAAACCTGTACATTAACACCCAGGACATGAATATTTCTCTAATACACTAATGAATCTTTACCATAATTGTTCTGTTGTTGTAAATTTTTATTGCAATATTACCATAAAATTTGGAGATCCTTTAAGGATTTTTCCTTTTTCCCATTTTAATTGCCATTCACTGTGGCTCGCTACATCTGTCAGATCACAAACTGACCATTAAAGAGATCAGAATTCTTTATATAATTTTCTATTATTATTTGCATCAATGATAAACGTGTTGCCCATGGCAGTGGGGTTGGAACCAGATGATCTTAAGGTCCTTTCCAACCCTAACTATTCTATGATTCTATGTTTCCTGATGCTCTCCAAGCTATAAACTAAGGCCACTGTCGATATAAACATGCTAACTCTCACAGACAGAAATATTCCCAGCTTCGTCTTCATCAGCATTTGCACTTTGGTTTAACTGAAACTTACTGAGCTGGACTGAAAATCTGCTACCTGCTTCAATTTGCACGTCGAGATCAAGTCACATAAACGCGACAAAAGCATGATTAATACTAAGATATATAGCAGGGGAGAAAGTGTGATAAGGCATTTATTTACACATTGCAATACTCTGGCATTATTTAATTTCATTTCTTTTGAGAAAGGTTATATGAACCAGAATGAACACACAATGAGATCCCCAGATTAATATTATCCCCTAAAATTCAATACAGAGAAAGGGACACAATTCACTCTGTGCTCCAAGAGAAGTGAAAAACATCACCTGCCATTATTCACTTTGGAAAATACAGCTTTAAGCAAGCCCATCCGCCGATGATGAAGCGCTGCTCCTGCGCGAAGCCGCGCTGTGCACAAGCGCAGCACAGCCGGCCGGGGCCACAGCACACGCTCGCCCGCCCGTGACACAGCCCGCTCCCGGTGTGGAAATCCTAGAGCGCCTCCTGCCGTTGGAACGGCGCACCGCGCATCCCGCGCTCCTGCTGCCGCGGAACGGAACCGCTCCACAGGGACAAAAACTTACTGTTTTCCCTGCCATCATCCGTTCTAAAAGCTACAGCGGGGTATAATTGAATTTAAACTGTAAAATTTTATCTTTCAGACAAAGATTTCTTCCCACTCTTTTTACAGCCTCCTAGTAAAAATAAATCACTTTGAGTCGCATAAATCAGTAAGAGCAAATGTTGAACCAACACCGTGCTACAAGACCTTTAGTTAAAAAACCCTCACAAGTAAAGTAATCTCGAGGCAGGGGGATTGAAACTAGATGGTCTTTAAGGTCTCTTCCAACCCAAACCACTCTACAGTTTTATGTTACTCTTTTCCCATCGTAATTGAATGTACACATATATGTGTGGAAAGCAGAAATGAAGGCTAGGGACTGAGAAAGGTAAATTAAGTGCTGAGTCTAGAATCATCCCACCAAGCTCATGTGCTTAACTGATATATCAAAGAGGTTCTAAACCTTCCCTTAGTCTGTGAATAGTGAGAAAAATGTTGGGAAAAATGGACTACCATGTAGGTGCACAAATGTACTTCTGTTTGATGTGACGGAACCTTTAGGCAAGGTGCGGCTTCAATAAAGTACAGTTAAGTAGACAGGCACAGAGATTTTGTGCCTAATATCACTATCGCATCTCATAAATATGTATTTTGATCATATTTAAAATTAAGTATATTCTTGAATATATTCTTTGAGCAACTTGGTCTAGTGGAAGGTGTCTCTGCCCATGGCAGGGGGTTGGAACTGAATGAGCTTTAAAGTCCCTTCCAACCCAAACCATTCTATGATTCCTTGATTCTATAAGTGCTGGCTGAAAATATTTTGGGCAACTCACAATTGCAGAATAACATTAGTAGGAATCCTGGACTAAGGGATGTGAATGAGATCTAGAAATTCAAACAAACAGATTGCTCATCAGAAACGTGAGGAATGGCTGCAACTCTTAGTTCTGCCAGGAAAATGAGTTGAAGCAATACAACATATCCTCCCACTTGTATGAAATACTACAAAATATTTAAGGCACGTATACTTTCCACATCACCCCACCAGTAGTCACTGAATAAAGTGATAATTATTGATATTCCTACAGTTTCCAGGAAAATCGAAGCTAATAATAAAATACTCTATTTCTGTTACACGGCTAATAACTTAGTGTATGATTTATGGCCATATTTCAACAGTCCTTCAAAATAAAGAATCAGCAGAATAAATTATTCTGGTTTATAATGAGTGACATATATATAAGTATTGTGGGTCTTGTCAGTGTTTCTTCAATATATCAAGAAAAAGAATAAGTATAGAATAAGGAGACTGTCATCATTTTATTGCCTTTACTTGCCTTTTTCTAACTAATTATGTGACTGACAGAAATCCCCTCTATAGAAAATTCTGATGTGATTTAATAAGGGGGGGAGGGAAGAAAACCACTTTCTGCAGAGATTTCTTTGACTCTGCTCTTTTTGCTCCTTCCCTCATTTCCTCCACCTTTCTCCAAAAATAATGACTCAGCTAATAGGGAATGTTTCCTCCCATACTTTTTGGGATAATAAAACACTGTCTGAATATTTCATGTGCCCTCTATGTTAGAAATGAGCATTTTGTATTCAAAAAGAACTATGCAGAAGATCAGGACTTTCTTTTCAGCCTAGGAGCTGCTGGGTAGCTAGTTATTTATCATAGAATCATAGAATAGTTAGGGTTGGAAAGGACCTTAAGATCATCTAGTTCCAACCCCCCTGCCATGGGCAGGGACATCTCACACTAAACCATGTCACACAAGGCTCTGTCCAACCTGGCCTTGAACGCCACCAGGGATGGAGCATTCACAACTCCCCTGGGCAGCCCATTTGAGTGCCTCACCACCCTCTCAGTAAAGAATTTCTTCCTTCTATCCAATCTAATCCCTGTTTAAGTTTTAACCCATTACCCCTTGTCCTATCACTACAGTCCCTAATGAATAGTCCCTCCCCAGCATCCTTATAGGCCCCCTTCAGATACTGGAAGGCTGCTATGAGGTCTTCATGCAGCTTCTGTTCTCCAGGCTGAACAGCCTCAACTTTCTCAGCCTGTCTTCATACGGGAGGTGCTCCAGCCCCCCATCACCTTCATGTCTCTCCTCTGGACTTGTTCCAACAGTTCCATGCCCTTTTTATACTGAGGACACCAGAACTGTACACAGTACTCCAAGTGAGGTCTCAATATTTGTTAAGATTATGTCATTATTATATATGAAAGAACCCTTCCATAACCTCTAAATATTTCTAAACTCTGCTGTTTCACTACAGGAATTTATAATTGGACTTCTAGTCCTAAGAAGTGTAGCTAGACATAAAACAAATACAATAGATGGTATAACCACCCTGTAGAAGTCTTTCCATAAAAGGTGCTGCATATCAGCACACCACTGTTGTACAATCCAACACACATCTCTCTCAACGTTTCAAATAATCTTTTAATATTGAAGAATGACTACTACTCTATAGACAGGTACAATACATCTTTTCTCACAAACCTTCTGCTCTATGTCAAGAAAGCGTTGATGTACTTTTCAGGCATATCCCTTTACAGAATCACAGCTTTCTTCCACATAGGCTCTCTGGCAGAAAGGGAGGGAGCTCACTGAAAAGTCCCTCCAGACTTTTAGTGTTCTTATCAAAGAAAAACAAGTCATTTTGATGCAAGTTTTTCTCCACTTTGAAAAGAAAAATTGTGTCTTTTCATACATTCCTTATTTCCCCACTTTCTCCCACTTTCTTCTTGTGTTTGTTCAACTTTCTTCACCGGAATAAAGAAAACTACTGTTTCCATACCTCCTTTTCTTGCACTTAAGAAGGGAATAATCCATAGAAACTTTTTAACAGCATACAAAACCATTATTTTCTTTTCCTTTTATTCCACACAGGGTCTTTTCCTCCCCAACAGTTCTGTCAACTGGTTAACCAGAGGGTGATTTTGACATGCCATTTGACATCTTTCAAGCTCCAGGGTCCAAAGCTCTTCAGTTAATGCAAAATTCTTCTAAGAATAGCCCTCTGCTTGCCCAATTCTCCAGTGAAAAAGCAGTACAAATGGAAACAATCATCACTCACCTGAACCATGCCTAGTTTCTTGCAAAAACGCTTGACATGCAGCATTTTATTCAATAATTTCTCTGTTGTTCTTATCTGCAAATAGTAAGACCAATAATCATGACACTGGAGAATTGTTAGCACGTTTCTGACCACCTGTAAACACTATTAGGATGTGTTTCTACTATCCTCAGTCCTACCATTCCAAAGTAAATCATCTGAACTGAAAAACTGACAAACAAAATAAATGGTGGGAAATGGCTTGAAGCAAAAAATGAGTCAGTAGCAAAACACTAGCACTTTCTGTGACAACATACTCAGGCTACTGCCATAGTTTCCAGCAATTGAAACCTACCTCAACTTTTAAGAAAAAAATAGCTGTTATTCAAATGAAAAATACTTGTTATGATTTATAAGCTTTTGGTCCCAATTTGTTACAAGCTTTTGGTCCCTCTGTTACTGGTATTAGGTTTCATGTCACAGCAATTTTAGAGGTGAACTTGTGCACTATCTTAATCAAGGATGTATTAAACACTGATGATGGTTTAACAAGTGTTAGCTCATTTACTTAACCACCTATGTGATTAAAAGAAAAGAAAATCAGGTCTGTGACAGACAACTATACTTATGCCTGCATGTATGCAGGGACAGTTGCCTACTGTCTTCGGTAGATGGCTGCACAGCTACAAATGGGTATAACACTTGTCCTAAAAAATAGCGAACATGAGACTCTGTTTTCTTGACTGCAGAATAAGAAGAAAGCGTTATGCATCATGTTACTATATTAACTGTAACGTAAGTCCAGTTCAAAACAGTTCATTAATCATTAGCTTGTTATTAACTCAGAAATTCTTTGTACCACTTTCCATTCTAAAGAGGGTACAAACAAGGACTTCAAGAGATGCTTCCTGAGAGATCAGAAGTCTGAAATCCATGCACATTTGACATTCAGCCGTCCTGTACTCTTTAGTGAATCATCGTGGGAGTGTTAGAAATCCACCAGACTAAGAAAACCAGTAAGTACAGAGATAGCATTATTCCACACTCCCAGCATGGCTGAACAACAAAAAGAACACTGGCAGACAGCGTTAGCTTTGGCCTTAGATCAAGAGAGCTGGCATTTAAGAAAGCTAACAGACTGAATCTGATCTTTATTTTCACAGGGTTAGCATGAGCTTTTACACTGATCTAGGCCTATAATAGATGTAAGAGGTAGCTATATCCCTTTGCTGTAGTGAGATGTAATTCTTCCTCTGCATAATAAACATCTCTCGCTAGCAGCTTAGCAATTTGCCTTGCTATACCTACCAAGGTGGCATTGAAATGGACTATTTATTAAAGCAAAACCAGTTTAATCTTAGGCTTCATCTTACAAACCACACCTCCAAAGCATTTTATGAAAGAAAACACATAGCCTGCCCAGCTGTGTAAACTGAACCAAATTCTGTTCTTACAACAACATGCAAACTGGAATCAAATCCACTTGACTCTGTATTTATAAAAGCAAAACAGGTCATGGGGGACTATGTGTTAAGCATACAACTATGTATCGCAAGGCTGCTGCACTCAGCAGTGCCTTACTGACTCAGTCTGCGTTAATCACCCTGTTATTGTGCAAAACCTCTTTGAAACTACCCCTGCCTCCATGTTTGAAATACAGTAATCATTCCTAATACTGTTACTAGGGGAAATAAACTGACAGCACAGAGAAAGCTCCCATCTGCCACATTTAAATCCATGTTCACTGCATCTCAGAAAATGTGCTGCAGAGTCAGAAAATTTTCAGAGGAAGGTAACAACCACTGGAAGTTCAACTGGTGGAAGCACTGGGAGACTGCTAGGAAGGAACATTGTAACATTTGCCCCAATCTGCTACCTGCCCCTAATCATGGTTAGATGCGACATTGGGCTGGACAGAACCTTTCAGCTACCCTTTATGGATATGCTTTACATTCTTATGTTACATTCATTGCTCACTAACAAAAAATAGCCCTAAATTTTGTTACACATTCAGCTTTGTCACTCACTTGTGGGGACACATTTTTAGTAAAATATTCATATGGGATGGCATATGTCTCTAATCTGTTGAAAACTGCTGGAGAAACAAAATCAACCCCTGGTTAACTGATACCATTTGAGAACCCTTCTGCTCTTATTTCACTTCTTTGTTGCACCTCAGATTCAAAGAAATGCTTAACATTTTCTAGAATCTGGAGAAAAATTCAAGGCTTATAGAAAAGCTATTACTTGAAATATGTGTTCTTAAGCTATTCTGTCTGCTTTTGATCTGATTACGTGGTAGAACCTTATCTAGCAAGTATACACCAAAGGCAAGATTATTTGTTTAGGATGTAGAATGTACGATCTCTATTATTAGATATAATAATGTGTTAGTGATACTTAGGCCCTTCTCTTTTTTTCAGATTAGGTCTTAGGTTTGCCATTATTATTTCCATCTAGGCACTGGAAGAAGTGAGCTTTGAAAACATGCAGAATACACCAAAGATTTATTATTTAAGTATTATAAAATTTACCACCTAATCTGCTAATTTCACAACACAGCTGAACCTACTTGTATCCCAAGGAATATAAATTTTCCATGGTTATGATATCTGGAAGTCAGGAGTGTGGGTTGAAGATTAACAACTTCTCTGCCTACTACAGTCTGCTCAGACAGGCCACACACATTTGGCAGAAATCAACAAGCACCTACCTTAGCAAATCTGAACACAGCAAAGACTGTTTTGACTCCTTTCCCTTTGAAGATTAATCCTCATCAAATATGCCAGAACATTTCCTACAGGTTTGCATAATCTATGTTGGCATTTTCAAAATTAATATCTAGAGGAATAAAGAAATACTGATCCTATCCCAACTACTGAGACATGCAGCGTTGAGTGCTGCTTTGGCAAGCCTAAACTCATACCCATCTGCCAGAAAAGCAATCTGGCCACTCAGCAAGGTGAAACCATGAAGGCAGATGGCGCCCAATGACAAACTGTCGAATGCAAATAACTGGTTTCCAAAGAAATACCTCCTAATGGCAAACACCTACTAATTAGGCTGGATAAGCCGTTCCAAAGATATCCTGCCTATTCATATCTGTTGGCATGATGAAGACTTAAATCATACATCTGGGCATGTTGCCCCAAGGCCTCCTTTTCTGCTCAGACAGCCATCTGAAGTATTCTTAGCATAAAGGGTTATTAGCATTACATTTAGTGCCCAAATAATTACATACATTTTTTTAAAAAACAAACCAACCAACCAAGCAAAACTGGCCATTAACTTCTGAGTTCCAGAACCAGGAAATTTACTTGAGTCAGATAAAACACTGAAAACCAGCAATTCTGTTTATTGATGCTTAATCTCCACAAGACATATTTTAAAGTTATGTAATAATAATATGAAGGCAAGGTTTACATTTATTTGTTCTCATATCTCTGTAGAAGACAGGGGGTTGGATCTTCCAGCATCACAAACACAAGTCATTGCACAGTCGAATTTTTCCACTAGAAAACTGTAAAAAGAGTAATTGAGTCCAACATCTGCCCAACATAGCACAAGCCAGTGCCAAATAAGTCACATTAGCTGAATGTTTATCAGTACTAATATTCACATATAAAGATTAAGAGCCACAAATAGAAAAATAATAAGAAATAATTTTGCATATTCAAATCTTCAGCCTTATCTTTAACAGGTAAGCATTTTCAAGCACTGAAAGGCAGTACCCCTGGCATGGCTCTGTGGGGGAGAAGAAAACGCTGTCCTCTACCTCTGTAGAAAGAAAGACCTCCCAACCTGTCTTGAAATACATCTGCTCTAAGACAAACTTCAGAGGAGTTCAATTCATTTCACAGAACCAATTAAAAATATGCTATTTTTTTAAATAATTGTTGCTGTGAAACAAAGATTGAGAAATAGTGCAGAAATATCTGCATGTGCTCTGTCTTTCATCCAGTGTCTATTTTTATGAAGCTTCTATGACTAAAATAGAATATGACAGGATTTGCTGTTGACTAGTTTCGTCCACAAAGTCTTGGCTTTTGTGTCATAGTGATGGTTGTTTGCTCACCCTTTCTGGAAAACTTTGCCTTGGATATGGCCCACAGATCAGTGAAAGGTAGTGTGCTGTCCCATCTACCTCAACTCCATACCTAGATAAAGGCAATCATGCTGCAAAAAAGAAGAAAGCAAACTTTTTCTTTTCTGTCAATTGGAATATATTAAGGGAACTATAAAATCACAAAATACAACTTGCAGCTGAAAGCCTATAAACACAGCACTGAATTCACACACATTGGGAAGTCAAACACAAATGAAATGCAAAAATCTGCACCAAGACTCTGCCTGCACAAAGCATTTAACAAAATGAAAACAAAAGGACTGGAAAACTTCACAGAAGTAACTGTCCATACGACAGCAATTACATGTCTCAGGGGCCTCCTATGTATACTGTGATGAAAAACAAGCACCTACACGTAGCTCTGTTCAATGATTAATCCTTTAAAGCTTCAGAAGAGGTAAGTTTTGGTGAACACCACTTCCAGTTCATTTCAAAGCCAAGATCAAAAGGAAACCTTTTGCCTTTGGTTAGAAACATACTGGCAAAAAAGCTAAACTATGGTTTATCAGTCTTTTTTATTCTGGAGTTATTTAGGAGATTGCCAAAGAACAATGTTAATTCCTATTCCCTGACAAAGGAAAAGATTCTACTGAAAGTAGAAGAATGAAAATGGGTATCTTTACAGTAGATTCAAAAAATGGGTAGACAGAATTTCCAGCTTTCATCTAAAATGTTCTATTGAGGACAAAATGACGCATCTTTTTTTTAAAGTAACTTTGTCCAATGATTTCTAAAGTGCCCCACAACGAAGGTAAAGGTTTCTTCCCTCCCACACTATATGAGCAGAAGAGGAACTTTAAAGAATTTCATTGGAGGTAATGAAATTCTGACATAATAAATTCAATTGAAATTCACAGTACATTCATCTTTCTGTCATGATTCCACTTGTGACAGTCACAGTCTGCTTCCTGCATGCTTCTCCGTGCATGCACAGTTCCAGAAGGGTGGAAAGGCAAGGCAATAGCGCAGAACTTACATTCACGGCAGGAAAGAAGCTGTCTTCACCAAGCAGCATTTCTACTACCTGCTCCCTGGAGATAACAGAAAGCAAACTCTTCCTACTTAATCTGAAACAGCTAATATTAATACTACAATGATAATGTCCAAAAGGTCTGGCTTGTACATGCTAGTAAATTACAAGCTCCTTAAACACTGGCAAAAGAGGAATGTTAACAATCACATGAGTTAAGCATTACAATGAAATTGTAACCTGGCATTACACATACGTCCCTAGTATTTAAGGTATATAGAACCTTTACTTACATTGTAGAACTTGGTAAAACATTTGGCTGGAAATACCCTCAAAATCTTACTAAGGTATTTAAAGCACTAATAGGTGACAAAGTGATCTCCTTCCTGAAATCCTGTATGCTAAGACTGAACTTGGCAAGGATTTCTCTTTTCAATTAATTTTAAAAAGTCTAAAAGTAATCATTCCCACAGTCAATACTAAACAATTTCCATTTGTTTTATAGCAAGCTCAGTACTGTAGGTGAAGACTGAACATCTCAATTTACAGTTGCAAATCTTAGTATTACTTGTTTACCATTGTTTATTCTTACTAAACTTCATTTATATTAACTGAGATTTCCATAAAAATCAAGTGTTTTTAATTTATGAAGGTCCTTCTTACCAAGAAACTGCATTGGTCACAGGTTAGCTCTCTGAAAGCCCTTCCAAACTTTTCTGACTACCTAGCCTGTGTTTTTATACAATGCGCACATACACCTCTAAATATCCATTCTGTTTGTGAAAGCTGACTACAACTACCTACTAGCCACAAGCCTGCATAAAGAACATAAGCCCCCTGCCACACAACTGGGCATTTATTTTAGCTCTTCTTAATCTAGGGGTTCTTACGGAATATATTTTGTGACAACAATTCTGATCCCATACCCATGACTATGCAGTTTCCTTAGTATCTTACTGTAAAGCACTTCCTGCAAATTGGTGAATTCCCAGAATCAGATCTCTGCTAGCTACGATTTTATTGACAAGAAATCATGGAAACTTAGAAGCAAGGCAAGATGCCATTCTATGATCAGAATCTTTAGGAGGTCTTGCCTATCCAAAATATTTACCTTCAGTATTTTCAAAACTGTCATTTATAAGAGAAAAAAATAAATTCAAAAATACAAAATGTGTCCATGGTCAAAATATTATTATTTAGACTCAGAAATGCTGTAAAAAAAAGAAAAAAAAAAAGATAAAGGATGTAAGATAAATATTTTCATTCCATTTTCATTCCATTTACAAATACGCTGTATCCTCTTTACGGATACCAGTTCCAACTAGCCACAATGATAGCAGTAAGATTCATATACATGGGATGAATTCAATGTTCAGAAAGACAATAAACAATGAATTTGAGTTCTGTAAACACGTTATTGAAAATATTTATTGTACTCAGCATCAAAATTATAAGTGATGTCAATTTAAATAAATGCAGTGCCCAAAGACTAGAACTAGCAACCAGTTTCTGTGTGTGATGCATGTATCTTATCCAGTATGTTCTTGATGTTTTCTACACAAACCTCTTCTTTCTGATGCTTCATAGAGGCTTGCTTCCATATCTCCTGAAACCTTTCATCTGAAATGTTCATGTCAATGTTGCATAGAATTCCTGCAATCTACAAAATAATAGAATTTGTGCAATTCTGGTCAGAATTTTCTTTCAACTGTATAAAGTCTGGCTTTTACATAAATCAGGAAACTCTACCTGCCAAAGAATATTTTCCCACTTTTAAATAAAAACTACAGACTACATCCTGCTTCATTAACCAAAGAAGTTTCTATTTAAGGAAATCTGAATCTTATTCGGATGAAAGCTGTGGTGCTTTTGTGGTGCACAAAATTGTCTTTAGTTAATAAAGTAATGTTAATGCAACTTCAACACTGGAAAAATCAAACAAAGAAGACTCAGGGGAAAAAATGCTTTTCAAAAGCTGTAAGTCAAGTCCTTTTTATCCATTGTATTTTTACTGTTCACTGTTACCAACATACATCAGATTATATTACTTCCTGTATTTCACACAAGAGTACTATACACAAGATCTTGAGTTGGTACAAGAGAAGTGGGTCGAGCGACTAAAGTGAAACGGTTCACATCAACTTTAGGTCTTGCTATAGCTTTACACCAAAGCAATTCAGCAGAAGGATTTTTTTTCCCGTATTTTTTCACTCGGATGCTTCCTGCTGTATGCCCCACACACTGACCTGTTGACTCAGAGGAAGGTGGCTTCAGAAGAATATTGACATAACTTGCACTTTTGTTAGTACAAGCAAACGTCTGGCTTCTTCATCTGTATCATTTGTGTGCATGTGTGTTACCTTAATGCTCTGGAGATTTTATGCATGCTTTGGTAAAGACCTTTAACACAGTCAAATCAACCTTGTTTTCACCTTTCTCTAAAACTGTCTTTTGTATAAACACAGGCCTGATTCACAGTACAGCAAATCTACAGCTTCAACTTAGCCAATAAATCTATGACAGTTTATGCCAGATGAATTTACAAGAGGAAAACATGAACTAGATTTTGTTTCCTTAGGCATAGGTGTTGTTTCAGTTAAATCAATAACATTACTCATGAGGAAAACAAACCAGATTTGATCTAATGTCATCAACAAGCTAGTGAAACTTAAAAGTCAAACTAAATATTCCATTACAGGCTATCACTCCAAGGAAATAAAGGACTACATGCTCTTATAACTTGGCTTCACCACATTAAAATAATTGATTTATGATTGATTTTATAAATCAATTAATTGATTTATAAGCCTTGACTCATCAACAGCCATACAATAATCACTGACTAAATCACAGACTTACAGATGGGGTTAAACTAACCCTTACCTAATATTAACATGATCTTATTGAATATAAATTACACAATACTACTCAGTTACGTAACTTCTGTTCTCTTCAGTAGACTGGGACAAATTCCAGTAAACAAAACAGCAGGCTCTAGAGCTATTTTGTTCTTCTGTAACACAAAGAGTCACCTCATGAAACTGCTTTATACTGAGAATTTGCATTCATTTCTTAGAAAGGAACCCAGCAGTACTAAATGACTCTAGGCTTTCATATAATAATTTCATTACCTACTACATGTTTGAAAATATTAATGCTCCATCTCAAAATAAAGACCATCATTTAAATACTGAAACATGAGTATAGGGTGATTTAACACACTCACAAGTGGTTTTGTACTGAACTCTGCATAGCCCATACAGTCTACAAAGGAGTATGACATCTCAGGCAACATTACAACTTCAGAAAAGAGTTTTATCTACTGCTTGACAGGTATAATGGGCTTCTCAATGAAGCATGAATTCTATTTACTGTTAGCTATATTCTTCATGCACAGATTTCCCACTTCAGAGCTAGACTATAAAATGGTAAATGCTCACGTATACAATGCTCTGACAAGCCATTTTATGGATACATATAGAACATGACACCACACCTTTCATATCTTCAGCCACTAACTAGCAACATGCTCTTCTGTAAAATGCATACTCAATTTCCAAATCCACTTTCAAATGTGACTATTTAATATAATGACTAATAGAAAGAAAGATGTTGTCAAGGCTTCTTTTCTCGCTTTAGACTGAAATTTCACATTTTGTTACAACCGTCTCATAAACTGTATTTCAGGTAATGAAGTCCTCTATTTTTTCACAAGAAAATGCATAAAAATGTAGATGCAAAAGAACAGACAATACTGAGAAAGCAGCAAAGTTGTTTTAGCATTTTTGTGGGGTTCACAGCATTTGGACTGTGAAATAACAGGGTGGTAGTAGCACCCAGAAATATCAGGTAGAAAAATTGCAGAGTCTCCACATCCTATCTTTCTCTTCAGAAATATGAGAAGACACAGCGCTGGGGTGTGACTCCTTATATCCTCTACTGCTGTAAAAGTCCTTTGTAGATCTGAGCCAAGACTCGCCAAGACTCAGCAAGACTCAGCAGAGCACTTAAAACATATATTCACACAGTTTGCTGATTTTGCCATTAGCGAAACCTGCATGTTTGTTTGAGGAGAGGCACCTTGGGTAAAATTTTCCACTGAACACCCCTCTGTGATAGAAACTAGCTTTACACACCTGTAAAAATCTTATGGGTTTTTTTAAGACAGAGAATCATAAAATAACTTAGGTTAGAAGAGAACTTTGGAGATCATCCATCCAACCACGTAATCAAAGCAGAGCTAACTTTACCATTTACCATTAAACCATGTTGCTTAAGACCTTGCTCAGAAATTTGAATATGTGCAAGGATGGAAATTTCACAACTGGTTTGCTCGTCAGATTGCAGAAATGATAAGTCATAGACTCTTAAGCCCAGACTAATTACCAATCCTCATGCAACACAGCATTTGAGCATGTTAGTAACAACACCCTTATGTACTTCCTTATATGACTTATTGAAGTTGGATTTCAATAAAATTAGTATCTACCACATTTATGAATACTTTTGAATGTGAAGAGCATATATTTATCAGATAGCTGAATGGATGCAAAGAAAGATGGCAATATTGCACCAGTGAGTTTTACAAACTTTTATTTGATAATATGGCTTTCCAGTCCCACATGGCTAGAGGTACATTTCTTATGGAAGAATCATAGAATGGTTTGTGTTGGAAAGGACCTTAAGATCATTTAGCTCTACTCCTTCTGCCATGGGCAGGGACACCTCACACCAAACCATGCCACTCAAGGCTCTGTCCAACCTGGCCTTGAACGCTGCCAGGGATGGAGCATTTACCACTTCTTTGGGCAATTTATTCTAGTTCTTCACCACCCTCACAGTAAAGAACTTCTTCCTTTTATCTAACCTGAACTTCCCCTGCTTAAGTTTTAACCCGTTACCCCTTGTCCTATCACTACAGTCCCTGATGAAGAGTCCCTCTCCAGCATCTTTCTAGGCCCCATTTTTCAGAATATTCTGAAAAAATGCACTATACCTCCTCCTTTGGTCTTGTTTTGAAAAAGTCTTTTTCATACACTCCCTTTTGACTGAAGACAGAAGGGAATAATAATGCATAAGCACTGGTGTCATCACCATAATTAGTTCTGTCACTGAGGCAGCGAATTAGAGGAGGAGGAAGATCTGAACGAATACTTGGAACACCACGCACTGGACAACCTATGAAAGTCAATCAACAAGGCAGTATGGAAAAGCCTGTATGTAAAGACAGTGTCAGGGAGGAAAAAACCATTTTGTATTAAATAAGAACAAATTTGATACTTTGTCATATGTAGGTTCAATAACGAGTCTCATAATTTTCTTCTTCATCTTTTTTTTTCTTATTTTAGAATTTCTAGCTTCAGGTACATCATGAAGCATGACAGCAGGAGATCTTGCAGTAATATTCTAGAACTTACCCAGAACTTCCAGATAAAAACATTTTTAGGTGATTCCAACACGATATTGTTCTTCTAAAGTTACTAGCTTAATTTCTCAAAGATATCTAGATTAACTGTCATGTTTTCAATCGATTAACCATGCAAAATATCCAAGTCATGCAACTTCCAAGCCACAATCCTAAACAAACTTAGTTTAGATAAATTAATTCACTACTGTATGTTAGTAGAACCTGTAGCAATATTTTTTCAACTTGTTGCTGACTTTGTCTTAAATAATGCTCAGAAGTGAAAAGTACCGTTCACTGTACTTACAGGTTGTTGGAAGACCACCTACTACTGCATTGTACTGAGAAGAAGTTGTTTGATAATTTGCAAATACATGATCTGTTGGTCTTGTATTTCTGGTGTCTTTTCTGAGCTTTCCAGTTTTTTTAACACAAGATCTTCCTGCTTCAGCTCCTTTGTGCCTTCAGGCAGAAAAACAGCATCCATTTTTTCTGCTATAAGCAAAAGTTATGGTACAGCCAAGATTTATTATCAGCACATTATAGACTAAGAAGTAAAAACCATTGTTTAAATCCTTGAAAACCTTTAAAGTAGGTAAGATAATTAATCTGCATTTCTGATAAAGATTCTAAGAGAATTTTTACCTTCTCCTAATTTATGCAACATTCTCAACATGCAACACAGAACTCCAGGGTTCTGAAAAACTTTTTGTAATCTGAGGTTCTGTCAGTGGTAGGCACTCTCTAAATCTTACCCTTCTAAAGGAGCACCCAGTCAACAACAGCAATGTCCTTTCAATAGCTATTATGAGAACAAGATCATCACCAATGTTTTCCCACCCTTAGTCGTCTACCTTTTGTAAGTATTTTTCTTCAAACTTTTTTAACAGCCATTTTGTTTTTCCAGTTCAGAAAGTTTGTGAACTCCAAATAATTAATCAGACCGTCTTTATCCGAATCACAACAATCAAATAAGGAATCCAGGAGCTCATCATCTAGATTTGGATTAAGCTGAAAACAGGACTTTCGTAGGTTATCCTTGTCTATCATTCAGTCACAATTCTATTATAAATAAAACAAAACAGCTGTAACGACAGCCATTATAAAATGGCTCCACCAAAAGGAACACATACACATTCGTGTTTACATATATATATATATAAATGCAGCACCAGACACATCATTTCAGAAGAGCAAAACTGTTGAATACAAAAAGACACCCTTAGTAATTTAGAAATTAACTGTCAAAAAATAATTTTCAACTTAATACAATGATTCGAGAGTAAAACAGTGTGACAGAGTATTATGACAAGATAACAATCTGATCATAAATGTTGAGGCAAAGCAAAGATTTCTTTTGAAAGTAAGGCATCAATCATCCTGTATACATTACAATTTATGTTGTATATGAAATGTCAATTATAAACTTTCTTTCAGAGAGAAAAAATGATCTGAATTTCTGCTGCTTGGAGACTCAGTCAAAAAGTACAGCTTGGAAGAAAATATAAACATAATCCCTTCAACTGTTTTTCTTTTAAGAAGAAATACCAAATTTTGAAGAGCGAAAAATGCTAAGATTATTCCTGCTCACATGTCCCTTGCTTGCTGTGAACTTGGATATACCTGGAAAGCTGCAAATACTGTTGTGTTTAATTCCATAGCATATCATAGTAGATTGAATATAGAATAACTATTAAGCTACCTTGTCTTTATAGTCTTCATCTATATTTGCTTTGCTATGCTTGTGTTTCTTCATGTCTCTATCTCCATAGCACGGAGCGCTGTGTCACGCATTCCTTTACATTTATACTTCTTCAAAGCACTAACCTTATCATAATGCCTGAATGCTCCTGGTATCATGTCAAAATTCTCATAGTTAGTTTTCTTCAAACTCTGCTGAACTTTAGTGAAAAGACTTCTCCCTTTGTCTTTACCATGGAGTATCTCACACGGAACCCCATGGTGAAGAAGTTCAGCAACTACGATAAAAAATGAATACTTTCTTGATTAGTTGTGCATATAAAGAAAATGGACATTTTTCAAAAGGAAAATTTCAGTTTCAAGATGCTGATTTTAAGCACTGCTAAACATCTGATACATTTCATTAAAAGATCAAGCGGTCCATATGATGATTTCTCTACTCATATGCGGTAAATATCAAAGCTTTTGAAATATCTTAATATAGCTTCACAAGTCCATCCACTGATCCCCAAAGCTTCTGACAGCAGTAAGAGTTACTCAATGTCCAAATAGTTGAGACCAAAAGAGCATGTATAATTATTCTATCACTTCCAGTCCGTTGTATTTCTTACAAGAAATAATGTGAAAGTCAATGTAATATTTCAGATAACTACATACCACTTATTTCTATAAAGACAATCTACTATTTTTGTGTTATTCTTCCCATTTTGTACATATCCTAAGATTATTATTATTTTTAAACACTTTAGCACACTGAGCTACAGTTCTCATCCAAGTCCCCAAGCACCAGGATCACTTTCTGGAGTAGACATTCTTTCAGAGTCCAATAAATATTAGTAGCTCATCTAATCTCCTTCTAACAGAAATGTACATGCATTATTTTCTATTTGTTAATAAAGAAATTTTTTGTTCAGTTTTTCTGCTGTTCCTTATTGGAAAAGCATACCTACACACTTAAAATATTTAACTTTATTACACTACACAGTGAAGTGTGTATGAATGGGGCATGAATTAGCAGGGCTCATTTGGAGAGCTTTAAACTAGATTCGAAGGGGGATGGGGTTGTAGCTGGGCTTGCCCCAGTGGGGCAGCACTCTAGAATTGATGAAGACTGGGAGGCCTCCTATAATCCTAGGGTGAAATCGGTGAGCTCAGCTCGCTCCTTGAAATGCCTGTACACCAATGCGCGCAGCATGGGAAATAAGCAGGAGGAGTTGGAGACCTGTGTTAAGTCAGGAGATTATGATCTGGTGGCAATTACAGAGACGTGGTGGGACAGCTCACATGACTGGAATATAGTCATGGAGGGCTATGTCCTTTTCAGGAAAGACAGGCCAGCCAGGCGGGGTGGTGGGGTTGCTCTTTATGTGCGAGAGCAGCTACAATGTACTGAGTTCTGTCCAGGGACAGAGGACGAGCGAGTTGAGAGTCTGTGGGTGAGAATTAAGGGGCAGGCTGGCAGGGGCGATACTGTTGTGGGTGTCTCTTACAGGCCACCAGATCAGGGTGAGGAAGCTGACGAGTCCTACAGGCAGTTGAGAGCAGCCTCACAGTCATAGGCTCTGGTCGTCATGGGGGATTTTAATTTCCCTGATGTTTGCTGGAAGGACTACTCAGCAACCCAGCCACAGTCCAGGAGGTTCCTCCAGTGTATGGATGATAACTTCCTCATCCAAATGGTGGATGAGCCAACCAGGAGAGGAGCGCTGCTGGATCTCATCCTCACTAACAAGGAGGGTCTGGTCAAAGCAGTAAAGGTTGAGGGCTGCCTTGGTTGCAGTGACCACGAGATGGTGGAATTCAGGATCTTGTGTGGTAGGGCCAGTAGAATAGCAAGTAGAATTGCAACCCTGGACTTCAGCAGGGCAAACTTTGGCCTTTTCAAGCAATTGCTAGGGGAAATCCCATGGGCAAGGCTGCTTGAAGGTAAAGGGGCCCAAGATAGTTGGTTGGCATTCAAGGACTGCTTATTCTGAGCTCAAGAGCAGAGCATCCTGACACGTAGGAAGTCAAGGAAGAGGGCCAGGAGACCTGCGTGGCTAAATAAGGAACTGCTGGGTATGCTCAAGTGGAAGAGCAGAGTTTACAGGTCATGGAAGGAGGGGCTGGCCACTTGGGAGGAATATAAGGCTGCTGCTAGAGGATGTAGGAAGGCAGCTAGGATGGCTAAGGCCTCCTTAGAATTAAATCTGGCAAGAGGGGTCAAGGACAGCAGAAGGAGCTTTTTCAAATACATGGCTGATAAAACTAACACCAGAGGCAAGGTTGGCCCACTGGTGAACGGGATGGGTGCCCTGGTGACAGAAGATACTGAGATGGCAGAGTTATTGAATGCCTTCTTTGTCTCAGTCTACTCTGCCGGAGGCAGTCCTGAAGAGCCCTGTACTCCTGAGACCTCAGATGAAGTCAGGTCACTGGAGCAGTTTGCCTTAGTCGATGAGGACTGGGTTAGGGAGCAATTGAGCAATCTGGACATCCATAAATCCATGGGTCCAGATGGGATGCACCCGCGGGTGCTGAGGGAACTTGCGGAAGTCATTGCTAGACCACTCTCCATCATTTTTACCAAGTCTTGGGAAACGGGAGGGGTGCCTGAGGACTGGAGGAAAGCAAATGTCACTCCAGTCTTCAAAAAGGGCAAGAAGGAGGACCCGGGTAACTATAGACCAGTCAGCCTCACCTCCATCCCTGGGAAAGTGATGGAACACCTTATCCTTGATGCCATCTTAAGGCATGTCAAGGATAAGAGGGTTATGAGGGGCAGTCAACATGGCTTTACCAAGGAGAAGTCATGCTTGATCAACCTCATAGCCTTTTATGAGGAAATAACACGGTGGATGGATGATGGCAGAGCGGTGGATGTGGTCTACCTTGACTTCAGCAAAGCATTTGACACAGTCTCCCACAGCATCCTCATAGCTAAACTGAGGAAGTGTGGTCTAGATGATCAGGTAGTGAGGTGGACTGCGAACTGGCTGAAGGAGAGAAGCCAGAGAGTTGTAGTCTATGGGGCGGAGTCTAGTTGGAGGCCTGTATCTAGTGGAGTGCCTCAAGGGTCAGTACTGGGACCAGTATTATTTAATATATTCATCAATGATTTAGATGAGGGAATTGAGTGTACTATCAGCAAGTTTGCTGATGACACTAAGCTGGGAGGAGTGGCTGACACACCAGAAGGCTGTGCTGCCATCCAGCAAGACCTGGACTGGCTGGAGAGTTGGGCAGGGAATAACTTGATGAAATATAACAAGGGAAAGCGTAGAGTCCTGCATCTGGGCAGGAACAACCCCAGGTTCCAATATAGGTTGGGGAACGACCTGTTAGAGAGCAGTGTAGGGGAGAGGGACCTGGGGGTCCTAGTGGACGCCAGGATGACCATGAGCCAACACTGTGCCCTTGTGGCCAAGAAGGCCAATGGCATCCTGGGGTGTATTAGAAGGGGGGTGGTCAGTAGGTCGAGAGAGGTCCTCCTTCCCCTCTACTCTGCCCTGGTGAGACCACAATCTGGAATATTGTGTCCAGTTCTGGGCCCCTCAGTTCAAGAAGGACAGGGACCTGCTGGACAGAGTCCAGCGCAGGGCAGCTAAGATGATTAAGGGAGTGGAGCATCTCCCTTATGAGGAAAGACTGAGGGAGCTGGGTCTCTATAGTTTGGTCTCTAATAGTTAGGAGACTGAGGGGTGACCTTATTAGTGTATATAAATATATAAAGGGGGAGTGTCACAAGGATGGAGCCAGGCTTTTTTCAGTGGCAAACAATGATAGGACAAGGGGTAATGGGAACAAACTGGAACACAAGAGGTTCCACTTAAACTTGAGAAGAAACTTCTTCTCAGTGAGGGTGACGGAACACTGGAACAGGCTGCCCAGGGGAGTTGTGGAGTCTCCTTCTCTGGAGATATTCAAAACCTGCCTGGACACATTCCTGTGTAACCTCATCTACGTGTTCCTGCTCTGGCAGGGGGATTAGACTAGATGATCTTTTGAGGTCCCTTCCAATCTCTAGCATACATGTGATACTGTGATACTGTGAATGCTTATGCAAAATTTGAACAAGCCTTCTCTGGTCTTGACCTATTAAACAACTTTGAGCCACTTACCTTTTGTTGCTGCCTATCTATTCGCTGTGTTCCCTAGTTATGAAACATAATGTTAAAACACCATCAATCCCAATATTGACTATTTGAGTTGACTAACTTTCAAAATTTTGTCACAATGATAAGATTTTTTTAATTTTCATTTCCACTTTCTCTCTGCTACCTTCAAGAATGTATTCTTATTTACTGCTAGTTATTTTTTCTCTTTTTATAGAAGTGCAGGAAAAATCGAGAAGAAAGACACAATACTGTTTTAAATAACCATTTTAACTTTGTCACTTAGATGTCAAAATGAGTTTTCTGCTGTTTCTCTACTTCTGACATCCATTTTTTTTCCCCACTAGCAACTTCACCTTAAATTTTCCCTCCAAAACTTTACTACCACTGTTAAATTTCTGTACCTTGCCTCCAAGATTTTAGGAAAATTTTATATTATACAACCAACAGTAATTAATTCAGCATCATTTCAACATTACAATATTTTATTCTGCCCTTGAACTTACCATGTTTATATGGACAGAGCCCAGTCCTGGGTTCAGCAGTAGCAGTCAGTTTTTCTCCTTCTTGGTAGCTGTTGCAGCACTGTGTTTTTGACTTTCGGCCTGGGAACGGAGCTGATAACACCGATGTTTAGACTGACCAAGGACTTTGAGAGTCTCATGCTCTGCCAGGGAGGAGGGGAAGCTGGGAGGAAGCAGGGACAGGACACCTGACCCAAACTAGCCAGAGAGGTATTCCATACCACAGCACGTCATGCCCAGGATGTAGAACTGAGAGTTCCCGGAAGGGCTAGAATGCTGCGGGGTGGGGGTGAGGTACCAGTTGGTGAGCAATTGTATTCTCTTCCTTGTTATTTCCTTTATCATTATTATTATTGGTGGTAGGAGTAGTGATTTGTGTTATACCTTAGTTATTAAACTGTTCTTATCTCAACCCGTGGGAGTTGCATTCTTTTGATTCTCCTCCTTGTCCCTGCAGAAGCGGAGGGAAGAAGGGGGGGGGGGGGGTAGTGGACTGCATGGTTCTGATTTGCGGCCTGGGCTTAAACCACGACACACTCCAAATGTACGGTCTGGGGGAACATTCTTAGTTTCTGCTATACTGTCAATAAGCACATTTCTTTGTTAATTTTCAAATAGTTTAATAGCTAAAATAAACCCTGTGATATTATTAAAAAAAATAATCAGATCATCTGTTATGTAATGAGGGATGACACACATAGTTCACCTGAAATTTGTTTATCAGTACTTTGCTTTGAAGTTGCTATTCCAGAAAAGCATCCCTTTATAAACCTGTTCGGAACATTTGCTGTTTGTAATATAACAGAACCAAACGTAAACATTTACCTTTTGAACATTTATACTCATTAAAAGGAAAAATTATTTTTTTTTTTGAGATGACAGAAATGAGTGAGAAAAGTCCTTGTAACATACTAGTAAAATTATAGGAATATTTAGGACAAACCAGATCTCCAATTGAAATAATGTCTCCAAATAAACTACTTTTGGCTAAAGTGGAATCACATCTCCACTTTTTCACATGTAATTTCGCATCTACCAAAACCAGAAACCAAGGCAATATCCATCTGGAAAACTTGGCCCAGTTTTATTTACCAGAAAATTAAGATGCTGTTGGTGACATTATAGATCTCTTTGTCTATTACTTGGAAAAAGGTGCAATATTTATTTTATCTCTATGTTTAATAATTAAAACTGTCACATGAATCAGAAATCTCCATCAGAATTGAAAACAGAATCAGTGGTTTGTTCTAAAATACAAGACAAACACACACAAAAAAAAAAAAACAAAACAAAACAAAAAAAAAAAAAACAAAACCACACAGAGATAGAACCACTGTGTGCTTTTCTCATTTTCATGTTACACATAGGATGTGGATGGTGAAAATTTCGCTAAATAAAATTATGTTAGCTTGTACTTGTCTTGTATTATTAGTGCTGGGTTTAAGCCTGCACTGCAACACATATTCCCTGACTGACTGACCATATGGCCTCATGTTGTTCTTACTCCAGGTCTACTTCACGTTATGCTGGGATACAATGGAGAGGAGAAACTGGCTGACATTTGTGTTCACTCCTTACCAGGTACCATGGGCATATCCTCCAGAGTCACTTAAGCCTGTGATCTTGAGCTTAAAATTAAATTTTGCTACAAAGTCAGTAATGTTGTTTGTGAGTCTTCAGGTATGATTTTGCAGAAATCTAGAGCATCTGCAAAGACAGGTTTTGTATACGTTCAGGAACTCTAGATTTGTGGCACAGCTGGATCCTGACCACAGAGTACCATAGGACTACTGTAGCTTTTCATAAGCACTGTTCTGTAAAACTAAAAAGCTGTTCCTGATCACCTGAGGTTTTATGAGACATTGCAATGATATGACTGAGATTGAGACATGATGCTAGATAACAAAACAAGTTAGTTCCATGTCCTTTTCCAAGGAAGTAATAAAGAATATAGGTGATGTAACAAAGGTGACCAAAAGTAGTGTAAGAGTAAGCAAAATGGTCAAATCCTCAAGTAGGTGAAACATTTCAGTTCTTTCAAACCTTCCTAACTACAAAAGACAGCGGAAATAAAGTGTTACAGTGTGCTTGTAATTTGTTACATGTAAATTTGATCAATTCAGATACAGACCATTTCAACAGTAAGACTCCACCACATAGACACAATACAGCCCTCATTAGTAACTTGACAACTTATCAGCCTAATAAGGGCAAGCAGAAAGTCCCTTCTTGTAAATGAGTGGTGCAGTGGAAGTACTGATTGCACAATTATCATTTTAAACCAAGACAGAAAGAGATACTGGTGACTTGGCAAACACGAGTGCCCCAGAAAGGCGCAGGGAGCACGCAGCCGGCTCCGCGGCAGCGGCGGGACCCGTTCGGCGAAGGCACTCACGGCCGACAGCTCGGGAAACCAGTCGGTGAACCTCCCCTCGTAGACAGGCCGAAGCTGCCCCTTCATGGCGGCACGAGGCCGTGAAGGCCGTTTGCCCCGCTCGCTTGGTAACGGCGGCGAGTGGCGCCACCGCGCCCCCTGCAGGCAGCGGCGGCGGGAGTGCTTCTGCGGGGCAGTCGGCCCCTCCCGGCCTCGCAGGCATCTCTCAGGCAGCCCCTAGAGAAAGCATGTAAAGAGATTGCACTCAGGCTATTTTGTAACCCTCGTGATATAAGAAAGTAACTAGGGTGCAACTGCAGAGATAGTATGTTTCTTAGGGCAATTAATTAAAGTCCTTGACAATCTACCAGCTTTCAGACATGTGGCTTGGTTTTGATTTGGGTTGAACAAAGGAAAGGTCTTACAAGGTGAGAAGCCTGACCAAACTAAATCTTTATTAATTATTCTAATAAAAAATACAGCCCCTTTGACAAATGTTGTCACATGCATAAAGATATTAATAAAATATTTCACAGAGACCGTTGCTCTAAAGAAAACTGAGACTCCCATCAACATAACAGCACAGAGGTGGGTGACAGAAGCCTGTTAGCACTACCCACATATCAGGACAAGTGAATGCTCTTACTGTTTGTGTTCAATGCCTCAGCACATCATACATCTAAAGCACTGTGTTTGTCTTTTAGAAACAGATGTGCATTATTTTGGAAAAGCAGCATAGGTAAGACTGAACAAGTTTCACCCTGTTTAAAAGCCCCTAAACTCTTACAAAGACTTTTACTTTCAGGTGACATTTAGTAACCTTGCTCCTTCTACCCAGCAAACATCTAAATTTAATCACATCCTGCTGCATTCTCTATAGCCCTATGATGGCAAAACCAATTTTAGATAAACAGACAGAACTTAACCGTAATTAATTAACAAACATTACCAGCTGCTGCCATTTTATTCTCGATCTAACATTTGTTTGATAAGGATTTAAAATTAAGGAAATTAAATTAAAACTGAATTCTCAGGACCCTTTCCTACAAATGGAAGACAAGAGGCTGGGGCAGCAACTGCTCTCTGATAACTGGGCCACCAGGCACTAGGGGTACCTGACTACCTGTTCTGGCTGTCAGGGGCACTAACAGCACACATCAGTAGTATGATCAGCTAGCTTCTAGTATGTGTGTACATAGCTTCACGCTCTTCAAGTAACAGCTGTTATCATCAGCTATTATTTAGCTGTGGCCATGTCAGTGCCCTTCTTCAAAAGTAGGTGTGCTTTTCTGCTGTAGACATGGCTGTACTGCCCCGCTAATATAGAACATCCATGACCAGTTGGGAAGTAAAGATGTTCCTGTACATTCTTAACATGTTCAGTTCATTTCATATTTCAACCATATTTATTGTTAAAGGTTAGAGTGCTCCTGCCAAATAAAGCAGTAATTTTTGGTATTTAATAAACAAAATAAAATGATGGGTTATATCTTGCCTTGTGAACTATTCCTCTGTCAGGTGCAATATCTAGTAAAAGCTAAATTGAGATTTGAACAGAAATCAGGGATTAATTTGATCTTGTTGAGAGGAGTAACTGCGTAAGGATAAAGCTATTGAAACAAGAGGGAACTATTTATACAGAGGAAAAGCAAAGTATAGTATTGTGAAAATTACATGGTAATAGCAGGGCACAGGAAACTGGGGCCTGAATCTTTAGTGTTGTGTTTGTTGTATTTCTAGCTGTCTATCTACCTGTGTACTACTATTTTTTGTGCAATCTGTTTTTATTCTATTTTTACTTTTCTTTTTTCCCCAGTAGGTGGCCACAGTTGCTGACTGAATGAAATCTACTCGGCCCCTATGGAGTGCGTTGTGTCAAAGGCAGAAAAACAGGACCTGACCACGTAAAAAGAATGTCTATTGCAGAAACAAGTAGAGCAGAAGTCCTCAGCCCTCTCTGGTTTGCCCCTCTGGTTTTTTTTTTCAGCAGAAATATGGCTCCCTATAAATCAGATTGAAACCTACTAACAGTATACATGCTTCTCTCTTAGCTATCTTTCACACATCTCTTGGAAGTGAATCTTAAACCCCCTCAGATCAAAAACCTGCTCTTAGAAAAGCTTTAATTTGCTAGCCTCTTTGTGGAACAGGGAGATGCCTCACTGACTGCTTTCCACAGGAGATGTATCCAGGTGCCAGAGAAAGCAGGAAAACATTTTTACCTACAGGAGCTGCTTCTATTATAAATTACTATAGCAGGGTGGATACTGTAGAAAACTAGCTATTAAAAGGAAAATAATGCAAACAAACAACAAAAAACCCACACACCAAAATCTATTATTAGGCAGTAAAAACTGCATCAGTATTTTCAACCTATACCAGGGAAAAAAAATTAAATCTTAAAAAAGTTAATACTGAAGCCACAGAAATGAAACTAAAATAGTAGTGGATGAATCTGGAAATATTTTCCCTTCATATAAATCGTATTAAAAGTAGACAGGATTAAGCCTGGTCAGGCTAAGTGCATTCTCAGCATATTATGGGTGGATGCACAGTATGATAAAGAGTAGTATAAGTTAAGAGTTTCTTACCTCTCTTTTCTAGGGGTTTTCCTAAAGTCCACAGTGCAAATACAAAATGTGAACTCCAAGTTCCATGTAGATATATCCAAGAAGGAAATGCACCTTCTCCCTACAGTTCTGTTCACTTTGGGAATTAGTGCCATATTCATTCTTTCTTAGATTGAAAGGCAGTTGGTGTACAGGAAGAATATTTGTAGGATAAGAAGGATCTATAAATTTTAAAGATAAGTTGAAGAATTAACAAAAAGAAAAAAAAATACTCCATTTTAGAAAGAAAAAAGATCAAAACTTTCTTGACTTGAGCATGAATTTTGTATCTCCTACAATAAAAAAAACCAATAAAACAAACAAAAAAACCCCAAACACACATCTCTATAGAAATCTGTTTTGGAAAACAGTCAACAAAATATTCCCTTCTATAGCAGTACTTGTCATTCGCAAGTTACCATTATTTGCTGACATCCAGTTCCCCAAATACAGGGCCTTTTTCTGTCTTGTTCAGGCTAAAACTGAGGAATGGAAACTGTCTAAACCCCTTCATTTTACTTTCTTTATGAAGCACAAAGACCCCATGTTCTGCAACACAGTTCTCATTTTGAATATGGTACTGGCATAGACAGCAGTCAAAAGCACTATATTTAAAAATTTCTTGAGGCATTTGAAGGCATAAAACTCAATGTAAAAGGCTGCAAATGTTGTAAAACTCTTGAAGGATGTTAGCCATGCTGATATACTTTGCTGTTGTTATTACCTGATTACTTTCATGGTTTTTATTCCACTCATTTTATTGGTAGAAATAAGCTGCACATTATATGCTATGATAAGACCAAACCAATAGATGCACACGCACAATGTCCACAAGCAGAAATAGAAGACAGATGGGAAAACAAAAAAAGATACTATAGCAGATGGACACATGAAAATTAAAAAAAAAGGGTGGGGAGAAGTTCAAAGAGAATGAAGAGGTTCTGTGTGGCCTCTAAAATCTATTTCCATTTGTTACTACATCTATAGAGTCAGATTTAAACACAAGAAGACTGAATAGAGCATATTATTAAACTCTGCAGAGAAATGCTGAAATAGATAGAAACCCATGAAATTATGAACCACTAACAAAATTTTTTTTGTTAACATCATCCAACACAGTTTCACCTATCATCCAACACAGTTTCACCTTTGCTATTTGACTTGGACCCAAGATGACATAAAATAAGAAAACATGATCACTGGTAGGGCTATCCAGTTGATTTCAGAGTTTTTCTTTCAAACAGCTATTTGTCCAGACTACAACAAAAGAAACTCATTTTCATTGTTAACATTCACAGAGACCTGTCAAGACCAAAATACAGTAACCGGAACTCGGTCATTTGGTTACTGCCACACACTCACCTACCTCTGTTTCACACATTCACAGAATCTTTGCTGTTTGCTCACATTCTATGTCAGTGTCAACTAGCAGTGAACAATTTGGGAGTTTCTCAGAGCTGGAGAGACATGCTATAGCTCTGTGTTGTGGTTAGCGAGTTAGCTAGCCAGTAGGACCCTCATGCACGAACACACTTTCTAGCAGCACACCAGTATCATCGCTCTGCTACTGTGCATTTCACATCATCCAAAACATGGACACCCTATATACTTAACAGACAAAAAGCACATGAGATTTGCATTCATGCTAGCAGGTTCAGCAAAATGGCCTGCAACGTATCCTAAGTCTGCTTAGGATGCTGCAACATATCCTAAGTCTGCTGACAGGAATTTGAAAAGGAAAACCTCTCTCTAATCTCTCATGTGAAAGCAACACATTCTTTATAATTTTTGCCCTCTTTTCATTAGTGCAGCTGTATCATGTAATTCCTGTAACAAAAATTCCATTCATCCTTGAATTTCTCGATCTGAAAGATTATTCTGATTTTAGAAAGTATTTGTGTTAGAAATACAGAATATCTGATCCCTCATATGTAATGTTACAGTTCTTCTTTTCGGAACATCACTTGATGGTTTTGTATTTTTTTTCATTCTTCCTGTGCAAACTGAGCATGTGGTTTCACATTACACCTAACCAAAGCTTGCTACAGGTGGTTCTTGGCTCTTTGTCTTCTCTGAACTCATACTCCTTTACTGTCATCTGCATCAGATCTAGACAGCCTGCAGCCAGAGAGAGTTGGTTCAGTCAGTGGAGCCACCATGAAACTGTGTTTTTCAGTGAATAATTTCTGCTTGACATCAGTGGTTGATCCAACCCACCCTCCAGCTGTAGGGTATCACAATTTACTCAGGAGGTGTAAGCTTGCAGATGGAAAAGGAAATGCACTAGGATCATAACTTACATGAATGGCTCTACATTTGAGTAGATTGAAACATGAAATGCCATGTATGACATTAGCATTTAATCTCTAAATTGAATTTAAATACAACACATTCTAAAGAATCAATTTTTTTTTTTTTTTTTTTTTTAATTCAAAACTGTTCATGTATGCACTGGACCGGCTGGAACAGTGTTAATTTTCTTCACATCAACCTGTACGGTGCTGCGGTTCAGATTTGTGACTAAAACAGTGTCGATAACAAAGCAATACTTCAGCTACTACTGAACAGTGCTTACACAGGGTCAAGGCTTTCTCCTCTTCCTCATTTCATCATCATCTCCACCCAGGGAAGGTGGCCAAGAAACTTGGGAGGGGAACAGAGACAGAGCAGCTGACCCTAATTGATCAAACAGCTACTCCATATTACATAACATCATGCTCAGCAATAAAAACTGGAGGTAGCAGAAGAAGGAGCTAGCTTCCAAGATGGCTACTGCTTGGAGGCTGGTTACATTGGTCTGCTTGTGGGATGTGAGTGGGTGATTTCTTTAGTAAGGCTTTTCCTGCCTCCTCTTTCCTTCATCTTTTAAACTGCCTATATATATTTTATATAATAAAGAATATCTGTCTATCTGGATTCTGATATTTTGTTCAGCAAATACTGCTGTCCAGTTGAACATGCTGAAAACAGCCAGCAGGTTATAGCAAATGAGGAGTGCATTAGGTCAAGATTACCTGATTTAAATATTCCTAAAGGCAGTCTTTACTGTAAGCTTTAGCAAACTCCCAGCTCAGAAAACTTGCATATTTTCAAACACGTTTCTCTGGAGCTATACTGTCTTGTCAGTCTTTTTCACATTGTTATGTATCTGCCTTATAAAGATTAACTATTACTTAATAGTGGAATGGTGCAATTATTACTCTGAGACAAACCTGCTATCAATGGAAACTTACATGGAAAAGAAAAAGACAAATAGAAAAAGAATATTCTGCTTTTATTCCATTCACATCGGTAATTTTTAAAAATATCATCCAAAAAGTTCATAGGCTATAATATTTTCAACTAGTGAGATTTTTGCAAAGCAGCACCAAAAGCAGAGGTTACTCTTAAAAAGGCTGTGACACGACTGATTTAACCTTTATTTCTGTTCTCAGCATATTTCTAAAGTGGCAGCAACAGCAGAACATAAATGCGCATTGGCAAGAGGACTGACTAGACAAATAACACTAAAGTCAGATTTTATGAATGAATGGCATAATGAGCCTCACCTCTGGTATAACACTGGCAGCAGGCTCTCTGTATCTTAATTTTTCCCTCAATTAAATACATGTGGTTGAACTAAATCATATTTTGAGAATATAGCAACATCAAATTTTGAGTCAGTATTTCCAGTAACAGAGCATCCAAATTATCTTCATTACGTTGTACCAATGATTAAAAAACATTACTGATAGATTTATTAAATGCTTTAACATTTTGGTTTGTTCTTTCAAATGCCAACTATTAGACCTTGTTGAATCTGCTAGACTGAAGAAACACTTCTGACTGTTTTATACAGTCTGTGACCAAGTGACCCTTCTCAAAAGGTCAGCAGCTCTTTCCATCTTCCACTGAGGCAAGTTTTCCGGTCTTCTAACCATTCTTAATATCTTCTAACAATTTATCCTCAAATTTGTCAGCATTCTTCCTCAGTTACTGACATAGAAAGAGACCTGAGATTACAAAAGCCTCACAAAATACACCAGCAATACAGAAAAATTATTATGTATGTCCAACAATCTCTAAAGCAATGCACGTTATTTAATAATTGCATGTATTAAGTTGGGTTGTTTGTAGGCATCTACGAATCAAGATTTGTTCTGTTACGAACCTGTTCTCTTGGATTCATTACTGGGAAACTGCTAAAACCTGTTTAAGGCTATATCAATATTGCTCGCTCTCTTAAAAAGTTTGGTAAATTCCCAACTGTAATTCAGATTTCCCTGTGCAGTGCCCTCTTTAAACTCATTTGACTAATAGCTTTGGAAACGGATTCTCAAAGCATTAAACCAGGCCCTTTCTGCCTGTGTTATACCTGGCAGCCCAGTATCCCCCTCAGGCTGCGCTGCATCCACAGTCCCTGCAGGATGGACATGGAAGGTGCTCCCATACTCCTCGGTACCGAGGAGAGGCAGCAGGGTACAGGACACCCGTCGGATCCCACGGACAAAGTTCCCACCCCTCTGTCGGGCTATCTTTACAGTGACCTAGGCGCTCCTTTGGGCCTTACCCGGCCACAAAACAGAGGCCGAGAACCCGGGGTGGGGGGATACACGAAGACAACCCTCCCGCACCGCGCCGCGCCGCGCCCCTGCTCGCTCGGGAGGCGACAGCCCCCATCCAGGAGCCGTAGGCAGCCCTCCTCGCGCCTCCCCCACAAGCCTCCGCGCGGCAAGGCACGCGGCAACCACTTGGGGGGCATCCAGCCCCCCATCACGCGCGTGTTGCCGTGGTAACGGCCGCCTCCCT